>NC_136856.1:17929369-18529369 GCF_951799975.1 Gobius niger | reverse complement strand
CGGTCTCATTTAGCAAACACGCTCGCTTTAATTAGACAAGAGCGCAACACATGCATCAGCTGCACCAGCCAACACACCACAGGCTCATCCGCACACACTCTCTTTATCTGCCGTGCGCGCACATAACAAGCTACTTTCGCCAATGCAACACTATCATTAATACACTGCGAGATAAGAGCTCAGTAATAAGCCATAACAGGCAATTGTTGAGACTGATCAAAACTTCAATCAATTTGAGCTAGCTTCTCCCTAAACACATATTTAACACAAAAGCCGATACAAAACACGCATTACAAACTAAAACGTAATATTTACTATCGCTGGCGTAACTAAGAGCTATTTTTAACCAAATTAGAAAATTTCAACAAGCAAGATGGCTAGCTCTCCGGTGGTAGCAAACTAATAACCAGCTGCTCTACACTGCCGCTGTTTAAACACATCTACAAAAGATAATGTTCCGATATTGTGGAATTATACACAACAATACGCTTTCCCCAAGTTACACCTCTTTGTGTCGACTGAACCTACTCGTTCATTAGCATATTTTGGATTTTGCACCGAGCCCAGAGCTAACAGGAAGCTGGATAACGCAGGAAAACAAGTCCAGAGCCGACATCGCAAAAAGAGCTAACGGCGCGGAGTCTCTCTAATACGGAGCGAGTTCAATCGACCTCTCATTACACACGAAAAGAGCGATGCATATGGCTACCTTTGCCGTCATTTAACACGAAGGAGATGCGTCCCGATTTAAATCCCCTCTCGCTTTCGCTGTCGACTGTTTTCTCCGGTCAGCGGGGAGTGTAGTGAAGATCAATCAATGGGAGTTTCACGACGGTGCAAGACAGCAATAATCGATCACCGAAATGTGTAAGTCTGACACTCTGGCATCGGCGTCGAGGAGAGGAACAACTACACCCTCTTTACGTGAGGTATTAACCCTTATCTTAAAACGTGTATTCTAGTAACAATTAGATTCGTTTTTCTGATCAATTAAACATTACTGTTACAGGGACTCCGCTCGTTGATCGACTACATTGGCCTGACAAACTGCGGGCAGCTGCTTGGCTCATTAATAATTCAGGAGCGTCGTTCCATAAATACTATAAAGAAACAGCGCCTTTCCCTCCTGCTCACATACATGGGTTTCTCCGACCTTATCAAATGTGAAGAGGCAGGACGTAGAACAACGCGAGCCTCCTCCAGAGCACTGTTGTGTGAACTTTGTTTTGTCTTTGAATTGCTTTCTCTGGAAAAGCTGCAGGGATGTTGAACTCGCTGCCATAAACTGTTCGAGAGAGCAGCACTTTGCAACAGTTTAAACTTAACCTGGAGAAGTGGTTTGAGAGACGGTCAGATTTGTGTCCATTTGCACAAAACTGGTTGGTCGGAGTATTGTTAAAAATGTAAGGCCAAAAAAAAAAAAGTAAATAAAACTGCAAGAGTGCGGGAAATTCCATAGATCCGCAGCTGTTAGCAGACATTTCCACACACTAATGTTAAAAAGTGGAGAAAAAAGCTAAGTTACTGCTGGTAAATATATCTAACAACTAATGTGAACAATAACTCCAGTATGTTAACTTTTAAAATCTCCATTAGTTTGCAATTGCTGCTAATCCCATAATGCCCGGCGATATGACATCACATTCCCGAACTCTATTGTAAATACTGTAAATATTGCATTTGAATGTTTCTTGAGTTGATCCTTTTTCTGATGCTTTATCCGTGTTTGATATTGTGAATGGACTGAAGTAAGAATGCTCATTGTCCACTGGTGTGCACATCACAGAGAAGCTCTCCTGGACCATGCACACTACATCACTGGTCAAGAAAAGTAATCAGCGTCCCTACTTTCTCCGCAAGTTGAGAAGAGCCAGAGTCCCAGCCTCTATTATTTGCAACTTCTACAGAGGGACGATAGGAGGAAGGAGCCTCCAGCGCATCGTGAGAGCAGCGGAGAAGATCTGCGGAGCCCCTCTCCCCTCTATTAAAGAGATGGGACCAGGGACCCTTCGCACCCATCAGTCTCTTCAAGGTTATGCCTTCAGAGAGGAGACTGCGGAATCTACGGGTCAGTTCCAGTCGACTGAGGAACAGTTTCGTACACAGGGCCATCAGGAAGCTGAACTCCCTGAACTCCCTCCCACCCCTCTCCCCCCTCCCCCACTCCACAATCAAGGATGAGAGAAACATAATTTCAAACCAAATAAAAAATCTTGAATCTTGAATAAACCTGCTGTCACTTTGCCTCTGCCCAAGGACTACAGATGAATATTAGCTTGTAGCTATCTCTGGTCTGTGCAACACATTTGTTGTGTAATGTCCCTGTCAAATAAATAAATAATCTGTTAACAAATAATCCACAAACAATAAAACACAACGTTTTCATGATGCGTTACAAAGAGTTAATTTGTAGTTACACACTTTATTGACAGATAAAGTCATTAAAGTCATTTATCATTAAGTCCAAGAATGAGAGCTGCTTCTATGGCGCACCCTTTCTTTCAGTGAAAGAATATTTTCAGTGCTCGTGTTCATCTTTTTATGAGGATAGAATAATCCATGTTTCTTCTCTTCTCTTTTTTTCCATTGCTCAGAGTCAGTATCTTTGCTTTTTTTGTTTCTTCGGTTACGTGAAACTGTTTTGGTGATCTTTTGAAAAGTTTTTTTCTGCTGCCAGGGATGGCAGACCCCAAAAGGATCTAAAATGTCACCATCAGGATCATACCGACATTGCCCCAACACTCCACCTTCCCTTCGTGCCTGGGCTTCCCTCCTCATCCTCTTCACCTCCTGTCTCTCTCTGCGCCGCTCCGGCCAAGTCTTCCTCATGCTGGCTTGTGCTTTCTGCTTCATCTTGTTCCTTTTTTGGTCTTCCTCAAAGGATTTAAAACATTGTGGTTGCTCAGGCAGAGCTAGATTTTTATTTGTCATTTCTGAAATTATAAATTGAGAAATATTTTTATGCAAACATTTTTGGTTGTACTCAAAATTCATCATGATCAGAATCAGCTCAGGTCAATTTTCTAGCCATGGCAAGACTGGACTTGTACAGTATAATTTTGTCAAGTGAGTACAATCTGGAAAACATTACTGTCAAATGGTTCAGAAACTGTTCCAGTACAATTTACTATATGTTACTTTAATTGTAATACTCAGGCCTGTCACAGTGTGATATATTAGCACAGGAAAATACTGTGATAAATGGTACTACTGACGACCTCTTTATGCCATTAAAGCAAAATGAATCTAAATGTGTTATTAAATGTTAATGTATCTTCAATAACACAAGTGTAATGTGTACCACAAGAATGTAAAGTAAACTTCGTAACGTTCATTGTGTCTACTTGTATTCTAGTATCACTTTTTCTGTTTGTTTTGCCAGACACTAAGGTTAGAGATGTTAAAGATCTTTTACCTTTACATGTTTGATGACAGCTGAAACATGTAAAGGTAAAAGATCTTTAACATCTCTAACCTTAGTGTCTGGCAAAACGAACCTAAAAAGTGATACAAGAATGTAAAGTCTTATATCATTACTGTTCCAGTGGAGTATATTGTTGCCTACCCATGTTTTTGCTTTGAGTCCTGGAACCGCTGTGATGGACTTTTTCAGTGCCATCATAGTGGCAAACATAAGGCAGGGTGAAAAATGTCCCACTGATCATCCTCTTAAGATGGCACTCCTAGAATTAACATTAAATTGTATATTAAATGAAATATGATATTTTGATATTGTTTGATATACATAGTTCACTTACGTGGCCATAATGACCTCTTTTTGAGCAGTTGTAGCAACGTGCACGCCTTTTCTTCTGTTTCATGGTTTGGTACGTCCATCTCCTGATGGGAACCTCAGTCATTTTTATCTGGAATCCAAGTCATTTTCTGTCATCAGCTAAATGCACAAAGTGAATATAAAATCTTTGCTGTCTTACCGTGTGATGAAATTGTCTCCAAGTGTCTGGGCAGATCTGAAAGAAAAAAAAAAAGTCAAAGATAAGTAAAAAATAAAGTTGACTGATGAGAATGTGCTTTCGCACAATGCTATTAGAGCCCAGCCTACATCAAGAAGATGCCCCATTATGCCACAACGCTGGCAGTGTTGGTGCCACACAGGGGGACGGTCGCAGGCCCTGGCTCCATGCGCAAGCAGACCACATCTGGAACAAGGTCGAGTTGGGCACTCCTTTTGAAGGTGACCCTGAATCCCACAAAGCACACAGACTGGATATTTCTGTAAAGATACAAAGTCAACATTAAGAATTATAAGCAAAAAGAGGGAATATGAATTTTAAAAATGCACTTCACATCTAAATTGTGGCAAGTAAATTGCAAAGATTACGTATTCTAATGGTGTAATTTACCCTTTGCATATGGCAGCTTTTGGCACGGTGACCCGTCTTCTTACACACTGAGCAAACGAGTGACTGACCAGGGACAAAGTACCGGCAAATGGACAACACTTCTCCAGGTTCCTATAATGGGGGGAAAAAAACATTATTTTGTTTTTTTTAAATTAAAATACTGATATTATTACTAGGAAAAGGAATATAAAACCTTGTCTCTTTTTGAGACTGTCCAGGAATCTTGAAGCAAAGTATTCTCATCATCTATGGTCAAGAGAAGAAGTATAATCCAAGTTAATTAAGCATGGCTATTGTCAAGCATAACAATATCAGACTTTCGTAGACAAAGGCCCTTAGGCTGTCATCTGTACTTGGTAGTTTAAAATGACATTATTTGGGGTAGGTGTAGCGCCTGCATGCAACAGTTGTTTTGCTCACCTTTGCTGTCTGAGTCTTCCTCGGAGCTGCTGATGTTGGAGTAGGTCAGGTTGAGCTGGATGGTAGAGTCTCCATCCTCTGATTCTTGATCCAGAATCATCCACTCTTCAACAGACCCGTCACTGATGTCTCCCTGCTCCCCGACATCTGCATCTGTTTGACAAGTACCGGGCACGGGGCTTTGGCCCCCACGTTTACCTCGTCCTGAAGTGATGGAGAAAGCCAGCATTGCTGGTGGGGAGTCATCAACCTGAGCAGGGTGATCCCGCGTCCAATATCTATGTCCAATATCTTCATCCTCAGAAGAAGACCCCAAATCTTCAACAAAGTATGCTTTGTTCATATTCATTTCATTTTACAAATAAAATTAGCGTAGCGTACGTGTGATCTTTAAAGGAAATATGGACAGCATTGAGGTGTCCTAACGCATTTTCAAAACGGAAAATGTCAAGTTAATAAACCGCTGATGATCATAACGCCTCACGTGGGAAGCTAGCGTTAGCCTTATGCTAACAAACAGCAGGAAAGTATTAGAGCATTTTCACCGTGTTGCTGAGCCAAACGAGACGTAAACGGTCGCGCCCGAGTGTCACACACTGAAAGACACTGAAAATGTTGCCGGATAGTCCAAAGAAGTTAGAGGCGCTCACGGGTGAGTCCAACAGTTGACAAAACTAAACCACAGTCGACTTAAGGCTTGACATAACCAGTATTCAACAGCAGGGGGCGCGCAGTTTCCTAATATAATCTTCAGATTTCACTTCTGATCTACTTCAACTTCAAACGCGTTTGGTTTATAACAATTCATATAATAACAGTTGTTATTTAATAACATCTGTTAAATTAAATAATTTAAGTTCGGTATTTTTTTCAAGCTATCAAATATGGTTTTGTCTGATCAGCAACACAGCAAAAATCATTCTCACATGCAGGTTCCTCTCCTGGTTTAAGGCATTCAAAGTCACTATAAGATTTAGCACAGAACGACTTAAATCTTTTCATGTGTGTGACATTGTTCCAGAAGGAACAGCAAGTGATGAGCAGCAGATATCCTGGTGTTTGTCACCTCCGCCTCTGCTTTATCATCTACCCATGATGAAGAACTGGGCTGAAAAAAGGCAAAGGATGTTAGCGCTGGTATTCAGGAGGAGCATCATCTGCAACAGTTATTGGGCATATGGAGGCTCTGAAGGCTGTTGGTGTGTTCTTAAGACACTTCACCCATCCCTGTAATCTCTTTATTCAAGTAAGTTTCACAGTTTGTTATATATTGGGATTTCTTGACCACGTCCCAAAATATTAGTCAAAATTAATTATAAAGGAATTATTCATGAAATTGTCAATGTCACTAAAACTAAAGCATGGATTATACAGTTGTATTTTTGCTGTAATTGTAAGTTCAAAGTCCAAATAAGCTTCAATTGCTTCCTTCTGTGTAAATCACTGCTGGGCTTCCCCATTCCAATGTTCAAACAGGGATATGGTCTGCTTACCGTCAAAGGTTTATGGGCCAAGTGCATCAAGTTGGTTAAAGTATTCAGTTTGGGTTCAGATCTGACAGCACTGAGCCCAACACGATGGCGGCCACTAAAAGAGTTGTCTACAAAAGGAGAGCTACAATCACTGATTTACCACTCTATTACTATGGACATTTGTTGAAGAAGCACACTGGAGATAAGGTAAATCAGATTTTTCAGCTTAGAACATTTAAGAGAGGATAGAAATATTACTCATATTGTTCATGAGATTTACATTTCTGTTAAACGGGTCGAACTCTTGAATAACTGCACAGAGGAGCTAAAATGATGTCCCCGTCTCTTCCACCTAAAGATGTTGTCAAATACATGTAGTTTGAGTACTAGTTATACCTTTTCGGGTCAGTTTGTATAAGTTATGTGTTGAAGAAGTGTGTTTATTACAATGTAAATATTTGATGCATACTTTTGACCAAAATAAAACAAAATCTGTATCTATTTAGGAGTTTAAGATGTTCTATGGAGAGCTGCGAGGAGCTGTGTTGTTCCTCTATGAAAACGACACTCAAGATACGGTAAGAATTTTATTTTATTTACCATTTACATATTGCTGTTTTCATTCGATTAAGTGGAAATTGTCCTTTTGACAGATTTTAAGAAACGTTATGAACTATAATGTTAATACAATTATGCACAAGAGTCATGTTTACCAGGATAAATGATATTAAATCCCTCTTTAGATTAAACAAAATAATAATAATTGTAATGATAACAAGCAGGTTATGTTTTCGATGTGAATACACAATCGGTTTATAGCTTTTTTATTGATCAGTACTCAGAAAGGCTGGACCTGGATCAGATGAAGTCCATGCAGTTGGATTCTCCTGTTCAGAAAACACCAGCGATCTTCACCTTTACCACATCCACAAAAGAAGTACAGCTAAAGGTAAACACCTTGATCTAATCCCCTAATATTTATTTGTCTGTTTTAAGATGATTTATTTGAGGGTAATGTTATTATGCGTGGTGCTGTTAGATGGATAATCCAGACACAGGGGAAGCGTGGAGAGGATACATCCTTACTGTTGCAAAGGTAAGAAAAAGTGCCTACTAAGGCTAAGTACTTAAACAGTAAGTCATAAAAGTCAGCTGTACTGTAGTGTTTGCATGTAGGCCTTAATCTTGTCAATGATTATGATCAACATAATAAACCTTCTTAATCAATAACTTTGTCTAGCAAATACAGGCCATGAACCCAGTGAGCCCAGTCTGGACATTCATTTTAAGTTTCTTGGTGGAGTTGCTGAAATACAATCCCAGAATCACTGCATTGTCCACCTGTAACACTTTAACTAATAGGAGCAGAGGGCGAGTCGTACTGTAGTTAATTAATGTCAAGCCTACAAGAGAGCACTATCTTGTTTTTAGTATTTCTTTTACATATCATAACAGTGATTGGGGATGAATATAATTTATGGAGGAACATTTTCATTCACTTAGATATTATATGGGAATCTGCATTCACTGTGAACATTATTTTAGAATATATCATCCTTTTGCTCTTTTTTTTCCTCAAAGATCACATCAGTCTAATACATTCACTTCTCAGTCACAAAGCTGTTCTGAAGCCACTGCTGCCCTTAGGCAAACTAACAGATGTGTGTTTAGTTGTGCATCTTTGAAAACACAGACTGTGTTCAGTGTTACAGCTACAGGCAATGTGGGTTAAGTCTCCAGCCAACAGTATGGTACATTTTCAAGTTCAAATCAGCTTTTACTGTCAATTCTACATGTTGACCGGGTCACGGGACATTTGGGCTGCAGGATTATTTTGATTTATTGAATTGATCATTTTTGAGATAGTCCATGACCAAAGCTTAAAGGGGCTAGATGCAAGTTGGCATTTTTATACTCACTACTGCCACCTCTGGTCATGCATGTAACTGCACCTTCTATATTAAGCTCGTGCATGACGGCAATTCGGACCTGAAGTAACAAGTTTTTCAGTGACAGTGCAGGATTTTAGAGGCAGTTGAGGTGAACAGGTCTGGGCTCATTTTGCATCTTAGGACATGGCTGGAACATGTAGGGGGAGGAAAATACATAATTTTAACATTTTTAAACTCCGTATAGTCCCTTTAAATCAATTGAAATTGAGGAAATTCTGTGTTTTGATACAGCATTACACACAGTTTAACAGTTTAACTTTATCAATCTAGATTTGTTTTTAAATGTATGTTTTTGTTTGTGTAATGGCTTGTGATAAACTGCAGATGGGCTCCAAAGCTCTACCAGTTAAACACATCCAAACTCAAGTACTGTACATAAACAGAGAATTAAAAGTTAAAATTCAGCTATGTAATCCAATGGATTACAAAGTGAACACATGCTTATCATGTATAACAAACTTTTGCAGAAAGAAATCCCCAAAGCTCTGCGGCTCCTGCCAGGTCAGATTCGGGAGTTGCAAGAGATTTTAGCTCAGGAGAAGAAGAGAACGACCTCAGGACCCAACCCTCCTCTGCCTCCTCGGCCAGCCTTCCTCAACAGCCCCGCCAACCAGGGCATGCCAGAGTAAGATTACCTTTGGACTTTTAACCTTATTATTATACTTCACACAACATCACTGAGCAGGTCTGTCTAATTAACTGCCTATAAAACGTTGATGCTGCCTCTGAAGTAAGTGTTGATAAACACCTATAAATCACAATATGTAGTTGGTGGTTGTTGAATGGCAGCCACGTTTTCAAATGTTGACCCAGGGCAGCTGCGGCTACATCAGAAGTTTACTACCAGTGACTAAATGAGTGAATGAATGCTTTAATTTTTAGTGTATAAGTGGCTAGCAATATTTTCAATGAAGGACATATGACGACCTTTTAAAAAGAACATTTCTAATTAAGATTTTAAGGAGAGTGGCCCTTTTCATTTGACCTAGTTCTCTCTGGTTTGACTGTTATTACTGGATAGGCATATGAAGAAGAACAAGAACATTTCAGAGATTTCACCAGGCAACCGTACTGTTCATGAGCGGCATGAGCAAGTCCTAGTACAATCCTTGGTCTGTTGAACTCTCCAACTTCCAGTGACTTACATATGTCACATTGAAGCTTTTTTAATTTACTTTTGTTTCCATAAAATGCCACATCACTTCTGTAAAACTGTGATTCTGCTTTAACCCGTCAAACCAGGTCATCGCTTGAAAAGCCCGAAAAAGCCTGAATTTAAGTCCTTTGTTCCCATGGCAGGTGCTTCTTCAGTGTGTCCCGACAGGAGGCCGAGCAGATGCTGGAGAAAAATCCTGAATTTGGAAGCATCATCCTCCGCCCTTCCAGCAAGACCAACAGTTACGGCTTAACCCTGAGACAACTTACAACCAGGTTACATCTTATTCTTTTTACTATTTAACTTAAAGCCACATTGCGGAACTTTCCAGGTTATTCTGTATGTTTCTACAACACAAAAACGACTCAACTCGTGCAACATGAGACCCATGTGTTTTCATCAGCACGCACTGCCCCGACCAATT
Organism: Gobius niger; assembly: GCF_951799975.1. NCBI lineage: Eukaryota > Metazoa > Chordata > Actinopteri > Gobiiformes > Gobiidae > Gobius > Gobius niger. The sequence continues at coordinate 18,519,581 of NC_136856.1, read as the reverse complement.
AAACGAATAAATAAAAAAACATGCAAACAAGAGTCGAATGATCTGCCAAACACAGACAGAGCTTATTTTCTATATCAAGTTATAGCATTTGTAAGAGTTATATTTAGACCCTTTGCTCTGCTACATGTAGTTAAAGCAAAGAGGCAACACGCCCTTATAGTAGCAATCTAATGGTATCCCGCTTCCAGCACAGTTACGACTCAGGTCTGAAGAGTTATTTTTCCAACAATTAAACACAATGCCAAAGTCAAAATGTAAAGGAACTGGAGTCGGGGTCACTACAGTCGGTCAGGTTAAGGTTCAGCAATAAATAATCAGTCTACCTGAATAAACTGAACGACCAGGTTATTGCATCAGTGGAATTCTTTCTTTCCTGATGGCACGACCGTAGTCCAAGATCACAATGCCAGGATTCATCAGGGGTTTGTGAATGGGTGGTCGTATCGTTTTCACACATGGTTTGGCCACCACAGAGTTCAGAGCTTAACCTCACTGAGAATCTTTGGGACGTATGGGTGAAGGCCTTGTGTGGTGCACCAACTCTCCCGTCATCAATACAATATCCAGGATTTATATGTAGTACTGGACGGAAATAAACCATTGTGGAAGTGTGTGAGACCTACTCTTTTTTCTTTTTTGCGATTACTTTTAGTTTTTTAATGTAACGCAGGGTGGCTTTAAACAAAAAAAATGATGTATCGTTTTGTCAATTAACCTTACGTTGTTGTTACAGTGGGCCCATCTTGAAGAACTACAGAGTTACCTCCATTCCTAATTCAGGCTTCATCATTGAACTAGACTCGCCAGTAATTTCACATTACTAAATTTAAAAGAAACATTTAAAAATTGTATAATATTCTTTATGATTTTCATGCGCTGGTTTCATTTCAAGGTCAAAGTTTCATCTCTAAATGAAGTGATCAATTATGTTCTTCAGAAAACGGACTACCGCCTTCAACCCTATACTCTCTCTGAGCCCTATGACACAAAACTAGGTAAGCTCATATGCCGTCTTATGTGGGTTTTTTTTGTAAACATTCAGGCAATGCTGGTACTTGGGCTTCTTCAGGTGGTACTCGGCGTCAACTGTAATTTTAGACGTACTTTATATCTCTTTTTATGTGTATTTGACCTTTCAGTGACCCAGTGGCTGTATGAGTGGCTAGCTTTGCGCCTTTGCTTTTCATCCTAGTGACCTCTATGACGTTTTCAGGTTTTAGGTTTTTTTAGGGTTTCTGGGTTGAATGTATGAGTAGTTGTGATCTAATGCAGTGTTTTTCAACCACTGTGCCGTGGCACACTAGTGTGCCGTGAGATATTGTCTGGTGTGCCTTGGGAAATTATCCAATCTCACCTAGTTGTTGTTTTTTTCAAACAAATGCATTATTATCCACAAATAATGTACCGTTTTCGAGCGTCTATGCTGTCTAGTGATCGGCAGATTAACCATATTATACTCTTTCATATCAGGTAGTTCATTTTTTTGAGACAAGAGAATTAGTGATGTATTGAGGCATTGTGGCTAGTGAGACTATACGGTGTTCCTATTCAAGACACTTTGATGAGAACATTTTGTAATAATAATAATAATGTAATAATCTAATGGTAAAGCGGCCCATTTCTCGTGATCAGGGTTATTTTTGTTACTTTATTTTTTCATTATGACTTAAAAAGAGCAAACTCTGTTTTTCCAGCACAAATGGCTTCACACAACCACTAACTATGAGTGAAAAAATATATATATCTTTCATATTCTTTGAAAAATAGCAACAACATTTTTTTAATTGAGCACAACTGTAACCATGGAAACGGTTCCATCAGCAAAACCTTCCAGACACCCGAAACAAACCATAAACAATTCTGGAGCATCTTAGAGGCCGCCGGAATGGAAAGTAAAGGTGCCAGGTTAACCACTGATAACAGCTGCTGGGTCACTGAAAGGTCAAATATGCACCAATATCAACCTTTCTCTGCTTAAAAAGTTACATAATGCACCTTTAAGTTTTCCACTTTTCCTGTTTAGACATACTTTTTGTTTGTCATTCCTAATCCAATCCACCGTCATAATTTCCTGCCTTAATTGATCTGTTTTGTTATTTGCTAGAAAAGCCCCAAGTTCCTGAATCCACTAGCACAATGACATCAAAAATTATACCCCAAGCTAAAGTGCTTCCCATAGTGCAGAAGAAGACGAACGTGCCCGTCAGTGTGGTCAAACCAGAGGACAGCACCTATGTATTTCCTGAAGAGGAATCTAAACCTAAAAGTGGTAAGAACTGCCATCAGTCAGTGCATTAAACAGTGTAACCAGTGTGTATTTCTTTCATAGAGGCATTTGATGGAGAGCTACGTAAAAAAATACAGCACAGGAGGGAAATGATATACAGCAGTAATGACAATGCAGCTACTTATGAAGTTAACCCTTGAGATGTACCCTCAATGTCTTCTGAACATTTATTTTTGTTGTGCAATGCAGTGGTCTCTGTAAATAGAAGAATTCATTTCACTGAAGCGGTTCCAAGTTTGAAATATGCCTTTGTTTGCCATGCCTTTAAATCCTTTCTTTCTTTGATTTTTTTGTTGTTGTTGTTAGTGTTTTTGTATATTTATGTTGTTCCCCTATGTTATACTCAAGCAGTTCCCACAATGATTTACTTTAACTTTCAACCTTTGACTTTGACTACCCCCTAGTGGACAAGATGCACATCACAGTTGGTCACGCCTCGTAATAAAATGAAATGCATGACTCGTGACCCTTTCAGAAATAAGTGCTTGTATTTCTGTTTGTTCTTTATTTTCACACAGAGTCAACCAAAGGCATTTTCTTAACATGATGTATTTTGTGCACGTTTTAGATAATATGTTAAAGGATCATTCAGCGCTCAATAAACATCAACACTGTAAAAAATAAATATAAAAAGAAAGAAAAAAAAAATATTCTCCCTCTTTTTGTTGTTTTTCAAAGCGTCTCTCATATCCCCAACTCAGTCAAGTCGTATTCATTGTGTATAGCAGCCAGTGCAATAAGTAAACTCTAATAAGTTAATATTTCATAATAAAAAATAAAATAAAACAATAAATTAAGAATATTTAGCCCAAATTAATGTCTTTTGTAAGTTGCTTGTGACATTACTTCTCGGTGAGTGACAGCTGCAGTATCCTCTCTAGTTCCTCCTCTTCTTCCTTTTGCTTCCTAAAGTAATGTAAAAAGTAGAAACAAATGTGAATTTGTGCAAATATTGAATAATGTAAAGCACTGAAACCAAATACTAAACAAGTATAATACTAACAAGTAAAACTGTATTTTTATAGGAGACAGGCTTTCCCCGCAGACATTAACCACTGTTTGTTTTTCAGGTTAATACACTGAAAGTTATAATAACATAATACAATCTATATTAGATAATATAATGCATAATATCTATAGCATAATATACATTTTGTATTAATAAGAAAAAGAAAAATATATTATATTTTGCAACATGTCATTTCCATTCCATCACTTCACCTGTGCATTTCCTCCTGCTCCTTGCAGGACAGCTCCATGGCGAGACGCAGCTGCTCGTCAAAACTTTCTCCCACACCAAACCGTCCAGACAGCCGTGGGTCTCCCCCAGAGCTCAAAGACACAGGGGACAGAGGGGCAGCCGAGTCCTCTGGTGACACAGAGGTGGGTAAATCTGTTGAGCTATCCCCCTCTCGACCGACCAGTGAGATTGACAGAGACTCCTGGATTGCCCTGGGATGAGATGAGAATAAATGGGTTACAAAAGGGAGGAAAAAAGAGAAGACCTAATTACTTACAGTAATTCTGTTAAGAGCGGCTTAATTACTTCACACACAATTTCCGTGAAAGACAGCTGCGACATGTATACACTCCAGTTTCATAAACTAACTCACCTTCCCTTTAGTTTATTTACTGTTTAGTCCTAGCCTGGGTTTACCAGACCCTCGTACTCATTGCGTTTCGTACAAGGGTCTGGACCTTTACAATTGAGCTCCGTTATCAGGTGGGAGGGGTGAACTCCTTTGAAACCATTGGATCTGATTTTCGCTAGCGTTTGGTCGTGACGTATGTAATGCCCTCGAGTGAGTGAAGCAGCTATCATAACTCTATCATAACTCTATCATAGCTCTATCATAGCTCTATCATAGCTCTATCATAGCTCTATCATAGCTCTATCATAACTCTATCATAGCTCTATCATAGCTCTATCATAGCTCTATCATAGCTCTATCATAGCTCTATCATAGCTCTATCATAGCTCTATCATAACTCTATCATAGCTCTATCATAGCTCTATCATAGCTCTATCATAACTCTATCATAGCTCTATCATAGCTCTATCATAGCTCTATCATAGCTCTATCATAGCTCTATCATAGCTCTATCATAGCTCTATCATAGCTCTATCATAGCTCTATCATAACTCTATCATAACTCTATCATAGCTCTATCATAGCTCTATCATAGCTCTATCATAGCTCTATCATAGCTCTATCATAGCTCTATCATAGCTCTATCATAACTCTATCATAACTCTATCATAGCTCTATCATAACTCTATCATAACTCTATCATAACTCTATCATAACTCTATCATAGCTCTATCATAGCTCTATCATAGCTCTATCATAACTCTATCATAACTCTATCATAGCTCTATCATAACTCTATCATAGCTCTATCATAACTGTTGGGAGCATTCCTTGCACATTCCAAGGCTTCAATTTTAATTTCTTGATATTTGGGAGCCGAGCCAGAAGGATTGAAGAGCTGCCATTAATTTCGTATCCACCGCCATTGCCAAACTACAACCAGCAAATGCGGCGCAAATGCTTGACGTCACCTACAACACCCGCCTCCCCCGCTCGCTGAATGGTAGGTTGAAATTCAACCGATGTAACTCGGCCACTGAGATCAGACTCAGACGTACATGTAGGGAAAATATAATTGACCGGAGTTTACGGATGGCTAAGGCCATTTTGTGATTTTTGTGATGTATAAAAGTTTATTGTTACAAGTGCACAATAGAGTAGCTGTATAGCTAATGGATATTTTAAAAAAGCACAATAGACAGGTTAGACTAGCGTTTCACTTGAAAATAGGTAACAGAATTATATTTCAGATTTTGTTAAAATTATTTCCCTGGTTTTATATACAGTATTTCATGATGCTTATAATTTCACTTTCTTATTGGACTAGAGCAAAGGATACAATGAGGTAGTATTGCCATAACTATATGGTTGCCATGCAACCATACAGTACCTATAGGCCAGGGGTTGATACAGTAGTAACGGAGTTGAAAATAAGAGTGTTCTCACAACAAAGAACCACACTTGCCTGATAAATGCCATTTATCAGGCATTTTGGAAATGTCTAATTGATCATTTCTGCGCCTTGAACAAAATGCTAATAACATGCTAATTAATAACATGTAAGTAAGTAATGTTTATTTATATAGCACCTTTCACAGACAAAAGTCACAAAGTGCTTCACAAAAACACAAAATAGAAATACAAAGTACATTTACAGTCACAAAAAACGTGGTCATGAAACAACCCTTATTCCACTGGAATTTAAAACGCTTTCTGAAACAAGTAGGTTTTCAGTTTACTCTTAAAAACATCAACACTGTCAAGTAACCGCAAGGAAAGCGGAAGATCGTTTCAGAGCTATGGAGCGACCACCTGGAAGGAGCGATCTCCTCTGGTCTTAAAACGAGTACGAGGGACCATGAGAAGGATCTGATCCTGAGACCTCAGCCTCCGAGAGGGGGTATACGGACACAACAAGTCTCTAATGTAGGAGGGAGTCTGACCATGCAAGGCTCTGAAGGTCAGCACCAGGATTTTAAAATGGAAACGAAAACTGACTGGAAGCCAGTGAAGGGCTTTCAGAATGGGAGTAATATGAGCCCTTCTGTTTGTGCGAGTCAGTAACCTCGCTGCAGAGTTTTGTACCTGCTGAAGACGAGACAGCTCCTTTTTGTTCACGAGAATACACTGTTACAATAGTCTAAACGGGAAGACACAAAGGCGTGGATAATCATTTCAAGATCATCTCTGGACACAATTGATCTAAGTTTAGAGATTTTTCTCAGTTGGTAAAAACAGTTCCTTGTCAGCAGTTTAGAGCGATGCTCTAAGGACATTTCTTTGTCAAAGTTAACGCCTAGATTTCTAAGGCTTGTTTTAGCAGACAGATTCAGGTCGCCCAAATACTGGTGAATCCCTGGAATAGCGTCATCATGGGCAATCACCAGCACCTCTGTTTTGTCTGAGTTTAGTGGTAGGGAATTTGCGCCGAGCCATTGTTTAACTTGCGCAAGACATTTCAGCAGAGAGCTTAATTTCTGGAACTCAGAGGGCTTAAATAAGCAGTAATTTCATCAGCAAACAAATGGTAGGAAACATCATCAAAACTCTGGATATTTTTTCCTAATGGAAGGACATAGAGTAAAAACAAAATTGGGCCCAAAACAGAGCCTTGAGGGACCCCACACAGCAAATCAGCAGAGTCAGACAGGAACTGATCTGCAGAGACACTAAAACTCCTCCCCAATAGGTAAAAGGAGAACCACTCTAAGACTGATCCTGACATTCCGACCAACAAGATTTGATGATTCACAGTGTCAAATGCTGATGATAGATCTAACAAAACAAGGATGGTACATTTTCCAGAGTCCGCAAACATGATGATATCACTAGACACTTTAAGCAGGGCAGTTTCCGTGGAGTGTTGCTTACGGAAACCGGACTGAAAAGTGTCAAAAATGTTGTATTCCTCCAAAAAGGGTACCAACTGGTCAGAGACCACCTTCTCCAACACTTTGGACAAAAATGGAAGTTTAGAAATGGGCCTGAAATTTTTTAGATCTGTAGGGTCCAGATTAGGCTTTTTGAGAAGAGGTTCCACAATAGTGTGTTTAAAAGCACTGGGGAAAACACCAGTTGACAGTGAAAGGTTGATCAGATTGGTCACCCAGGGGCCAATAACATCAAATATTTTTATAAAACGTTTACAGGGCAGAACATCAGACACACAGAAAGAAGGCTTCATTCTGGTTACCAGAGCTGAGGCATCGGCCTGTGTTGCAGGGCTAAAAGAGGAACAAGCTCCCCAGCACCAGGTGTGCAAAACAAGAGCATTGGGAGATGATCTTTGATATCCTGGATTTTATCAATAAAAAAACTTTTGAAATTCATTGCTGTCAGCTTTACAAAACACAGGTGTAAGAGGAGCAGCAGGACATACAATAGAGTTAGTGGTATCAAACAATACTTGAGGTTTTTTCTTATTCATGGTGATCAGCATTTTTTATCGTTTCATTTAAAGACATAAGTTCTCTAAGGTGCAACCTATGGACCTCAAGTTTGGTGGACTTCCACAGACGCTCGGCTTTCCGACACAGTCTCTTGATATTACGAATACCATCATTTATCCAGGGACACGCTGCTTTATGAGACACCAGATTCGATTTGACAGGTGCAACCTGATCCAAAATGAGCTCACAGTGGCTATTAAAGCTATGGATGAGACTGTCCACATCATTACATTCCAAGGACAATTTCAAATCAAACAAAGTGGAGAAACTAACTGCTGTGTTCTCTGTGATGATCCGCCTCTGTGACCAAAACTCAGAAGGCACAGACTCTGTTGCAGCTTTAGCTACTAAAGTAATAGATTATAGAGTATTTTGACCAAATCAGCACCTGATTGTTTTGTTACGTTAAAATATGAATCATACTATATGTGTTCAAATATCGAAGATCTCATTATTATAAAATAATATTTATTGAAAAATGTTTTTACAATAAAATGTCCCTCTTTATGCTATCCAATCCACGACCCGCAACCCAAAATGCGTTTGGGCCACTGCAACAGGCCATGAGCAACGAACAGCTCTATCCTTAGAATATGGAACTCTCCCTCATCCATAAAACTTTAACTTTTTCAACTTTGTAGAACTAAGCGCTATAGTTGACTTGTGTCATGTGAAAAGCACGACACATATAAACTTCCCTTCAATAAGTAAAACTATGATTAGCGCTTATCAGCGGCATTATTCCATTAAATTAAAAGGGTTAATCTTTAAGTTTAAATGTTTTCCAAATTTAATAGATTGCATAAAACTCACCACTTGGGTCTGAAACGCAAGTAAGTAATTATTATAATATAAAATGTTCTTTTTTCTAAAGTCCATTATTTCAGCTACTAATCAGAATCCACAGGCTATCACTTTGACCAATCAGACGAGCTTTCCTATGAGTCGGCCTTTCAGATCCACTCTCTCCTCACTTTGCAATCTTGCAGACTATCACTTTAAGTAAGTGAGAATTAGAAAACATAAAAACTTTCAAATTAAAGTGTGCATTGAAGACGACTCACCTCTCCAGCTGAGAGTCTTCCTCAAATGATGGGGACTGTGGGACAGGGCGACTATTGGTCAGAGCCTCCCAAATGGTCACCTAATACATATGCACAAGAGAGATCAAGTGAAAACATTACACCTTACCTGTTCAGTAATGTGCTATACTGATTTTTTTTTTTACTTTTAATCACGCTACAATAATAATAATGTCGTTTCCAAATATCCAAATCCCTGGACTTGTGTTTTGTTATATACAGGATAAATCTTGCAATCTGAGACCATCTCATTATTACAGCCCTCCACCCTTTGTCTCAACATGTTTCAACAGTTCCTACACCTACACTAACCTTGTGCTGCTCTGAAGATCAGAATTTTCAGTCTCACAAAAAATACATCTTAAAAAGGCACAAGCAAATAATGTTCAAGCTCAAATCCATGTGGATTGAATGAGTCGGACATATTGCAGGGCAGTGCTGTGAGTGGACAAGATCAAGCACTTTTATTGAAGCTAATCAACTACACAGCGACAACAGAAAAGCATGTGGCATGTTGCTACAGACGAGGGGTGGGGGCGATACACAGCAGCAAAAATATTATGACACAATTTCTTTCGACCCAGATCAAGATTTCAATATTCATGAGCACCTAGTATCTGTGTATTGCCTTATAGAAGGAGCTGAAGCTATCACCTCTTCTGAAAGTTCATACTTCACTGTGACGGCTTACATCACTCGCTCAAACCAAACGGCAGAAAAAGCGAGTGATGGAAAGTGTCTGTATTTGTTTATGCAGCTCTAAGTTCAAATACAATGAACCACTGAATGACAAACTGATGATATCACAAAAAAAACAGATTGTTTACACTAATCAATTTATCTGCATATTTTAGTAGTGCTTTGTTGTTTTGCGACTAAGCTGTGACTGGCTAAACAGACACTTTTTTTTTTAGCCACAATTTCCAAAACGAACACACAAACAATCTGGGTTAATCACAAATAATAAAATACACACAAATAATCTGGATTTTGTCAGGTTACACCTTCACCAGGCGAGGTCTAATTGTCCTCACTACATTGGTGTCCTCTAGTGTTTTCAGCTTTATACTTTTAATTATGATTTAGAAAGTGCCCTGTCCACAGCGCAATATGGCAGCACAGTGTACCTCTTACCTGGTCACTCTCTGTGCCTGCGTCTAACAGACTTTGCTGTATGGCAAACTGAAGCAAGTTGTCATCCTCATCCCGCATAGGTTCACTGCGCCCAGGGCCCAGAGTAGCGTAGTCTGGTGGGGGCTCGAACACAGATGGGTCAATTTCGCAGTGAAAAGGTTCAGGAGATAGACCTGGAAAAGCGGGAGTTATAAGTCAATGCACCAACATAATAAAAAATATACAACATGGAGTTCGCCACAACCTGCTTCTGTTGGGCTCTCTGGTTTGTGCAGCGTCACTGAACTGACCGGCTCGTCACAGCCACACAAGTTACTAAAGGTCACTCTGGCATTCAACACATGGAACAAGGGAATCTCTGTAGACAATAGAAAGTGGTTGTTTGTGTATAATATTTCTTCATAATCCATAAACAGTCCCCTCCTACCTATCTTTACTGGAAAACCTGGCGGCAGGCGCAAAGTGATGAAGTCCCGCAACTTTGCAAAGTGGGCATTGGAAATGGCCATAAGGTCAATAATTGGTGTCACCTGCTCTGCCAGCGACAAAGGATGAGTCTCACTCAACCACAGCGTTGCTTTAAACCTGAACAGGAGCAAAATTATTCTTCAAACAAGTGAAAAAAAAATAAAAGTTTTTATTCTGTGTTGATTTTTAAAGACACCTTTGGACTTTACTAGTGAGCTCAATGGGACGTCCAATGTCTCGCCCATTCAGATTGAACTCTGGGTTGAAGTACTCCTCTGCAGTGATCGCTGTCGGATTCTGAGGACTGGCACACTGGGAGACATTACTCTGAAAGAAACACATCAATGGTTAAGTGGCCGTCTATAGCATGCTGTTGCAAATTTGAGGTAACCCTAACTCACTCCATTATGAGCTGTGTGCTGTTCGGCAATCCCTAAGAAGGATTGCAAAGGAGTCTTTGTACCTATGATAAAATAGGAAATGTAAATTGTTGATTATGAATGCATTCAACATAACTTTGATCGGAATATGGTCACAATGTACCTCTGCTTCGGGATTTGTCTTGGTCTGATAAATGTTCTGTTCTAGACCTTGTAACAAGCTCCACATTTGTAGCACTGTAAACCTGGAAATCCAGCAAAAGATCAACAAAATGCTAGCTGCATATGAAATTTACATGTGTATGCCTATTGTATTACGCTGACCTTAGCTTCATAGCCACTGACCACTTCAGTCTTCTCTGAACGCCATCCCCAAATTCCAGATTTATTCCTACAGTCAAGACAGAGATAAGGGCTACTTACATATATTATTGTCTGTATTTTGTTGTAGACTAAGCAATTACCGCACAAAAATATTATTATAAATACATCTAGAACAAAAAGCAGCGAAACAGTGAAAGCTGATACCTTTCAAAGGCAATGTTGCGAGTGTTGAGATGTGTAGAGACAATTGGTGACGTCAGTCTCTGGGCTGTGTTTTCCTGTGAAGGCTGCATGGCGGCGAGGAGAGACGGAGCATCTCGAGGGGAAAGCACCAGGGGCTCGGTGTAAACCACCTGCTTCTCATGGTCCACCTCCATCACCACTGCACCATCATCTACAGCCACAAGGAAGAAGACAGACCTGTCACTGAATGTCCCTAGTGGGAGGACAATAGTATTTTCTGTGCCCCGCCTCCATCTTAAAGGTTTCTGTGGTTTCTACTATGTGCAGCAGTAGATCAAGAATAAGTGGCTGGAAATCACAATTTAAAACAAGATTATTTTTTTTATGAAGACATTTGTGTAAAATGTCTTTAATTTGATTTTTTCTTTTATCTACTCAATAAGTTCCTTAAACACCTCTGGCGAACTGCTCCACCTCAGGCCCTGCTGTACAGATCCAGCTGCCCCGTATTGTCAGGCCGCACCAATAGCACAGGTCCATGACTACGACGGAGGGGGCCGCCATTAGCCTCCATTGCTGCAATACCTCCATCGAGTGGCAGCAAAATAAGCTAGTTTCGCACGTGAAAGCATTGCTCTTCACACACTGTAAAGCCTGGTTTCTACAGCTAGATATTGCTCCTGTGATAACACTGGGTTTAGGCACAATTAAAGAAACCATAAGAAACATATGAAACATTTTAGAATTCTTGTGTACTAATGATGGCCTGACTTTGACAGGCCTTTAGCATCAGAGCTAACGGTACGGGCGCGGTTACGACCATTACCACCACCATATGTGTTTGAGTGAGTGAACCTAGGCTGATGCAGAAGGCCCTGATTGAAACCCCACGGCCCACCACTGTAGTTTGGCGTCTAATAACAATCATTTAAAAAAAATATTGATGTCTATCATTTATTTATTTTTATTTTATTTTTTATTTAAGGTAGTGCAGACGAACAATACAAAAACAGTAGACAAGTCCACTGACGTGTAATAATAATAATCATCATAAAACAAATTCTATACAACAACAACAAAAAAAGGGCACAAGTTAGAAGTGCTACCTTAAACATTTACATGTGTGTGCGTGTGTGTGTGTGTGCGCATGTGTGCATGTGTGTGCGTGCCTGTATGAAATGCTAAGTGCGACTTGGATATGTTTATAGGGGAAACACAAGAGAAGGAGAGTTTGGCAACATAGAAAGGAGCAAAAAACAAAAAAGAAAAACAAAAAGATACTAATAATAATATTAATAGTAATAGTCATACAACTAAAATATAGAATAGTAAAATCAATCAAATAGAAGACATTTCTTTCCAATTATACAATGCTTATAATTTTATTTTATTTATTTATTAATCATTTTTACTTATAAGTTCAATACCCTTTTGAAGTGGATGTAAGACCAGGGGCTTAAACTCTGCTGCTGCCCGACCCTGGGGAGGCAACTCGCAGAGCAAGGACTGCTCCATCACCTCAGAGCAACCCACTGACCAGATGAGGAGAGGGTCTGCTCACTTGATCAAGCAGTGTTTTTACCTGGCTAATATCCACCTCTACATTTGTCGTTAATTTTCTTTTTAGTATTATTATTATTATTATTATTATTTATTTATTTATTTGCATTCTTTAATTTTGAGGTGGGGTAAGACCATGGTGCTTAAATTCTGCTGCTGCCTGTCCGTGGTGGGGAGGCAGCAGCATAGCAGAGACCGCTCCATCACTTTAGAGCAACTCTCTGACCTGATGAGGAGAGAGTCTGCTCACTTGATCAAGCAGTGTTTTTGGTGTATCCCCCCTTTTTTTTTTTTTTCTTTTTTTTTTTTATATATACATATATATATTTTCCCTTACTCTACCTCCCCCCCAAAAAATGCATTATAAGCACTGCATAACCTCGGGGACATATAATTCATGAAAATTAAAAATAAAGGGGAGCAGAAAGGGAGAGAGAGATAGTGAAGAGGAAGAGAAAGGAACAAGAGGAGATATTGTGTGTGTATTTACATTTTTATATGCGTGTGTTTATTGTATAATTGACATGGATGACAATTAACCAATAAAAATAAATAAATAAATAAATAAATAAATAAAAAGATTATGAGTGAAAAATGATTTCATGTCAAATCTTATGTTAATTATGAGAAGAAAAAAAAAAAAGAAAAAAAAAAAAAAAAAAGAAAAAACAGTAATAATAATAAATAATAGTAACAATAAAAGCAAAAAATGTACATATATATATATATATATATATATATACATACATATACATACATGCACAATACCAGGAGTAGTTTGGCATCCGCACAGTAAAGTGAAGATTACTGCGCAGTAAAGTGAAGATTACTGCGCAGTAAAGTGAAGATTACTGCGCGGATTTCGAACTACTCCTGGTATTATTACGCCTTACAATATAGTTCCCCCTTTTATCCGCTTAGAAAATCCACATTGTTTAATTTTGTGTAATTATACTTTGTAGTGTAACACTTCACGTAACCATATTTAAATAGGGAAAGCGTGGAAGAGCTTGGTAGCTTCTATCTTGACCTGTTTTGGAGCTATAGAGGAGAGAGGGAGAGGCTAAATGCTAACGCCGTCTGTGCTGTGTTTACGTGATTGAAGGCACGGGTGAAGACCAGACAGGTCCTAAAGAACTCGTCAAAGCTAAGGTAAGAACATATCTCAGTATGTAAAAACGGTGGCCTATTCCTTTAAGTTGATTCCTGCTTCACTGAGGAATAGGCTAAACCAAAATCATAATTATAAATGTATTTTGATGAATTATACAGCCCTATTAAAACACATAAAACCTAAAATGGAGTTTCTTGTTTCTTGCTCGTAAATACTCACCTCCGCCCTTAAAGATGTAGCTACGTCGCCCTTTCAACCATGTCATGTGCTCAAAGCCCAATAGGGTGGTGTCAACACGCAGGCACGATCCACTTTTCCAAACACGGTAAACATCACTGGGACAGACCTTTGACACTAAAGGTACTATAGAGAGAGATAATGCATAAGACAAAGGCTCCAAGAAACAAGCTCACAAATTACAGCCGGCATGGGTGATGTAGCAATATTGTATCAAATCGTGATATAACCTTGTGATGGTCTGGAAATATAGTAGTCTATGTGTTCATTGACTGTGATGTCATAGAAATCATAACCATAAATGTCAAGAGTCAAGTCAAAATGTTAAAGAGGGGGTATACTGCTTTTTTTCAATCACATAGCACCAGTCTATATCACACTACAATGATGACCAAAACCTTCTGTTGGTCTGTAAATGCAGTAAATTAGAATAACTGCCTTGTATAAAATTGCTCTTTCAAAATGGCTGTAGTGAATGTCTTGAAATAGGCCTCTGTCTCTTTAAGAACCTCTGACCCTTTCCGACACGCCCCCTCCACACGCTGTCTGTGGCTCCTTCCGAAACCATCAGATTGCCAAGAGCTCTTACGCCAAACCGGATGTGCGTCAGCGTCCGCCATGGCAAGTTGCTTCCGAATTGGTAAGTCAGTTAGGAAGTAGTCAGGAAAAGGAGCCTTGATGCTAACTATCATGGCCACTTTAGCATAGGGACCTCTGATGCTAACTAACCAGTGATTAGGAGCTATGTGCCATCCCATAAGCCACTGCGCCAAACTCCCCCACCCCCCTCGCCCCCACCCTGGAGTGATTCATGCGCAACCACTGTTGATTGACAGGAGCACATTTAATAATAAAAATAATAATAATTTAAAAATTAAGATTCTGCTCAAGCCAAACTTTATAAAGTGATAAATCCATGTTGTCGTCTCCACAGCTCAGTCACATGTCAGTGTTAAAGAGTAAACTCAGTAAACAGATTAAATGCTTTTGTTTTCATTTAGTAGAAACCTAAGCCACATGGATCATTTGCATAATGTAGCTTCATGAAACAGCTGTTGAAATAAAATAACACTAAAGGGAAATGTTTGGATCATTTGGATTTATTTTTCTCCTTAAAGGAATAGGCCACCGTTTTTACATACTAAGATATGTTCTTACCTCACTTTAGACGTGTTAATATATCCCCGTCTGGTCTTTGTCCGTGCGCTCTGTCACGCAAACGGAGCACATACGCAGCCTCTCCCACATGTCACATAGCTCCGAAAAAGCTCACGATAGAAGCTACCAAGCTCTTCCACGTGTTCCCTATTTAAATAAAGTTACGTGAAGTGTTTTCATGCGAAGTATATTTACACAGAAATGTAGCATGTCGATTTTATAAGCAAATAAAAAGGGGGACTATATTGTGAGGCGTAATGATACGAGGAGTAAAACGTCCGCGCAGTAACTCCTAAAGGTTATTGACGGAAGTGAGCGGGGGAAGTCTTTAGGAGTTACTGCGCGGACGCTGTGCTCCTCGTATCATTACGCCTCACAATATAGTCCCCCTTTTTATTTGCTTATAAAATCGACATGCTACATTTCTGGGTAAATATACTTCGCATGAAAACACTTCACGTAACTTTATTTAAATAGGGAACACGTGGAAGAGCTTGGTAGCTTCTATCGTGAGCTTTTTCGGAGCTATGTGACATGTGGGAGAGGCTGCGTATGTGCTCCGTTTGCGTGACAGAGCGCACGGACAAAGACCAGACGGGGATATATTAACTCGACTAAAGTGAGCTAAGAACATATCTTAGTATGTAAAAACGGTGGCCTATTCCTTTAAATGTCTTTGTTTGGACACTATGTTGTTGTTGGACACTAGGGGGCGACATGCACTTTTGTTTGGCCTGCACTCCACCAATAACTTTAAAGAAGAAGAAAAGTAGCTGTTGGTGATGTCACTTCCCTTTCCCCTGTTTAAGGACGGACGGATTGTGCAAATTCGGCTCAAGGTCTAGTTCACTAACTGCATAGAGGTCTAACAGTTGACCCCATGAAAAGTTAAGGAGTTAGTTGCTAGTGTTAGTGCTTAGAGGCTACAATTTGATGGTTTCGGATTGAGCCTGTGGCATCAGTGGGGAGGGGGCTCTGCTGAGGAGCAGTGGTTGGTTACTCGGCTGGTGACGAAAGCTCGGAGGCGTCTCCGGGAGGTGGGGGCGTTCCTAGGAGGACTCAGGCAAACCTATCCCTAAAATGGCCGCCATCAGAGTTTTTACAGAGTACTCAAAAATACATGAATGTGCCAAGGCAACACTTCAGGCATGTTTTTAATGAGGAAATGACATAATAACATGATGTAAAGCTTGAAAAAGTCAATTTTGCATAATACCCCCCCTTTAATATATGTGGAGCTATCCAACACTGGTGGTGCTGAAACCATCATGGAAAAGAACCTACCCCAACTGGTGAACTCCCACTTCATCTCTACATAGAAGTCTCGCGCCTGAAATGAACAAAGAACAAGTTTGTAAAATGTCTCAGAAAAGGAGTGCAGATAGTGCTAGAGTTAAGATTACCTGTCTAAGTTTACTCAGCAGTTCTGGGATGCCCGCAAGTCTCTCTGTAGCGCGTTTAAAATCTCGATACTGAAGCACGAGCTGAACTAGTTCTGGGTCTCCGGTGCTCACAGCCTCCTGCAAAACTGAACACACAGCTCTGTTTCATAACGTCTCACAGCAGGAGAAACAGTGCACCCGAGGAGGCAGCTCACCGGTCCAGCCCTGGCCGCCGCAGTGAGTGGGGTCTACAGAGTATCGGAGCAGGACTCGGGCCGACTCCAGGTGGCCGAGGCTCACGGCCAGCTCCAGAGGGGTGCGCCCCCGCGGGTCCAGCCGCTCCACCTCATGCTGCACATCCACAACATCACCAGCGCATTGCAGAGCTGCTCTCGACAAACCCCACCGCCACCACCTTTATACACTTCAACAAACATGCCCCTGCTTACCTCGGCTTTCTGCAGCTCACGGTCAAGCTCTATGTACTGATTATTCCAAACCAGAAAATGTAGAGGAAACGCCTCTTGGGCCATGGCTGACGATTTTCTGACCGACAGACCGAGATAAAGCTTTGCAATCTGACTTGTTCAGCCAAAAAACACAGACTACGAGTTCAAGGATGTTGTAGTCCGCTAGCAGGGTAGCTGAGAAAACGCACTAAAATCACCAGATGGTCCAATGAAACCATCTAGTTCACATTTAAAGCTAAACTCGGTGGGAGCCTGAATTAGTGGGCTGAGTTAGCCAAGCCAACTCAGCCCACTAATTTGATGTTGACTAACAGCTAGCGGTGCTAACACAAGCTAACACTACTAGCCAATAACTCTGGCCCCGCTTCTCTTGGCTCATTTCCATTCTTCAAATGTAATTGTGTGAAACTGCGCTCCCGCATCTGTCCATATTTGTCTCTTATAAAGTTGGAAAATATGTCAATTGAAAAAGTATAAAGACAGTACGCCGCCCGCTACCGAGAGCATCGCTGTGCAAATCGTATAGTTTGTTGCCTGTCTCAACATTAAATCGAGATTTCCCTCAGTTGTTTCTCATCCAGGTCGTCGTTTGTCTTTGGTTCGTGCGCTGACAGCTGCTGCCCGCCGGAGGAAGATGATGAAGCCGAGCACATCTGCAGCCAGCCTCCATGATCCACAGCACGCGCGGCTCGTGAGAGGTGTTTAAGGGCAAACACCAGGCTGGTCAATAGTGTCTTCTTCCTCGTTGCTTTATATCCAGGTTACCAGAGCCAAACTAGGTGGTGCCAGGGTTGCACCTCCACACCATGGATGGAATTACCTCCCAGTGGTGCCCAAAGTGTGGCCCGGGGGCCAAATGCGGCCCTCAGTCCATTTTTTGTTGGCCCTCAAGCTTCTTGTTGAATTGGCACCCATTGCCGGAGATTATACTTTTTACTGCAAACTTAACCTGCACAATTATAGCCTCAAAAACTAACATTTGCCTGTGAGACTGAGCTGAGTAAAGCTTCCAAGTGTAAATAAAGGTTTGGGACAGTCAAAACATCCCACATCTGTCCAGTTGAATGTTTCACTACACTGACAACCGGTTTGTGGTACTCAGCCCTCGAAGAAAAAAAGTTTGGACACCCCTGCTCTAAACTAACATGTTCAATGTTGTCAGAACAATTTCAAACTTTTTTTTTATTTGAAAAATAACATAACATAAGTAAAAATGCATTTGAAAATAATTACAATGCTACAAGATTCCCGTTTGATACTCTAAGGAGAACAGATTTACACAAGTATATTTGTACAATATATTCATATTTGTTTTGAAGAATATGGCCAAGAGCGCAGTCCACCACCTTAAATACAGAACTACTATAGCTGAGGCAAACAAAACCAAAGGACTTCCCAAAACTGATACTGTACTCTACATACCAATAGTTATGGTTTATACAAAGCAGGTACTTACAAAAATGACTTTAAAATTGGTGGTGAGGGAGTTAAGGTCTGAAGCAACTGTATAAAAAAAAACGCATTGGGGAATTGTAGCACCTGAAAGTAGTAGTTTCTGAAAATGCACCTTTTCTGACAATTATTGGCGACTCCCACATACTTAATGCAACCTGCCCTTAATGGGGTGAGGTCTTGTGTTGCCTTTGATTGCCTTTTCACTTCTACTGCAATAATGATTTATTTTCACATGTCTTGTAAGAAGTTGTGGTATCAAGACAACTGCAACTTAGACTGAACATACAAAGAGCAATTTTAAGTGTTCTGTTTACGATAACAATGACCTATCCTCTTACATAAATGTCTGCAAAATGCACATTAGCAAAAGGAAGAATGTTCTCCCATCAGGCTGTCAAGTGACTAAAAACAGAAATAAAAGCTAGAACCCATTTTGTATAAAGCCACATGACGTTTCAGTAAACTCACATGTATTATGTGGCTTCTATAACAAACAAAAACACTTCCAACCCAGTATTTATTAACTTTTACTTTGTTTTCAATGGGACACTCAAATGTTATCTGAAGAACTTAGTACTTGAATGGCCAGGGATGTGAACTCTTTATGCTAAATTAAATAATAGTCCATGTTCTGCTTCTGGCACCAGTTTTTATAATATTCTCAATATAAAAACTAAGCTCCTGAGTATTTTAAGTACAAAAGTGAAAACTATACCTCTGAAAAGAAACCTAGCCGTAACCCCTTACAACAGCAACAGTTCTCGTCTCCTCAGTCCGGCTCCATGTCCCCCCCATGTAGATGCATCTCTTTTGTGCCCAACAGACTTCTGTAAAGTTCCTGTCTTGTCTTACTGTCACCACTGCATCTCGTGGGATATGGTTAGGATATCCGCTCGATCAACTTATCGCCTGATAGACAGTAGAGTATGTTCACTGACAGCTCAGAGATGAAGGCTTCACAAGCTTTACGGGAGACGCCTTTACAGCCCCGTAGGTCCAGTAGTGAGATGCAGGAAAGACGCCGGAGATGCTTGACGCATGTGTCTGTGAGTTTACTGCAGCCTGAAGGACAGCAATAGTTTAGCACAGATAAAACTCTTGAAAACTAACAAGAGTTCAAACCACTTACCAGCCAAGTTGAGCTCTGAGAGTGTGTTTCGTGTGGAGGAGCCCACAGCGGTCAGCAAGTTGATGGAGTGGTCAGTGAGACTGTTGCAGTGGGAAAGGTCCAGTTTTGTTAACTGAGGCATGTGGCGGATGACAAGACGCACCGTTGAGTCACTGATGTCGAGACCTGAGAGTCTTAAACTTTGCATGTTGCGAAGTTGACTTCGATTATCACAACCTGAAGGAAGAAAATATGTAAAATAAACATTTCTAACTGAACGTGGGCTACAGTTAGCAAGAACACAAGATTATCACCTGGTGGACTAAGCAGCTCTCTGATCTGGGCATCTTTGACTCCATCAGCATAACGCAGATCTAAAGAACGAAGCAGAGGGCAACCAGACGAACAGAGGGCAGAAATAGATGCCCAAGAACAACCCGATAACATCAAATCCTTTAGGCCTAAAAGGTAAAAATGTAAACATTAGTGTACAATAAAAAGTAAAATCTTTGCCTTCCCAAACAGTTTCTTTACCTGGTAAGCGCCCAATGAGCCAGTTAAGCTGCTTTTTGGAAATGTTAGTCCAAGACAGATCAAGAGTCACAGGCTGCCTTTTTATGATACCAACAAGAGCCTGTGGAGTGACATTTCGCTTGATGCTGAGATCAATTTTTGTCCAAAGCCGTTTGTCTAAGCACCTGTGAGTGACATAAATATTTATTCATTAAAAAACAAACAAAACAAGTAGTTGTTTTTTAATCCATATTCTGAACACTCTACCATTTATGCCAGTTTTTGCAGACAGCCATGCAGACAGAGAGATCGGCCCGACTCAAGTAGCGGAAGACAGACACCCACACCTCCCTTTCACAGGCCGGCCCAGCACCACTGCTGTCACGGTCCGTCTCACTGCTGCCTTCCTGCAGCGCAGACAGAGGGATGCGAGGATGTGGAAGATCAGAGGATGAAGAGGCTGAGCCTCCATTTCCAGGTTTTGCAAGTTTACCCTCATTTATTTTTTTAGAAGCTTCTGATCTCTCTTGGTGTGATTTTTGAGTGTCTATACGCCCACTGCGCGTGAGAGGAGGTGTATGCCTGCTGGATGGGATATCAGGACGTCTGATAGATGGTCGAGAAAGGGCTTTAGTAGGGTTGTGCATGAATGCAGTAGTAGTGGAAGCTATAGCTTCTAATTTAGGGACAATGCCTGATTGGTCTCGCTTAACCTTGCTTGGTACTTGTAGAGTCACTTTGTTAAAGCCTTCTTTGCTTCCAGTTTGGATTTCCTGCTCCATCTCTTCTTCATGATCATGAGTAAAGTTTTGGTTGTCTTTTTCATCTTGGTCTTTGGTCATCCTTGTCTGAGGCTGGTTTTCTTTGTCTCCTCCTGGAGACCCATTCTGTGCCCTCTCCTCTTCCTCTTCCTCCTCATCATCTTCACTGCTGCCACTGCTGCTGCTGCTGTTAGAGTTACTGCTGCTACTACTGCTGTCTTCACTGTCATCTGCAGCTCTGTGGTCTCTGCTGCGAAATCCTCTCCCCATGGCTCCCCCTCTCAGCCTCACACCACGGCCTCGGCCTCTATTTGATTCTCCTTTAGACGTCCCCGTCACACTTAGGGAGGACGGCTTCTCGAACGCCCGAGATCCTTTGGCCGTGGTGTAAAACGAGGAGGCACTTGCCCAGGTCTCTCCCCGCCCTCTGGCCGCGGACAGTCTACTGGTGGGAGACCTTAATTGGGACATCAGTCTAGCGCCTGAACTTTCAAGGGCAACACGTTTTTGCTTGAAGGAACAAGAAACAAAAACAAATTGACTTAAATTAAGTGGAAATTTAATCTTGCTATATTGACATTTCTAAAAGAATAATAAGGGCAATTATTGTACATAATAGTTTCTCTTACCGCCATAATTTTGCTTCTTTCCAATTTGATCTGGAAAAAAAATAATGATACTCTGACAGTTACAAAAGTGCCTCAATATTAAACATTTAATTAAAAGTATAATAACTTTTAGAGTTTACCCTCTTTCTAAGTTGAAGCTCCAGTGCACTCGCTCTTTTTCGACTCTGCGAATGCTGGAGCAGAAGTTTTTGAGAGGGAGGCGGCGTCCTCGGATGGGAGCCAGGTTTCTTGCGTCTTGTCCTTTTGGGAGCTTCTGCTCCACCAACATCCTCTTCAGACTGAGAGTTAGAATCCTCTGATTCACCACTTTCTTCATCACTGGATGACTGAAGTGAAGATGGTAAAATACAGGATTAAAAGGTTCTTTTAAAGACAGCTTTATTGTCAGTTAATACACATGAAGCATGAATTTAAATTATAACTCTCAAACACTCAGTACAAATGGAATAAAAATCCAAATTATGTACACGAATACACAGCATTGGTGGGGTTAGAGTTCAGTGATGGTTAGGTTGAGGTTGTTATTGTAACAGCAACGTCAAGACACAAAAATTAACAATAGACTCAATACCTCTGACGTTGAGCCTTTGCCCTGGTAACACTTTGGACATTCCCAACAACTGGGCAAATCTTTGCTGATCTTCCCTTCACCAGGTTCCTAGAGCACATCAGTGAGTGTTTAACATTGCGATATAATGTTTCCTTCAAAGCCAAAAGTAAATATTTGTTGGTGCCTTCATGTACCTTAATACAATGTGGATGGGCAATACGATTGCAAACTGAGCACTCCATGAGTGTATGAGTGCTTGGATTAGATTCTTCTGGTTCACCTTCGCCACATATAGCACATCTAGCCGTGTTGGGCAAAGCAGGCTAAGAAACATAAAATTTGAGATGTTACGCTGTATCAATCACAAATTAGATTTTATAAAGAAAAATCAGAACTTACAGCCAAGCACTGTCTCGTGACACAACCTTTCTTCATGCGACCAGGGCCACCAAATTTCCTCATGTCATGACAGAACTGACAAGAGCCACACTCTCGCCTGCGGCACGCGGCACACCGTTTACACCTCACCCGCCTCCGTCGTAGGGCGGAGATGGATCGTTTGGTAGACCGCTTGGTCTTGTGCCCCGTAGGACCCAACCGAGGACGGTACAGTAAAGATGGAAGGGGAGTCGTGGGAGGCTGATACCATGATGGCTGATCACAATAATAATCACAGTCAGTTAATGTCTAATAACTTTACATGGCGTGAGTGAGTGTGTTTCTCTATTTACCCTTTGTGGCCACTTTACAATGGGCTCACCAGTGTAAGACAGTTTAGGGTCATCATCTGAATGCTCAAGTAAAACATTCTGGAAAAAGTAGAGAATGTGACAAAAAAGGTACATTTTTTATGGGTGATGATAAAATTCAGTCAATCCAAATTACACCTACCCTCATGTCTTCAAGCAATGCTTCTGCATCCTCAATTCCAGCAGGGACACACTTCTTGTGGGGTGGTAGCTCCTCAAGCTTCCCCAAGAGGTTCCACAGTCCCTCCAGCTCCAGGGGGGTCAGAACATACTTTGTTTTGTTTTCTGCGAGAGACACTTCACAATCATCCGGTTCTTCTTCCTTAACCTCGACTTCCACTTTTTCAGAACCGACGGGGACCTCATTTGTGGCTTCATTTCCATTAACGTCAACAGCATTCGGAGTAAGTCCTGTGAAGTATGAGGACCAAGTGGTTAGCAAAGGATTTGAGTGATTATGTTGGCAAAGGGAAGAATAATAAACATTTACCTATGCCAAGTGAGTATTTTTGGAATTCAAGAGTGAGATGTGATTTTTTTGTCAGACTGTAAAGGTACCTATCCAGGACATACCAACACATCTCATAGAAGAAAGGGTAACGGAACTTTGTGGGCACCTAAAAAGGCATGAGTGATAAAAGGTCATTAACCAAATCATCAGGTTTTCAAAGATTCGTCATAATCTAAAAAAAATGAACTATATATGCAAGTATTTACCCTTGTTCGGTCTTCAATACTGTAGATGTTGAGTTGCATGGGGATGTTGAAGCTGTGAAGAAAATTACCTCCAAATACCAAAGTATCCTCTGGAGTGTACACTGCATGGATCCACCCTGAAGGCCCAGGAGGAAAGGGGTCAGTAAAACACTAGATTTAAATGTGTTTACCTGTTAACGTGATCAGTGATGGGTACCTGAGGGAATCATAAATGTATAGCCTTGCAGCAGCTCTATTCGTTGACAGTCATGACACTTGTCCCCAAGAAAAATGTCCCCCTGTTTTCCTGATAAAACCCAGTTCTCATACATTTCCAGGTTCTGAGGTGAAGGGGGTATTAGCCAAAACACCTGAAAGATCAAGTATTTTCGAAGGTCAAGCCTTTACAAAAGAACATCAATGATCATAGTGTAATGCAGGGGTAGGCATGTTTTCTTGGCGGAGGGACGATTTTCTTTATTGTAAATAGACCGAAGGCCGAAGCCGCTGATTATTAGCCCAAAGTAAAGCGCAACACTGGAAAAATGATCTTAAATTAGATAAATGACTTAAAATTGCTTGAATTAAAGTTCTTCTATGTTGAATTTGAGTTGGTTTGAACTGATCCAAGATACAAATGCAAGCACCAATGGAACAATAAAAAAAAAAGAAAACTACTACAACTACTAGAGGTTTAATCTCTTCTAAGACCAGACCAAATCAAATCTACACAAACTTTATATGTAATCTGTTAATTCAAGTAGATTTATGTCATTTCTTCCTTAAAACGATCCTTTTCTAGTGCACTATGCCAGTGTTGTACATAATATATGACCTAATTGGGTGTATTGACAGTATTTCTACCCTTTTTACTCCCATTTAACTCTAATAATGTTAAAAGTACTCTCTGATTTGTGTAACAACGTTTCTAAAAATCATCTTGAGGGCCAGAGGTGCTGTGCTGGAGGGCCGCATTTGGCCCCCGGGCCTGACGTTGCCTACCCCTGGTGTAATGTATCTAGAAGAAGAGGTGGATCAAACCTTTTTCCCTCGAAGAATATGGTACCAAACTGAAGTCCCACCAAAATCAATATGAAAATCTGTGAAGCAGTCCTGCACACTCATTAGACAATATCTGAAATGAAAGAAAGAAAACGTGAGTCGTGTTGTCTTGTTACAAACACGCTACTTTTACAGTGGTAGTCATCATTTACTTTTGTACTTTCGGGTAATGCATATCAATAATGGCATTGGTGGAGTCAGTTTGTCGTTCTTTGAGATGGCGCGGCCACATGTTGTCTACCCAGTCAATGAGATCCACCTATCAGAGAGTGAATTAGAGAAACTAAAATTAACAAAATAAATGTGATTAAAAAAAAACAACAACAACACAGCAGTAACACTTACCGAGGCTGGGCGCTTCACCAGTGTCTCCAACTTTGTGTGGCTGAACTCGAGGCTGATGACATTGTAGAGTTTCTCTCGTTCGGATGGCGGTGTCTCATAGTAACGGCCCCACTGAGCCATCGACATTTCAATGCCTTTCTGGGTATTTACGTCCATTACATCAACGATACGTCTACTACCTGTGACAAAAATGTATAAAAGGTTAAGAAAAGTACATGAACAATGACAACAAAGCCATTAGGACAGGCACAAAACCAATTGTGTTCAGGGAAAATATACAAAACTCACCAACAAACACCTTCACATCACTCACACTAAAATCAGAGTCTGGCATCCTGGAATAAGAATACAACATGTTTGAAGTGAGACACATACCCCACCATTATGACGCAAAATCACATTGTAGGAGCAACAGATCTTACTGTAAGCCAAGGCCATCTGATTTCTTAAACACTATAGGTTCCTTGAGGCCTTCCCTCTGAATATGTTCAAATGTAAAATCTAAAGCAAGACAAACACACTGGTTTCAAAGTTGTGCGAAGAATACACATCTAAAAGTTGTTTGTGTATCTTTATCTAACCTTTTCCATCCATGTATTTAATCAGGTCCGAACTGAATCGATCACTCAGTAACTTCTCATCCAAATCGAACGTTCGCTTTCCTTCAATTTCATCATCAGAAATCCCGTCATCCTGGTAGCGCCGCCGCGTACCTGTACGCTGATGACAAAAAAGCAACACAAGACGTGGGTTAAAGCAATACCTGCTGCTTGTATTTCAATTTTCAGTCAGTCTAAAAAGCACAACCCAAATGGTCCTTAAAGATATCCAAGTTTACCAGCAGATATTATGCAAAATGTATGCATTAAATTAAGCATATGATTAGGTGGTATTGAGTGGATTCAAATCAAATAATACAGCATCTCACAGCTTAAGCTTTTCTTTCACACACACACACACACACGCGCACACACACGCACACACATACGCACAGCACGCACAAACGCACACACGCACACCCTCCCCCGCCCCCTGCCATTCACCCTCAGCACCATTGCTTGGCTAGACAGATGGATAAAGAACCCAAACACTTGCAAATCTCAGACCCTCCCCCATTCATTCATCAACCTTGTATTTTTTATCTTTTTATTCAAGGAGATGTATGTATACTTAAATAGTAAAAATGAATCAATAATAACTACAATAAAATAAAATGAAAGTTTGCTACTGTTGTTATAAGCCTAAAACACTTTGGAAAGTATTATAAAAGGATTTTCTTCTTCTTAAATTTATCATAATAATACTAGATCAAAAATTAATCCACATTATGCTTAATTTAGCGGCTTCTTACAGATTAGTCGTCTGTGGTCTGTCAATACATCACAGAATGACGCTTTAACAAAGACGTACCGACAAAGCGGACATAAATCCTAATGGATGTCCAAATGCCCAGACACGTGACAAAAGCTAAACATCGTAAAAGTAGTGTCAGCATTAGGTCAGTCGTGCACAAAGTTGAAGCGAACTTGACCTCATCTTGAACTTTTCACTACACGAAAACAACATCCACTGTGGGCTACGAGCAACACCTACGCCTGTGTCTACACCAAACAGCCCTCCATCATTTAAATACCACACAGACGAGCACAGCTCCCCTTTAGCCCCCCTCAGTACATCTCACACGACCGCAAAGCACATACAAAACACCAAGACTTACATTAAAAAGACAAAAGGATAAAGCGACGATGCCCAACTTACCAGGCGTTTGCTGTATCTGGTATTATTGGGGTCCTCCATTGTCACTACAATAAAAGAAGTTAGCATTAGTATCACGTTTGGATAGAGTACATTGCTGGTTAAACATGCCCATGATAAACAAATAAACAAAACCGCAGCTCTTGTGTATTAAAGAGTCGCATTAGCGTCAAGTTGCAAGAAAAAATACAGTATCAATGTTAGCTAGTAGTGTTGTTCTAGGTTAGCCATCGACTATGCTAAACACACACACACAAGCCATATCAAAACATAAAGCTACATTCATGCCATAAAATGAGTACGTGTTGCAGCTTTTTTTTTCGTACTTTTGCGAAACGACACGTAGCATTGACTAGATTTATGTGTGTTTCACTGCAAACAAAACGCAGATGTAGAAACCCTCCCTTTCATGAGTCGTAAACGGGAGCTAGCTGACGTTAGCCTCGTACACCGCAGTAGTAAGGCACTCGTATCTTTTACCTCTACGTCCTTTATCCCGTCAATGTGCTTTCCAGACAAAAAAAAAAAAAAGCTAGTCTTAGGTCGCTGTGCCGTTTCTTCCCATGTCGTCGGATTACGGCGGCGTTTATTGCTGTAACGATATTTATTATTGTGATAAAGTTACACCGTTTCGACGCTCCGGGCCGCCATTTTCAGCTGGTCAAAAAACACACATACACAAACGGGGAAGAAAAAAAAAAGGCTCAGGACCCGCCCCCTTATCGAGGACGCTCTTCTCTTCGGGCGCACGCGCGGGCTCCCATTGGACAGGACATGTGCTATTTAAACACATTACAATATACATTACAGGTGCGCTTGATTTGTCTATGCTGTCTATGCTTTTTTTTTCTCAGTTTAATACTTTAACGCATAAGCTACCGAGAGCATTTCCAAACACAAGAAAACATTATTCTGCAAAGAGGAAATATGCGAAAAGAACATAAAAAAGAAGAAGAAATGATTGAGATTAGAACAAAATATCTGCATTTCCCCATATCTCAGTTCCATTCAATTTAAAGGCCCTATACCTGATTTTTGAATAACAAATAATGAAACAGGAAGCTGCAGAATTGAAAGGTTAGCTGTGGTTCAAACTCATTCCTAACTTTTACAACATATTTGTGGCATAGGCTACCGATTCTTCACAGGGACGAGTTTATCAGCACATTTGTCAACTTGCAGGGTCATCTTTTAGCCTAAAATTAGCCTACAAGTTCATAAAATTGTTCCAAATCTAAATTATATGTATTTATAATATACATACATTGAATACTTAGTATTATTAGAGTTGATACTACTGAATTACTATGATTACTGCTATATAATTTAATGTATAAATATATATAGCATAATGTAGGTCCCTCCCCCCTCCCCCCCTTTTTTATTATGATTATTTTTTTTTAGGATTGATTGCTTGTTTGTTTCTATCAACACTATTTCCATCCTATTCATCCATTTACTATTATTCTTATGTTGGTTTATTGTGATGATTATGTCTCCATTTTTGTTTGTCTCCTTGTTTTCTCTTCGCTCTGAAGGTTTTCTTTATATAATGTCTATCTTTGTATTGTTACCGTCACTAGGGTTTTTCATGACATGATCAGTTCTATTTCTTTTTATATATACTTTTTTGTTATATATCATTGCTATTTTCTTCTCCTTTCTTTCTCCACTATCTTATGACTATGTATCATAATGCATCCACGCACTTATTCCTTCCACACACCCCAATATTTCACACACAAAACACTCAACTGTTGGTACATCCTATTCCATCTACCTCTTGTTATTCGTGACCTCATGTGTTCTTCCTCTGCCTATGTGTTGCATGAATGTTTTTGCCCTGTATGTAAATTAAATAAATAAATAAAAAGATTTTAAAGCAGGGGTAGGCAAGCTTGCGTCGTGGAGGGCTGATTTGCATCATTGCCTAAACACCCAAGGGCCAAACCTCAACATTGTAGACTAAAGTAAATGCCAATGTTTTGTATCAGTTGTTCCCGTGGCAGGGCTTTGGGACCATCACCCTGGGATGACATCCATGACCCAAATAAAACTGTAATTTGTCATATATCATATAAAATACTGTATTTTCCATGCAAGTTTTTGTTGAACAAGCAGTAGATTTCCCTTTAAGGCTGAAATTATGATCAAAACAACCCAATAACTTTCATGTTAACAGACAGAGTTAGTTAGTTAGTTAGTGCAGTTTCAGATGGAAAATATTGAATATAAGTTTCCTATAGACTCACGACCCACCAGTAGAGAATCACTGTTTATCATTATATATGGCCAAGCGGGATGTTCTGACAGGACATTTTACTGACACTATTTCCCGCATTACAAGACTACTGTAACAGGCATCTGATCTCTTATTTGCACATTAATATTTCTAAAAATCATCTTGGAGGCCAGAGGTTCTGTGCTGGAGGGCCGGATTTGGCCCCTGGGCCTGACTGTTTTAAAGGAACAGGCCACCATTTTTACATACTGAGATATGTTCTGAGTTTAGACGAGTTGAGGCGTACCTATCTGGTCTTTGTGCGTGCCCTCAGTCACACAAAACGATCAAAGATGTTGTTAGCTTTTGGCCTCTCCCAGCATATTTCTATAGCTCCAAACAGGGTGAAGTGAGAAGCGACCAAGCTCTTCCACGGGCACAAAGACCAGATAGGTACGTATCAACTTGTCTAAGCTCAGGTAAGAACATATCTCAGTTGGAAAAACAGTGGCCTGTTCCTTTACACAAAATATATGTGACCAACGAATTTAGTAAAACATAGATTTAAAATAGAAACTGAAAAATGTACTTTTTGTATCACAGAGAATGAAGACCTAGACCATCTTTTCTATCATGTGATATAATACAAAGTTTTTTGGCAAGACTTTCAGAGATGATTTCAGTCCAAGCAGGGGATTCAATTAGGCTTCTTTAACGATGAATGATGTCAAATTTGAGATAAATGTTAAGATAGAATATTAATATTGATTATGGCGTCAATAATTTATTACTTTTATGCAAACATTTTATTTACAAATGCAGCTTTTTTCAAACTAAAACTGTAAAACACTAGAGGAATGAGCTTAAATGTTTAGCAAAATCTCTAAAACTTGAACAAAAAAATGCAAATATTCTTGAAAATTTCTAATAACTTTCCATTGACTTGAATGATTTTTATGATACTTTTCATGTTGCCCCAAACTTTGTTAGCATTAATGAATTATTAATCATTATTTATTATTTATGTATTTTTACTGACTTTAATCATGTATGCATGTACCTTGTTTGTTTGTATGTACATTGCAATAAAAAAAATAAAAAAAACACACAAGTGAACAATTACAACAAATAAGTATGAATAAACGTGTGCAAGTAAAGTTGATATAGCCTACTTTAAGTTGTGTGCCATTTGTAAACCAATAACCAGGGGTTGGCAAGTTTGCATCATGGAGGGAACATTTTCTTAATTTCTTCAGTTTTGTACATCTTAGGCTATGTGACTTGAAAGAGCATACGGGAAATGTGAAAACACAGACAACATTTTCCACATTTTGGAGTACTTTATCACGTATTTGGTCTCTTATTTATTAAATAGGCTAACATTTCATAAATCATCTTGGAGGGCCAAAGGTTTTATATTGGAGGGCTGGATTTGGCCCCCGGACCTGATGTTGCCTACCCCTGCAATAAACCATGTGTAAAGCATTTGTTACATCAGCATGGTTAATTGTATGCGGCCGACTGGGCGATGCCATAGGTGCGGGCAAGGCCGTGGGAACCCAGGGTGCTGAGGGCGCTGCAGCACGCCCTGGTGGATAGTTAGTGAACTGCAGGAAATATTAACCCCTTAACTCCCACCTGAACCGAGCACATTTTCTACAGTTTGGCTTTACCCCAGTCCAAAAGCTTCTGGAAAAAAAAGGTGTGAAAAAAGCAACAAAACTGAGACGAAAACAATGATGGAAATGTGACAAAAAGTGACGAAAACATTGACCAAAAAAAGAACAAAAAAATGACCAAAAAAAAGACAAAAAAAGAACAAAAAATGACAAAAAAAAATACACACAAAAAACAAAAAATGACAACAACAAAAAAATAAAAGACAAAAAAGACAAAAAAAATAAAACAAAAATAAGACAAAAAAAACGACAAACAATGCCAAACAAAAATGACAAAAAAAATGTGTTGAATACCCCCCCAAAAAAGATGGAAAAAAATCTGATGACGTGAGGAAAAAGATCCATTTAGATGAGTTTTGTAGATCTTTCAAATGAGGTTTACACTGGCCTACAGGATTTGGGTAAAGCTGAACTGGAGAAAATGCTCTCGGTTCAGGCGGGAGTTAAGAGGTTAATAAATAGGATTTATGCACAGAAAAAGAATTTCGGGGGTAAATTTTGTCCCTCAGCACCCCCTAACTAAAATATCTTCCGACGGCTCTGGGTGCGGGTGCATCAATCACCGATCACTGTGCGACTGATGGGTGTCACGTGACATGGCGTCAATAAGGCAAGCTCCAGCAGCTACATAGATTTACATAGATTTCTGAAAGGCTCCTTCAATGCTCTTATTTATTGGACCAAATGAGAAGGTCGATTGCGACTTACAGAGCGGGTTTATAGCGAGGTTCTCTTATTAAATGTGTTGGATAAATGAAACGAACACTTGCGCACGCACGGGGAGGTGGGCGGAGTCTGATCATACCAAAGAGGATATGGAATAGATGAAATGAGGTCAAATCGATCCAGTCGCCACATACATAGATACAACATAAATTGCAATCAGATTATAAAGCCAAACACTCAGTCACTCACAAGGTCTTATAGTGGCTTCTTACACGAAACTGATACAAGACGTCAACACCATGAAACAGAAAACCAAATCTTTTTTATTACATAATCAGCTTTACTGGGTTGAACTTGACTCAGAGCCACAAACACCATCACACAAAACAAGCATTGCAGTAATACAGATGCGTACACACAACTCAACGCAGGAAATGCAGTTTATTTAAAAACGTTCACTATGGGCAATTGATCAGAAGAAACTAAACTACTGTAAAACAATAATCATGGCCAATGCAAATCTAGGCCTATGTTTGATAAGTGCACGGATGTACTTTTGAAAACCTATAACAAAGTAAGCATCTGGAATTTAAAGCACATGACGTACCACTTGCTCGACATATACGCACCACCAGAGGGCGCCAATATAACCAAGAGAAAAGTCACATGTTAAGCCATCTGTTTTTGCCAGGCAGATAATCTACACACTTTCAAACACTCCATGTAAGTAAAAAAGGTACAATTATTAGTAAAGGGAAATAATGTTTGGAAACCTCTCCAGTAATGGTCATAGGAAATAGGGGATATTTCCTCATCTTGAATAGGGCCCTCCTAAAAAGATACATTTAGAAAGAAAATAACATTTATTACAATATCGCATAGCTGTGTATTTTAACGTTATTACCTTTTTTATGTTTTACGAGAAGAAGCTGTAGAGATACGAGAAGACGACGATCCCAATGATGGCACAGCATAAGGTAATCATCATCTTTTTCTGTAGATTTGGTCAGAAAAGACACCAGTGAGGGGAAAAAAACAGGAAGCCAAGACCTGACAAAACACCAAACTTACTATTCAGGCCACAGGGGTTTGAGGAAATTGGGCAAAAGGGGGAACAGAAAGAACAAAGTAGTATCCCATGTGTGAAAATTAAACTTAAAACACCTACCTCCTTTGTGTAGAGCTATGGGAGAAATACTTTTTAAACACAGTTGCTTGTTCAGTCACAAAAACATGCTGATTGCGGTTTCAATTTAAAAAAAGGTCACAAGCCAACTGTCACATATTTACAAGAGCAGAAAGATAAAAGCATTCAGTAAAGGGAAAACACATCGCTTAAATAATAGGGCTACATTTATTTTGCATTTGAAACATTTACGACACAGTTCATGGTAAAAAATAATTAAGTTGGACATACTTTATCTTAAATGTGTTAAATTCAGGTATGAGGCAGTTATTTGTCTTTTCCCTTAAATCCTAATGTTAATTGTGCTCAGTGACATATAATGTGTCTTTTGGCATATTTTGTAAATTCCATTAATTTATCATTTGTACATTCATAAATGTGAACCAGAATAGGCATTTGTTACGCACATTCAGGTCCCTTTGGTAAAACAGACCTATTATTGATTTGATAATATGATTGATTTGTTAACAGACATTAAAGCCAACACTGACATTAATCTGTCATCTGTGTTTGATCTGACCAGTCATTGATCTACACAGTAAAGATCATTTACAGCTATTCCGTTCTGAAGAATCATTGGCGTGTTAACCATTCCTCTTCAAAACATACTTCAAGTAACGCATACAACAATTATATACAAAACTATAAAATCTTCATATCAGTAGTTAAGGCATTGAAATGTCAAAGTGCTATGACTCTAAGTCAAACTCACAGTAAAAATGAAATAACAGTAGCTAGCTTTGATAATAAAAAAAAAAAAAAAAAATCAACATTAAGTGAAGTTCATTTTCCTTCCATTTTCTGTTGAAGCAGAAAATGTTACCTTGATTCTTTGGCGTAATATGCTGCTGAAAGATGACATGTTTCAATTCTCATTTCTCTGTCTCTGATGACAGTTCATGTCAGTGCTGTCTCTTTTTTTCATGGCCTCTTTACACCAACATAAGATTGGCCTTCCATGTCTTCATTCATGTTTTATGATCAAGGGTGATGGATGAAATGGTTGAATTGTCTTGAAATGGCAGCCCGATGACCGGGTGAAGGTGGACGGGAGGTAGACTGAAAGATGATTGGATGACCTTCTGAGAATGATCTTCTAAGGATGCACAAAAAGAAACAAATGTTTGTAACTGTACTGTAGTGAACGTGGTCATTAAAACATGAAATTAAGACAACATTAAAATAAGCCTCATATTGCAACGCTACTTTATTTACCTTTCATTATCTAGAACAGAAGTAAATCCTAAAGGGGAACATGCACACCCTGGACGTCAAAGCACACAAACACGCCTTGTGTTGAGCCATAAAGAGTCAGAGACAACCACTGAGCGTGCCGTGCTTCCAAAAGCAATTATGATTCATGTCCTACTTTGTTACTCACCATATGTTTTGATGTTACTCAAACTTTACTTTTTCAATCCCACAGACAACCCAATTATGAGTGCTAGAATGGCAAGCAAGACGACCACAACCACCACAAGAATCACTGTTTTCTGTTGGGAACATAAAAAGGTTAAAAGTATTTCTGTCGGTGAATTTCACATCGTTTCAGGCAGTATTAATACCCCGGGATATATGTGTTAGTACGCTGCAGTCTGATACTGAAAATTGTATATATAAATATATATATCTATGTAAAATAATGTTAATCATGTTAATAAAATCAGGCCTTTAAATAGAGCCTGCACCTTTGTCTGATTTGTACATAGAAAAGAATAGAAAATATATGATTTTAGTTTCAGACGGCTACATAATAAGACAAACCATTAACATTCAAAAAGGATCTGGAAACTGTTTGAAGCCACCCGTCTCTCTTTACTACTACTGCACATTTTAGCCACAGAATTTTTTTTAGTGTTATTAAGGTAGATTAGCATCAGATTCATGGTAATTAAGCAATTTTTATCCTTAGACAAAGGTTCTCACTTGACCATCATACACACCCATGAGCAAGCTGTGAATTAAACATTGAGATTAGAGGTGAAAACAAAACTTCCTGAATTTAAAAAAAGAAAGAAAGGTTAAAATAAAGTATGATTTATAGGATGTGTGTTGTGCAGGAGAGGCGTCACATTTGCACAGCTCAAGCACAGGAGGTCACTGGGGCAAGGTGTCAGGTGAATATAAAGGGAAGTGTCGGGGACTTCACAATCACAATCCCTGCAAGATTACATGAGCCATCTTTCCCAAAAGCAATTCACTTTAAAGCATTGTCATAAAAAGTAAAACCGTTCAGAGTAAGAGATAAGATTCTAATGTACTAAAGAACATTGAGGGAATAAAATTACAAGTAATCGAATTTCAAACTGCAACTTCGTGGTTGCAATGAGCTATTTAGGCTGCACATTATACTTTGTAAACAACCAAATATGCTCTGTGGAGGTAAAACTTTAGACCTTTGCAAACCTGTTCTGAAATGCATGATAGCAGTTCATATTTCTTCTCTGAAATGGGGGAGAGGGGATCACGAGGCTGAGCTGGTTGTTTAAAGACATTTAAGGGGAGACACTACAGGCAAAACTCAATTTTTTCAGTTTTCAGGTTTTGGGCCAAATTGGTCTCTGAACATACAAGCTTTCACCCGGAAACAAAAAATATGTCAATCTTCACAATGACATGTTTAAATATTGCGCTGATTCAATGTTCCCCCATAGACTTATATGGGACAATGCAATTTCAAGGGCCTTTTTCTCAAATCACATTTTTCTGTCATTGTGGCGACACTATGTCCACGTCAGTCGGACCTAAAGA
Source organism: Gobius niger (assembly GCF_951799975.1). Classification (NCBI taxonomy): domain Eukaryota; kingdom Metazoa; phylum Chordata; class Actinopteri; order Gobiiformes; family Gobiidae; genus Gobius; species Gobius niger. The sequence continues at coordinate 18,484,635 of NC_136856.1, read as the reverse complement.
CTTCAGATTTTCCAGCCTTGGACTGAACAATATTTGGAAGATTTTTTCAGAGGGATTTTTTATTTTCTAATCCCTAAGCCCCATTTATTGAGTTTTGAATGTCAAAAAATGAGGCGAAAATTATTATTTTTTTACACATTTTTCCACTAAAAAACAGCTTATTTTAAAACTAAACAAAATATCCAAAATCCCCTGTGAAAAAGCCTTGGTAACTCATTCATCAATCAAATGAAACCATAAATTTGAATGTAGCTCTATCCATTATTCAGATTTCGTCGCCGAAAAGATGGGAAATTTGGGGGCATTTTTAGGCATTAAAACACCTTGTTCTTATATGAAAAGATAAAATAACAGAAAACTTGCAATGTATTTTTTCTCACATTTATGCCAGTGACCGACAGCAAAAGTTTCAAATTGATATCTGTAAATATACATTTTTTCCCTATTCACCTGCAGTGTCTCGCCTTAAAACATCTTCCTGACATTGAATTTAAGATGATAATTTTAATACATTTTATTGTGGAGGTCCTGGATTCTGTGTGTGGTCATTCAGGGGCTCGTGGCCTCTAACCCTACTCTTCAATCTTCCATCACTTATTCCCTCACAAAATTATACACGCCTAAATAAGGATATCAAATCACCATGAATACTTTTTTGTTTCTACTTTACTTTGCATAAATCCCTTAATCTACACATAATCTTAGAAAAAAAATACCAAACATTCAATAATTTGGCAGATTTTAACCCTTTCAATGCCAGTTTCAATAAATAAACCAGAAAATGATCAAAAACAAAACTACAGAATTTGCTGCAGAATTTGCCACTACAGAAGAAATACAAATGCAGACAAATACATTTTAGTTCCCATCTGATAAAAAAAACACCTGCGCCCCAGCCGTCTACAGCCATATTTATTATATGTAAAAATATTGACACCTTTGTGATTTTTGTTACACACTTTGTTCACCTATCACAAAGGATGGGATAGGGGCTAATCACTCATCACTAGTTCAGTACTTTCTCCCATTCTTGGACAATTTCTTTTTTTGCTCTCAAACGCATCATCTTCACCTGTAAATGTTCTTACTGTTCCAACTGAAAATGTGAACTATTATAACTTTATCGTAAAAGCTTTTGGGAAATCGTCTCGTTTCACGTTGATTTGAGTCACTCACACGACGAGCTTCTTGCTGAAATTTAGCTGCTTTCTTAGTATCTGCTACAGCTCTTTCCACAAAGCCCACAGATTGGTCCATGTTACTTTCAATCCTCTCAATCATCCCCCCCTAACACGCCGCATGTGTTGACAGTAAAAGAAGAAGCAACAGAAATCATTTTTGAAAAAGAAGAAGAGAAAATAAATGGCGGGAACCAAACATTTCTGTTGTGAGATGAGAATGCTGAGAAACGCACACTGTGGTATGAATGTGTTAAACTGAAAGGTTTGAGAAAAAAGTTGAAAAAAGCAGAAAACCGCAGGAGGAAAATGCTACATTTTAGAAAAAGAAATACCTTGCGGGCTTTTGTCTGGTACCTCACAGCTTTTTTTGTCTGTTCCTTAGCCTCTACAACGTGGTCCACTGACTTTGATACATTCTGCTCTATGTTGTCTACAATTTCGCCCTGGAAAACAAAAACAAGCAATTAGAAAATGATCTTTTTTTTTTAATATGTGGCAGTTTTACACATCTTCAGAAATAAACAAGCAGGCAGTGAAGCAAACACACAGTATATAGAACCGTCAAAGAGCCTTACCTCACACAGGGCAATTCCTCAGAGAGCAGAATGCAAGCATCAAGAGATACAGGTTAAGAGTGCAGCTACTTGTGTTATGTCTCAGTAGTAATACATTCAGATTTAAATGTTCTACACTACAGAAATAATATCAAGGATCGGCTTAAAAGTACTTTAGAGTAGTTTTAACTATCGTATTTTTCGGACTATAAGTCACACTTTTTTTCATAGTTTGGCTGAGGGCGCGACTTATACTCAGGTGCGACTTATATATATCAAAATATATCCTTTCACATGTTTCTTTTGTTTATACTGACAGAACTGAGAAACTTGTGAGGGACTGGTGAAAACCGGAGGCTACTTTTACCTCAGTGAAGAAAACAAAAAAAGCTAATTGTGGGCTAAAAGCTAATGGCCACAGCGAGAGGGACGAGTTCGCAAATAAGCGCCTGAACAACATGCTGCCGGGAGAGGCTTGTCAATGGTGCAGTTACGCCTCCATGCCCAGGTAGTTGCGACTTATACTCCGGAGCCATCCATGCCGACCCCGAGGCGACACCAGGCCAGCTCGGAGACACAGTCCCACCAGCGTGTCCTGGGTCTTCCACAAGGCCTTGTCCCAATCATAGACTGTTAAAAAGAATAGACATCCCCTGCTCACTCCTCCCCATTTGCCACAATGACCACGCTCGAGGGAGCAATCATGGCAGGTTGACAGACTCCTCCTCCCCAGCTCTGACAAAGTGTGTCCCTAAAAAGGGCATAAGGGCGGGATCTTCACTGAAGACTCGGCCCTTGCCACAGGAGGAATATCTAGCTCTAGATAGTTCCAAAAAAATTGGGTCCAGGCTTTAAAGTTGTTTTTAACGTCTCTAAAGTACAATGCTTTCCATTGGCGACCTAGCTGCGATATGGAGGTACGACAGCAATGGCGGCCCCTAGTGTCATTGTCAAAAAGCAGAGTGGCCATCGGTCCCAATAGGACATGCCTTGAACACCTCCGGAACAGACGCCCTAGCCACCTCGGCTGGCTTCTTTCGACATGAAGGAGCAGCGACTCTACTCCGAGCTCCTCCCGGGTAACTGAGCTCCTCACCCGATCTCGCATGGTGCGCCCAGCCACGCTGCGAAGGAAGCTAATTTCTGCCACTTGTGTCCGCGATACTCCGGAGCGACTTATGTATTTTTTTTTCTTCTTCACTATGCGTCTTTTGGCTGGTGTGACTTATAGTCCGGAAATTGTGGATTTTTTTGCCAGACTTTCATGATAACATTGCTTGAAACATGAAAATACATCTGCCAACTGAGCAAGTTCAAAAACAAAAAAGTGCAAAAACAAAGCAATGCATTGAAACAAATTAGAAACATCCAGATCAACTAAAAGTCAGAAGTGTAGTAGAATTGTAGTAGAACAACTATATTTAGATTAATATAATAATTTAAATTTATCTATAAATATTAAGGCTGTCAATAGATTATTTTTTTTAATCGCACTTGTGAAATGCGATTATCCATCCATCCATTTTCTTCCACTTTATCCGGGGCCGGGTCGCGGGGCAGCAGTCTCAGCAGAGATGCCCAGAAATGCGATTAATCGTGATTAATTTTTTTCTAATAATTATATTCATTTTTTATGTTTTTATGTTTTATCCAACATAAAACACTTACATTTAAAGCATGTGATTACTGATTGCACATTTCATTGACCAAATCCACAGTTTCATATTTATGTGAGAAGCCCAACAGCTGATAACCGGGATCTTCAGCCATTTCTCACTTTTTAGAGACATTTTCTTTTGTGCTGAACCTTTAGGACAGAAACTGCAAACTTTTAGGTTCATGAAATAGAGACAAAATATATTTTTTTGTTGTTGAAATAGGATGATTAAATTAATTATTTATTAGATGAATTATTTTTGCGATTAATTTGATTAATCACGATTAATGTTGACAGCCCTAATAAATATATATTTGTACCTAAAGGCTTCATCAGTGCTGGGGATGAAATGCAATGAGGATGAGTTGAAGGAAATAGTCATAGAAGAAAAGAAGTTTATGAAAAGCAACGACTGAAAGAGAAGAAAAGAGAAACGTGGACGTCAACACAACAGTGGAATGGCATAGGCAGAGTGTGGACACAACACTGAAATGCCTTGATGAGTGTAAACTGTGATGACTTTGTGAGCATTTCCAACACTGCAGTGTACCTGGTTCTCCACCAGCATCGCGATGTCCACAAACATATCATGGAGTTCCTTGATGCTGCTTTCCAGACGCACAATGTCTTTGTGTCTGGATTCAATTTCACTAAGAGCTTGTTTAGAAATCCCGGAGTCTACGATCTAAAATATAAATAAACAAAACAATATTCAAACATACACAATTGGTTACTATTCAATTATTAGACACGGTGTACGCACCCCAGCAGTGAAGACGGCAGCATTACCGCTTTCCAACATTTCCTCCAGTTCGTCATCTGTCGTTGCTTTTCCAGCTAAAAGAACCAAATCAGATTAATGACCACGAGAAAACCAAAGACATTCGATTTGTTGTTCTTGTTGTGTATAACTGATACTCACTGATTTCTAGCTGTCTTTGAATTCGTCCTTTACTCCTCTCTCTGAAGTCTACCTGAGCTTCATTGTACTTCGTCATTACTTCCACAAATTTTCTCGACAGGACAGCATGCTAGAAAGGAAATAAAGGATTTATTTCCATGGCATGTTTCACTTCTGCTGTGATGCTAAAGCCAAACATATTTAGTGTTACTTGTGATTTGCGTATCCGCATATCAGCTGAGATCCTCTCCTGCTCTTCAGATTCCAGATTTCTCTCGATTGCTACAACGATAAACACAAGTTGGAAAAGCAGAGTGTCTTTTCGAGTACCGAGTACTAGGGCTGCACGATATTGAAGTGACTTGCGATATGCGATACTGCTGTGCAATATCGCGATAACGATATTATTGCGATATTTCACTAAACACGATTTTTTTCAGCAAATTGTGTCAAAAGAAGAATTAAAAAGCACCCTATCAGGACCAAAACAAGGGTAGAATTTAACAAAGCTAGTAAATGTTAAACTAAAACTGGAACTTCTACACATGACTTCAATGCATGAGTTTGAGTTTGCAAAAAAAATGGGTCGATCTCAGTCAGATGAAGGCTATGGGGATGTTGCGATATATTGTGGCTTCTCGCGATACGGACATTGAATCAGCTAATATTGCGATACGATATTTTTTGCGATATATTGTGCAGCCATACCGAGTACACAGGCATCTTAAGTAAAGCTTGACTCACTCTTGAGTTTGTTTCTTGCATTGTTTGCCATCTTTTTGATGTCGTTGGTGATTGCCTCAAGGTCATCCTGTGTTTCTGGGCAGAAAGGAAGTTACTTCACTTTCACTTTCTCAGAACAAGTTAAACACAAGTTGTTATAAAGATTGTTGGTTATTTACTTTGATCAGAGGTGGGAGCAGATAGGATGACGGAGTAAAGCTTTTTGACTTCAGCCACATTCTCGTCAATTTTATCAATACTGCTTCTGATGTCTTCAATCTGAAACAGAAATGTCATTGTCAAGACTTTCAATAGTTAACGGTATTGTACTAATGCAGTATAAAATAAGAGATGCTATCTTTGTCCCTCACTTGACAGAAAAACTCATCCATAAAGGCTGCATTATCCACAGCAATCTCCACCTCATCATCATCTTGATCACATGTCTGCAAGAAGATAAAGCAAATCAGGTCAAATATTCTGTAGGCAGTAAGTTGTGCTCAGCCATTCGATGTTCAACCGAGACGTAAGGGCAGCAGTGAACGGTGCGTTTGCAGGTGTTGAAGCATCCAAGTTATTGACGGGGATTTTAAGTATCCTGGTTTTGTCTGTGTCCATGTAAACACAGTATCCTGGTTTCAATTTCCTGGAGAAACCAGGTGACTAGAAACCAGGATACTCTCACTGGGATTTTCCCAGTTTCCAGGATCTGTATCCTGGTTCCTCACCATGGTTGACGAACCGCGCATGTGCAAACTTTCAAAACAGATACGGCAGGAGCAGAAACTTTCCTACAGCTTTTGGAGCTGGCACTACAGTTGTAGCTTTACATTACAGTAAACTTTCTCCTCTCACTTCGGTCACTGAAGCTGGGACAGAAAACAGTTTTAAGTGTTTCCTTGGATAGTTGGATATTGTAAACAATACATCATATCTAGAATATAGTCTTAACCAGGAGACTGGAATTGCGTGTACACACACACATATTGCATTCTTGAGCAAGACACTTCACCAACCTTAATAATAATAATAATAATAATAATAATAATAATAATAATAATAATAATAATAATAATAATAATAATAATAATAATAATAATAATAATAATACATTTTGAGGTTTTGAACAATTTGGTCACTAAACAAGTGAGCTTTCAACAGAAAACAATAACTAAATAGAAAATAATCCAATCAAAACAATAATCGGTTAATTATTTCACTAAAAACATTGAGACTTGTAATGTCAGTGTTTGTTTTCTAAATCCAATCTATATAGGATCATCTCCATTTATTTTTGACAGATAAAATTGTTGATCTAGTAATCTTAGCCTGATTTGTTGTGCTTTTAATTGAAGCAACTACTTCAATTACTAAAAAATATACAATCTCTAAATGTATTTTTTCTTACTCACCTGCAGAGTTTGCCTTAACCTAAGCAATAACTGTCAGTCACAAGACAGGCCCATTAAACTACTCATTATTGCGTAAATGAATACTGGAAGAGTCACTACAGTAATCCAAGGAAACCGCAAAACAAAGCTTCAGCTGTAGGCAGAGTATGAGAGGAGTCCTCAAGCCGTTTCTTTCTTTTATCTTAAAGTTACATTATGTGTAACAACTCACACCGCTGTGTCAAGGACATGCATTTATAAAAGGTATTCATTCATTCATACAGTGCTGTTAAGCTAAGCAGCTGTGAGTTTCCCTACCCTTTTGTCACATGACCTCTGAGTCAGCGTAATGCCTTCACACAGGTGCATTTTACTGTTCTTGAACCTAAAGTTACCAGAGCAGAAGAGGACTATGCGTCAGTCTCCATAATTTGAATTGCAAATGCTAGCAGCCAGGAACAAACTCTCAGTGGATGGTTTTGAACTTCTCAGTCGGTCAAGCATTGAAACAAAGTGTTGTACACAGTATTCTCAGTCTAACCACTTTGTTGCAGCACCAAGATAAGATTATGCTCTCATTTCCTTCCAGTCTGTCTAAATCAGCAAAAACAAGGGAAGAGGTTTTGCTTCAAATACATTTAGTTAGTTAATAAATGAACAGAAAAGTAGGTAATAGATTGTTATTACTTTTGCAAATACTTGTTTTCCTTTATCAAAACAATTTGTCTATTTTCTAGAGCCAAACCATCATACATCATGTTACATAATTCCCAGCAACTGTGCAGTAGACGAGACAGACGGTTACGCTGAAACAGACTGTCGTGATTCGCTTCTTAGAGACAATCTCTCCGGAAAAGCCTGGATTATTGCAAATAATTGCAGAAGGTTAATCCAATCAGCCCTACCGCTGTCTCCTATAAAAAACATACTTTTATATTTGACCTTTTGCCTAATGATGAACACAACTAAAAGGTGTTTGTTCCTGAATTTTTCAAAGTTTGATGTGTACACACTAGAGGTAACATAGACTGACGTTCCCAGGTTTGTACAATGGACAGACAGAAAGTAGATCCACTGCCCTGAGAGCTGGTGGGACTTCTGTAACCAGCTAAAGCAGAGCAGAGGTGCAGGGCAATAACCACTGCAGACAGACCTACCTCACTTCCTAAAGAAATCAACAGTGTAAGATACAGGGCCTGGAGGGCAACTTAAGTCACTAAAGCAAAGCAAATATTTGGTGAGTGCTTTATTGTAACTATAGTAACACACCCTTAGCTGGTGTAGGAACCTAAACCCATTTTGTGTTTGAACATTTATCATTTATATATTTATTTTAACATCAGAAATATATGAGACAAGCCTTTACACAGCAGAAACCACATCATTATCGAAGGTTACATAATCCTTTTCCAAATTTCGGACACCATCACATTTAAAGGTGGGCAGTGCATATGGTAATAAGCCCATTTATAAGCAAATACAACTGGCCATGTTTGTCAAGTTTCCAAAGACCATCTAACACGGTTTAACATTAACCTGATGGCATGGTTAACCTGTTGTAAACGATTATGGCACCTGACACTCACAGAATGACTGCACAGAAACTTGCTCACATCAGACACCACTATTTCTTAATTTTACATATGTTTTTTGCCAGAAGATGGGCTCAGAAACAGACGGTGTGAATGATTGAACGTCACCTCATCTTTAAGGCCTACAGATACATATTTGGAAGTGTGATGTTAACTCAAAAGACTCAAAAGAAACCCATTTCCTGGACACTTCTTACCGCTTTGAGCTGCTCCAATCGATCCTTCATCTTTCAGGAAAATGTGCCTTCTTTACCCAGGAATCAACTATTGAAAAATCCTCCTCAAAACAAGTCCAGGTCTGTTGTTTTTACACAGCCAGCTGGCAGGCTAGCCGTCCAACACAAGCCCGGCGCCAGTCAGAGAGAAAATTAAACTCCCCCAAAGTCCTGACAGTGGTCGGCTTGATAAAACGACAGACAAGAAGAGCTTTTCCGTCGCTTTTCCATACAATATGGCTGCTGGATATTAAAGCCAGTGTTTTTCTTTGCTAAATCTCTTCGCCCCGGGGATTAAAACAACAGTTGTGTGGAGCGGTATAATCTGCCTTTCCTCTGGCCACCAGTAATCATTGTAAAACGCACTTTTCTGACTGACGCATGCGCAGAAGACGCGGCTGAGCTGGATGTAGCCACGCCTCGTGATGCACTGGGACACCTGCAGGGGAACTGGCAGGCTGTGTTCAGGTGTCAGCCACAACAAGAAGCCAAACGAATACATGCGGGCCAGACATATTAGCGTTTTGTGTTTTTATGTTTTGTGAAACTATGCTATACAAAATAATGGGTGAAGTGTCTTGCCCAAGTGAATGGTCGGAGGTGCATGGGCCGATGTGTAGATCAGTGTTAATTTTGACAACATATTTTAATTTAGTTTTAGTCTTTTGACGAAAATGTAATTCGATTTTAGTCTAGTTTTAGTCGACTAAATTTAAGACGAATTTAGTCGACTTTGCATTGATAATATTCATTATAATCATATTTAATCTTGTTCCTCTGCTTCATGGAGCTGCTCCACATGAACAAAGCTCAGAGCTGATCCTTTGGCAGAGGATTTACATGATCTGAGGCTCTTTCAGACGGTCAATAGAAGTTTGGATGATTTTAGTCTCTCCTTTTCATTTTTATTTAGTCTCATTTTAGTCGACTAAAATATCTGGACATTTTAGTCATAGTTTTAGTCTCATGAAAAACGTTTAATTTAGTTTTAGTCCAATTTTAGTCGTCAAAAATAACACTTTGACTAAAATTAAGACTAAATATTTTAGTCGACGAAATTAACACTGGTGTAGATCAGTTTTTCACAACCAGGAGTACGGGGACCCATCAGGGGGATAACTTTTTTTTAAACTATTTTAGCCGATTGTTCTGAAGCCGATACTATTTGGCTCTTTAGCTACTCAGTTTTAATATAGTCTTTTTTTCCACATAGAAAAACAAAAGCAGATAAAGTAGCAGCAGTTCAGCTATTTGTAGACGACTTCATATTCATATATATTCATATTTTTTATGAAGAGCTACTTTGTATTTAACTGAGGTCTGTGGTGTCTTGTGCATTGAAGACATGTGCACTGGCTGGGCAGCAGTTAGCACAGGCTTTACTTAACATGATGGCTTCAGCGGTCCCATTTAACTTTAAATGTAAAGAAAACATTCTCAATGTGTTTCTCCATCCGCCAGAGGTCTCCTGACAGCACCTTTGAGGTTCAATTGAACATGAACCCATTCAGTCAAGTCACTAATGTCAAATCAAATCTGAACTGTTTTCGTTTTATAAGAAGAGAATTATCACACCACAAGGCTTTAGTGTATATGCATGCAATGTTTTTTTCACATTCGTCTGCATTATGGTCACAAACATCAGCATCCACTCTGAAATCAATCACTTCTCTGTATAAACAGGCAATTAAGATATTTGACAAGAAACCTTTGAGATGGCATCATTGTGATATCATACAAAAGCACAAGCTTTTTAGTTTTGAAAACTTTGTACATTTTAGTGTAGGCTTTTAAGTGTCTGAACAACTGTGTGTCACCTCTGGTCTCTGGTCTCATGCTGAGGTGTCAGGGCTCTCTCAGACCTTCCACCAGAGCCTCAGAGGAGTTACACTGTGGATTTCTCTCCACACGGCTCTGAAACTGCAGACTAACATCAACATCTTTACCAGAGAGCTCAAACAGTGGCTCAAATCGGGCCAAAGGTGTTCACATGTGTAAAATGTGCCTTATCTAGTTTAATAATCTGTTTTATTGTTACCTTGTTTAAAAATGTGTTTTATCTTTGAAACCTAAAAGGCCCCCTGTGGCAGGTGTTGAAAATTAGCACATGTGCTATAACACTTTAAACAATGCATCTGGTTCGTCCAATGTAATTGCTATGTAGATTTTAAATAATAAATGAAAATAGGCTAAATGAAATGAAATACAGGGGTTGTCCTTCATTTAAGTTTTTTAAAAGGTGCATTTCCGTGCGCCATTTACAGCGATTAATCGATTGATTGTTTGGTCTATTACCAATAATCGTTAGTGATATATTTATCTTCGCTTCTTTTTGTTTGTTCTCTAATTGGTTGTACTTAATTTTTTGGCTTTCATTGTTTATTTTCCTGTTATGTTTTTGTTTCTTTTTGTTGTCCTTACAAACATCTTTTTTTGCCCTAATAAAGACTTCCTCATGTGCATGTATTTGTTTTTAGTGTATTGGTGCGTTTCTTGTAAATGTTTGACTTTACGACACAAACGCGCATGAACACAACGCACGAGCAGTTTCCACTTCACAACTGGGAGGATCATCTTTACCAGCGCACGTGAAGGCAGCATCAGCAGCCACGAGCCACACCTGCACATAATGACCACAGTGAAGCGCTTTGGGGGAACATTTGACACAATACAAGTGTAATCCATTATGATTTCAAGATGGCCCAAATGTCACAAATGTGTTTAACTCTAAAACGTTCAAACGATGTATGAGCCAACTTGTCGCATCCATTTACCATCGCTTACGTAATTGTGTTTAAGTATGTTCAAAGCTCATGAGCGACGTCTAGTGGCCAATTGCATTACTTACATCTTCCTTTGTCAATCTGCCAACGAATTCCTTTTACTTATGAGCAGTTGTATATAATGGTTGTTTGCCACATGATTTTTGAGTGAATGTTCAACCATATTTGACTATAGATGTTGAATTAGTGGAACTCTATTAATCTTGTGTCTTTACTTGGGTCAATATCCCCACTGCCTGCCACAAGAGGCGAAAAGATCACTCTTATTTAAAAAGAATGAGAAAGTTGATATGTATAGTGGTTTAAACAGTAAATCCGGTCAAAACTATTTAAAATAGTGGGCCTATATGAACCAAACTACACCGTTATGGGTTCTTTACATCAGTGGCTTCTACTGATATAGCTACAGGACACTACTTAAATGACACACCATGACCCAAATATAAGGTTTGGCCCAGTTTAGTACTTATGAGTTCTGGCTGATACTATAATAGATTAGTGCATTACAAAAAATAAAATGGCCCCCTTGAAACGCCGCCATGGAGGGGTTTCGAGCACCCGAGCCTGAAACCCCCATGTAGTCGAGCACAAAACCTTTGCATTAGGGAAGCACAATAGCAAAATAAATCAATACTAGGCACTGCAATATGGCCACAAAGCACAAATAGTTCCAAAACGCCAAGAGATCCACATTTCTACAAACTCAAAAGTGCAAAGAAATTTTAAATGTGCAAAAAAATTCAGTTCATATAAATTGTGTTCCATTTTAGCCTCATTTTGGTCCCGATTTAGTCTTGTATTGACAGATTACCGAAAAGAATAGGACATACCATGCTAAAAACATTGTTACCGCCATATTGCACACTAGTATTGTTTATCGCAAGTTTTAACAATATCGTCCTACACAATCAATTTCTTAAAAGCCTTGTCATTTAATGTGCAATAATGGATTCAATATACTGAGAATTGTTTTTATTCAAAGTTTACTCCCCGTAGCGCTTCTTTTACACCGTACTGACAGCATTATGAGAGCTGGGTAAGTGCAGCAGAGGATACTATATGATGAGCAGCACGTCACCATGCCAAACACTAGGGTGGATGTGTCATACAGTGAAATTAGAACCACAACTTTTCCATTGAGTTCAAGTTTTAAAACGAACAAAAGAATCCAAAAATAAAAAATCTGAAAGGGGGGATTTTACAGCAAGGGGCTTTAACTCCAACTTCCTATCCACGTTGAAGGAGGGGAGGGGGTGAAGGGGGTAACAGACTAACAGGTTAGAGGTCATCGTCTTCATCTGGGAGTGCCGTTTCTGATGCAACCTGGACAAAGAAAGCCACACTAGTCAGTGAGGCATTTTCACACAATACAGCAAGACAATGAGAGGAGGAAACGTACTTTAAGCTCGTTCTCGTACTGGGCAGCAAGAGCTGGGTCCATCTGGATCTCTGGTGGAGCGAGGGCTGGCATTGCCACAAATTCAAGGTTAGGGTCACCAATCAGCTTCCTGGCAAGCCAAAGGAAAGGCTTCTCAAAGTTGTAATTACTCTTGGCAGAGATGTCATAGTACTGGAAAAGAGGGCAGTAATATATACACATCAGAATACATCCACCATTTTTTTTCCCTGATCATGAATTTCCCAGATGCAATCGTTACCTGCAGATTTTTCTTGCGGTGAAACACAATGCTCTTGGCCTTAACTTTTCTGTCTTTGATGTCCACCTTGTTGCCACAAAGGACAATGGGAATGTTTTCACAGACACGAACCAGGTCACGATGCCAGTTGGGGACGTTCTTGTAGGTGACACGTGAAGTAACATCAAACATAATTATAGCACACTGAGCTGTGGAAAGATTGAAACAGGTTTTATTTTTCCTTATTTTGAATCGGACATTTGGCAATACATTTTTCACAAGTCTGAAGACTACCTTGAATATAGTAGCCGTCCCTCAATCCTCCAAACTTCTCCTGGCCAGCTGTATCCCACACATTGTACCTAATGGCCCCTCTGTTGGTGTGAAAGACCAGTGGGTGCACCTCCACGCCCAGTGTAGCTTTAAAAAGAAAGTCAGTTTTAACAAGATTTGCCAAAAGACAGGGAACTCCAACTAGCTTATTCTTAAGTATATGGAATATAAAAGGTGTATGTCACCAATGAACCATGAATCAAAACGTCAAAACAGATTAAAAATGTTTTTATTATTGCACCCAGCCAATATCTTACCAACATATTTCTTTTCAAACTCTCCCGTCATATGCCTTTTCACAAAAGTCGTTTTTCCAGTGCCTCCATCTCCTACCAACACCAACTGCAGGGCAAATGAGAGCATAGTTTAGACTGGTTAATACTGGTTCTGTGTGTTCAGCAGGAGGGCTATTTGCAGCAGACCAACTACCTCAAAATAATGCAAAATATACGCATTATGACTTGCATATTCAACAACTCACCTTAAAACTTGCTACTGGGGCCGCTTGCGCTTGTTGTGCCATTAGTTCCGATGTAGTTGCAGCTTTTCGAGAACTGGTTGGGGTAAAAGAACAGGTTAGAACATCTAGACGTCACTTAGCAAGTTAGCATCCTTCCTTGGCTTCGGTCATGTCCATGTCGACATATCACTGTAAAATACTTTATGTGGACTCACTAGATGTTTGTAACTATATAGACTCGCCATGTCATTAGCATTCGCCGTAAAAGGACAGCGTCGACGCGACGACTCAGCTCTCAATGTTTCCAATTAGCGATAGCGATTTATTAGTTACTGATCAATTGTGGCACATTTAAGTCGGGTTGGCGTGTCAGTGACATGATTAAGTTTATATATTTTTGTTAAATTGTTATCTAATTAGCCAGGCATCCCTGAATATGCCCTGAATAGTTTGAATGCGCCATACGAGGCGCGACCGCACTTTTTCTTGTTCCGACTAGAACATTTGGACTGAGTGGAAATTATTCGTTTGTTCCCAGTCTAACAAAAAGATGAAGCTATAAAAAATGTACCGCCTTACTAACAGATACACAAGTTTACTTTGAGAATGGTCTAACTTGTGAAATACAGTTGCTTTATGGTGCAAAAGCGCAAAATGCAAATGCTACGCTGCTAACAGACTAGCCGTAGCCAGCATGCGAGCCATTCCTTTATCAAAGCTAACGGCAACAGCTAGTTGGCTAACGGCTAGCACAAAAAGACAAACAGTCCCGCGTCGGTTTTAAATTCAATTACCATCAACAATAATGTCAATAATATCACTACTACACGGCGGGGTGTTCTCTGAAAGGATTTCGCTGACGGTTACGAAGGCATAATGTAAAGTAAACCGTTAACGTGAGACAGCACTCACCCGGTCGAACTGCGAAGAAGGGAAAGAGTAGATGGCTGCGTTCGCGGGAGATTCGGCGTGGACTATGAGTCAGTTTCCGCCCTTGTCACGTGACCACCTCAGCGGCAAAACCATAGAAATAACACCGACTGGGCAACGATTTTTGTTTTTGTTTTGGATAGCAGGGGGGGAAACGCTTACTGGTTGATATATTAGTATATTGTGTATTAAAATAAAAAATAAAAAAATAGACTCATCCTGGACGCAACGCACAACCTTGTTTTGTTTTGTGAACTGGTCTTGTAACTGTTAAGACAACTAGTCTCATTTATCCAAAACTGAGCCCAATGTCCCACGTGAATAACATTCCTGCGCCCAACAGGTTCAGCATTATGACCATGATTTCACTCGCTGGTGATTCCCTCATCAAACAACAACATTAATAGGACTAATTTGATATTGTGTTGTTCAAACCCAAGTGGGCCCCCTGCAGGCCACAAAGAAAAGACTTGGAGAACTGAAAAGTGTTCTTGGTTAGGGGACTATGATGCAAACACTCCTATATGTTGGTTTAATGTCTTTAAATCAAACAGCAGTATATGTCAAGGATTTTTTGTGAAAATATATCATTGTCTCTTATTTCACAGTAGAGAATCCTAATATCCAACTATCCAATCATATGATAACAAAAATAATGTGCGAATGCAATCAGAATTACGAGTATATAGCCTAGTTACTTACAAACAAAACAAAACTTAGAAATATGAAGTCAAACTAACTAATACTATTCAGTTGAAAATAATAACTTATACATATACACAGCTCAAACAAATAAAGGGAACACTTGAACAACGTAATGTAACCCGAGTGTTCCCTTTATATTATAGGCTATATAAATAAAGGGAACACTTACACCTACTGTACATAATAGGTGTTCTCTTGTGCCTGAGTCTAGTCAAAGTTAGCTGATTGTAGAGCAGTCCAGTCATCATGCTGCAGAGGAAGAGGAAGTTTGTGTCATATTGACTGGAGGATACAGCACTTCACACAAGGTATTAAAACGGCTTCTTTTCTTTTCTGTCGTGTTGATGAAGCATTTACTAACATGCAGATTTTCTCCCTTGTTGATTAATGGCCACACAAGGAGTTAAATTTAAGACATTTCAGGAATACAATGTTACATCCTTTAAGACTTGAACAGAAGAAACCCAATGAAGAGGACAGCTCTGATTCTGGGTCAGAGCTTGGCCTTGAGCCAGAGACAGACCGCTTTGGTTTTCTTCTGACTGATGGATCCACAGATGGGTGAGAGGCTGTTCATTAATCACCATTATGTTTATGAATGCAAATGAAAGTAAGAAATTAATTTAAGTCAATCTACATGCAGGCTTTTTATTATTTAAATGTACATAGCTGACGATATCACAACATTTAAAAACTAAAACTGTATTAGAAATTACAAGTTAAATATGCCTATGTAACAGTTTCAACCACTGATTTCTGCCTCTGTTGTCAAGGCTACCTCAGCCCACCGCCTGTGGTTTTCCTGTTTCCGCTCTTGTTTTCAAGCAACCCGCTTTCTCTGATCATTGCACACCAAAGCAGCGTTGCATCATGGAACTATTATACTTGTTTAACTTTGTAACACATCAAGACTGCAGAATAGCAATGACTATTATTATTCCACAAGTGGCAAACATACTGGGTCCCTTATGGGCATTAAAAAGCATTCAAGATCTTTAAATGTACTGTACCAAAATCTACCTTTCTTGGAAAATTATACCTTTTAAAATTTTTGATGCATATGTTCATTCTGGTCTAAACTCATTCAGCTGCAGTTTTGGCTGAAATTGTAGATGATTTTTTGCTCCAAAGTTTCCCATTATGTCGCCTCCTTCCTCCTTCCTTAACTGAATTATAGTTTTTGGACATTATAAAGTCATTACAAAGCATTTTCGCTGCTTCCTGTATAAATCCTGTTACTGTACAACCATCTTATGTTTGATTTCCAACTTTAGCGTTAGGCGAGGCCCATCTCCTGCTTTGGTAAGACAGAGAGAGGCCAAGTGGATAAACATCATTGATCAGTGGGACCAACTACATCACAAAAAGGCCAGTAAGGTGTGTTTCCCAATGGATATGCGTGCTACTAAAAAACAGCAGTCATGGCTGTACAGTTCTAGTGAATACTGTTTGTCTAAATATAATGTTTAAACCAGGTCAAAATGCAGTGTCAAAAGGGAATCCCTGCCTCACTCCGAGCAAAGTGCTGGCCACTACTGAGTGGAGCCACTGACAGAATAAAACAACAAACAGACTTATACAAGGTAGTATTTCATAATTACTCACTTAAGTTACATTGTGTTGAGATTTCCTTGTTTGTGGCAGTTGCTGGACTCACAGCCTGCTCTGAAACACTGGGAAGATGTGATTGAGAGAGACCTGGACCGTCAGTTCCCTTTCCACGAGATGTTTGTTTCCAAGGATGGACATGGGTACGCATCTGTTTTTAGTTTGCTTTACAGCTTGATTATACCTTTTACAAATATATAACGCTGTGTCTTAATTTATTGTTTATGAACTTGTGTTAAATCTTGCATAAACAGGCAGCGTAGTTTGTTTCAAGTCTTGAAGGCTTACACACAGTTTAAGCCTGAGGACGGTTACTGTCAGGCTCAGGGGCCAGTGGCTGCAGTGCTCCTCATGAACATGCCGGCCGAGGTACTTTTCTTTATTTATTTATCTGTGTTGGATCATTGGAAGAAAATACTATTAAGTACATGGAAGTTTCAACATATATTTTTTAGGAAGCTTTTTGGTGCTTGGTGCAGATCTGTGAGCAATACCTGCCTGGATACTACAGTCCTCTACTGGTAAGGATAAGTACTTGAACATAGGCTAATGTTTAAAGACAAATGACTACTTCTAATCTTTCATATTGCATGCAGGAGGGGGTGCTGTTTGACGCTGCGATATTGACCTGGGTTTTAAAACGGTCTTGTCCAGCTGCACACAAACACCTGCAACGTCATGGCGTGGAGCCGCTCATGTTTGCCACAGACTGGCTCATGTGCCTATTCACACGACATTTACCCTTCAACACGCTGCTTAGAGTGTGGGACCTCTTCTTCTGTTATGGTAACACAAAATCAATCATTTCCAAACATAAATAGGACTTTATAACATAAGTATGACTTTAAACACTCCCGATCTAAAGTTTAAGACCAGTTGAAAAATGGTAAAAATTCTCATTTTGCATAGTTGGATCTTAACAAGTAAAAACTGTGTAAATACTTTATTGAAAACAATAAATAAATAAACCCAAAAAATCTAGTTTAGAGCGTGGTTGAGCTGCATAAGCAGAGCCTTTCGCAGCGCACCATCGCTGCGGAGGTCAGACGCTGTAAAACAGTCATTTTGAATTTCTTAGAAGATCCTCAGGATTCTCCTCCTTCCTCCTCCTCCTGCAGAGCACCTTCCACTCCACAACAGTCTTTCACCATCTTCTGGGAAGAGCTTAGTCTTAAACTTTTGATCATCAATAAAACGCTTATATATATATATTTTTTTGGTCTCACTCCCATTTCTTCTGGTTTCTGTTTGAAACCTTGTTAAGATAAAACCATAAAAAATGCTAATTTTTGCCATTTTTCAACTGGTCTTAAACCTTTGATCGGGAGTGGACCATAAACAGCTTCCTCAATGCATGAACCTTTCTAGTAGTACATGCATCTATAAAGGAAGATCAGGATGGAGTCTTAAAAGACTGATGTACCACAATTACATTGTGAATTGGGTATTATTTACAAACTATAATGTTCTCCTCTGGGTCAGGGGTACGGGTTTTGTTGCAGGTCGCCGCAGTAATGGTGCAGCGAGTTCTGGGACGTGTAGACCAGAGGAAACAGTGCTGTGGACAGATGGAGACTCTACAGACACTCAGAGGCATAAAAACAGAGGTCAAAGATGAGGAAGATGACTTCATTGTTGAAGTAAGTGGTTTAAAGATGCCACTGAAAATAAATGTATTATTAAATGATCTGTCAACTTTAGGTACTTTCTGTGCCGCTGTCGGCCAGAGATCTACAAAGACAAACAGAAAAGGAGCTACAACAATGGAAGAAGGAGCGACCCTCATCCACCTTCGACCCCAGAGGCCGTTGCCAGGGATACCACATGGCTTGGGTGAGATCTCGACAAAGCAATGAAGAAGCTGAGAGGGAAGAGAGAGAAAAAGGAAACTTGTCCACTCATTTGTTTCGCTCAGCCTCCACTCTCTCCTTGTCCATGTCAAAATGGCAAAAGGGGGGGAAGGCGTACAATAGTGAAAGAAAGAGCAATGTTAAGCTCGGGAGACATCTTTCCATGGGAGCAAGAGAGGACTGCCGAACTTGGGCTAATCTCAACGATAAAAAAATTGAGAGTCTGCAAGAAGATGATTTTGTTTTAATGGAAAAGATAAAGCAGAGTGACCCAAAACTAAAACATGAAACCCAACAAATTGAAATGTTAGAACCTAAACATGAGCAAACAGAGATACAAGATGTACCTCAAATAATTGTTCTTCAAACAGTGCAGATGGAAGAAAAGAGTCATTCTTCAGCAGACACAAGCAACCAACAAGAAAATTCAGAATCAAAGCTTGCACCAGTTGATCTTACAGCAGTTCATGTGAGCGAAAGGCAATTACCACCAACTACCAAAAATCCACACGTACAACCCAATGTAGAACTTATGAGAGTAAATAATTCATACCAGGTCAAGTCACTCAAACTGTTAGCCACACAAGCTGCCAGATGCCTAGAGTTTAACGGCGAGAACGAGCACTTAAAACACCTTGGAGAAACTCGGGGGGGAAATAATGGGACAGACAAATGCTCGGGGAAACTTTCAGCTTCAGGAGAATGCCACGTTTCTGTGTCATCAACAGAAACAGAAATCAAAAAGCGCCACACCCTTTCAGACGTAGTTTTATGTGACATGGCAGCAAACACCTGCAGCAATGAACAAGTTACTGTGGATGCAGAACAGATTCAAACACCTTTTCCAGACACAGACGAAAGGCAATTTACACCCGTTTTCAGTAATGACATTCAAGCGATCGATCAATACGTCCCTGTTGAAGAAATACCAGTTTCTGACGGCACAATCGCAGGACAAGCAACAGCTGACTCCCAGGATAGCACAAAAACCTGTGGTCAGGCAGAAGACACTACTTACTGTCAGGAGACTTCAATAGTGCCGACCGATGTAAATGTCGACACAGAGGTAGATGCTTCCATTGATAATATAAAACAGGGTACTCCTGAAAAAGAGAAACAAAGTAATGTTTGCCAAACTAGAAAGAATTGCGGTACATTTCAACAAATAGAATGTGACTTTACGAACACCAACCAACAGTACAGCTTCAGGTTGTCTGGTGATTTCCGCGTCCGAAAGCCCTCCAACTCCCGTGGGTCAAGGCTTGCACGCAGACTCTCAGAAGATCTTTTCACGACTCCCCAAACATTGGACCAAAGGAAAACAACTTACCCAAGTCAAGCGGATGACGATGACACTACCCAGATATCAAACAGTGTGGAGGCAAAAGAGGCTGAAACACACAAGGAAGAGCAGCCAAGACGCTTTGCTCTGTTTCGCAGAGTGAGAGAAGAAAAAAAGAAAAAACGCAACCCCAAAATGCCAGTTCCCAAAATCATAATTCAGGACTTTAGTGATGACAGAGAAATAGGACAAGGAGCAGAAGTGGAGAAGAAGGTGACTTCCAGAGAAAAGAGGAGACAACGGAAGGAGCAGAAACGGAAAGAGAGAGAAGATAAGAAGCAAAGAAAGAAAGAAAAGGAAAGAATTAAGGACGGACAGAAGGGTCAGCCTAAAGACACCAGTGCTCATGTGCAAAGTGGAAAGGTTAAGCAGCAACCTGCTAGTGCTGCTTCACAATCTACACAGCAGACTTCATATGCAGAAGTGTACTTTTAAGTCTGAAAATAAAATAGAAAACAATTTGTAAATATATATTTTTTATTTACAAATCCAAGTAATTTAAACAGAAACGTGAACAATATGGACCATGTATCCATAATTTAACTGTCTTATATCTTGCCATTATTGTCCAAATAAAAGCTGTTGTACAAATGCGGTGGTAAAGTTTGTAAAAAAAAAAAAAACTGAGTCCAATGTTACTCCAATTGAGTTTCCTCTTCACTGTCACTGGCCAATACTTCCTGAGTGGCCATGGGCTGAGTGGACATCTGAGAAGGTGGTGGAAGGACTGATCCAAAGAAAAGGGAACAAAACTGCAGGAGTAAAAAGGTACTTGTAAGTCAACACAAACACAAGCTCATTTTCAATATAAAATGATACTTAAAGCTTAATAATAATCATAGTAATAAGGGCTTACACTTGCATTGCGCTTTTCAAGTCTGTATTACCAAGTTTCTCAAAGCGTCACACTGTAGTCATGATTCATTCACTCCCGACTCCGTGGTACTATTGTAGCCATAGCCGCCCCTGGGGTGGACTGACGGAAGCGAGGCTGCCAATCAGCCCCTCCGACCACCACCAACCACTCACTCACAAACTCTCATTCATGCTGGCCAATAGAGTTCGGGAATGTGATGTCATATCGCTAAGCATCATGGGATTAACAGCAATAATAAACTAATGGAGATTATAAAAGGTAAAATACTGGAGCTATTGTTCATATTAAAACTTTTTGACACCACAGTGAGTTAGATGTATTTACCAGAAGTGACTCAGCAGAGTTATTCCACGGCTTTTCCCCCCACTTCTTATACTGTTTTTAGCTAATGTTAGTCTACAGAAAATGCATGCCAACAGCTGCAAACATGGCGGATCTCCATGGAACTGTGGATTTTCCGGAACTCTATTGTACATGTTATTAGAAGTAGGTAAAACCGGAGCGCCCTACAGAGAGCATGCAAACTCCACACAGAAAGGCCCTGTCTGGCCCGGGGATCAAACCTGGGACCTTCTAGCTGTGAAGCACAAACGCTAACCTCTGCGCTACGGTGCATGTCAATTTTAGTTGCACGATTAATACCTTTTTATTTGGGGGCCCGTCTGTCTCGTCAGTTTTGTTTTCATCTTCGTTATGCAACCGAGTCCTGTGATTCACTGCTGAGTGTTTTGAGGATTCAGCTCTGGCCTCGGGAGCTGGGGCAGTGTGTGCTCCAGAGGGTCCTGGTATAATACTGGTATCCATGGCAATGAGGTATGAGTCCATGTCATCATTCATAAAATCATCTGAAGGGGGCGGAGGTTGGGTGCAAGCCCTGTTCAGAGTAAATTTAAAACGTAAGATACTTATTAATAAATGAACAGTAAAATGCCTGGTTTGACAGGGATAGATTTAGAAGTTTCATCACAATACATAGAATCCTACCGTTTATTGCTTTTGTGAAGGTTATTGTCATCTGCCAGTGTTGCCAACACAAAGTTTCCATCCAGGACACTGTCTGTTACTGAAAGCACAACTGGGCTGACAGACAACACCCCGACATAAATACAGTGTTCTGATAAAACCAAATGTATCTGGATGAAAAGTGCTCACCTCCCGGGTTCAGAAAAGTGTATAGAAATCGGAAGACCAGTGGTCTCACCAAATAACAATAAACCCTGCAAATATTGGAAATTATTTAAATTATATTATTTTGAAACATATAGGACAATTTAAATGCTTATTTCTGTGAATCTTTCATAGTCTTACTCGAAGCTCCTTTAGGCAAAATGTGATGCTGTTTTGAACTTGTACAGAAAAATGGTCAAACTCATCAGAAGCCAGACACAGCTCTGTAAGCATTGCCTTTGATGACTCTGAGATAGAAGAAATAATCAATCTCAAGCAAAACTCAAGGATTAGAAAATAACGTAATAAGCACTATTTTATGTAAAACTGATGAATTGTAAACCTGCATCTTCCTCCACATGATTCCTGAACCACATTCGGTTATCACTCACTGATAGAGTCACTTCTTCAAGAGAGGGAGGAAAGTGGACAACTGTGTCCACCAGCAATCTGATGTGTGTAGAAAGGGTAAAAAGAAAAACACAAATTAAGGATAAAAAAAACACACACACAATAATTTTCCACAAAACCATTGATGCAATTAAACACTGAAGAAACACAAAGAATGTTCGATACTCCCTGTTTCCAAGAACTGTTGTGCATACCTTGGCTGGGCTCTGAATATGTTGGCACAGCTGTCCTTGTCAAATACTGCTTGCAAACTTTCAGTGTCCTGGAAAGACAGGTTATGTGTCTTCAGTAGGCCTGATGAAACACAAAGTACAGAAACGCGTAAGGATAATCTTGAATGTTTCAGTAGTGATGAAACTATTACTGACGCATTGGAGTGGAAACACTGATACCATGTTTGCAATGCAAAGTGAAAGTGAGGCGACTCTTTTCCTCATCTAACTTCATGTGACACCTCTCAACAGTTTTTTCCAATGTTGCCAAAGATCTGAACACTGCTTGCACACTCTGAAATGAAATAAATACACGTTACTGATGTAAAGGGTGGGATCGTTCTTTGAATTTCTTGATTTAATGCACACACCTTTATTGCCATCTTGCAGCGAAAGGTATGGTCAAAGTTTGTTGTGTATCTGTCAACAATGCAAAACAGAAATAGAAATTAAACTTTTATTTTCTTTTTAATTGGCACTAGTCTTCACACTTCACATTTACAGTGTTGTGTGCATGCAAAGACACATAAAACTGTCTGCACCTGCTGAAGAAGAGTGGTGAAAACAGGAAGCATGCATACGCAGATCTAGACGAGTTCACAGACCGCAGGGCCAGCTAAGAGATAAAACAGAAAAAAACACCACACATCACTGCTGTTCAATGACAAACTAACAGGAAGCAGAGACAGCATGTTTGCACATAGGAAGTGTTGGTGGATGGCAGAAGAAGCCTACCCCATCCTCCTGAGGCTCCACGTAAAGCTCATCTCCGATGCGGGACAAGGAGTGGACGGCTTTGGCCAGCACTTCATCGCACGTATAAACAAAGGGTAAGACATTTAACGTGTGGGTTTCATACTGAGTTTTTACAAGTTCACTGTTTTACCTTTGACGTTTCCTCCTGTGACGACGCAGTCCATTTCTACCGTTACTTTAGAGGAAAGCTACGGTAAACAACGATGTATTTCATTGATACACACGATACTTTTGTAATCTACGCATCTTAAAAAGTTGTGTTTTCTTTGAGCATCCCTACACTAATCTTGTTACTTTCTACATTTTTAATGGCATCTTGCGTCTATCGCGTGCCTTGTTTACGCCGCCATTACTGACTTCCGGATTTTAGTCCAATCAGAAAACAGAGCGAGAAGAGCGGCTAGAGTGTTCACGCACGCGCACTTAGATAAGGTTTAACTTTACAACAGTGGGACCCACTGTGGGGGGTAATGGCTGGGACCCACTGTGGGGACCGGGACCATAACCAGGACCCACCAAGGGGTCGTGAGGTTGTGAACTGGGAGTTTGTCTGATTGACATATACCTTATGTTTGTATCCAAATTGTTTTAGCATGTCATTGTGTATTTGTTTGTACAGCCAACAATAAATAAATAAATAAATAAATAAATAAATAAATAAATAAATAAATAAATAAATAAATAAATAAATAAATAAATAAATAAATAAATAAATAAATAAATAAATAATAATAATAAATATTTCTAGATTTAAAGAGAAAGAAACATATTGACAATGTTTAATTGAAAGAATATGTTTGTGAATAAAGTTAAATAACACATTAAGCAGTGCAAAATCATAAGCTATTATTTAACTATATTTTCCCCGCCACCCCCGCTTGACATTACTTATAAACTGTGTTGGGGAAACATATTATATATAACATGTTACTTACACAAAATACGATAATACAATTCAAGTAACTCGAGTTACAAATGCATTTAAATGTGAGCGAAATAATGCTAAAGTCCCCCCAAATAAAATGCAGCATGACAAATAAATGGATAAAATCTGCAGTCAAGTGTAGCAAATGTCGTCAAAACAAAACACAAGAGAATGGGGATAGCAAAGGAAAAGGAAATGCTCATTATTATTATTTTCAGTTTATATTTTGCTCAAAAGTAACTTAGAAGTAATTCAAAGTAGTGTAACTCAGCTACATTTTTGAAACAGTAATATGTAACACAAACATATTACATTTTGATAAAAACTGTAACTACTAACATTGATTAAAATTTTAAAGTAACTTGCCCAACAGCTTATAAACGGCAATTACGTTTTACAGTGGGGGTCTCGGTCCCAGATTGTTTTGCCGAAAAAAGTTTGGGAACCTGCCTTTTTTACAAAAGAAAAGTTGTGTCATGAAAAGCTTTTTTTCAGTGCCTTGGATGAGCAAGCAAATGCATTTTTACATTTTAAACTTTACAGGAATGTTTACTTACATTTCATGTTCTACACTATTATGTTTAAATCCCATAATATAAGGTGACCACTATAGGTTGAAAATGACCCACTTTGAATTAATCTTTAATTCATCATTCTTAAGCCATATATATTTGTCAAAATAATGTATTTACAGTTGTGGAGGGTGTGTTCTGTGTCAGTGTTAGGGAGGGTTACAGAAAGATGCACCAAAGGAGTTAATGTCAACGCACAATTATCTCACCTCACTGGTCTTTCTCGTTGTTCAGCCTCGGCCCGTGAGGAACCCTGCTACACCAAATCTCCTCCCACCTCCAGACACATAAATGGCTGCTCTGGTAGAGGTGTGACAGGAGTTAAACCAAAACTTGTGAAAGAAATGACTTCTAAGATGAGGGAAAGTAAATCAGGTGTTTATTTGTGTTTGTAATATTGTAAAAGAGAGATTAGAAGTGAAGTTGCTGCAAGGGGAATTGGAATACCTGTCATATTTGAAGATGGTGGACTTGTTTTTATAACTGAGGTGAGAAACATTTACTGCTAACATAGAAAACACTGCACAGTAAGTCTATCACATTTCTTGACATTGTAAAACTGGGTGTAGTGGGATAATTCTTGAGGTCTGATTCTATATGTTTATGTGTTTCTGCTTCTAGATGTCTCAAACACAAAATCCAAAAGACAACCAGGCCTTGCTGCAGTCCATGCTGCAGAGGCTGAAGCTTCAAGCCGGGACCACAAATATCCAGTTTGGACAAAATACGCAGCAGGAAACGTCAGATTCACAAACCATAAAAAACAACAACAGCGAACATGGATTTGAACCAACGGGCAACACGAAAAGGGATTTTACTGTAAATGGGAAAACACAGGCAATTGACAGTTCCTCTGAAGGCAGCAGGGCATCGGGTCAGAGCGAGGACTTTCCATCGCAGACCGGGCAACACTTTTCCCCCAAACCTGTTCAGGATGCCGCTACTGTTTCTCATGAAGGAGGATATAACTTTACCACTTTCAAAACAAAGAAGGACACATCCGAGGGTCTCAACAACGGAGACAGCGCTGAACAAAGCCAGGACAATAATAGTAGCTTTGGGTCGAAAGTTTATGCGTGGTCCCCAAAGAGCCCAAACATCCCAAATAATAATAAAGTGCCATTTGAGGGAGTGTTTGGAGCTGCAGGTGAGAATGCACAGACAGTACCTAACAACCAGAACGCAACAAACAACAGAAAACTGAGATCGTCGGAGAATAAAACGCGTAGATGGACTCAGAAACTCAAAGAGAAGTGGAGAGACAGGCCGGGCAGTTTTGGTAAAAAAGGAAAGGATGACTTACGCGCTGACACAATATCACAAGAGGTAAAAGTTATGCTGCACAACCTGTTCATAAAAATATACTTCATAATAATGTTTCAATGTTTTGTTTTCCACAGACTTCACCTCGATACCTGCCCCTCACAACAGCGGATTGTAATTCACCACCAAGCGAAGAGTCGGGAGGCACCCCCACAGATCACAACAAAACTGTTTCTCAGACCTCAGATGGCAATGACGAACATGTGAGGTAAAAGTAAAAGCCAGTTGCTATTTATACAATTGTTCTTGCCAGCACGTTCATTTGAATGAGGCAAAGATATGACAGGTATTCCTGGGTTGTCAACAGACATACCAATGTGTATTAGTTTAGACGGTTTGTAGCACACTGTATTTTCCCCTGGTAACAAACACACCTTAAGCTGTAAATCTCACATCTTAACATTAAAAGAGTTTAACTGGGTTTGTGGATTTATTTATTTTTCAGATCTACAGCTGATTTTGATCTTGGTCTTGGCTCATTCAGTCTGCTCGATGAAATAGTCAGTGGCCAAGAATGGGCCAAGTTCTTAAATCCATCCATTTCTGCAGCGTCTCATGAGAGATCGTCCACAGAGACTATGGACCAAATATTAACTAATCACCATGGTAAAAACTCAGGAATTCACTTGATGTCACAAAACGTTGGAAATAATTCATGGACACTTGGGACAAATGGAGAGGCACCAGAGTCAGAAATCGGCATGACTCAGGTGTCGCCTGAACCTTCCTTTCCTGTTATGAACGTCACAGAGAAATCTCAAATACAGTCAGAGCCAATGGACCAAAGTCAGAGCCAATCAGATATGCTGGTCACAGTCGGTGAACAACAGCCACCTCAGCCTTCTCCAAAGACACTGGTGGGTTCATCTGCTTGTGCTCAAATAATACATGCATGACTTCAAAGCTTTTAGCCAATTCTACAATTGTGCCATCTATTTTCAGCTGATAAATGCAGTGGAGATTTCATCGATGAGAGGAAGAAACAGTCTCAGCAGAAAGAGACAGTATCAGTCAGCTGAAAGAATAGAAACTATGTTCCACACTGTTAGAACTAACGGCAATGATGCTGCAGATGGTAATACTACAACATACTACAGTGTATCTATTGTAATGTATAATCTAGTAATACACAACTCTGTTTGTAGACGGATCTGTATTTTTACCAGATAACCATGCAATGGACAACACAGATGAGAGAACCATGAATGCATTTTCACCCAGCGCTACCCCCTGCTCACCTGTCCGGGGAGTCCTTAAACACACATTTTCCTATGAATCAACCAACTCAATGGAAACTCTCAGCAAAAAGGTAAAAACGACACTCTGTAGAACAGTGCATCTTACTGGTGGGAAACTAACAGATAAAGCATTTACAATATTATATATTTGCGTGTACTTCACTTAAATGGTAAATGGTCTCAACATATAGGGCCTTTCCACCAACATTCGGCACTTTACAGCTAAGCAGGAACCACTCACCCATTCTTACTCTTTCATACATCGATGTACGCAGACACTGGAAGCAAGGGGGTAAAGTGTCTTGCACAAGGGCACAATGACAGTGTGCACCTGTAGTAGCCTGGATTTGAACCCCCGACTGTCCGATCATGAGCTCCACCATTAGGATTCAAAGCTGCGGCTAATAGTCGATTACTTTGTGGTTCAGTTTTATGAATTATATTTGCTATTGTTTTTCAGAGGCGCATGGAGGAGACGCGGCATGTGCGTTTCTCTGAGGAGATCATCTCCATTGACCCCCCAGAGCTGGGCCCATATGACTCTGACTCAGAGGAAGAGGAGGATGAAGAGGACTCTCTCATAGAAGAGGACAGTGAGGAGTACATAGCAGAGCCAGCACTGTTTGGACCAATGCGACCAGAGCAGGCGGCACCAGCTCGGCGTCCTGTCCTACCCGCCTGGATACGAGCTCTCAAGAAGCGAAACTCGGGGAAAAAGCACAGATAGTAAACCCAAATATGCAAGTACTGCCCTTTCTAAGTATTTGACGGGGAATACTTTAGAATAAAACACAATATAGTGAATTTTGTAAGTTATACAATTAAAGCTTTGCTTCAACATCTACTACTTTATGAACTTCATGGATCGTTATTTAAATAAATTCAAAATGATGAATATCTGTGACTAAATTATTTGTAAGGTTTTATTAATATTTATTAATTTAAATGTTGTTTGTAACAATTTATTAACGCTTTATCATGGGATCAATAGAGTTGGATTATTCTCAAACGTTACCAAATCTTGTGACAATTGCGAAATGACACTGATAGAATTAAAGTTGAATATTAGTCATATATATTTTGTGCGTGACATCAAAGGGCAACATGCTGTAGACGCAAAGCATTCGCTGTAAATGTGGAGACATTTGTTCCATGGCTTCATTTCATATTGAATCTTTTTCCTCACACAAAATATACAATATTCTCTTTCTTTGAGTCAATGTAGAGTCCCCTTTTACAGGTGCCATGTATTGTAATGTCAGCTGTGACTCTTATGCAGAAATGTTCCGTAGGATGAGCTGTCTTTTCTTTTTCTCTTTTTCCTCATAAAACAAAATGCGTTTTTACATCGTCATAATAAAAACAGAGTGATTGCTTTCATAAAACAAGTTAGTAGAAATGTTCCCCAACTATTACACTTTTTACTAGATAACCATGCAGCGAGCGAACACAGATGAGGATGAGATGCATTTATTTTCTTATTGATGGGAATATGTCAGAACAAGAGAAAGAAAAATACATGTGAGGATAATAGTTTGTTTTAATAGACATGGTTATAAATCATAACTGTTTAATATATTTCCGGTTAGTATCTGAAGCCTACATTATAAGATGGCTGTCTAAATTTTTCTTTTTAATAAAATCGCCAATAAATCCAAGTCATATATTGTAAATGATTAGATTTACTTCACTCTGTATCATCAAGTAAAACACACAGTACCAGGAGTAAAAAAAAAACATTTAAATTATATACAGGTCAATCATGTTCCTACTACAGCCGTTTTAGACAAGAACAAAAAAAGAAATCCGAAGAACCCCGAAACATCCTCCACACCCGGTCAGCGCGAAGTAGCAATGAATACAGGAGTTTAAAACCATGTGTAAACCCAGATTTAAAACGGGATGTGTTGATCTGAGTGATTTTAGCATCGGAATAATTGTTTCCATTACTAATTGTAAGTGTTTAAGATGATATTAAAATCATTGCCGGAGAATTGCAATTTGTTTTCTTCAGGGATCTCCCACACATGGCTTTGAGACTCTGTCATAGACAGCCTAATCTGCAAGTTAAAACATATGTTTGGCTCATTGTAAAACAGATACAAATCACTTCGTAATATATTAATAATTATATGTTTGTTAAGTGTGATGTCACGACTTCCGCTTCCGGGTCCTTGCAAACCAGCAACAAAAAAACATGAAAAACTCCACAACCATCAATATTTCTGAAACTCAACTGAGAGTTACTGAACCTTATTTCTCAGACTCATTAGCCAAAAATGCCGCATCTACTGCTAAAAAAGTCGGTACTTCCGGGGTTAGCATTTTTCTCCGCTAACCCGGAAGCACCGATTTTGGTAAATATTACTTTTATAGAAGTAGGTGCAGCATTTTTGGCTAATGGGCCTGATAAATAAGTATGTTCAGTAACTCTCCGTTGAGTTTCAGAAATATTGATTGTGGTGTTAAAGAGTTTTTTGTAATTTCTCTACATCTGCGAACCCGGAAGTAGAGCTGTGACGTCACCGTAACAAACAAACGTTCACCATGGTCTGGGTGAATACTCGATTCTGGTAGGTGTTCGTTAAAAAGTGAGATAACGTGAATATCACTCGCCTGCAGCTGTTTCCATAGTAACGATAAACAATTGAGCTGGGACTTGTTTCAGGTAAAACTGCTTAAAAAGTGAAATAACTCCTGCCCAGGACTTCAAAAAAATAAACAAACAGGCCCCAATGAACAGTTTCAGTTTGCGGGACCATGGTACAATCGGGACAATGCACTCCGAGGTGCCCATTATCAGAAATAACTGGACTCCGCAGAAGCAACCTCCGCGTCGTCCAGTTATTTCTGATAATGGGCATCTCGTCGTGCACTAATAGAGAGATGAAAGGATACTTGAAGGGCCATGTTAGACGGGTTGGTCTGAAATTGAGAATGAACCCGCCCCTGAGTCTGAGGAGCTCTTCATCCCAATCTTTTTGAGGGACAGTTGGCTGCCTGGACTCTGCGCCAAAGCTTCAATCTCAGCCGGCGTCACCTAAACGAGAAGGGTCATCCAGTTAGAAAATGCTTATGCTTAAATTATGGCGCTTTTGTGCCAAAGATCGATCACGGACCTCTTCAAACTTTCTGGCTTTGTACTGCTCGGCTCCTTTCAGAAAGTTGAGTAAAATAATGTCACAGAGGACAGTGCCCTACAAACACAGAACGTTTCCAGTCTCTTCTTTTCAATATAAAATGTCAGTTTTTAAATAAACATTTTCCTACCTAGACTGCCACATAATATAATACAGGGGTAGGCAAGTTTGCTCGGTGGAGGGCCGATTTTCTTCATCGTAAAAAGACCAAGGGCCGAATCTGACCATTTTAGCCAAAGGTAAAGCTTACAAATGCCAGTGCTGTGCATAATGTATGACCTAATTTGGTGTTCTGTTTGGAAATTAATTGACAGTATTTCTCACATTTTTACAGTACTTACCCCCGAACACATTATCTCCAGTTCGACTTTTCCCAAATCTAAAAAGCTTCTGGAAAAAAAAGCATCAAAAGATCGACAAAAACACAAAAATAAAACGGGCAACGAAAAAGTGGCAAAGTGAGGAAAAATCGTAGATCAGTTTTGACAGTCTTAGCTTTCAAATGAGGCCTTACTCCTATGGGCTGTAAGCTCCAGTCGAGAGGCTTTTTAGATTTGGGTAAAGCCAAACTGGATAAAATGTGCTCGGTTAAGGCAGGGGTTAAGAGGTTAAACTCTACAACGGTTAAAGTAACTCTGATTTGTGTTATTATCATCTTGAGGGCCAAAGTTCTATGCTGGAGGGCCGGATTTGGACCCCGGGCCTGACGTTGCATACCCCTGATATAATAGATAATACTCACTGTACAATTAATGTGATTTAAAAAAGTGTTTAATTCAAACTATACCAGTCCAACAGATGTCAAAGCAGCCACCACATTAATGAGTGTTGGAACCATATCAAATTTTCCAGCCTGCGAAAGAAAATCTTATTCAGGAAATACATCGAAACACAAAAGTTATGTCATATAATAATGTTATTATTATTATAATTATAATTATAATTATAATTATAATTATAATTATTATTAATAATAATAATAATAATAATAATAATAATAATAATAATAATAATAATAATAATAATAATAATAATAATAATAATAATAATGCATTGGTCTTATTTTATCTGTAATCAGACACTCACGTGACCAGTGACCATGACGTCAAAACGGATGGCAAAGACCTTAAAGAGGGTCCGATACTCTGTACCATTGTCTGATTTATAATATCTGGCAAATCTGCACAGAACAGAGGAAATATTATTTTCAGCTCAGACCAAGTAATGTATCGTGCTTGAAATTTTACCTGAAGTTGTATCCTTTAGATATGGCATTCCTCATGAAGGGCTTGTCCAGTCGTGTGAAGGAATAGTGTGGTACACATTTCTCAACATCAAGGTCCAGGTCACATTTCCACTCGATGTTTATTCCTATTTCCCCGCCCTGATTGAGAACAAAGTCTATGCGTCTATGTCATTTGACTCGAATAGTGTTGAAATGTGCACGTGTGCAGCAAAACCTTATAAAGTAGTTTCTTCACAGTTTGCCCCGTGTAATTCAATATGTCCCCCACTTTGAAAATGGGGCAAAAGGGACTTTTTTCAGGATGGTAAGTGCATTTCTTAATCGCGTCAGCAGTCATGTTTGACGGAAAGTTGCCTCTGAAAGATGCAAAAAATAGATTCAGTTCAAACAGCGCTTAACCAGTAACAGCTTCTCACAGTGAGCGATACCTGGTGACATCAAAAAGAGGGAAATTAATGCTGTTCTTGATGAAGATGGTAAAGTTCAGAATGTCAGTCATAGGGTTCCTGAAGTAATGAACAGGTAATGAACAGGTAATACTTTACAGTACAATACAACAGGTATTAGATCCAGTAATACACAGTGGGCTCAGAAAGTTTTAAATTTCCTCTACTCATCCAGATGTTTTGCTGTTTTATTTTTGGTAAAGTCTGACACGGAAAATGTTCATAATTCTTAAGAAATCTACGCTCAGGTTTGTTAGAAGGTCGTACCTTTCTGTGTGACGGGCGGGAAGTGAGTTGAAATTACAACAGATATTCTGATGACAAAAAAACTGATTGTGATTGTGATTTGAACCCTGTGACGATCTGGTGGTGATATTGTTATTCATTGGTTTTTCAGTGTATGCTTTTGTCCACTTCCTGCTTTGGGTTGTCACATTGTGCTCTGAGTGAGTGATTTTAGTGAGATTTAACCTCAGTGGGAACTCTTAGAGTAAGAGGTAATTCAGGGCAACATACGTAACAACAGTGGGAGGAAAAAGTATTTCTCACTTTTCTGCCGAAATTGCTCATAAAATGTGGTCTGATCTTCATTAAAAGTGTCTGCTTAAACTAATACCACCCAAACATTTACATTTTCTCATAATATGGCCATAATGTGTAAACATTCACAGGAGAGGGAGGAATACACCGCCCGAATCACTGGCTGATTCTTCTTTTGCAGCAATAACTGCTTTCCTGTCGTTCCAGATTAGACGCTCACAATGATCAAGATGAATCTTAGACCGTTCCTCTTTACAAAACTGCTGCATTTCAGCAAAATTGAGACAGTGTACTTACTTATTCCACGCTCTCCTGTGAATGTTTACATGTTATGGCCAATGAAAATATGACATGTTTGGGTGGTATTAGTTTAAGCAGACACTGTTTAATCATTCTTGTGATTTTAATAAAGATCAGACCACACTTTATGACCAATTT
This sequence comes from Gobius niger, assembly GCF_951799975.1. Lineage (NCBI taxonomy): Eukaryota > Metazoa > Chordata > Actinopteri > Gobiiformes > Gobiidae > Gobius > Gobius niger. Next base: position 18,451,482 of record NC_136856.1, on the reverse strand, counting down.
AGGCAGAAATGTGAGAAATTCCAAACGGTGTACTATGTACACGTACATTGTTATTTTACATATTGCCCAAGATTTTAATTATTTATTTTGTTGTTGTTGTTGTTGTTGTTGTTGTTGTTGTTGTTGTTGTTGTTGTTGTTGTAGTAGTAGTAGTAGTAGTAGTAGTAGTAGTAGTAGTAGTAGTAGTAGTAGTAGTAGTAGTAGTAGTAGTAGTAGTAGTAGTAGTAGTAGTAGTAGTAGTAGTAGTAGTAGTAGTAGTAGTAGTAGTAGTAGTAGTAGTAGTAGGGTAATCCTTGTACAAATAAATGTGTATGATTTCAATCGGCCTATCACACTTAAAATACTCATTGTAATTGTTATGTGTGTTGCATAAACTCACGATTTGACAGCGTCATTTTCAGTCGGACACCATCCTTCAACTTCACAGTAACCTGGGCTGTCATTGTCCTCTTTGAGGCATTTTCCTGTGATTGCACCTATGTGTCATAAAAAACATTAACTGGGCATGAACTGGCTGATCCCATGACCACTTAAAATAAATAAATAAATAAAAATGTATAAAGTGCAATGTGTTTCTGTCCTCAGATATGAGGTAAACATGTTCAAATCATGTTGGTTTTACAGATTTACAGAACAAGTATAGATTAAAATGAATATAATGAAAGCAGAACTTATTAACATTTACCAAGCGTTTACTCACGTGCAAAACGAGTAGCACGTGCAAATGTGGATATGCAGTGGAGTAACTTGCACATTTTTCACTCAGGCAGCATTGTCTCATTTATATAGCAGATTTGGGGCCCTATAACAATAGGTGCAACACGCCCACAAATAGCTGTAGGTTATTTTCCAGCTTGCACACATGCTGTTTAGCATCTGTTTTGATAAATGACCCCTTGAGGTTTGATCCTATACTGAAAACCAGTTTGGAAATAAACCCAGCAGCTCCAATCAAGTCCAGGAGTTAAACCTTGTGATTAAACTCTGGAGGGTCATTGCTCACAAAGGAAGCTTGTGCTTATATGCAGCTTTAAGCAAGTTCAGTTGTAGTTGTATAACTTTTAAATCAGTAAGAGGCTAAGAGCACATCCTTCAAAAAATACATTAATATATGTTTTTAAAAGGTCAGTTAATCATCAAGTTAATCATCACCACAAATGCACTTTCTGTTGTGTTTAAAAAGTAGATTACCACTGGCTAGGACGGATCCATAATGCTCCCAACAGTCTTCATCCATTTTACAAATGAATGGCCATGACTGAAAAGCACACAAAGGAACATTCAAAAAGCTTAGTGAATGTTTATAAACATAAATTAAAGCCTTTCATTTTCTTACATCAGGACATCTTCCTTGAAACTGGTTTTCAGTCACATCAATTCTGGTCATGATACAGAACACATTCGTGCCCTGAAACAAAGTGGAAATATAGTGATATAGAAAATGAACTTACAAACATATCAGTGAGCAGCATTAATTGCATTTACATGTAAAATCTGTAGCATACTGTATGTCAAAATCCAATAAAAAAGACACAAAAGACAATGACTAATAACTAAATGAATAAATAAACATCAAGTTAAACACATCACAATTCAAACAGCTAATTTATGCTTGATAAATTATACAACAATGTGAAAGAGACTAGTTACCTGTTCAGGGAAGACATAATCCGCAACATCCATCACTCGGTCGTAATGATGCCCAAAACCTTTGACTTTGGTCATTACTGACGACTCGATGCCTGTGTCTTTCGTCTGGTAAGCCTTTTCATAGAGGAACACATAGCTACAGAACAGACACAATGCAAATATATATTTTAATATTATATGTTTAAGAATATCTTAATACATGATTGTTTGATAATTGATTTCATTATGAGCACTTAAGCAAACATTTGTCAAAAGTTCTATCAAGATATTTAGATCAATGGCACCACAGTAATCAACAAACATGCAAAAAGAAGAAGAAATGCAGTACTGACCCAACAAAATAGGACATGATGAGCGCTTGTACAACCCGGTTGATAATTCCCACTGACCAGCTCTTCACCACCACAGATTTGGGGGTCTCATAGGTGAAGAAGTCTGTGACACAGCCCCACATAAAAGAGCTCATGGTTGATATCGAGAGGCAGGACCAGGAGATGTTCACCTCTTTGAGAAGAGCCTATGTGAATGAAAAGCGCTCCCGTTGGTCTTGACTTGGAATGGTCTGGGACCCTCCAGTCCATTTGACAGTCAAATGCCTTTTTCCTTCTTGTTAGGACCTCCCCTCCTCACACCCTCACAACCAAACAGAAAACCAGAGTATGTCCAGTGTGACCACATTCACTCTCTCCCCTGACCATGAATCCCAAGACAACATGTTTTAGTTTGCACCACAGATATGGCCAGTTGCAGAATAAGAAAAACATGCCACAAGCTCATTTCAGTAGTAGTGGGCCAATAATGTTAGTATTCATTGAAATACACAATCCCAGAATAGCTTTTTAAAAAATTATTATTTTTATCAGTTATCAAATGTGTCTAATGCACACATTAGAAATCTGTCCCACTTTCAGCCCAAGTAGAAACATTCTGAAATGCCATTACAACTCATTAAATCCATTGGTAGAAAGATACAAATCGTAACTTCAGTCAAAAGTGCAAGAATTAGGTTATGAGAAATGACACTTTTCTCTGGATCATCAGTCTTAGCAAAAAGTCCTATTATATCAATAAATAATGCGATTTAGTCATGGGAGTGGGCACAATGTATGTGCCAAGAGACAGCGCCATTCCTAAAGTGGATCCATTATGTTTGTGGTCAATTATGGGTAACCTAATACAAGACCCCAGTCAGCTGCAAAGCTTTGTAACACTCATTTCACAGTAGATACAGTGAAATCTCCTGCCATAGTCATCATTAAACATCACACACACGGCCATAAGACTCTTAGAGCTGTCCAAGTAAGAAAAAAAAACTGGTATGCTCAAAAAAGATAATGCCAAGTCTCCATCCGTCAATCCCTTTTCTTCCGCTTTATCCGGGGCCGGGTCGCGGGGGCAGCAGTCTCAGCAGATGCCCAGACTTCCCGATTCACACACACCTCCTCCAGCTGTTCTGGGGGGTTAATGCCAAGTCTGACCATCAGGAAAACAAAACTATGGACAAAGATTAAATAAACAGAAATAAAAAGACCATTTAATTCCAAAGACGGCTCTACAGATTTTGCGATAGACATTGTAATGTTATGGGTTTTTTGGTAAAAATTCAACCAAACAGTATTTTGTTGCAGATCTTCAATAATCGAAGTGATTTTTACACATTTTGAGCACTCCCTGAATGGAATGAACAAATCTCAGAAAGCCTTTGTTCTTAACAGCCATGAGCTGTGGTCATAACGAGGACACCTAAAGTGCACTGTCGGAGAAGGACCTCATCAGAAGACGACTTTTGAAGGGTCATTCACATCCGGAGTGTGAAGCTTTTAAAAACCACACTCTTGGAGCTTAATGCAGCAGCTTTTACAAACCACTCTATACTTTGGCCTCTTTTGTTCAAAACCACCATCTCTGAAGCCCACCAGTACTGCCATCCGACCTCCAGAAACCACCAACCAAAAAACAGGACTACTGCCCCAGGAGACGTACAGGTCAGCTCCATCTATGGTCATCTAAAGGAAATCTATAGCAAAGATATTTGTCTGGCCATGTGACAAGAACAGCAGTCACCGCATTAGCTTGGTTTACATTATCCACTGTGAAGATTTTTAAAAACATTTTATTGTTTGTAAGACAGCATGAATATAGCAGTACTACATCACTAATCAATTCTCAACAATAAAGTAAAGGCAATGCAGTGTTTGCCTCACTGCCGTATTCAGTTCTTCCAAATCGACAAATATCACCACAAGACAAGAATAAAACTAGCGCAATCCCATCAATAATGACCATAGCGAAGGTTTAAGATAAATTTAGATACATATGTTACAAGAGGTGACTTTAATGGAAGTAAATGTTCCAGAAATTATACAACTGTGGTTCGGCTGACGCATATTCAGTCCATCGCCTGGTGTTCAAATGTTTGGTCCTTGGTCTGTGTTGTGTATTTAGTCCGACTCTTCTTCGGAGCTCGGGGGAGTGGACGCAGCTTCCTCTTCTTCTTCAGATTCCTAGAAAAATTATCATAAATAATTACTACAAGTAGTGCCATTTGACCCGCCTTCTTTTTAACCAGCAGAGCCGAGCTTGTATAGTATTTGTCATGTTACGTCTGAGCGGTGTACCTTCTTCTTCCTCTTGGATTTGCTTTTGTGGTCGGACTCAGATGAACTTTCACTGGTCTCGATGAACTCTTTGCTCTTGAAGCTGTCGTTGCCTGATCTCTCCCGTTCCTTTTCTCCGCCGCCCGACTTTCTCTTTCGCTCCTCCTTTTTACCAGCCTTCTTCTTTTCCCTGATAAAGCGACAGAATGACAGGCAAGGACTTTAGTGCGAGTCATCAAATACTAAACATTAAATGATAAAAGTAGGGCTTACTTCTTCGGACTGGAGCTTGCTCCTCCCCCACTTTCTTTGTACTCTTTCTTAGCTTTGTCGTACTGTCTTTTTGCCTCTCCAGCTTTGGCATCCCACTCCTTCATAAAAACAGCAGTTATCAAACTCAACAAGAACCACATTGGGACTGTAAATTTCCTGTCTCACCTCTTTATCTTCTTTACCCAGCTGCCTCCACATCTCTCCTGCCTTCTTGGAGATCTCAGTTATGGAGATGCCCGGGTTCTCTGACTTGATGCGCTCGCGGCTGGCGTTGAGCCACAGCATGTAAGCACTCATTGGCCTCTTTGGCCCACCAGTGTCTTTCTGCTTCTTCTACTCAAATTAACAAGTTAATGACCAGGATGCTTGATTGACTCTGTGCATCATTTCAAATCATAACAATGTCGCCCAAGAAGTGACTTCCTGTTTCGATCCAGCACAACAAAATAAAAGCACCATCTTATTCATTAGTTCAGCAGTTCATTAGTTCAACTTCCTTTCTGCCTAATTATTAACAGACAAACAGGAAGTCACTCATTGGGCGGCGTTGTTGTGATTTGAAGCTATGGACAGAGTCAATTGTCAATATGTTTCATGTGTGCGTTTTCTCACCTCTTTGCGTGGTTTCCTCTCCTTCTTCTCCTTCACCACTTTCTTTTCCTTCTTCTTCTCTTTCTTCTTCTTTGCGCCGTCGTCATCACTTCCACTGCCCTCTTCGCTGCTCTCACTGGCTGAAGCCTTGCTGTCATACCTGATCAAAGGGAAAGCTCATTTAATATTATCGAATATATCAAACTTAGTGAAATCCACATAGTAACCACTTACTCTTCTGCAATGTCATCATCTTCCTCTCCAGGGTTGAATGACTCGTCTAAAAAAAACATTTAGTTCCTCGTTACATTTTTAACATTGGGAAAAGGTCTCCTCTACATAACACAGGCTGATCCAATACTCCTGCTTTATGTACATTATAATAATACAGAGACACACTCACCGCTTTCTTCATCAGAGTCGTCACTGTCATTGCCCTCTTCTCGAATCTTGCCCTCTGCCTTCATCCTCTCCAAGTATGCATCGTGTTGGTCTTCATCCGAGTCACTGTATTCATTAGCTTTGCCCTTCATGCCCTGAAAAATATTCCGCATTACAAACCCGGCCATGTTGCAGCCCGTAGGGGAAACGTGTGACCCCCGATTCCCAACAGACAACAATGAGCAAAATCATTGTACCCCCCAAAGGCAAAGAAGAACGTGACAAATGTCCATGCCCCTTTTAATCATTTACACCTGATACTGTAGGTAGGGAAATAGCTAATAACAAAGCTAGGAATAAAAGTCTTTGGCTCATGTAAGCACAAACTGTAATGTGGCAATTCATCGATTAATAAAATATCAACTATATGTTATTGTTTTGTTACTTAAAGGCACACTGCGCAACATTTTGGACTGTACTGGTGCCTTGAGTACAAACCATGCTCCTAATGACCAGCTCAACACAGAAAATGCTATTGTTGCAGTGGGTTATCAAAGAATGGATTTGGATGAGGACCTAACCCATTAAATCTCAAATTCTGCTGATTTTAGTCACATCTCCATGGAGACGAGCTGGAGACGTACCCACTCCCAGTGAGGTTACAGTCATGTCTTAGGAGAGCTGAGCCGCTCACAGGAAAAGCACATGTTTGTTTGGACATTTATCTGTCTATTTATTTTATTTATTGGGTAAAATTCTACGCGGTGTGGCTTTAATTATAGTTGTAAGAAACTTAGCAATCAAAAACTGTGGGTTTTGGTGAACATCCTGAACTGATCCAGTAAGACTATAGTATTTTTACCACCATTAGTCGCACCTGATTATAAGGCGCATTATCAATGATTATGTTTATTTTCATAAATAAGGCGCACTGGAACACAGAAATTGATACATAGGATATAAGGCGCACTGTTAAAATTAAAGGCTCTTATGTGCACCTTAGAGTGCGAAAAATACGGTACTTTGAATTTCAGAGCGGAAATGAATGTAGACGTGCAGTCGCCGAATGATACAGCAATTAGTTGTGGTAGTACCACACCACACTTCGGTAATTCATTACGTTGATTGCATCATTATCCATTTGTGGCAAAAGAAGGCACTCCATTCCAGGAAGTGGATTTAATTTTCATAAGACTTGCACAGACCAGTGATAAAGTGTGAATTGTCTGTGCATTAATAACTAATTAAACTTGTGTTTGGCGGTGGACAAGACAAGTCATTTTGAGTGTTAAAGCCCAGAAGCCCCAAGGCCGAACGTTAGTCAGCAAAGGTTACATCAGTCGCACACAGTTCTCCCATGTTCAGTGATTAGTCATAAATCAAGACAAACCAGGTCCTACACCAATGTTATCTGAGATTCAAAAACCAGGACAGCTCCATAAATCGCACTCAGCTGTCGGCCATGCAATGCAAAATCACTCCACACCATTTACAAGGACATAGACAATCTTTTCTGAAGCCCATGAGCATACCCACCTTCTTCTACATGAATACAAGGACAAACATATAAGAAGAGGGCAACACATGTCAATATCTTGAATGGAGTTCGTTCGATGCAAGTTGTTTACAATCATGGACACGTATTGGATGAATTGACCCTGAACTTACCTCTTTGAAACCTCTGTTCTTGATGTTGAGCTTCTTGGCATTGACAAAGTCAAACAACTTGCCATACTCCTCTCTGAAAAGACAAGTCACATTTTTGTAACCCAAAATTACACAACATGCTTTACAAACTATGCAGGGAATGAAGAAACCGTTTGAAACATCATGCACCCTTTTGACAGATTTATTAAATAACTGCGTGCTCTAACCTCTCGATGCTGCTGAACGTGTACTGGTTTCCCTGCTTCGTTTCAATCTCAAAGTCAAAGGAGCGCGTCGTAGTGGTGCCGCGAGCAAAGTTGACACATGAGATCTCCTCAAAGCGCAGGTGAACGGGAGGCTTGTGCACGTAGATAAAGCCCCGCTCCAAAGGATACAGCAGGCCGGAGGAAGCTTTGTAGGAGCAGGTGATGCACTGAGCACCAGAGTGTCTGGGAAATTAAATCAAGTAAAAAGTACCAACATGTTTTATATCAGGATTAATCAATGTAACTATTGTGATTATTTATGAGAATAAACACTTGTCATTCATAGTGTCAATTGTGCAAAATCTCTTCTATCACTAATAATTGGTCTGCTTTGGCGTTCATACCCTTGAAAGTTTCCAGGCACAGTGATTTTCCTGTTGACCAGTGCCTTCATCACACGGCTGACCATTTCATAGAGTGACCCAGACATGTTCTTACTGAGCTTGCCTTCAAATTTACGCTCAACATCTTCCCTGTAAGACAGAGATATATGTATAAAATTACACCCTCCAAAACATCCACTAAGAAGGCACCTCTACCTCCCCCCAGTGGCTGAATGCATTACAGGCAACACTCCAGTACTGCGCATATATTTTCTTTAAGACTTACTCGCTCATGTTGAGTGTAAGGCTGAGGTCCTCCTCTTTTGAAAACAGCAAAATTAGAAAATGGTACCGGGTTTGACCCTGTTTAATTGGAGGATCCAGGCTGATCTAAAGAAAGAAAGAAAAAAATTGACAAAAGACCAAACAAGACAAGTATACAATTTATTGAATAATTCTTACTTACCACGAAAAACATCTGCCTCTGGTCTTTGTGAGGCAGCAGGAAAAGCCGGAGCACAGTCGTGTAAGGAATCTTGTAATCAAAGGTCTTTCCGTGCAGATGCAGAAATGTTGGATAGATGCGAATATCATATCTGAGAAAGCACAGTTAGTTTAATATTTTTTAGTGGGATTTAATTATATTGCGATTATTTTTGGCTCCTTTCCCGTAACAATCATCCCTGGTTTGTCACAATGACTGACTTGATAAGAGTAGCCCCACAGAGACACCGTACCTTCCTCTGGGTGTAAGGCACTGCAGCTCTTTGAAGATACACACAGCATCGCCAGTGGCTTGGATCACATCAGCCTTCGACAACACATTCTCGGCAAAAGCCTAGAGACAAACCTCCACTCATCAGATCACCAGGGACAAAAAAAACCCACACACTTTCAAAACCAAACGCGGCCTCACCTCCACGGGGTCTTGCCGTTCGTCTGACTGACTCGGAGGAACGTAGAACCGCACCTCCATCAAAGACACCTCCGTCTCGTCGGTTTGGTGAAACTCCAGAGTGACCTCATTCTTGCCGGTCGCGCACTGGGACACGTTGGACAGCGGGATCTCGAATGCCGGGTTATCGTTGACGTCAAATGATAACAGTGGCCCTGGAAATAGTGCAACGGAGACGAGGTGCTGTGGTGATTCAAAACCAATCACTCACGGTTGGGCTACTGTAGGTTTTATCATCTCTCGAAAGTAGCGCTGTACGGTTGAAACCAATTTAGAGACAAAGGAGACAAAGCAGAGGGGAGGCGCTTACCTGAAAACTTTGCTGTTCCCCAGTTCCATCCTTTCACACACATGTCTTTCTCCGTGAGTTCCACTTTGTAGTTGGCCTTGAAAAACTCTGAAATCTTCTCAAAGTCCTAAGAAGGAAAAGTGAAGGGGAAATTATTTACAAATTCCAAGCCAAGTAGGTGAATAAGAACAAAACAGTGGTATTAATATGGCTGTGATAATTGTGTAGCCTTTAAAAAAACGGAACAGAGAATGGTAATTAATCAAGACACAATTATGACCCCGCCTGCTCCCGAGGCCTCCTGGGAAGTCCGGAGGTGCATGTAATCCATCCACTGCAGTCTGTCCTCCACCACTGACAATCAGCCTGTTTATTTATCCTGCAGGGCCGCTTACAACTGTGCACAAGAGCCCAGCGACAAACACATGGTCAGCCTCACACATACACACACACAGCGACCGGCAGACACTCTCCTCCGAGCGCACGCACATGTGGAAGTGATTCTGCTCTTCGAGTTAGACGAGAAGGGGCGCTGTGGGAAGCGGAGTTTATGCACCTGGATATCTGCCTGTCCATGAGGTTATTAAAGCCAATTAGAGCTCAGGAAGGCCTATGCCTACAGTGTAGCTGTGGGTTTCGTTACCTTGGATCCACACAGCGTTTATAGGACCAATCATATGAGAGCAGATGTGTTAATGTATAAAAATCTGACTCCATCAATGTGTGAACATGTCCCTGTTCATTCATCAGGCCTGCTGCGCTCTGTTTATCCCTGCTCATTACAGTCTTGGCAGAATTGTTGTAACGTAGCTCAGTTAATCACAGCAAACAAAGACCCCCCACTGAGCACCGCAAGAGACAGAGTCTTTGCGAATGAAACACCAAGTCTGTCTTTCATCACCGTCTCCTACTAGCCTCTAACATTTTATAGGGCTGATTATGCTACTTAATAGGACTAGCAGTAACTCGATACACAAGCGATATTTTACTATGTAAGAACACAAAGCATAAAAACACCATTTTATATTGAGAACACTGATCAATAACGACAACTGTGTGATAAACATTGTGTCTGTAATCGAAATTAACTTATTGTTACACATGTGAGAAGCAAATAATGCAGCTACTAGCCAAACAGACACATGAATTGCTCTGATATTCAAGTCATACAGTCCTTTCACGGCTTTTAGAGCTGACAAAAAAATGTGTCAGCATCATAGCAGATAACCCGCCAGTTACTCATCATGTTCAAGGACAAAACATGCATCAAACTGTGCTGTGTTTGGCTCGCCAGCAACTCAGCCTTCTGCCAGGTCCCCATTACAGACACTGTCTGAGATAATAAACAATGACATCAGAGCTTTTCCCTAAGAGCTAAGGATCCATCTTTTAAAATATGCTGATTAACCCCAGGAGACGCAGACTACAAGTCTATGCCCACTCCTACGTGTACACACCGTGTCCCGGCCATTTTACAGTGGCGGCCTCACGCACACAATGACATAAAACACGACTAACTAAAAATCTGTTGATAAAAACAATCAAATTTCTTCTCATCTGTCTTCTGTTCCAAATAGTTTCAGTGAATTGATATAAACACTGACTCGCATGAGTCGATGATTACACTGTTTATGTAACGCACATGCTAGCACTGGTTTCCCTCATTAATCCCATTAGGAGCTTCAGGGAGAAGAGCTCATTCACATACTTTATTGAAAACACATACACTTTGGGGTGGCCTATCTGTAAGATGGTAGCGTTTTTCTGTGTAAATGTCAGACAGAGGATGGAAACTGTTGATCAGCAGTCGTCAGCTTGTGCTGCCTCTCCCAGTCATAAACAAAGAGCAGAACAAGTCAACAGTGTGTCTGAGATACTCCACTGCTTCCATGTTTCCCTCTAAAGAAGGAAACAATTATGTCCCAGAAACAGGGTAAAACAAACATGACCCCACTACAGTAAAAAAGACAACTTTAACATCATGTCATGATTCCTAACCAACAAAAGAACTACATTACTCTCCAAGTTTATGCTTTTACAGCTTCATGTCCATACACTCACCGTGTCTTTGAAGCCGTCATATTTATAGACGTGTCCTGTGCTGGAGCACAGCTTTATGCCATGGCCTAAACACACCCGTCGCCATTGGGCAAAGGTGAGGTCACTAGCTGTGATGTTGTCCACCTTTCCAGTCTTGCTGCTTTTATAAACAACATTCTGTTTGCTGAATCGAAGGCGGCCATCATTCTGTCAAAAGCACCAGATAATCATTTTACTTACAAAAATACTGAAATACTCACTGTGTACTTTTTATTGGATGTAAATACTACAAAAAGATCTAACCCCCATCAAAGTGTAGCAATAAGTCTTTCCATTTTATTGTAATGTTTATATCAGGTTATCAAGTACCTAGTATGCATTTCTAAAAAGACAATAACACAGATTGCCAACGCCTGAATAATTTTAAGCAAGGGGTTAAAAACAAGTGAACACATACTTACCCAAGAACCTTTGACTTCCTGATAAATATCATTGAACTCCAGTGTGTCTCCCATCCTTTACAGCAGACCGATGCTTGAAATGCTGCTGGTACAAAGAATTTAAAAAAAGGCAAAAAGTTCAACAAGATCAAATTAAGCCATACCAACTTGACTTATTCAAGTGTGATACATACAATGTACATACAATACAAACAATACATTGCTACCTCTATTTCACCTGGCTGTAGAGAGCATACAAATCCTTTATTCATTTAATATTAAACTTTAGGATGGCAAGTTATTTTTAATAACTTCCTGAAAATGTACAAAAAGAGGGTGCATATTTTTCATAAGAGGGAAAAGTAAATTTAAGTTAAGGTTAAAGTTATCTATATTATTTAAATATTCAACTATTTAAACATACTTGAACACAGATACAATGAGGACATAAAATAGATTTGTATTATGATAAGACCTGTAAATGGTAGTGCAGGTTTCTGCTTCTTCCTGCCCTTTTTATTTTTAACTAAAACTTCAACCCTTAGGTATTTTGGCTTATCTACATGAAACATGCTGTTGCTCATTTGAAATAAACATAAACAAACATATGTCAACAAACAAAAATACAATCCAGCATAGAATCGTTCTCTCCTACGGGTGTAAATGTAGAGCAGCGCATGCATCAATCTAATGTGTGATTTTGTTAAAACCTTCATCATGTGTGATCTTCCATCATAATGCTAAATGAGAAACATGATGTAGACCAGCAATTTCTGGGCTAGTATTAGTAGCACAAATAGTACCACACTTCTTTTTTGTTAAGGGAATTGAGTGCTAATGTTATTCTGCACACAATGATCGCCTCGCGCACGCCGGGCATTTCTGCAGATTTTGGAGAGCAAGGCCGTTGACAATGAAAGTAAGCACGGTTTGTACGTTTGGTAGAAAAAGTAGTTTCATATCTAGAACATAAGCGAATGTATAATCCCTGCAGGTTTTCTGTAATATCGACATGTTCAAACCAACAGAAAGAAAAAAAAAACATCAAACGATCAACAAAGTTCGTAACTTACTGTTGATATGATGCTGTCGTTTCTCCTTCTTCCCGCGTGTAGCATCAGGAGCTAGCGTGACGTCACCGGAAACACTGTGTATGTTTAACTTCCGGTGTCGCACTTTAACTATTTATATCAAAATGAAAACCTGTCGAAAACCTGTCAAAATCAATGATTACATTCAATTTTATTACAGCTCTACTACACGACATTGACTATTACAATTCGAAACGGAATCCTTTTAATTTGATAAAGATACCCATAACCCATAACCCATTGTCACCACTAGGTGTCGCACAACACATCCAATACAGTCCCTTGCTCAAGTAGTTTGATGCCGTCAAGAAGAGCCAGAGTTCCACAAATTGCATACTTAACACACGAGTTGTCTTAAGAAATAAAGGGGGAACTGCAAACGCCCGTTGCCTACTGTTTTTTGTAGGCAACAGGCAAAAAACAAAAAAAACACAACCCTCCACAAACACCAGCACTGATCTGCTTATTACAGCCTACTGATTAAGAGGGCACAGGCTACTTTCTGTCATTTTCTACACGGCTCAAAACCTCTATAATCCAAAAGTATGTGACGCAGAATGAATTTATTAAAATAAAGAAAAGAAAAACATTTGATTATTTTTCCAAACAGACTAAATAAAGCCCTTAATTAATTTTACATCTCTCCACAGAAAAAAAAAAGAATCCAAAGATGGTCACCAGAAATTGTTAATAGCACTTTGATCTGTTACTGCGAGCTGGACAGATTATTATATATTCTGGCTACTTTGGATAAAGGAATTGGTCTGTGAGGTCAGGTGGCTGCCCAAAGCGCGCAAAATGAGGCGAGAGTCTGAGGACTGCATACAGTACATCTTCGTTTGTCAAAATATGATTCGTGTTGTGAAGCTACAGTTTTATACTGTTCGGAAACGTCATTTTTCGTTCAGGGACATCCTGTAGATTTTCAAATGCCTAACTCACGCATGCCTTTTGAAATGAAAAAAGCCTAAATGTTATTTCCTATTAGTCTATTTGATAAATTGTGAGACCAAAATGTATTTGTGGAATGGACTATACGTTTGAAAATTAAATAAAGCCAAGGCCTACGTTTAATTTTGTATGCTAATATGTCTAAATTGATCTTACAAGACCGCTCTTGCCAAAATGCGCCATAAAGTAAGATACAAACATTGCATTTTTTTTTTACAAACTTTCGGCTAATAAAACACAAGACTGCCTATTTCAGTTCTGGAGTGGAGGCCTCTGACCTGAACTCATGGCAACATAAAGCGGACCGGGGTAAAGATCAAACAGCCGCTGTCAAATTGGCTTCAGGACGATGACGATTACAGGGAGACAGAAATGAGTTAGGACAAGTTTGACGAGTCCCGTACGTGGTTCATTCAGTGGCTCATGTCAAGTGGAGCTGATGCGTCAACCTGGTGATTCACCCGCGCGCGCAGGGGTGAGGAGGAGGATAACGAGGCAGGGAGCACGGGCAGGGGAAACCGGGAGAGGGGATATCCAGAGGAGGAGGGAAGCTACAAAAGCCTCCACCGTCAGTCAACCAGTCACAGATCATGCGCGCGCCTCAGCACCGCCAATACAACACCCGCAATTCCTCATGTAAGAGTAGGCACTAGGCACCACCTGATGATAACCAAAGGCACAGGGTGAACTCAAAGGAGCAGCACTTTAGTGAGGGGGGGAAAAAAGAGCAAGCTGAATTGTCGGTTTATTTTAGCTTTAAACGTTTGACTGGATGAACATCAGAGAGCGCACTGAGGGGAGATAACAGGATTTGGAAAAATGGAAAGGTTTTGCAGAGGTAAGTGCTCACATTTGTATTTTAGATAACTTTTAATCACTATAATTACTTTGTGTGTCCTGCTTCTATTGTAATTATGAGAACAAACTCGTGCGTAAAGTTCTGCGTAAAGTTTTGGCGTCGACGTATACATTTTCCCCTGAACATTGCTGGATTGTTTTTATATAGCTCAGGAAAAAATATTATTTTATGATAAATATATGTTATAATAATATACTTATTATTATATTCCATTGACTAATACTTGTCACATGGTTGCTTGGAATATGATAAATGTATGATGTACGATATATAGCCTACTCTAAAATAATTTGTGGTATTGGTTATAGGAACAGACATAACAATTTCTTAAAAGTTCTGAGATAAATAAGTTTTGCTGAACATAGTCGTTAAATATGTTATTAATGTATGTAATATGAATAAAATCTATGTATCAAAATAGAGGAGTATTGTGCCATACTAGCTAAACTAAAAGTGAAGAACAGAATGGGGAACACCGAGAGTAGAAGAGGGTTGTGCAGAAAGTGGGGGTTCTGCACAGTAAAAATGATAGGGGCGGAGGGGTCAGAAGCAGCTAAAGCCCCTGTCTCGTTAGCTGTCATTGATATGAGAAAGTACATGATTCATGTTAGTCAGGGTGAGAGAGGAGGACACACACACTGCCTCCTCAGAGACGACTGGTGCGGCTGCTGCTCCATGTCCAACTGAGCACCGGGAGCGAGAAACAGCAGAGGTTTGAGAAATTATGGTGCAAATGTGTAATTAAGGAGAATAAAATGTCAAACGTGGAGTGAACTAGACCGTGCTTTATATTCGCTGTTGTACTGTCTGAATACAACAAAAAGAAGGCACGAGTTATAAATGGCGCAGGTTCAAGGTATTCGATTGAAAAATTATTAAATTGAGTTGGTCTACAAACTGTGTTTAACATTTTTTATTAACTAGCTTAATTTTAATGCCCCTTTGACCTGTGTCTGTAATGCACTTTGCTGCTGCTAAGAAAGAGCGTTACTGTATATTACATTTTGTGCATTTTGATGTGCCACGTTTACACACTGGGTATTTATTAATGGGATCTGCATCATTTATTAATGCACTTTCAATAACGTAATGTACCGTTGTAATGCTCCAACAAAATTTAGTTGTTCAAATGATAATAAAAGCAATTGATTGATTGATTTTTTTGAATAACATATTCAACAACGGTACAATAGCATCCCTATTTCACCTTTATTTGCAGGAAAGTCCCATTGAGATTTAGAGTCCCAACCTATGCAGGCACAAGGAGAACATGCAAACCAGTCTGTGTATTGAACCCGGGACCCTCTTGCAGTGAGTGAAGAGTTCTGAGCGTATACTAATCGCCGCGCCACCCAAACCCCATCCTTGATCACTGTTGGTGAAACAAGTCAACTTGAATACTATGTTGAATGAAAAGATTTTGTGAGTGAGAGACGGTGAAACTATTGTATGTTTTTGTTTTGTATTGTTGTGAAATATGCAGCCAGGTACTGACACAGGCATGGGAACATACGTTTCAGCACTATCCCAGTCTCTCTCACGAAGACACACAGGCATGTTATTGCAGTGAGGCTTGAATTAGTGTCGGTGTGTTTCGCATAAAACCGTTAGTGTGTGTTGGACCCGGAGCTAAAACACAGGGCGAAAACAAAAGGAAGGCAAGAGGAGAAAGAAAGAATCAACCTTCCCCATTTTTTTGATTTCCGCTGGGCCAGTCTTAATTTTTCACGGTGCGCGGTATATAGACAACAGGAGGACGAGTGCAAAGCGTGGAGACTGATAAAAAAGTAAATAGAGGGAGAGCGGAGGGGGAGAGGAGCCGGCGGTGGAGGGGTTAATGCAGTGCAGATTCTGGTTTGACAGAAGTTAGCAGCACCCAGAGGGAAACACACAGAAATGATATAAAATGAGTCGGTCACGCTTTGAACAGTTACACATGCTGTTTACATTTTTCCCAAATTAACATGGCCCCTCGCTTCAGAAAACAGTCCCCCCGTGCACCAGCTCCTAATCCTCCGCTCCTTCTCATCCCATCCTTCCTCTGCTCGAACTCGTCTTGTTCTGCAGAGAGGAAAGACAGGCAACAATCAGGGAAAGTAATGAAAGAATGATTGAGTGTTTGAGCTGCTGCACACTATGCTGCATGCGTTCATTCTAATGTAAATCGTTCGGTATATGCATTCTCGCACGTTATCCCAAGAACACAAAATAACGAGCCACAGAAAGTGACGTGTGCCTCGACGTGGGTACTTCTCAGGTACATGCGGTTAAATGTATTTATGTAGAAACGTTTTATCACTGGGTACTCTTTCCAGCGCCAGTAAATCTATGACTGCTAAAATGTTCACGCTTTCATAAGAAAAAAGAACATTTTAAAATTAATTCCAAGGTGCATTCCTTACTCTTACTGAAGGAAATATTTTGGCTACTCTGTCCACCTTTGCCGAACAAAATGTAGAGTAGTTGGTCATAACAATCCAGTACAGTATTACAAAACTATAGCGGGCAGGTAGTTTCTTAGTCTGTAAATGTTTATAAGTGAGTACAAGTTAGTTCCTGATTGGATATGACAAGTCCTCCCAAAAGACCTTCTCTACTCCTAATATTCTGCGCTTCTCAGAGCTGAAAGCTAATACCAAAAGACAAAACAAAAGATTCTGAATATTGCAAACATATATCCTAAAATCAACGCAGTTTGAACAAAAACAAATTTTCTATTGGAGCGTTCAAATCATGAGCTTGCAGTGATTTTCATAATGAATGCCTTATAACCAAGATGAAGAAATTTATCAAGCTAAGGCAGGGCCAGGTGTATCCACTTTGGCTCTCAAACATTTAGCAAAAACAGGTGTGGAGCTATTGTTCTAAACACCGGCGCAAAAAGTACACAATGGGAGTTTTTTTTTATGTATCATTTTATGGACACTAATAAAGATCAGATTCGGCCTACTGACCCTCGAAAGATAAAAGTCTGTCATAAACTGTTGTTCCAAGTGTAAATATGGTACAAATTATATCAAGTGCTGTTGGTTCAGTCAGAGACAAGTGATGTAAGCTAGATAGCGATAAACATGCTGAAGTGATTTCATAAAATGTATGCAAAAGTTTTGAATACATGTCCAAGTGCACTTGACCCGAGCAGGCGATGGTTGAAGACCCCGGTCCAGACATGAAAAAGGGGGATTTCTCAACGAGGATGTGGTGTACGTCTGGATTTGAATGAAGAAAATATGAAGCAGGGACAGGCGTGTTGCCAATTAGTGAAAGGAAGAGAGGAGGGAAGGTAATTAGGGAGGAAAGGGAAGGGGGCTTAGGAATCAAAGTTTGATCTTTCCAGAGGATCTAAGGAGCAGGGGCAGCGCGATGAAGCGACAAGAAATTGAAACCAAACATGGCAATAAAATGAAGGAAATCCATGGATTTAAAAAGTATGGAAAGATTAACTTACTGGAGAGGTGAAGACAGCGAAGACTGGATGCTGAGTTTACAAGTATCACCAACGTTTTAAAGAGATTAATATATTTCCATTTGGATTGAGAAATGTCGGCTTTCTTTTGGTTTGAGGGATTTCGTGATGACATTTGGTAACCTCACTGTGTGTTAAGCGCCAAAAAGGATTAACGTGACATCCACACTCCAGAAGCAGAGATCTCTTCCAGAAATAATGAGCTAAGAATTCTATTAGTGAAACACAATCGTCTTTATCTAGTATGTTGTACATAAAGTAGGGACTGTTTGTGTTTTGATTAGCTAATGCACGCTGTGTGTGTTGAGTTAGTGCAGGAATGCACGTTTGATTGAGAACAAGCCGCAAAGAAATCTGTGTTTAGCTGTACACAGTCGCAAGACAATGATCTTTTTTTCCGTTTAAGACCGCTCACCTCTTTGGCAGGGATATACTGAGAGTTGTATGTGTTTAGCCAAATAATTATTGCTAAATAGAAGTCTGGATTTGGCACTGATGGGTTTGATCTGTCAGTAAAGCCTCACAATCTGCCTTCAGGCTCGTTGTCAGTAAACATGGAATCCAAGTCACAGAGAAACATACTCTATGTATATTGAGAAAAATGATACAATGGACAACAAAGCCTGAGAAAATTTAAGAAAACCTGCCCTAATTAATTTTTCCCAAGTGTGGTTGAACACCAGTACACAATTGCTTGATTCATGTGCTTTACACACATTTGTTGGAAATGCAAATAATTTACAAGCATTTTTATGGTATTTTAAGATGGAGACCAAGTCAGATGAAGTCAAGACAATTAAGGAAAAGGGGTTTTGTGGAATGGAAAATGCTTTTACTCCTCGTGAACTATAAGATCCGGTTTATTGTACTGTACCAATGCAGAGGCCTCTTTTTGAGAGGTTCTAGTGTACATTTCTGTTTCATTTTTGGACCCAATCCTCTTCCTAGTCTCAAAAAACTGATATTTTTACAAAGTACTATATTTTCCCATTTTCCCCTCTGTGTTGAACGAGCATGTTAGAAGTGAAGCCAAAGGGGAAGCTTGCACACGTTCATCAGTATCGCGGCTGTAATCAGATCGTTTTTATTGAGTCTGGACGGAAATAAAACAAACGTTATAAAGCGAATCAGGCGGGCTCTGGGATAAATTAGAGCCAGTTTCTTTTTCAGATGCGGAGACTTTAAACCTGTCTTTAATATCACTCAACAGACCGCGTTAGCTGTTAGTCACCCATAAAGAGCCTTAATAACAGGTATGAGACAGCGCTGTAAATTAAGCGCTGTCACTAAACTTTTTCATGTGGTGCATTTAAGGACTTCTGTACAATGACAAGACCTAAATGCGGTTGGGGAGAAAATCCATCTGCTGTCCTTGTAGAGCAGCTTTTGGTTTTGGTGAACTCGATGGATGTTTTGAATGATAACTAATAATGTTAGGATCTGATCAGTAACATCCCCACGTTTAGTGTCGATCGAACTGTTTTGGCAAAGCCTATTCTTTTTCCTGGACTTTCCTGGAAGAGTTTCTCTTGCAAAATTGCACACTGTATTCCCACAATACCAAATGCTGGTTTAACTTAATGTTTAAAAACCTCAAGTGGTGTTGGATGTTGTTAATGTTGGAATAGACAAAATGGCCTTTCAACACCCTCAAGCAGGTGGTATAAAAATGTTCGTTTTAAATGCCAAGTGTAGGGGGAAAAAATCACAAAACAGTGTCTCAGGCTGAAAACTAAAACTTAAATGATAGGTTTCAGCCCACATTATGGACCACGTGTTCAAATTTTAAATTATTATCGAATGAGAAAAATCTAAACCCAATACTTTGTTGTTGAAATAGAAAAGTGTTTGGATTTTCTCATTTGTACACATTTCTTCAGCCTACTCTAAGTCAAGTCCGTGAAAGGCCAACGATAGGACACGCTCAGAAACACATGGAGACCCGCAGAGCGCTCAGGTCACGGCCGACTGGTTTAGGGAACTCCTGTCTCGCTGTAACGCAATCCCTCTTCAGAGAAAGTTCTGGAATCAACCCTGCCCTCGCTGCTGCCAGGTACAACGCTTACACCCCACCGCCTACTCCGCCCCGAGCCCCCCGGGGCCCGCTCTGAAGTCACTGCACTTACTCAATGTATTATTATATAACAAACGCTCCGGATTTATCTGATCTCATATGGTTTTAAGACGCAGCGAAGGATGTTTTCAGACATGTCAGCGATCAGTCAAAACAAGAACCAGGTCTGGCAATCATCTCCCCCAGAAACCATGTGGCAAGAGACTAAAGGAAATGTTCTAGGTGGATTTCTGGACAATCTTTCCTTCAATCCACGTTTTTCCCCCCCCTTTCTTTCCAACATGTCTACCTGTTTACGCATACTCAAGAGTCTTTTAGCGTCTGGGCTGTTTACACTGTTGATTAGGGGGTTGTTTTGATGCAGAAACAGTGAAGGAACGCGTGGCCTGACAAGCTCCGAATGTCGCTATAAAACCCGCTCTGCTCATGACAGGTGGTGACGAGGCTTCTGGACAGGGGGGGGGGGTGTTTGTCCTGAACGCGGAGTCAAACGCAAGGTGTGTGTGGGAGCGAGTGGGAGTATCCAGGACCCAAGCACAGTGATTTGAGATAATAGTCTCTGCGAGGACGCTTTGATGTCGCCGATTAGCAAGGCGGAACAGGTACAAGGGAGCATTACCAGCTATTAACAGGCCTTTTTAAACATTCTGCTTCTGGGGGTTGTTAGTTCGGTTTTGTGTTGCTGTCAGTCAAGTTCGTCTAATCCTTTTTTAATTTCAAACTGTCAGGTTCCCAAGCTATTATTCAATTTGTCATGTAAACCCGGGATAACTTTTCAATATGTTCGCAACGCTTTATTTTTCCTAACAATGCCAGGATACAAGAAAAACAACAGTGGGTTAGGTTTAAATCCGTCCAGTCTCTTCTTTTATTAAACAAGGGATTTGGCTTTCTCTCGCTGTGGATGAGATGTTTTTCAAAAGGGTTTGCTCGCCGTGTGTAGGTCCACTTTTGTTTAGTTGCTTTTAACATTTTAGGGGGGTATATGTGAATCCCTTTGAACACAGATCCAATAATGAATAAGTAGTGGAGGTCATAGTAAAGGTTTTCAAAGTCATCAGCTGGCCTGGGTTGTTTAAGTTGTGGACATTTCGCCCTCTCTTCTCAGAGGATTTTTGGTGCTCATTTAAGTTGAGATGAAAAAATGAACTGAAGTAAAAGTATCTGATAAAATCTTTATGCTTTGTGCTTAAAAGTATAAAAGTATGCATTGAAAAATTTACTTTGTAAGTAAAAAGTAAAAGTGTTGAATTTAATATGCAGGATTTTTCGAAATCATTTGAATCAAACCAGGTCGAAAGGAGTAAACCACTAACTCCGGTCAAAAACAGGAACTAAACCAGGTCTAAACCAGGTCTAAAGCAGGTCTAAAGGAGTAAACCACTAACTCAGGTCAAAAACAGGAACTAAACCAGGTCTAAACCAGGTCTAAACCAGGTCTAAAGGAGTAAACCACTAACTCCGGTCAAAAACAGGAACTAAACCAGGTCTAAACCAGGTCTAAACCAGGTCTAAAGGAGTAAACCACTAACAGGTCAAAAACAGGAACTAAACCCAGATCTTAACCAGGTCTAAAGGAGTAAACCGAGTCTAAACTTTGAAAACAAAATACTTGTACTTTTAACCCAATTAAAAAATGTAGTGAAGTAAAAGTATCTTTTTACTTGTACGTTTTACTTTCCACCACTGTCCAGTTGACGACTCTCAGTTGACAAACCCCTTTACGGCCGAGAGCTTAAACAGCCCTGATTTAGAGATAGGTGTAACTTGTTTGACCTGGTTTGACCATTTGCATGTTGTACAGTGTTTACAGTGAGTGAATTAAAAGGGTAGATAATATTTTTCAATGTGGTTATTTTTTTCTTTTGTAGTTTCTTTTTTATTATAGGCCATTTTATTTCTATTTAACACTCTCACTTGGTTTTATTGGTTTCTGTGTAATGCTTTATATCAACCATTGTTTGTGCAGCACTTAGGAAACTGTTTTTGTTTATAAAATGTGCTCTATAAATAAAGCGGATTTGGATTTAGAGATGGAAACACACCCTTAGTGTACATTTTAACGCCTTGTGTGCTTCAGAGCGATTTATAAGTTTCAACCCTGCCCTGTTTTGGACTTAAGTTGAGTCATACCAAGGTGTAGACTCGCTTTAGGTTGTTTTCACAGAAACGTATTTAAAGTGATTGTTTTCTTGAGTGTCTGCTATTTTCTTCAAAATCTCCCATTTAACCATCTGGGTGGTTAAAGATGAAAGATGCAGAAATAGAGGGCCCACAGTCAGAGAGTAGGACGGCTAATCGGGGTTAATTGTCTGCTGTTGTTTTGACCCGGAGCACGAACAAGATAAGAGCTGAGAGGAGCCGGAGCGGGATCTAACCTAAAACAGAAACTGGAGAAGAAAGCGAAAAGTGCGGGGACTACGCCAGAGCAGCTTGAAATTGACCCTAGGTGTGCACTTCCAGGGAAACCCGAGATATTGTGCAATATATTTCTCACCTGCTTAACAAAGGCAAGTAGGCCCATAATTTCAAGCGTGAATCACAGGCTGCCAGCATGTGTCACTGTATACACGGGTGGGTGAAAAAGGAAAAGGGTGACGCAGAGTGAAGACAGTTAGAAAATGTGAGTTATCTTTAAGATGAAATAGGCGGACGACTTGAAATGCCCTAATGTTGAAAACCAGCTTTCAGCTCCAATTTTCTCTGTTTGAAACCAGAGACACAGGCCTCTAAAAGATCTCCACTGTCACAGACTTCGACTCAATGACACACAAAAAGCTCTACTTCACCCCCAAACCGTGTTGTGTATATGAACAGAAATGTGAATTTAATCCCCATATTCAATTATGCACCCAAACATTCTCACAGACACTCAGCCTGAAACATGAAACACCTACACAAACAAGGCGAGAAGTAAACAGCATCGTCGGCTGTAAACATACAACTGATGCAAACACATTAATGTTTGTGATTGTAAAGACAGCCGCGTCTCGGTTTTGGACACCAGGAATGAACATGTGTAAATTTTTGCCCAACAGATTGGTGCATTTGTCTAATTGTTTGACATTATTACAACTTACGGCTTCACAATATGAAGACAATGTACTCCAGTCAGACGACTCTGCCATAACAAAATCAGTTTGGATAAGGAAGACTTTCAGGAATATGCACATGTGGGTTTTTTCAATATTCTACTGTGTCAGACCATAGTTTTAAATCTTCTTTTCTGTTTTGAAATTTGTGAGTTTAAATTGAAAGGATGATGGAAGATAACCAGCAATGTGGTAACGCATGGCCATAAATCACAACTGTATGTGAGTCAAACTCTATAAACCAAATAGTTATGAAATGATTTTGTGCTACTTTCAGGTCTTCGGTATTGCCATCAGTTTAACATAATGTCGCCAAGGGTAACCACATAGCTCTGATTCGCCTGTCATGCCCTTTAATTATTCATATCTGCCTTTTTTTTAAAGTCTATGAGATAAATTAGAGGGTATTTTACTTTAGCAACAGAAGCAAGTTGTTGAGCGCCAGAGCATTAAAGCAGTACTAAGTAACTTGTTTACCTTAATAAATCCTTTTAGTAGTCCCACTGGGGGTCATGCAAGTGTTGATGGGATGACTGGGGGGTCTTTCATCTCCCCCTGGTGTCTCTGGCCAGAAAACTACACTTGTAGCTTTCCCTGCTCCGACCCGTGACACCAATAAAAACTACTGGAATCCCGAAGAAGAAGCTAACAGGCTAACGGGAAAAGCTGGTTGAGGGCTAGCACCACTTAAACTGTATTTTTAAATGAATATCTCCATTGGGTAATTGGATGTACAATATCCCTCTCTTCCTTTGTCTTGTCTGTCAGCGTAGTATTTACTCTCACGGACAATTAATGAGTAAAAAAAACGCAACATGCTATGACACCGGCAGTGGCGCTTATGGCCTCTAGGGGCATGAGTTACTTAGTACTGCTTTAAATTAATTTTGCAATGTAATGTGCTGCACAAGTTTTTTTATTTGAAATGAATGCCTGAAACTAGACGTCGACTGATATATCGGGCCGATATTTGGGTATTTTACAATATCGGTCGATATCTTCGGAACCGAACGTTCATTGCATTGGAAAGAGCTCAGACAGAGGCTTAATATAACTTCCTAGGCCTCAGGGGAGCTGAGAAACATCGCGGGGAAAATCAGTCAGAAGTTTGTATACCTCAGGGGCTTGAATCGTATTTTATATATTTCATGTTCCAGACTTTTGCTTAGAATTTCGGAACCATAAGAGAGACTGGAATCAGCTGATTATTCTTTCTCAAAATAGCTCCCTCTGAAAAACCTACTAAACATGAATATCCTGATACATTTTACAGTTTAGAAACATCCTACACATCTCAAAAAATCCCGGCATCGGCCTTAGAAAAACCCATATTGGTCGACCTCCACCTGAAACATCTGATATGATACAGATAAACAACACACCAGATCACTACGGAGACTGAAAACACAAAATTACCCATTAAGTCGACATTGAATCCTCGCCTTCATCAAGATAAATAATCAGTCTTGGAGGTGTATTTCACACCACTGTTATGGTTTCCAATGCTTGGGCTGATTTTTGATTAGGTCTTGGACATTTGAGATGTGGACGTCATCAAAGAGAGTTTTAATGGGAGTTTTTTATTATCTTTCTTCTCTACAGTTCGTTACCCGCAGCTGATGGTGCTTTTGGCCGCTGCTGTGGTCTCTGCCCTCGACGCCAGCGAGAGGAGCTCTATAGAAAGCACCTATGAACTGACTAAGTACCTGGAGTATCAGCTGAAGGAGATCAAAGACGTATATGTGAGTACTTTATCATCAAAACAATGAAAATACTATTCGAATCAAACAGCGACTGCCAAAAGTTAATTGTGTAAATCAGCACCAGCCTCATGTGAGTGTGTGTTGGGCATATGGGCCAAAGATGGTCTCTTAAAAAAGATCCAATTCCTCACTAATTAACACGTTTCAGTTTGTGTACAATTTATTTATACGAACATGAAAGTAATACTCCTAATTTTCTAATGGAGAACATGGGCGCTTCCTGGCAACTGCAACAACACAGCGGAAAAGACTTTTCCATTTGATTTTAATGAATGAGAACAGTGTGTTGAATTAATGCTCGCCCTAAAGGTGTTTGGAGACGTGTTTTAAACTAAGTCCTAGGTCCAGGGGTTCATTAAAATATACTACTGTTTATATTTAACGGTGAGGCCCGACTGTTTGAGCATTTATGCCATTCCATCACTGCAGAGTGTACAGCCATGTTCATATTTCTTTGGTGCAAAAGTTGACCAACAACAAACAAACTCAGAATAAGATTTGGAAAAGTTCATATGTAAGGGCTTGACCTCTAAACCCCCACCTTAAAGGAACAGGCCACTGTTTTTCCATACTGGGATATGTTCTTACCTGAGCTTAGACGAGTTGATCCGTACCTGTCTGGTCTTTGTGCGTGCCCGTGGAGGAGCGTGGTAGCTTCCAGCGTCACCCCTGTTTGGAGTTATAAGAATACATTGGGAGAGGCCAAATGCCAACAACATCTTTGGTCGTTTTGTGTGACTGTGAGTGCACGCACAAAGGCTAGACAGGCACACATCAACTCGTCTAAACTCAGGTAAGAACATATCTCAGTATGGAAAAATTGTGAACTATTCCTTTAACCAAGTGCATTTTCTCCAATTCGGCTTTACCCAAATCTAAAAGCTTCTTGACTGGAGAGCTATAGGCCAGTGCAACTTCTTGAAAGCTAAAACCTACAAAACTGATCTAAACTGACCTTTTTCCTTGCATTGTGGCCGTTTTTTTGGTTTCATGTAAAGTGCTTTGTGACTATGTGACTATGTGACTATGTCAGTGAAAGACGCTATAATAAAGTTCTTTTTTTCATCGATTTTAAACCCACTTTATCCATCGCTTTTTTGACATCTTTTGTTGCTCTTTTGTCACATTTTTGCCACTTTTTCAAACACTTTTTTGTCACTTTATGTAACATTTTTGCAATTTCTTGCCCCAACATTTTTTGTCACATTTTTAATGTTTTTTTAGTGCTTTCATCCCCGTTTTTGTCTTAATTTTGTTGCTGTTTTGACACATTTTTCAAGAAGCTTTTAGATTTGGGGAAATTGGACTCAGTTAAGGCGGGAGTTAAGAGGCTAAAATTATGAGTAACATTCAAGTAAACCTTTGTTGCCTACGGAGTAACCGACTGACAGTGTTGTCTTTCTTCTGCAGCTCACATATCTGGGCCCTCCATTCAATGAGAAAGACTTCTCTCCTCCACGGCCCAACAGCACGGCCCTTACCCTGCCGAGCGCCGCCACTCGCCTGGAGCTGTGGCACGGTCTGGAGAACCAGGCTCGACTGGCCCAAAACCAGAGGGCCTACTCCATCCTATTGGCCGCGGTCAGGGAGCTCGCTCGGTCCACCCTCTGCCCCTCTCTCAAAACATCCCTCTTACATTTCTGCACGGGCCTGGATGGGCTGCTGGGCTCCATATCCGCACTCATGACCACACTGGGGTACGCGCTCCCGGCTTCATCCGCAAACATGAGGATGCTCAGTAGCGACTTGCAGAGGGGCGTCGCCAGGGACCGACCCGCTCCCCTCATGAGCCCAGGTCTGTACCAGTCCAGGGCGAGGGCGGAGTCGGGACAGCGCGGCAACGTGAGGCGAACGCGCACTAGGGTTGTCAGGGGCGACGAGGAGGATGCCGCGGATTTGAGGAGAGCGGAGACGGGTGGGAAAAGGAGCGCTGGGGCGAAGGAGCGAGGAAGACGACGCGGTAAGAGGGAAGAGCCCGAGAGGTTGGACTGGAACGTCGAGAAAGACGCCCAAAGCACTAGAGGCCCAAAGAGGAAGCTGTTGGCTCTAACAGAGGAGCCCGAGTTCGGCATATCGCCGCCCGGCACCGAAATGGAAACTAATCTTAACGCAAATAACAACAACGCATTCAGTTACAACCTCAATGCGCCGTACGGTGACACAATTCGGAAGGAAGACGGCGTCATCGCAGAGAGAGGGCTTTCCATCACTGTATCGAGAGATGCTAAACCGAGCTCGTCACTGAAATATTCCAAACATCACCGCTCTCCTCGCTCGCTCCTCCCTTCCACAATCCCACCACCCCTTTCGACGCTTTCCCTGCTCTACCAGTTCGGGACAGGAGAGGAGCACACCCTTTTACCCCAGCCGGTCCCGCTGTCTTTACGAAAAGGGCTTTACTCGCCTCCCCTGCGCTCATCCCCACCTTCCTCCTCTCTGTCGGTGCGGCCAACAATGAATGACTTTGCCAGGAAAGTGGAGGGGTTTTGGATACTGCGCGAGCTGCAGAGCTGGCTGTGGCGGTCAGCGAAGGACTTTAACCGCCTCAAAAAGAGACTCTGAGGATGAGAACAGAAAGCAAAGGCGCGTTGTATCAGACACTATTTGCACAAACGAGACTGGAAAGAAACTGCAAGCACACGGAAAATATATTGATTCATATTATACTGGAAGGCATGAATGAAGGACTTTGGACCTTAAGAAGAAGCCCTCACATAAGATCCAATGTTGCTTATCTGATGACCCAAGCGCCTCATTCAACACATACTCAGCTACGGTTCAAAGATCGAACAGAAATACAGCAGTAGGTGGCTGGGTGCATAGACACACGGGGGTCAAGAGCGAGACAGGCAGCCGCACGGACAGGGCAACCATTGAGCAAAGTCTGATTCAGTGACCTCACAAGTGTGAATCAGCAAACATTCGCATTGTCCTAAAGAGGGATGAGAAAACTGTAAATGGGAGACGGACAAAGGGAAAGGAAATAGCCCAGGGATGAGGAGTGGAGGAAGCAGAAGACGACCGGGGGAGGCGTGAGTCAAGCGGGTACGAGGACAGTGCTGAGTAATCCCTTGTCCGCCGCTTGGTTACAGTAACTCTATAACAGGGCTACACAGAACAGTCCTGGCAAAAGGTGGTCATAACCAGGCGACAACGCGGCATTGTGGTAAACCGTAACTCACAAATATCACCAGTTTAATGGCGGCTTTTTATTTAGGACACTTGCTCTGACGGCATTTCACCTATTGCATCATGCCACGTTTTCACCAAAACACATCAGCTGCATATTTTATACGTTCGTTTATTGGAATCTGGAGAAAATCAGTGCCATTTTAGGAAGGCTGCGGTGTTTCTGTTTCTACAAGCACAATGATAACTAGGCCTGTTTGTAGTAAAAATAGTGATGTGCTCAAGAACTTGTGAATTAGGATCAAATGTATCAAGTAGACCAGCTATTGGGGTAAAAGAATATTATGTCTTAGACTCTTTTTCTAAACGTTTTTCTCAACGTTGAATAATTTATTACACGTGGCATTGATTTTCTCCGTAATATCTCGAGAAAGTAAATGGAAAAAGATTAGGCAATAGGCAGTATGCATATTTTAACAATTACAGCCTTCCATTTCAAGTCACTTCTGTAGCAACTTGGTTTGTTTTTCAAAAAGTCCACTGTGTCTTTGCGATGTGCCTTGAATGTCACGGCTTATGTTGATGTTATCTCTTAAGTATTTATTGAGAAAGATGTTTATTTATTATTTTTTGTCCTAGTGTGAAAATACTCAAAAGAATAAATCCTAGCTTTTGTACACAATGCCTTGTTAGTGCTCATTTGGGACCGCGTTACGGGATGGGAAAGGAATGGGAAGTGAATGTTTGAATTTTATAGATGGGTTTTAGTGATTGGCACAAGGGGGAAACAAAGACCGGCTCTCATTCACGCATTAAAAGAAAAAGCCAGCAGAGGCGGGGTGCAAAAGTTTATTATTTTTCTGTCCTAGTGAAAATTTACGATCTCACATCTTTGCCTTTCATCTTTGTCTAAACCCCTTTGATAGACCCCCACCCCCTTTCTTGCTCTCTATTTGGGACCACATTGTCTCACGGAGCTCTTCTTCCAAAAACATGGCTCAGTGCAGTGTCATTGAGATATTTGCGTGTGCCAAAAGTCGTCCCAGGTACAAACGCTCCTTTGGTAATCCTCGTGACAACCTCAAATCTCTTGTGTCTTGTGTTAATGCACCCATCGCATCCTTTCTACTTTGTGGTCCGCGCTGGTTCTTTCATGAAATCTTTTCCTATTCTCTTTTTTCTTCTTTGTTTGTCTTTATTGCTTTGGACTTTTTCTCTTTTTTTACTATGTGCTCTACTGCCTCGGGCCACGTATTAAAGGATCAATGAGAATCTCCCTTTCCGTCACCTCCGAGTTACACACCTGCACACAACCGCACAGCGTCCTCCAACAAAAATAATCCTCAACGCACACATCCAAAGAAGCATTATACTGGTTTGACAAGTGCACACAACTTTAAAACAGCAAACTACAGAATGAAAATGTCTTTTGTGAACATGAAATTTGTTCTATGTTCATCTGGTTTGTTTGCCATTGTGCTAATCATTAGCAAAAGCATTAGCAGCTAATGCTTTCGGCAAATAAGCTAAACTAATGACATTGAGTTAGTGCAGTTTTACGGGTGAAAACATTTGTACGTATAATGTATGGATGCTTTGAATGACTAAAAAACTAAGTAGGTGCCGCACATTACCGTAGGTAAACCGTTTTGAAACATTTTCTTTCAGCGACTTTGGTCACATTTTCTTCTATTTGACCAAAGTTAAATAATATTGGAAACCAACAGACAAAAGATGATTTCACTTCACCTCTTTACATGTATTTTTTAATATAAAGTATATTGGATCTAAACTAAATAAAACTTTAAAATTAGTGTATTTTTTTCTACATAAAACAATGAGCATTTTTTGTAATTCATTTCTGTTTTTAGCTTTGAGAAATAGGGCTTTTCAAATGCTTAAATTAGTTGCACAGATTGTTTCATCAGGACTCCCCCTAGTGGCATAAAACTACTGAAATATTACTTGCTGCAGATGAAATCTGTTAACACAGTTTCACCTAATTATATATTACGTAACAATTTTCTGCATTATCATGGTAATGAATATTTAGGGTATTCCCTTGAGTCACACAGGAAGTGACTTGTACCGAGGGGGTGGACTGTGTCAGTGATTACGCATCATCACTTTTGCTAAACAGGGCTAAGGGTTAACTCCGATCACTTAAACATACACACTCAAGCCTGAGATGCAGAGTGTTTTTTACATTCAGTAAGCAGTCACCGAGAGGCTGCCAGAAGTCGACAAAGACAGCTTTGTGTGCTGCATGTAGACTGCGGGTGAAACGTGTGCCCCTGTGTGGGCCTGCTGCAAACACAGCATGTGTGTGAATCATTATCTCGATTGTGTCAGAGCTTCATTGGGAAAAGACTTGTCGAGCGGAGCTATCTACCAGCAATCACTCAGCACAAATCCGTCTGCTTCTCCTGCTCTACTCCGTGTCTGTCGGCGAAGGAGAGACAGATTGCTGTAACTAATATGTTACAGGAGTGTGGGGCCCTGTTAGTGGCCTAAGACTTAACTCTGGAGACGTTTGATGAGAAAAGATAATGTGATTGACAAGTCATTGACATTATTGGCTTGTTAGGTGCATCAGGCAGCTGCTGAAAGAAGAACAGTGTGTCTCTGCTTTAAACCCGCTGCACATGTGCTGTCTGTCTGAGCCTGTGATCTCAGCCTCCAGATGAATCTGTGCAACTGTCATGCTACAAAACTTTTATTTGCTCTTTGCAGCGTTTCTTCTTTTTCCAGACTAACTCATCGTTTGGTTGTCCTTTAAACCACTTGACTTTTGGAGTAAATCCTCTCGTCTTAAAGGTCAAGTGTGGGTAGCCGTAAAGTTAAATAAGTGCAGGCCGTTTGCATCCACGCGAAACATGAATGTTTGCTTCAGTCTTGTAAAAAGGAAAGGAGTTAGAAGATATTCTGCTAATGCAATTTTATATCCCTATTCTCAAAAACAGGACTTTGGTTCTAAAAGCTGATACAGACATGGTATTGTCTCCTCCTAATCTGGAACTCTCAATTTGTCTTTTCTGCCCTTCAGCTTTAGTGTTCCCCTATTTGCCCTCCTTTCCCGTGTCCATCCATCTTGTCCAACCGCCCGAGTAGCCATTTTAAACCACTTTGTGTCATTTTCACTCTCTTTACCCTGCGTGTCCCCTGTTGTTTTTCCGCTACAATCGAACCCTTTCACGCTTCCCTCCAATTCCCTGGGCCACCCCCGCGCTCCTCTTTTTCCATCTGTCTATCTCTGTCTCTGCTCCCTCCCTCCTCGGTTCTGCTCACCTGCAGCACATAAAAATTCCTCTTTTCTTTCTCCAGAGGATTGTTCAGTCGCTTAGGGATTTACTGCATTCCTCCATGCGCTCTTCTTGTACTCTGTATCTGTCTGCCCCCCGTTTTAGCATCTTGGCAGCGATACATAGCGTCTGATTCGGCGCATCTTCCCCCCCTTTTGTCCTTTTAACACATTTGTATCCCTCCTTAACCCTTCTCTGTTTTCTTTTCTCATCCCTCCCTGTCATTTAAAAACAACAAACGCTAATCCCAAGCTAGTTTTTTTCCACGGCCAAACCCTCATTGCAATTTTTTTCCCGTGGCTGCTGCCGTACCTGCCCCACCTGACCTCTCCCTGCTGGGTTTCTGCCACAGAATGGGATGTTCCGCCTCCGCTCACGTTGCTGCAAGGTTCCAGGGTTGGGCATCATCTACTTTTTTTTCCCTTTTTTTCCTATTTTTGGGGGGGCGGAGGGGGGGCAAAACGTCACCTCAGGCATGGGATGAGATTGATTTATGAGCTAATCAATGACTAGTCCGTGTGAGCAAAACCGCAGAGGAGTGTGAGCTCTTTCAAGTCAGGTTTGCTCCCGGCTTGTAGACTGCGCTCCCTGAAGGGAAACACCGTCAGCTGTCATCTGCTGTTGTTCGGCTTCTCAAAAACATTTTCCAAAGCAATTAGCGGAAAGAGAATACGCCGTTCGATCAACTCGGGCGATTAACTTGTACTTGTACGTTTTGTTAGTCAGCTTTTGAAATGTGGCCAAGCATAAAAGGGATTCTTGCCAGTAAAGTTTCACAAATGTAAAGAAGAAAAGTCAGATAGCATCGCATCTTGAACCTAACACACATCGCATAAGATTTGAAACAGGAATGCCGTATATAAGTGCAGAAATCAGGTTCTGATAAAGAAAACAGTCCCCAAATAGTTAACAGTTACAATAGCCCATAATACTTGAGCCTGTGTATGCTGCAAAAAGGGGAAAAATGCATTTATAGTTATTTATTTCAAGCAAGACTGTATTTTTGTTAACTTCTTAACCCCCACTTTAACGGAGTGCATTTTCTCCAGTTCGGCTTTACCCAAATCTAAAAACTTCAGCCTACAGGCCAGTGTAATGCCTCATTTGAAAGCTAAGACCCACAACACTGATCTAAGATTTTTCCTCGTGATTCCATGCATTGTTGCCGAGTTGTCGTCACTTTCTTGTCACATTTTTGTTGTATTTTTGTCACTATTTTGACACATTTTTCAGGGAGCTTTTAGGTTTGGGTAATGCCTGGATACCTGTATAATAACGCTAGAAAATGTGTTTGTGTAGGTGGGGGTTAAAGGGTTAAAGGCCAACAAAGCCGTTTGCTGCAAGACAGTTAAAGAAGGAACTGTAATACTGTCTCATGCTAACCCTCAATGACCATACGAAAGAGAAAATAATAGCCATTCTCAGTCCATCTGTGGGCAGGGAGTGTTTTCGAGTCTCTGGAGTCAGAACGGAGTAAATGGACAAAGCAGAAGCGAACAGTAGTAGAGATTATTAGTATTATTTTTTGTGTCTCTCATCGCGAATGTTCAATATCGGTGAGTCTCTGATTTTATATCAAGCAAACACATGGTGCCAAAGCAAAGCCAGACGACGGCAGGATGTTTAACAGTACCTAATATGTGAGATGAGTGACAGGCCCTGGCGCAGGCACAAACAAATGAAAAGCAGAGGAGGGGTGTGTTATCCAGAAGCAGCGGGGAAACATATTCAAATATAAGGTGATACTCTACACCTTTGTTTGCTGAGCCAAATTTTTCTGACACACATCCAGGACCTCTCATTTAATGTATTTACTGCTTATGACAGGCTTACTCCTCTATGTGGCTTGTAAAATTTTAGATTTGATTAATAGGCACACTGGAGTGAAAATGAAATGGCATTTATGTTTTTTTCTATTTCCCCTGGGGCCTTGGGTGAGATTCAATGAGGCGTTTTACATGTTACTGTGTCCCGGTCTACTTTACGTGTTTGACAAGTCATGGTTGGTTAAGAGTCTTAAACAACTGCTTTGAAGCACCTGTCCGGTCTAAACCTGGAGGCCTCGCTGTGCTCTCTCCTTCACGTCAACCTCAAAATGGGGGAATGGTGTGAAAGGTAAATAGAAAGCTTTTAAACTGTCTGAGAGCCAAGAGACAAAGATTATAGAGGAACTGGACATCGAGGATGAGTCTTAACACATCGCTCGGTGTCAATTAGGAGCGAATGTGAACATATGTGTATATTCACACTCTTAATCCTAACATAAACAGACTCTGGCTTCTGTCTCCAAAGTCCTTTTGTCATAAATCAAGACAATTCAGGAAGACGAATATTCTCCTCCGAAAATCAAGACTACTTTGTGTTGACGTGTGATGTGAATGCGCCCCGTGACAAATCGTAAACTGTATTTACAGCAAAATATTAGATGTACAATTTGAAACTTGTACCACTACACAATCTATCTTTTTTTTACATTCACATAAGAAATATTCAACAGTCTTTTTCTTTCTTTCACTTCAAAGCCTCTCCCCAGCCTGGCATCATTAAAGTTACAGCGAACAGGATCGAGTGTGATGCCGTTTCAGGCCTGAAAACAGCACTGAGTACAAAGGGCACATCGATACACAGTCTTCCTATGAACCATACAGTAATGTGATGCCTTCTCTTCATACCGTTACGCTGCCTGATTTGTCGTTTTTTTTTACTTTGAGCGCAATCAGACAAGACCGGACCGAAAAGCAGACATGCTCCTATTTGTCTGGCTGGACAAAGACGGTTGGTGAACAAAGAAGATTGCCTGTATATAATGCGAGACAAGGACACTGGGTTTTTCTGATTTGGGGCCAGATTCGTGGAAGGATCTGCATGAGCTGGAATCACATCCCATTTGTGGCAAAGAGTTTGATGCTTGACAGATTTGAACTCGTAACTTTTAAACTGATAGAACAAAGGCCAAACATGCAAACGTTTCAACTGGTTCAACTAGGTAAGTGAGGTTTTAACGAGGCATTATTCACACGTAATGATGAATATCCTACGTACAATGCCTTAAAATGTCCGTATTCAGCTACATGGTACTTTTGAGCATGGTTGTTCTTCCCTCATGAAACATATAACTGAAGTCGTGTTTTGTTTCAGTCAAGCATGTCTTTAATAGTCAGTGTACTTCCATATCAAGAGCTAAAACACCTGATGATGTCATGAGGTGGTGCGTTAACCTCTTAACCCCCGCCTTAACCGAGCACATATTCTCCAGTTCGACTTCGTCCAAATCTAAAAGCTTCTTGAAAAAGCGCCAAAACAGTGACAAAACGAGACGTAAATGAGGATGAAAAAAAAGCAACAAAAGAGCGACGAAAAATGCAACAAAACAGGCGGCAGGAAAGCGCTGAAAAAGCAAACAAAACAGGCAATAAAAATGCAACCAAAAAAAGCAACAAAAATGCAGCCAAACAAGTGATGAAAAAGCAAAAAACAAAAGTCGAGAAGCTTTTAGATTTGGGAAAAGCTGAACAGGAGAAAATGTGCTCGATTTAAGGCGGGGGTTAAGGGGTTAAAGTCTTCTACATAAAGTAGCAAGCATTTTTTTGTTTCTCCCTCTGTCCGTCACTCCGCTCTATGATGGGCAGTTGTAGTGAATTACAATCTCAAAACTAATGGCTGAATTACCTTGAACTGTTTTCGATATGTCCAGTTGTAAAGCATAAAACACCACAGTAAGTAGTACTACAATATTTAAAAGGCAAAACAAAAATCTAGGGCTGAGAAATGAAAAAAAAAAAATCCGAATTTATCGCATATCGTAAAGGCTGCAATGATTCTGGTTGACGGATGCTGAATCGTTGCTGTTTCCGTTCCCAGGTTTGATTCCGTTTACGAAGCAGTAGTTTCTTTTCCAGTCAAACAAATAAAGAAAACATTCAAATAAGTCATCATCTTGCCACTGCTTCTTACTTGGCATTAAAGGATGGGAAACCAGAGGACAAACTCCCCTTCAGGGGCAATACGGTACCTTGATCCATGGGGTCTGAGCATGGGAATCTTTCATTATTGTTATTATCGTTAATGCTCTTGGACAAGTTTACAAATGCGCATTATAGGCTGGAATTCAAAACAAAAACTGCAAAACCTCGAGTCTCAAACCTTGTAAGAAAAATCCCAGGGTTTGTCTGCCCTATAAGGATGAAGCGTAATATGGGATGTTAAAAAGTTCAAAAGGAGTTAGGATCATGAATGTTGAACAGAGATGTAGAGGCTCACAGCTGCCCTGCAAACCCTGCCATGCAAGAATGTTCTGCTGGGAGCAAAAAATATCAAAGCCAACCCCAACAAGTTGTTTTGAATAAGTTAGTGCTTTCATGTGTCGTTTGCCGCTGTAGACGGAACAAAGATCAGACGCGCTGGTCAGTTTCAGAGCGACTGCGCCGCTGTGACCGTCAAAGCTAATCCCCCGGCACAAAGGGCTCAGTGGGAACCGAAATAACGAGTGACTAGAATTCGATTTTCTTAAACGTGCTACAACTTGATTGACATGTTGTACAATCAAGTCAAAGTGCTGACAGATGGGACTGATTTTGCACAAGTGTTGTGGTTCAGGGACACGCAGCGAATGAATGAGAAAGCAAAATAACAGAGAAATGCAGCAAAACAGACTTGAGCTTCAAATCCGACCAAAGAGCTCCTTTCTCTTGACGTCACAGTAGTGTGTTTCTTGGCGATTTGTTTTTCATTAGAATGACTGACTATTGTCGTTTGTGTCTGTGGGCTGATCTAAGGAAATTGGGGGGCCGCAAAGATGCTGAGAAACACTTGTTACAGTGGCTTTGGTTCTGTCTGGAGACGTGCTGGTGTCTGTTTCCTTATACATTGTTTTACATGTCACCCACTGAAAATAAAGTCTTTTTTATCAGGCCTTTTTGGAAGCTACTATTACTCGGCATGTTCTTAACACGTAATAAAACTGATACTGCTAAAGCTGGCTATAGTTAACCTCACGCTCTTGTGCTTTAAACAATAAGGGTATATATTACTCAGGAGGCCATAGACAAATGAATGAGAAGTGAAAAAAACGCATTGCACGGGTCACTGGCAATATTTTTGTAACCGATGTGGTTCCCATCTGAGCCTCTGTAAAGCTCTTGTGGACTTTCATTAAAGTATGCTTTTAAGTTAATGCATGATCTTATCGTGCTCTGTGCTGAGCTCAGAGCCTCTCTCGTCTTGCAGACTGTGTACACCTCTGCCTGAGCCGTTATCGCTGCTGATCTTCTTCCTGCTGTGTCCCTCTGTCTGTGGACCCACACACCTTTCCTCTGCTGCATTTCAGTCAGATTTACTCTCCGCTTCCAGACACTCATTATCTACTTCAACGTATTGAGTGCTGTGGCCTTAAAAGGAAGAAATAGAAGAAGGCAATAGAAGAGGTGCACAGGCCTCAGACTCAGGCCTCTTCTCATCTTTTGTTTTGCCCGGTGAGAGTTAGTGTTACAGCAGCTGCCCTGGCTCCTCTTCCTGTCTGTACTTCATGCTTTCTCTTCCCTGATCATCCATCATGTGCTGTCGCCGGCGGTCACAACACTGTCATGTAATTATTGCACATTTATGTAAATATGCTGGTTCTACACAAGTGCAGAGTGGGTTTATGCGCACTCTAGGTTCCTTTGACTCTATACTTCTGGCTTTAGAGCTTTATGTCATAATTCAAGCCAGAGGCAGACGGCTGATTGGCCCACAGGCCCTGCAGCACATCAGGATCCCTTTGATTTTACACTGTTCTCAGTGGTGGCTGTCAGTTCTCAGACAGCAGGAGGCCCATGAAAGGAAAATGAAAATGTGCTAATTACTTTTAGGCACCTACTCGGCTCAAAGGGCACAAATTCACCATTAGCAATTTGGAGGATTCTTTTTATTAATGGTTTTGCTGTACAGAGCCAACATCCAGTTTCAATTTTAGGAGCCACAGTGGGAGTCTAACCCCTAACCACAGCACAGCTGGTGCCATGGCCTGCCTGTCGAGCTACAAAGCGGGAGTGTGCTTAGAAACAG
Source organism: Gobius niger (assembly GCF_951799975.1). NCBI lineage: Eukaryota > Metazoa > Chordata > Actinopteri > Gobiiformes > Gobiidae > Gobius > Gobius niger. The sequence continues at coordinate 18,414,258 of NC_136856.1, read as the reverse complement.
CATGAAAACTAGTGGCGGCCAGTGCTTTCTGTCCTGAAGAAGATCCATGTGCCCCTCGAAAGCAGGTCAAGTTGAACCTGAACTTCTGTGGGAACATCTTTCTTCACTTACAACTAACAGGCTTATTTATTCGATTATAATGTGTCTTTGTACTACTATTTCTCAAAAGCACTTTCCCCTTGCAACTTTTACAGCATCAAACAGATAACTCAAGAAAACAAACACAGGCAGAGTTATATCATCTTCCATACAAGTCACCAGGCTTAGTCAACAGGCCTTTAATGATCTTTAAAGATTTCCATGTAGTATACCAGTTCCTACTTATGAGAGTCAAGGTTTAGGTACTTATGGAAGTCAATATCTTGCAGCAGCCCAGAGAGAGTCATGTCATGGGCTGACCACAGCACTGTACAGTACAGTAAATGGTTTAGGACGACACAGGGCCAATGGATGTTCATATGGCCAGGAAAGCCCAGCAATAAACTCCATGTAACGTCTGCCTGTGTTTTTGTCTGTTTTGCAGAGGGTCCCACATGTTCCTTGTACCTTGACTGCTTTAGATCTCCATACATCATGTCCAGTGCGAGTTGTGTGAACACATTCCTGGAGTGCTTTTGGGTTTTGATTTTGGGAGAGTCTATTTGTCTTGTTCAAAAGCACCGCGCCCACAAAAGTAAGATGTATGATGCCGTGAGGAGACTGATGTGTTTAGGGGCAGAATTGGTGTAATTAAGAATAATGGCGAAGGAGAAAAAAAAGTTCCACCTCGGACTAGACACGGTGCGATACGTAAACCTATAGAACCTGGAAATGTTTTCACGTGAACTGCAAAGAGCACATAGTTGGATCCAGGAAGATGTGTCACAAAGATGTATTCCTGCTTTGTTTTTAGTGCAAGAAGAGAAAGCTGGATTAGATTAGGGCTGAACGCGCCTGTTCTGAATCTTACCACGGGGCAAATAACGACACTGGAAACTGTTTTGTTTTAACACACCGTACAGTTTCCTAAATGATTGGCCAGTAGTTAAAGAGGTTAAATGGAGCTCTCTTGTAAAGCAAAGCGCCTTGCTGTGTTTATGGGCCTCTGTTGCCCCCCTGTGGTCACCCGTGAGAGCTACTACTAACCCGCCAAGAGCTGCGAGCTAAGCTTCACCACCTGCGTGTCGTTTGGGAGCTGAGAAGAATGATGTGTTATGGCGCTGTGCTAATGGGATCATGGGATTAGATATGTTTTATGTTTCAGATATCGTGAGACGCGCCGCGCCGCTGCCAAACGACCAACCATCCTCACAATAATGAAAATTAGGACCATATTGACTCCCTCTGTGCACATTCATTGACTGCTTTCTGGGCCTTTTTATAAGTAGGAGTCGGATGAAGAATGATAATTAGGTCTAATAGGTGGAATTTCCCAAACTATGAAAAAATAGCAGGTGACATATAAAAGGTAATGGGGGCTTTGGGACGAATTAAAACTCACACTGATGACATTGATTGTTGTAGCCTGGGGGTCTCCAACTTCAATCACCCAGTACCTCTCCAGCCTAGTCCAAGGAGGAGCTCCACAAACTATAACTATACGTATCAATCTGTAATCTGCTTTGTAACACTCTGTAATAACTTGTACCTGTAGCACATACACAATTGAGTAATGTGTTTGGAAGTACATAAGGAAATAAGGCACAAGATTAGGGTTAGGGCCTAAGGTTAGGGTTAGGGTCGTATGTCTTATTACATTATGTACCACCAAAGTACTAATACACATTATTCCATTGTGCATGTACTACATAGGAACTCGTTATTACAGATTGTTACACTTCACATTACATTGTACTAAACTTGGCTGATACAATATATCAAGGGTAGTGTAAAATTGACAAATCCTGGTAAAATGTTTTCCACTCAAAAATAAATCGAGTACAGATGTGAACTTTTACTTTAATATTGTACTCTGTGAATAACAAAGTATCGTCTCCCCATGTTATTATTTCGTAAGGCCTTGAAGAGCACAGAAAGTGCACTGGCTTTTGCTTCAGTTTATTTTCATGAATACATTAAATACAAGGAGTGATTCCAAGTCTCCACATTCTGGCTTCCACAGTGAGAAAGCGTCACGTACATTTATAGTATTCGGTGTCATACGAGGATCAAATTCAAATCAAATCCCCAGCATCTCTCCAGCAATATGACGTTGACGCCTGTCAGTCTGCACATATTTCAAAAGTCGCTCTGAAAACTCCAGGGCTCCGCTACGTTCCATGCCAAATATATGCAGTACAAAGTAGAAATAGTCTAGTATGATAGACACGCTTCCAAGGCGTAGCGGTCTGGCCAAAACGCATTCATGCACAAAACTCTCATGCGTCAAGTCAAAACGAAAGAGGTCCTTGGCTTTGGGTGAGTTTTGTTGAATCTGAAATGATTTGAGGACAGTGCCAAAAAAGCAAACGTTGCCTTGTGTCGAGCCAACACGCATTAATACAAGCATTTAAATTTAAACCATACTGGCAACTCATATACCCAGCATTATGTACAGCTCCTGAATAATGTAAAGTGTTTTTCATTTAACAGTGAACAGAACGAGATTATTGTGGTTGCAAGAACATGAACTGGAGCCATTACATCTTTATTGGACCACAGAGCACGTTTTGGAGTCTCGATTATTTTACTGCTCTGTCCACTGTTTATGTGTTAATAGGCTCCCCGTTGGTGTAATTGTTCGTGCCTACGCAGTTAGTCTGAAAGAAAGATAATCATTTTGAAAGTGCCTTGGGATCTACATGTGGCTTGGGAAGAGCATTCAATTTAAAGATCTGGCAAATTACAAAGTGATTTGTTATGACAACCCCCAACAGTTTAGTTGAAATGGCTGTTTACCTTTTGAAGATGCAGCCACCGCCTTAACGCTTGATCTCATCTAGTCTTGGAAGCTCAGCAGGGTCGGGTCTGGTTAGTCCCCAGATGGGAGACTGTGGAAATGTCAGGGGTGACGAATACTATAGAAGCCTAAAGTCTGATAAAATCTCTAACACAAAAGCTTCACTACGAGATTTGCATTAAAGTCCTTATCCAGTCCAATATTATCAATTACATTGTTTTTTTCCCCAGTAACATTATTAATTACTTGAGTATTAGATTATTGTTCATAAATGCAAGATTTTCAACTAATAAGAATAATAGTTAGACAAGTATAAATTGTATTATTGTCTTGGGGAATGGTATATAAGTATTATGTGAAAGATATATTTTTAAAGTATATATTTTACCAGTATTATTAGCCAGTGTATTCCAAATGCTAGAATCGATTTAAAGAAGCTACGTACCGCCCACGGTACGTGCACCATCAAATACCTATACGCACCACAGTCACATTGCCCGACATGTTACTAGTCAAATGATAGACTTGGGTAAGACAAAGGTCCCTATAAAACGCATGGACATATCCATGTAAATTGATGTACTATGTTAATTTTTACAGATATTGTTGACCTGTTTGAAATATATGTTCAAGTGGTAGTATTTTTATAGGCTCAGAGTGTGTTTTGGTTCCCACCTATCTATTGCAGCTGTGAACCTTTATTTTCATCAAAAAATGTTGGCGAGGATAAAGAAAATAATTATTTTATTCAGTACTGTAGTTGATAACTTGCCAATAGTGGCACTGATGGTCATAATGATTGTTGTGGCTACAACCAGAGACTCACATGCAGAAAAATTATGGAAATTCCATAAGGGACATTAACAGCAATGGTTTTAATTTGGAGATGTCATTTTACAGGCGAGTGAATCAAAATGACCTACTTCAGTAAAGTTTAGCTTCAATGTAATTGAAATTAGTTAATCGAAAAACATTTCAATGTAATTGTAACTATAATAAAAAGGTTCACAGTGAAACATTTTGCCATACTTAGTTTCCCGAGCAGAGTGGTAGGAAATATTTTTGGACATTTACTTGAAGTATCCCTATGTGGCCAGAAGGTGGAGCGCGTGCGGATTATGAGTCAACATCTGAAACAAGTGGAGACTAAAACGTGATTTAGATCTAGCTGAAGAAAAAACACAAGTGATGCAAAAACAAACAAATATGAAAAATGTAATATATGAATACGCTTAGCTTAGCTTAGATCTGACGGGCTCGGACATTAGCGGGACAGTCTTTTTATAATAGACAATGTTTTTATTATTAATATAATAATCAGAAAAACATTGTAAGAATTGCATAATTATGATAATAATAATAATCATCATCATTATTATGTATTTTTATTATTATTACTAGTATTATTATGTCATTCTTAAAATGTTATTTTCATTATTATATGCAATTCCATGAGAAATATAAATTATCTTGTAATCACAACTTTTTAGATTTTTTTTTGTCATCCTTTGAGATGGAGGGAAATTTATTGTTTTGGAAAGAAACGTCTTAACAGAAAATCCACATATGTTGAACCGGTTTAACCTGATTGTTTCTTGTGGATTAAGGAAACTTTCTGTTTTACCGTAATCTTGTGTCTTACAGTTATTTCAATTGGCAAATAACTGCTTTTCCCTCAAAGTCATATGGACTCTAAACATTTGTATGTAATGAACGCAGCAGGAGATGTGAGCATGATGCGCTGTACCAGAAACCAATTCCACCAGTTGAAAAATCACAATTAGAAATTTCCCCAAATCCTGCCGCCTGAAGTCATTGCAGGGCTGTCTTTGTTGCATAATTCCCTCTTATTCACAGACAAATGTTTGATCACTGTGCCAGGGCGGTGAGGCGAGCAGAGTGGCAGCATTGGACATGGTTTACTGTAACTGCTCTTGACTTTGGACAGCAGCAGTGAAAGGTGAGGTTTCCAGGTGTTCACAGCTGGAGGGAAGTTCCAACAGGATTATTCAATTGAATGAACGAAGGCTCAGTTGTACCCCCGCTGCTGGACAAAATGTTCACGAGTAGCTATGATGCCTTTTGGCTCGCCTTTATTTCAGATCAAGGATGAACTGGCAAATTGAGACGGAAAATTCAAGTGTTCCCTATAGGGCCTGGTGGGGTGCGGATTTACCTTTGTGGCGCAAACACAGTGGGGTTATGCCTAAGAAGGGTTAATCGGATGAGGATTAATTTGCGCTGAGCTGTCAGTCCTACACAACTTTTGAAAGTAGGAATTAAAGGTCTATGAGGGAATCAGTACAATTCTCAAAAGTAAAGCTGTGCTTATACTGTATGCTTTGTGCATTATTATGTACTTAATTTGCTAATATAAACTATGACATTGTAAAGCGAGGTCTGGACAGTTACGAGGTATGAAGCACACAGTTTTGGGACTTTGCCCATAATGCAAATCTTTAATATGATCATAAGCAATGATCGGGCTTTTTGAGGGCCTGTACTGGTGAAATTCCCCACTCGACCCACTGCCCAGAGCAGTGAGGGGCTCTTTCCAGTACATTACCCTGTTTTACCCCAGTCCAGAACCCTCAGTCACCCAATGACAATTGAATAAAAAATGTGAAATGAGCAAAGTGTGAATTTTTTTTAATAGACAAAAATCCCAAGGCTCTTGTTATTCCTCTTTATTTTCTGTAAAAGGGCAATAACAGTGTAAGATGAGCCATTGCCAGGCCCCTCTGTTTGTTATGGAACTGTGACCATCTCGTGACCTGAATAGTAGCTGGACCTAGTAACAGAGCTATCAGTGTGTTGATTCAGAAACATGGCCTACTATTGTTTTACCCACTGCTGTTTTGTTTGGGTTTTTGTAGTCATAGGTGTATGCTTTACTACTAGAGGTCGATGGATATATATCGGCCGGCAGATATATCAGGCCGATATATGGGTATTTTACAATAGCGACTATCAGACAATTGTGATAGAGACTTCCTGTAATTTTTTTGTTTTGTTTTGTTTTTTGGAAAGGGCTCAGTGCCTTAAAACTAGCCCACAACTTCCTAGGCCTCTGGGGAGCTGAGAAACATTGCGGTGAAAATTGGTGAGAGAGTTTCCTCTGAAGTACGTACTGAATGTGAATGCCCTGAATAAAGCAGCCCTATGCCACTAATAAAGCCCCACCTGCTGCTACAGCTCAACACTGACACATTTTACAGTTTTGAAGCATCAAACACAGGATTTTAGACAGAACATTCTTTTAAAATCTGCCAAAATTACTGCCGGTGCATCTCGGCATCGGCCTTTGAAAAAAACTATCGGTCAACCTCTACTTATTACCCTAATGAGGACTCACTGGACTTGTAGAGGTTGTTAAGGTCCACGTCTCGGGGCGGGAGAATCACCAAACACAAGAAAGATAAAAAAAAATACTACTACTACTACTAAACTACTTACTAAATGGGCTGTGCTGGAGTTGTAGGCATGTCAACATCACACACATTACGCTGAATACATTACAAGAGTCATTTGCTTTGGCTTTCCCACAGTGTCATGTGCTTTTAATCTTTCATAGCCTTGAACTCCATGTTTGCGCTCTCAAATGTGTGTAAACAAACAAAACTACTCTATTCATTTAGGTCCATAATGCGCTTCACACAGGCCCACCGATCTGTTGTGTTTTCAAGAGAACCCGCAAACTCGCCAACTGTAGGTTTACTGTAGATTAGAGAACATGACTGCACAGGGTAGGACAGCCTATTCAGTTGAGTTGTTGTGAGTGGCAGCATGCTGGTGACTTATCTCTCCACCCCTCAGAGGGAGGGAATAAGAAGTCAAATTAGGAAGGGGGAGTTAGAAAACTAAGCTGAGAGAGAAAACCAGCAGGATCAGCCCCAACTTCAGGAAACAACTACTACAAAGAAGAAAGTACAGTCTCACCCCCCATCTCTTTCACAGCTAAATACCAATCAGCTGTGCAACAAAACCTTTCAATGTTTTAAACAAATTAAGAAAAAGCTATAATAATAATCTTCTACCACACCAGCTTCTCATTCTCTTTGTTTGAGAGGTCTGAAACTACAACCCAAGTAAGTCAACTTTACTTTGTTTAATGCTTTTTTTTTTTTAATTTTATGTGACTGTGTTAATAAGTGTAGTATTACCTGAATGACGCTTTTGGCGGTTCAAAGGATGGGGCGGGTGGAAAAACCGGCTCACGGTAACACACGTGGCACGAGGACATCGACAAAAGTTCAGTGTCTACGGGGGAAATAGTTAATGTTGGATGAAGTGATCAATTCAAGTTGTTCACTTGTTTTAAACTGTTTACCTGTGCGTCCCCGAGGAGCGATCACACAAAGAGATGTGTGAAGATAACCTCAAATGAGCGCGGGCAGTTTTCGGAAATGACTACACGTCACTACACTTACACGCACATGCTAATCTCCCCATTGATGACAAACCGCTGTTTTGTTGTAATTTACACACACACAAACAACACACATCGTTTTAGAATTCAAAATATAAAGTTATTTTAAAAATAAAGAAGCTCTACTTTATCAACTGATTTTTAGCTATTCAAGAAGAGCGTCAACTGCTCACGTTTTGCGGTAAAGACTGGTTTACGTTCACTGCCCGTAGGAAAATTTATATAACAACTGGTTTAAATACCCTTGTAGTTTAACTAACAACTTTAAAGCAATGTGGGGATTCTAGGTTTTATAGCTTATCGCCATAAATGTCCACGACTATTTTAAGTACAACATGTGTCACGCGTCTACAATTAAAGGTGAGGAAAGATAGGGATGTTGCAGATATTTGGCAGGGCACGTGAACGCGGCCCCGGGCTGTATCTGGTAATCGGACCCGAGACTGAGGTCATTCCCGGGGAGAGACAGCTGCTTGCGGGCTGAGCTGAGAGCATCATGGGGCTGCGTTGTTGGACTCTTTGGGGAACAGAGGCTCCTACGGCGTGTCGTTTATTTTTACAAAAAGTTGTTAGAGTAAAGATTTTTCTCTGGGTCTCTTTATGGCCTGCTGAGGTTTATAAACATAGTGGTCAGGGGTACAGGGACAAGTGCGTGACTAGAAAAATTGAGACAGGGAAGTATCAATTTCATTGGTATAGGCTACTTATGTATTAAAGTTTATATATATGTATTAGTTTTTCTTACAATATCATATACATTAAGTATTATACACTGCTAAAAATAAATAAATAAAGGAAACACTTGAACAACACAATGTAACTCCGTGGTCCTTTTATTTTATATTTTGACCTGATCAAATCTATAGGAGGGGTGTCTGATCAACCTAAACAAACCAAGTAACAAATACATTGATTGCATACAGTTTTGGTTCTTGTGTTAGTGCGACTTACAAACAAAAGGGGGAAACATTTGATTTGGGCCTCTGGTTTAATTAAGTCTCTTTGGTCTGATTGCAATACTGATACAAATAATTTCGCCCGGAATATTTTCCTTGTAACTTGTCTTGTAGGGCCAAAAAAAGAGATATCAATGTGTGGTGTGGCAGTTATTTACAAAAATACCACTTCTTTATACATTTAAAATTTCAATAACATAGCATTATTACTTAAGTTATCATCAAGTCCTCGGCTGGCTATGGTAACATTGCATCATTTAGCTGCAGGAAGCTTTCAGGAAGCCATGCCTTTTTATGGATCCTCAGTCCAGACGGTTCAGACGCATCACCTGCTATTCTCTCACTCACACTTAACAGCTTTATGACAGGGGGCCCACAACCCCCTGCCAGCCATAAAAAGCACTAGCCCTTCATGTTGTTTATGTTTGCTTTTGCTGACTGTTCCCAATCACAACAACATTTTTTCTTAATGTTTCTTCCCAGGGCAAATATGAGGAAACACTGAGTTAATAGAAGTAGGCCGGTCCCTTGTAATTCCTGAAAATAAAACAGTGTCTTGTCATGTCCTGGTCCAGTCTGCTCATTCACATCTCATTTAACGATAGAAATATAGTATTTTCGGGAAATGTTTTGGAAAGACCAGTTCTTTGGAAACAATAACACCGCTGACATACATGTTTACAATATGGACTATTATGCCTTGATAGTGACCTCATATGCTCTTGGAATTGATATGTTTCTGTTTTTGTGAGCATGAAAGCCAATGCCTTCATATGGGTGTGTTGATGGTGGTTTTACCAAAACAGAACATATCCTTGTGACAGACTGGTACGTTGTTCATTGTGTTATTAAGGTGTTTTGTCTACACTTGGCAAGTAAATAAATGGGCTGTTCATTAAAATCCAAAACGTACACTCCAGCAAAGCTATGCCCAACAATTATTACAATTAGCCTGTCACTTTACTGTTAGGGTTAAAATATATTGGCCTAATTTGGAAAAAGCTACAATAAAACAGGTTTAGTTGTTCCCACTATATTTGCTGTGGGATGCAAAATTAAATGATTAACATCTGAAGCTGTTGTATGTGTCATTTAAATGCTGTAACTTTCAACAGTACAACCTTTGTCAACGTTTTAGTTCTATTAACATTATAATACTTTTATTGGCAAGGAACGAGAGTGAGTGAATGAGTCTTCTTAGTAGGGGGCCACCGCCTGTCTGAGAGGGTCCCAAGTGGATTTTGCGAATGAGGTCTCAGTTACAGACAAATCCCTCTTTTCAAGTCCAGTTTCAGCTCAAAGGCTGCTCACTGAAGTATATACAATTGCATTAGACACATGCCTCATGAGCACCTATACACTGGCACGAGCACACGCTGAGGAAATCAGTCCTAATAGGTCTCCTCTGTTTTACCACCGGGACACACTTGTTAAAATAACTATTGGAGCTCTCTTCAGTTGGAGGCATCAACTTTAAACTCCTGTTGACTGTGTTTTGTCAGGGTCACACTGGTAAAGGGCATAGTGCCCTGTGCTCATCATTTCGAGTGATTGTAATCTACCCATTCGAACTACCCAATCAATTCAGTTTAATATAAATGTTAGTCTTTTTTTTTTGTATTTATTGTTTTGTTGAAAACATTTACAGTTGTGCTCAAAAGTTTACATACTGTGGCAGAATGCTTGACCATTTTTTGAAAGTTTTCACTCATAGTTAGTGGTTGTTTGAAGCCATTTGTGGTGAAAAATAGAGTTTGCTCTTTTTAAATCATAATGGAAAAAAAAGTACCAAAGTGATCAAAAGTTTACATACCCCGTTCTGTGTATTGCCCCCTTTAGCATCAATGACAGTTTGGAGTCTTTTGTGGAAACTGTGGAGAAGGTTCTGTATATAATCTAATGGTAAAGCGGCCCATTCTTCTTGATCATAAGGGTCATTTTTGGTACTTTCTTTTTTCATTATGATTTAAAGAGCAAACTCAGTTTTTTCACATAACCACTCTTTATGAGTGGGAAAAAAAAATGTATTATCCTTCATATTATTTGGAAAATAGTCCCCCAAAAAATAAAAAATGGTATGTAAGCTTTTGAGCACAACTATATTTCTCCATGCACCCTTCAAAGGAAAACAAGGTACAGGCCCTAGGCATCACTCGATGTAATAAATGAGAAAAATGTCAGAGAACACATATTTTCCCCCGGGCTTTAAACTTTCCTAATTTGTTCTCACAGAGCAGCCATGGCCCCCTCTCTGGTCCAGGCTTACAAGAGGCGCTGGTGGATGGCAGTGACAGCGGTGCTGGAGAACCTGCTGTGCTCAGCTGTTCTTCTGGGTTGGGGCTCCCTGCTCATTATGTTAAAAAGGGAAGGTTTCTACTCTCACCTTTGCACAGGCAAGTGTTGTCAGACAGTATTTTGCTTTATGCCATGTTCTTAAGTATCACATCGGATCCTTGTGTTTGTGCAGAAAATGATTCACTGGTTGTGCACTTGGGTAATTCCTCCACTGGAGATGCAGAAGAGTGGCTCACCTGTGTGGACCAGGAGGAGATGCTTAACTTGGGCTTCACAATTGGCTCATTCCTATTGAGCGCCACCACCCTTCCCCTTGGCATTCTCATGGATAGGTTTGGGCCTCGCCCCATTCGTCTCATGGGCAGGTAAAGCTGTCTTCGTCAGGATTTTCTTCACTCATACTTTTCAGAGAATTTGAAATAATAGATTTACAAATAGTGACTAAAACATGTCCACAATAGTAAATGTTACCAGATTACATTCCTGAGGGGGGTGTAACTCTCGCTCTTGAAGGAGTAGTCATTTGATTATCTTGAAGGTGTGGTGTGGCAAAGCCCAAATACCATAGTAAGCGTAATAGTAAATTTCTAGGACTGTGTTCCAACGATGCTGGTAAGTTTGAATGAAACACAATTTAAAGGGGACAATTACAAATCTACTTGTTTAAGCTTTTGTAGCATTTTAAAGGGTTGATTTAAAACCCCTCTAGAGTAGTACAGTATTTCACTTCGTTCAGGCAGCTTTAAAGTGATCCTGCTGACTTTGGTTGTTTCTTCTTCTGCTGCCTAAGCGCTCTGATCCTGCCTTTTCTATTTATATTATAATTATTTTGAAAAATAAAAGCGTCTTTTAAATAATCTTGTTTCTTTTTTCCAGTTCTCTTTTTGGTCTGTCCTGTGGTATGATGGCTGTATCTGCCAATGACCCCAATAGTAAGAAAGAAAAAGCCTGAGATTTCCTCGAGCTGTAATACTGGTAATAATGTTTAAAAAGGATTTTCTTTTGTTTGTTTACAGAGCTGTCAGCACTTATCTTTTTAGCTCTCTCTCTGAACGGCTTTGGAGGCATCTGTCTGACCTTCACTTCTATCACGGTGAGAAATTCAAGCTACAAATGTCAATTGCAGGGACTTGTCATTCAGTGAACTCTTGACTTGTTATTGGTAGAGCGTGACATACCCCAACATGTAGAGAGTGCAATCTATAGGATTACATAATGCATTCCAAGAATCAGTCATTGGAAAAATAACTGGAGGCTTTTGGGAGCAGAAAAACTGTAGTCCTCAGCTGAGGTTTGTTTTTGTGTCAGTCAGGCATGTGCTGCTGTGTGTGATGCGTCAGCTGCTGCCCACATTATCAGCTGAGTTTTAAAGTCTCCTCGCTGTCCTGCCAAGTATTTGGATTGTCCTTTTAGTTGGTACAGCGTGAGCCTGTTTCCATATACACACAGATGGAAAGTCCTATTTCAGTTTCCACCAATGAAATTTGGTGGTTGGGCACACACCCTCGAGAAGGTCCCGCCCACTGTTCTCTGACTAAAATATTTATGGTCACCAATCTCTGTGTTTACCATACTACCCCTCTATTGTTCTGTTTTCATCACTTAGTGAAAACTCTGAACAGAATCCAGCTTAGTTGAACATTTCTCCCTCTCTCATAAATGCTACAGTCATAGAAATCATAATTTGAATAACCTTTCAAAACATTTGTATGATGTACTCTGTAAAAATGAAAATGCAATTTGTCATTCAACGTTTAACTGAACTGCATAAGCAAGCACTACTAAATGCTTTTTCTGCTTATACATGAGAATTATGCAGTACCTTTTCAGGTGGGACAATTACCTAAAAAACTTGAACATTGGCAGCTCAAACCTTGCTGCCACCACGAGTCACAGTATGTGACAGGAAAGGCAATTGTTCATTGTGGCATGTCTGTAAAAAAAAAAGAAAAAGAGATGTTGAAAGATCAGTCAAAAAAAAAAAAAAAATTGTAGCATTTAAGGACAGCTGAGCCACCGTTGTAATGTATAATGTAAAAGGGAATCAGAGCCGATCATTAGTGTAGAGACGGGTTTAGTGTTTCTGTTGTGAGTTTATCGAGTGAGTACAGCGGAGCGTCACATGCAAACTGATTCACATAAACAATATTTAAGTTGAAACTTACTGTATTATTACAGTTTTACCTTCAACATGTACAATGATGTTGTGGATGGTTCACCCTTTTTTATGTTACATTTTACTCCATATTTCAACAGAAAGAGATTAGAGCACACTCATTTATGTCTTCATGTCCAGTTGACATATTATATTTCATACTTTACTTTCTGCTTATTTTACATTACAGAAATATCTGGTAAAGGTTTCCCCAGATTTTTGAACCAAGGTTATTGAGTTTCTTATGGCAAATCCGGCCCATAGTTATTAGTGTTAATTAAAGGCTTACATTAGTCAAGTGACTGAGCACAGCAGGAGTGAAATCTGGACTGATTCAAAGCGACCAAACGTTATTATTCTCTCTTGTCTTTACCAGCTCTCACCTGACCCGAGTGTGACTCCACACAGTCATATGTTACAGTCCTCATCTCTATGCTAGCATTGGCATAACATGTGTTGAACACATATCTATGTGTGAAATATGTCTTTTATGAGCATAGCTGGAAACACAGTGATGGGAATGGCACCTGCTGCTGGCACACGCACATTCCCTCCAAACACAGGCTGTAACTCCATCGGAACGCAAACATCAGGTGACATAGCGCTGTCTTTAGCACCAGATAGAGGAGAGCGTCTGTGCATGGCAATATAAGAGTCCTCTCGTGAAATAAATGAATCTTTTTTTTTTGGCTCCACATTTTGGAGTGAGTCTTTTTCAAAACACATCCTCAGGAATGACCTATTTTTCGTGTTAAACAATTATTAGAACTCTATTGTTTCAGTACGAAGTGACCTTGGGTTCTCTCTCAATCCAAAATACCTGTCAGCCACAAACTGTCACCACGCAAAATCAAAACAACCAGAGCACTTGCGTGTCAATATGTAAAGCGTTTCTGAGCATCTGGAAAAGCACTATACAATCTAATGCATTATTATCATTATTATTTGTTCTGTATTTTTCTGAAGTCATTGCATAAACAGTGTTGCAGCCATCATAGACATGGACAACAAAGGTTTATTTATCATTTTCTTTTTTTTTTCTTTTTCATGATTCTTCCATAATCATATACAGATTTTCAATGAATGAAATGAGTGAAATTAAGGTTAACCTTGCCTTTTTGATCTAGAGATTAGTTGCCATTAGGGTTCGCTAAACATACTGCACTAGAATCCCACACATGTGATTTAATATTGACCCATTTAGGACCCTTATTAAATCTCTATGTTTGGTGACTGCACAATTGGTAATTGTGTTATTTCTAAGCTTCTTACTACTGTAAATACGTTGACCTAATATATGATGTGTTAGTGCCTGGTGCAATGCTCATGCTCCCAGTGATGTATGCAACCCCCAGACCAGGCGTTTTTAATCTGAGAATTTGTTGACAGAAATAATAACCATGATTATGTTAAAGTTGAGCTTAGTTTGAGGTGAACTGGGAGGTTGCGGTCAAAACTGGATCACGACTTTGTTCCTTGTGTCCTCATGACACGGAAACTAATATTTGTTTAATGAGCCGACACATGGGTTAATGAGTACAGACTCTGTGGGAAGGAACAGCTCAGGTTTGACAGTCTGACCTCTTGTGATGGCGACTGGCCTCCCTCTGTCGAACAAAGACATTACTGCGGCCAATCAGCCATTGTTACTATTTTAACTTTCTTTCTTTTTACAGCTTCCTAACATGTTTGGGCCGCTCAGCTCCACAATCATGTCTCTGATGATTGGCTCTTATGCGTCCTCAGCTGTAACCTTCCCTGGCGTAAAGGTAGTGTACAGAAATATTGAACAAATACTATAGAAACCATACCAGTACTGCAAAAGTAGAATCAATAAATTAAAACCTTTTTTTGCTTTCTTTCAGTTGATATACGATGCAGATGTGTCCTTCCAGGTGATCATGTGGGTGTGGTTAGGACTTGCTGGTTTTGTCTTTTTCAATTGTTTCTTTAATTGGCCCACTGGATTCCCCTCACCAGATGAAGTGGACTACAGGTGAGTGTTTTTCTCTGTCTCTCAACGCGTCTTTGTTTTTTAATAAAATTATCTGAACCTGTGTAATTGACAGCAAGATACTGGAAACAAAAGAGCTTCCACAAATGGACAAGAAGGCGGATGAAGAGAAACTACAGGAGAAAAATGGAGATGCGCACAATCATTCTACAGAGAAATTGGCCACAAAATCTGAATCTTCAACAAGTATGTTCCAGAAAAAGCAACAGGAAAATAGATTGTGATCACTGTTCTTATAAACTAACATCTTGTGTCAGAAAACGTGCCCTTTCGTCGATCGGTCTTCTCCCCCATTTTCCTCTGGAGTCTTGTTACCATGGGGATGTCCCAGCTGCGCATCATCTTTTTCATGGGTGCAATGAACAAGATGCTTGAGTTTATGGTCACTCATGGAGAGGAACACCGTGAGTGTTAAAAATGCACTCAGCCACATATTGGCCACTTTGCTTTACATTGTTTTTGTTTAACTTGGTCATTTGTATTTGCAGCATCAGAAGATCTGGTAACTGAGACAGTAGAAAAAGGTGAGTCCCATAGATGTTTGCCATGTCTTTTATTACACATTTGGTGACCATTTCCTCATAAGCCATATACAACCCTCTATTAATTCATATTACCATGGTAAATATTATTATTATGATTATTTTATGATTATATTATTATTATGCTGTTACCATAGAGATCCGCCATGTTTGTGGGTGTTAGCTCACATTTTCACTAGACTAACATTAGCTAAAAACAAGAAAAAAGCCGTGGAACAACTCTGTTTGCTGCAAAGTCACTACTGGTAAATCCATCACTCACCAGTGTCTGAGTGTTTTGATGTGAACAGTGACTCCAGTATTTTACCTTTTAAAATCTCCATTAGTTTATTATTGCTGCTAATCCCATGATGTTTAGCGATATGACTATGACTACGACAGACTATGATGTAATTGAATAGTCTAAAAACGTATGTCACTATGAATGTGTAAACTCAAACGTTTTCATCTGGATTGTTGTCAGACATTGAAAACCTTTGCTATTCTTTATTAATATGTTTCCAAAAACATTGTAACTCTTTGTTCATCATATTGTATGCAATGTAGCATCAGTGTATATTTTATAAAAATGGGATGATGTTTGTATCAAACTGCTGCAAAATAAAGGAAATAATTAAAGAGGTCTGAAAACTAACCAGCATTTCACAAGGATTATGGGTATCTATTTTTATTCTTTTAGCACAACAAATTGTCTTTTTACCAATACATTTGATTTAGTGTGTCTAAATAATCTGCTACACCCTTGAGGTACTTGGGTATCGCTTTATATTAAGGGGTGCTCTTTAAGTCATAATAGGCATTAGTTTAGGGTTACGGGTTATGGTTAGGATTAGCATGATAGTTGATAATAGTAGTTAATAATAAGCAGCTTATTAATAACACAAAAGCTTATTAATACTTACCTAGTACTTGGAGTACATTTGAAAAGTTCACAGGGGACGGGTGCAAAAAGGGTTGGGAATCATTGATCAACAATGCATGAATTTTCAGATTGTGCTTGTATAATCTGATAATGATATTGTCTTTCAGTGAGTTTCTACTCCTCCATTTTTGGCACGCTGCAGTTGCTTTGCCTTCTTACCTGCCCTTTAATTGGTTACATTATGGACTGGAAGATGAAAGAGTGTGTTGAGGAAAAGGGGGCTTTTGAAAACAGGTATAGACTACAGAATTCCATTGATCAATAAAAGAATGGATTTTTTCCCCCAATGTTATTTACATATTATCTTCAGTCAAAACAGCGGACCTAAGAGAGACCGTAAGATCCAGAAAGTGACCAATGCCATGAGAGCGTTTATCATCACAAACATGCTCCTAATTGCTTTTGGATTCTGCTGTCTTATTGACAATCTACCTCTTCAAGTAATGTACACAACACAGCAGACTTCAGGAAGAAACCCTCACCCACACTCTCTGATCATTGGTCTATTGTCGTTTAGATCCTGACTTTTATTCTTCACACCATGGTTCGAGGATTTATTCACTCGTGCTGTGGAGGGCTGTACGCTGCTGTGTAAGTGAAACACCATGTAGCAACACATCATTCTGCCATACAAAAAGAAAGATATTACTGAAAATATTGACTCTAATGTTATGAAAGCAGTCTCAAAATGCCAAACAGGGGTTTCCTTACTCTGTGGTTTAGGTGGTCTGAAAAAGTTTGGAGAACATGTGGACTAACATTATTTTAGAAAAATACGTGAGTAGATTTGATATTTAGATGATTGTGATTTTGTTACAACCTACAGATACCCATCCAACCATTTCGGGACCCTGACTGGTCTACAGTCCATGATTAGTGCAGTGATTGCTCTGCTGCAGCAGCCACTCTTTATTGCGATGGTTGGTCCATTGGAAGGCAATCCATACTGGGTATGTACTGAGTGCTCTACCTTTCTAAGCAACCAGCCACGTTCTCTTGGGACAGTAGATGAACTACAACTATACTGCAGTTATTTGGTGTTAAATTTGACTGTGTTATCGATTAAGCCACCAATTTGAATTTGAATTACAGTGGGAGGGAAAAGTATTTGGCCAAAATCCAATATAAAGTCTATAGGGAACTGACCAAATACTTCTTTCCCCACTGTATGTTCAGTAAAGTTAATATTTGTATATGTTTGCAGATTAATCTTGGCCTGTTGATCTTCTCTCTGGCTGGGTTCCTGTTGCCGGGATATTTGTTTTACCATAGACGACATCTTTTGAAAGAGAAAGAAGCCAGAGACAAACGATTGGGCCAAGAGTTGGAGGCTCTCAATCACACAGTGGCCAATGGTCACAAACCCCACACCAACGGCTTTGCTGCTGTGGATGCTTAATGCCTTCGACCAAAGCCCAGAGCTGATCAAAATGTAGGATTTCCTTATATGTGCCTGTAATATTCCTCCAGCCGTCAGTCATGTTAAAGTCCAACTGCTTTTGCTAACCATGCTTGGTTTCTCCTATTAATTCATAAAAACTAACATTGCTCTTTTTTGTGTATCTGCTGCAGTGCAGGAAGTTCAGCTGCACCGTTGTAACTTGTGAGCATGTGTTTATTTATTTTTATATTTGAGTCAAGGAGCCAAATTATGAAGCCATAAATTTCACCTGGTGTGACCTTTCCGTTAAACTGTGGACCTCACGGTACTTGAACATGTAGTTTATTTTATCAAATACCAAATGAAAACCAAAGAACTATCAATATATTTAATTGTGTTTCAGTAATGTTTCTCGGTGCAAACTGTTTTTCAGTTATGTGTGTCACTGAATATGCACCATAACTCTGCAAACCAAGAGCATCTATGAAGATAAATAGGTTTTATAGCAAGTTATGTTTGGGGCACACATTGACAGGTTGTGCAGACACATCTACCTCCTATAATATATTCTTGTGATGTTTCTTTACCAACAAGTCTCAGTCTCGGTATTCATGGCTTAAATATACACTAATCATCATCCTATAATTATGTTTTTTTTAACTAACATGCTTTAGTTATTTCATCAGGAGAAATATGAGGAAACATGGACTTGTCTTGACTGATTTAAAATCTTTGTAGTACAGGTTCACACTTTGTTCTCCATTATGGACAGAAGTGTTCCAAGTGTGTATTTAAGAATGTATATTTTTTTAGCATTAAAAGGGAGGCATTTGTTTTGGAACAGCAAATGTAACTTTGTAGTTTAACAAAACTTTTTGATTTCAGCGTGTGCTCCATGTGCTTTTTGTAAATAACCGTGTTAATGCTTTTATATACCTAGTACCTACATGGTAGGATTTTTTTTATTATTATCCTTGAATCATTTTAGCAATGTGTGTATTTTAGAATTTCACATGAAGTTAAGCTTTTGGTGGGTTCACACTACGCTACTGCTTTATCACCACTGTGCCTAAGAACTTAACAATTTTAAGTACAATAGCATTACATGATAATCAGACTATGCAATCGTCTAAGTTTCCCAAATATATTTTCTGCATTAAAATTAATGTGCTCTGAAAATGTTTTTTGTCTTGTTTCTTAAAAGATATAGACTTTTAAATATTCATTAAAAAAAGAAAAAAATAACGATATAAATTTTATTTTTTAATGTCAGTCAAAATTATAACAACAAAATACAAGATGACATGTATAGGACAGGTACATGGGACCTGCTCACTCACACCATGCTCATCAGTGGCACTGTATACTGTACTGCTGAATATCACCCTCCATATTAAGCCACATTAACATCAGTCACACGCACACTTCATCCACCCTCTTGGACATGGCTTTAGAACAATGCATCGCTTGTATTTATAATACATTATCTATAAAACATACATACTTTCTCTTATAAAATACACACTCACACAACTCTTCATACATGTCTTTTTTATGTCTATCTGAGACTGCTGCTGTTCGGCTGTGAGCCTGTGAGGCCGGGGTGGTCAGGGCTGTGGCGATTCTGAAAACAGATATACAAAATACTTCAAAGAAATTTGGGGAAAAACCTAACCGCTGAAATATAAAACACAGTAACTTACACTGAGCATTTTTTTTTTAAAATCCAATTATTGAACTTACCTTTTTCTTTTTCTTATCTTTCTTCTTTTTCTTGCGGTCAGGATCATCATCTCTTTTCTTTTTCTTCTTTTTGGGATCAGAGTCTGATGGAGTTTCTATAATGTCATAAAGTAAGCCATTACACATATGTGTGGCACCAACCAAACGTTTGCAAAAGTCATACCTTGTGGTAATGGGTCCTGTAGTCTGTGATGTTTGTGCTTGTGCTTACTCTTCTTTTTTGGTGGCTGTATGTGCATGAGGCGGTATTGTTCTGGAAGCTGCAAAAAAACAAAACAACAACAGTATCCACATGAAAACACTTGCTTTCAGGGTCATGAGGAGTTTTGGTTGTCTGGATCAGTACCGGTCCTGTGTGCAGCCTAAAGCCTGTGAGCAGAGCACCAGTCAAGGGGCTGAAGGAGTTTCCACACACTGGAGGTTTGTCAATCAGAGATCTCAAAGAGCTGCCGTCTTGTGTGCCAGGACAATCAATCATTCCTACAGGACAACACAGAGGTTATGGATATTGCATAGCAGGTACAAATCATTAAATTCAAAATAAATGATTATCAAAAACATGACAAAGTAGTAGGTGTAGTAGTAACAGTTGAACCGCAATAAAATGTCATAACTTCACATTTACCATTAACAGCTTAAAATTCAACCAATTCCACACGCAGACCAAATACACTTATGTTTTGAAAAACAGTGGCAGCCTCTAGTGGTAGTTACTTTGCAGTGTAACTCACTGTCATAAATGCATGCGCTCTAATTTGAGATTGACAGTGCTTTCAAAGGAAATTTTCAGTAAAATGTAATAGACGGATATAATCGTTGCCCTATGGCTAAGATGCTCGTGCATTTTTAAAAGAAAGCTTAAACCTATAGTATATTTAATATATTTCCCAAGATGCAGAAAATGTAGCCTGTATATATTGTACGCATGAGTGTAGATTTTATTATTATTTATTCATTTCTAAATAAAACAACTATTTGAAACTTTTTCGATTTCCAAAGAGTGACATAGATAAACTGAGTGGACGAACACTTCCTGAACCCACTTATTTGACTAATCATCGTTTTCTTAACCATCACCAATCAGCAAAAGCTATAAAAAATTCCTCAGGGGAAACCCTAAAATAATAATTATGAGAACATGCACATATAAGCAAAGCCAATGAAGTGAAAGCAATAGCCACACTGCAGGCAACACATACAAATCTCAAATCTCACCTGGCAACTCTGGAAGGAAGTTGCTGAGCTTCTCTTTCACCTTTTTTCCACAGAATTTGTTGTACGCGTGCTCCAGATTGTAGTGCGTAATGAGGTTAGAGTTTCCCGTCAACTCGTTTCCAACTAAACACAAACAAATAATTGTCTCATGAAACTTTAGTAGTCACTTTATGTTGAAAACACACAAGAACATAAAATATAAGTAAAGCAAACGTAATTCCTCGTTCAAACAAACCTTTTAAATGAAAAGCACAACTACCGAGCTATTATGTGTGTTTAAGAATGAGAAAACCGTACGAGTACATGAGAACACATACACACTTGTAAGTTATTGATCAGACAGCTGTAGCATCCAATGCTAATGCTAGCTAGCATTTGTTTACAAACTGCTTGGCAGGTTAGGGTCGCTGCATTATCTGTTTCCAAACATTAATATATATAATACTAACATAAACGACTTTTCAGAGGTAAAGTGTCAAACATTACCGGGCAGATCTCGAAGTAAGTAGAAAGGCTCGTTCGAGGCTCCGGGCTTTCGTGAAACAGGCCCCTCATCCCCGAGCTGTGGTGGAATCTGCCCCGGCATAGACCCTTGGCTTTGCGGCAGAGGCGGTGGAGGTTTCCCTGGTCCAAATCCCAAAGCTGCGGAGCCCGGTGGTCCCTGAGCTTCAAATAGAGTTGAAAACATCTCTGTCATATTTACCTATAAATAACAATTTAACAAAAACGCACTCGCCACTTTGGATAATCCACAATTAAAGACGCTGTAACTGGTTCACTGTGGCCTCTTTGTGGCACTATTTTCCTTTACCGTAGTGCTGCGTGTAAAGACGCAAGCTACCAAAATGATGGTCGTAATACACTGTTGGGGTTTTCCACGGTCTACAGTCGTGATGTGCTTGAATGGAAGATGGCATCAACAGAATCCGATCATGGTATAGGCAATGCATAATTTATTTGATTTATATGAAAAATTCAAAACAGAGTGAAATTTATTTCCAAAAAAGTACATGACAATTAAATATAATCAAGGGCATCAGAGGGGCAGCAGAGGGTGGATGCCAGCTTTTCAAATTCTGTCACAGATGCCTATGGATAAGAAACATTAATGCGTGTTATATTAGAGCTCAGAAATAATTGTTATGTTCCAAGTACTAAAAAAACTTCAGTGCAGATGAACTGACAGAAAAAAAACGTTGCTAATGAAACTGAACTGACTTACCTTCCAGTCTCCCACTGCTGCTGAAATATGATGTTCAGTTTGAGATATGCGCTCTCTGCCTGCCATGACCTTCTGTGCCAGAGTAGCATTCTCAGCTTGGATTTTTTTAAGCTCCAGTCGCATGTAGGTGTCTTGTTTTTGATAATAAGGCATCAGAAAGCTGCAAAGATCCTGTTCAGGTATCCCAGAGGGCCGCCTAGGAAAAAACAAAAGTGTAAATCTAAAGAAAGTACTTTAACATAGTGGGAAATTAAAATATGACGCAAAAATAATAATTTACCACGCAGAATCGGTTTCTTTCTTGGCAGCATTCTGCAGTTTATCAAGTTCATTGAGCTTGGTCTCCAAACGTCCCTCTTCAGTCAATCTGCTAATATCGTCCTTTAAAATACATTCAAAAACAATTTATCAATAACAACATGTGTCAAGATGGGTGACATTCAAGTCAAATGCTCAGACAAACTAAAAGCCCTTCCATAATAAGTTCTGAGGGCAAAACTCCGAGGCACTCCAATGGTAAGGGTAAAAGTCTTTTAGTGTTTCTGCGCAGTCCTTTTTTATGAACTCTTTGTGTAAGGGCTTTTAGTTTGTCTGAGCATCCTGTCCTTGATGGTGACCTTGAGTGTTAGAAACCAACAAATAAAATGTATAATTAATTATAATTTTACATCTTCTCATTGTACCACACATACCTGAACTGCTCTTCTTAACTCTTCAATAAACTGTTTATAAATGTTTTCCATTCGCTGTGGGTTTTTCTCGTATAGTGGCCGGAAAGTGCTGGTGAATTTGTTGAAACTGGAAAAGGAAACACAGTCACAAATTTACAACAACATACTTTTTTAAACTACAGGAGGTAGGGGGGGGGGGGGGGGGTTAAAAAGTAGCCAGTTGACCCGACCCGGGCCTGCAGGCATACAGCCCGACCCGACCCAAGGCCAACCGATTAACTTGATTTGTAGGCCCTCATTTAAAGTATTAAGGTCCAGTCAAAGCGCACTCTGCACAATGCATTCATCATGCATGGGTAAAACAAGAAGTTTTAGACAAGAGGTTTTACCCTTGGTATGTTTTTAATGATGTCAAAACGTATAAATCCATGGTCAAGTATTCATCTACATTTAAAATCAGTTTTTGTACTGCAACATCAACCTGCCCAGGGATTACTGGTGGAAATTAGCATTTTTGCTATAACCTGGAACGATGCATCTTTCCTTTTGGTCAATGTTAAATTGTGCACTGTCCCTGTCTCAATAAAAAAACCATACCATAACAGGTGTGCGCGGTGCAGGGAAGGTTACGTGCAGCAGCAGCACAGCCTGTCAGTGTCCCTCCTCTTTGCAGTCTCTCTTCTCCTCCATCACACAGCATTTACAATACTTTAACTAACAGGAACCAAACTGCTTATTTAACTACTGTGAGTTAAACACTGTCCTGAGAGAAAGAGCTTACAGTGATGGTCTCAGTGTAGCTCTGGTATCAGAGCGCTGGCCTCACTGCTTCAGAAACGTGACCAACACACTCGGCACGTGCGCTTCCCCCTGCAGTACCCCTCCCCATGCCGCAAGAAAAAGGCTGAACAAAAGGGACAACTCCTCTATTTTATAAGTATAATCACATTTATTTTTATTACAGATGATATTAATATTAATAATGATCATTATAAAAATTACAAATCTTGAAGTCCGAGCCAGTGTTAATTTTGTCGACTAAAATATTTAGTCTTAATTTTAGTCAAAGTGATATTTTTGACGACTAAAATTGGACTAAAACTAAATTAAAAGTTTTTCGTGAGACTAAAACTATGACTAAAATGTCCAGATATTTTAGTCGACTAAAATGAGACTAAATAAAAATGAAAAGGAGAGACTAAAATCATCCAAACTTCTATTGACCGTCTGAAAGAGCCTCAGATCATGTAAAGTCACTGCCAAATGATCAGCTCTGAGCTTTGTTCATGTGGAGCAGCTCCATGAAGCAGAGGAACAAGATTAAATATTATTACAATGAATATTATCAATGCAAAGTCGACTAAATTCGTCTTAAATTTAGTCGACTAAATTTACTTGCAATTTTAGTCGACTAAAACTAGACTAAAATCGAAATATATTTTCGTCAAAAGACTAAGACTAAAACCAAATTAAAATATGTTGTCAAAATTAACACTGGTCCGAGCCCGACCTAAACCCTACTGCAGGGGTCACCAACCTTGTTTCAGCTGAGGGTTACTTTAAGAGCATTAAGTTGTTGGAGGGCTACCAGTTAAAAACAAATCCTAAAGACTTAAACGTACACTGTTCACTTATAGGATATTGACCCCATATCATATTAAAATAGCTTTATTTTAAACTCATACTGAGTCACAAGAACCGAAATAACTGTAATTTTAAGCGCAGTCCTTATCTATGGCCTGTAACAAACTAAAGTACACACATTTCCCGGTTTAAGAATGTTTCACGTTACCTGACATTACCGACAAAACTCTCCAAACTTTTTTGCATCACTTTCTCGAAGAGTTTGATTCTACTAAATCCAGCCACTGCGTTGTCCTCCGTCGTAGTCGTTCCGCTTGTAGATTTAGACTTTTCAGTGGACGTTTTCGCAGCTTCACTTGTTTCCTGCTCCACGTCGGCTTTATTCTCGGCGTCTTGGCTCATTACAACTTCATCTTGTTGCTCCATTTTCACACGTTTGCCTCTGCGTTGCTACGCGCATAAACAGTTATTTCACGCCGTGTTGTTTATGTTTTGCTTTGCCGCCAGAATTACGGGGAGCCGTTTGGCCCATAGACTGTAGAAAATGGCCCAATAAACCAACGCCGGCTTTTGTCGCGCATGCGCAGTGCACCTACTCGTCTCGTCCTCTTAAATGGCCAGTCCCCCCTCACTTCAGCTGTCATTTCTGTCATTTCTGTCTTTACTCACACTGTGGCCGGCTGTCGAGTCTGCAAGCATGGGCCTCTTCACTGCACTTTTCACGTTTTTCTATCATTTCCCACAGATTTACAAATGGCTTCTCAAACCATATTATATCATTTCGTTTCTTATGACAGTGGCGTTTCTACTTGTGAGAAAAGCGCCAGGACTTTGCGAACACTTGGCTACACAACGAGAAGACGGCAACTCCTGCGATTTTGACTGGGTAAGCGTGGAGGGATAGGGTTCCCCAAGTTGGAGCTATATGTGGCGACGGGGTGCTCCTTTTAAACAAATCACATTTTGTTCTATAACTTCTCATTTGTCATCTCTTTTTTTTTATAGAGAGAATGGGAGATTCTGATGTTCCTCTGTGCAATTGTGATGATGAAAAACAGAAGAGCCAGTAAGTGCTTTAATCTGTTGTCACACGTTTGTCTATATGTAAACTTCACTGGATGCATCCTGTTGTTTGTTTGCTCTCTAAACCATGAAGGATAGAGAGTTTGAGTTTCAGGGATAGGGTAATAATAGGCAAGGCAAGGCAAGGCAAGGCAAGTTTATTTGTAGAGCACAATTCATACACAAGGCAATTCAAAGTGCTTCACAGTTGAAAACAAATAGAATCAATAAAAACATCAACATAAAATTAATCAATTACAGTAAAAGGCGAGAGTGCAGATAAAATACTTTCAGTCATATGCATTGGTAAAAAGAACTGTTTTCAGCCTGGATTTGAACATTGTCAGAGTTGAGGCCTGTCTCACATCCTCGTGAAGACTGTTCCAGATTTTAGCTGCATGAAACTGAAACGCAGCCTCACCGTGTTTATTATTGACTCTGGGAACCACCAGGAGGCCCCTCCCTGAAGTTCTCAGGGCCCGAGATGGTTCATACGGCTGTAAAATGTCAGAGATGTACTTTGGAGCTAAACCATGAAAAGACTTGTACACGAGCAGAGCTGTTTTAAAGTCTATTCTCTGAGTGACAGGAAGCCAGTGCAGAGACCGGAGCACTGGACTAATATGGTCATATTTCCTGATTCTTGTCAGGACTCGAGCAGCAGCGTTCTGGATGTACTGTAGCTGTCTGATAGCTCGTTTAGAGAGGCCAGTGAGTAGGCCGTTACAGTAGTCTAACCTGCTGGAGACAAATGCATGGATAAGTCTCTCTAAGTCTGGTTTTGACACTATTCCTCTGATCTTACCAATGTTTTTCAGATGGTAAAAAGCTGCTGATGTTATTGCTTTGATGTGGCTGTTTAAGTTCAGGTCTGAGTCCATGATCACTCCTAGATTTCTAACCTGATTTTTTGGTTTTAGAGAGAGAGACTCAAGGTGACTGACAACACTTTGTCTTTGTGCCTGTGGGCCAAAAACAATGATCTCAGTTTTGTCTGAGTTTAGTTGGAGAAAGTTGTTTTGCATCCACAAACTGATCTGTTGGATGCAGTGACAGAGTGTATCTACAGGCCCATGTTCACCAGCCGTCAGTGACACGTAGATTTGAGTGTCATCTGCATAGTTGTGGTACGACACATTGTTGCTGTTTATTAGCTGACCCAATGGAAGCATGTACAAGTTGAATAAGAGGGGTCCCAAGATTGACCCCTGGGGGACTCCACAGGTCATGGCAATTTTGTCTGAGACACAGTTGCCAATTTCAACAAAGTACGTCCTGTCCTCGAGATAGGACTTAAACCAGTTTAGAGCAGTACCAGAGATTCCCACCCAGTTTTCTAGCCTGTGAAGTAAGATCCCGTGGTCCACTGTGTCAAAGGCAGCGCTCAGGTCCAGCAGAACTAAAACTGAGACCTTACCTGCGTTGGTGTTCATGCGGATATCATTTGTCACCTTGATCAGAGCTGTCTCAGTGCTGTGGTGGGGCCTAAAGCCTGACTGGAAAGTATCAAACACATTGTTAGACAGGAGAAAGTAAGTGAGCTGCTGATATACTACTTTCTCTAGGACTTTTCCTAAGAATGGCAGGTTCCTAATAGCCAGTGTTGGGCAAGTTACTTAAAAGTTGCAATATATTCTATATTAGTGATTGCAGCTCTAAAAATGTAATATGTTTATATTGCATATTACTGAATCAAAAATGTGGCACTACTTTGAGTTATTTTTGAGTTACTTTTGGCATAATATAAACAGAATAGTAATAATGCCACTGAGCAAAAGTGCAGTCAGAGATTTCCTTTCCTTCTCTTGTGTTTTGTTTTGAGGACATTAACTACACACAACACAACTGCAGATCTTATACACCACTGTCCAACCTGATTTGTCATGCTGCATTTTATTTGGGGGGAGTTTGGGATTTTTTTGTTCATACATTTAAATGCACTTGTAACTCGAGTTACTTGAAATGTAATGATGTATATTCCCGTGTTTTGTGTAAGTAATATGTTATATTCCTTAGTTACCATAAGAAAAAGTGTATTCTTTGTAATACGTTACCCCCAACACTGGTAAAAGCAGTGTCCTGGGAGGGTTGAGCCGTAAATTGAGCCGCCTCTGATCCATAAGGAACAATGAACAATTTGCAATTCTATTGTTTTTGCATTGTTTTTTGGTGGTTCTGGGTTCCAATCAATCAATCAAAGTTCATTTCATTTGGCAGACCAAAATGCTTTACATAAAAACACATTGCGAAAAGCACATTTAAATAAATATTACACACAAATTATTTGTTTGGGGTTTTTTTAGATAAAATTGCATAATCTGTAGATGGTTCGTATGAAAATATAATTTGTTTTGCTTAAAATTGCCAATGGAAAACGTTTTCAAATCATCACCTTTAAATCTTGTAATTCAACAAACAGATCCTGACCCAAAATGTATGTTAATAGAAACCTTTTGTATTGATATTTTATTGCTTTTACACAATAACCACCAAAGATAAAAGTGGCTCAGCTAACCCCACTACCCTATTGTATTGTGTTGAAAGTGTAAATAATAGCAGTAAGTTAGTATTGAGGCCACAGCTGCCCCTCCGACCACTCACACACTACATTCATACACAGGTAGAGAGAGCGCCATACCACCTTTGCTTTGCCCAATCCTGTCTCGGAACTTCAGAAGGGAAGGGTTTGTTGGTACTTGGATGCAGAATGTAGTGTGTGAGTGGTTGGTGGTGGTCGGAGAGGCCGATGGCGCAGATTGGCAGCCTTGCTTCTATCAGTTTACCACAGGGGCTGCTGGGGATACAAACGTAGCTTACCACCACCGCATACAGCGGTGGTCAAAAGACCGAGGGCTGAACCCCCCAACTGTCGCCTGAAGTAAAGCGTCACAACAGATGCCTGTCGTGCGTCATATATGTCTTAAGTGGCTGTTCTGCTAAGAAATGTAGAAGAAATTTACAGCATGTGTCACATTTTTGAGTAGTTTAACCTCTTGCCCACCGCCATAACCGAGCACATTTTCTCCAGTTCGGTTTTACCCAAATCCTAAAGCTCCTCGACTGGAGCTAAGACCTACAAAAAAGATCGTAACTTTTTTGTTGCGTTGCCGCCATAGTTTTTCACACATTTGTCATGTTTTTGTCGTTTTTTTGTTGTGTTTTTGTTTGTTTTGCTTTTTTGTCTTGGTTTCGTCACATTTTTGTCGCTCTTTTGTTGCTTTTTTGGGCTGCATTTTTGTAACGTTGTCGCTCTTTTTGTCAAGTTTTCACCCTCGTTTTAGTTCCTATATCGACACTTTTTTCAAGCTTTTAGATTTGGGTAAAGCCAAACTGGACAAAATGTGCTTGGTTCCAGTGGGTGTTACGAGGTAAACAGGCCTTTAATCTCTGATTTGTGTAAAGTTATTTCTCAAAATCGTCTTGAGGGCCAGAGCTTCTATGCTGGAGGGCCGGATTTGGCCCCCGGGCCTGACGTTGCCTACCCCTGGCGTATGGAGTGAATGAATAATGCACGACTGAGTATGCATGATTATTTTTATAGTGCCTTGATGAAGTTAAATGTCTGTGTAGGATTTCATGTCTGGAAATTACAATCAATAATTTAATTTAAGCTTGTGTGTTGATGATTTCTTACATTTTTAAGATAATAAACCACACGAGTCTCCTCTTATTTTTGCAGTTACCCTGGAGCAGCACATTGGCAACCTTTTCCTCTTCGGTAAAGTGGCCAACGTTGTTCTCTTCTTCAGACTCGACATCAGACTCGGGATCCTTTACGTTGTTCTCTGCCTTGGTCAGTCACACACGCATCCCAATATTTCTACAAAGACTTTTACAAGTGATTTTTACCAAATACCTTATAACTACTTACCCCAGTATTGTGTTCAAGATCAAGTATGTTTCAAAATAGTCTTTTAGTTGAGCAATTCATGCAGATTTTAACATGTCCCACAGCTTTTGTCATGACCTGTAAGCCACCTCTTTACATGGGACCAGAGTACATTAGATACTTCAGTGACCAGACCATAGATGTAAGAACAAGCATGAATAGAAAAACTCAAATGCAACTTTCACTGCTTTAATTCAGCTTGTCCTTTTCAGGAGGAGCTTCAGCAGGACGGTCGTATCACGTGGATTGTTGAATTCTATGCAAACTGGTCGTCTGATTGTCAGTCCTTTGCGCCGGTGTTCGCTGATCTTTCCCTCAAGTAGGAGATTATTTTTCACACAGTATCTCACATTCAATGGTTTCACAACTAATAAATGCCATTTCATCTTGCTTTCTATATCACAGATACAACTGTGTTGGACTTAGATTCGGGAAAGTGGATGTTGGTCGCTACGAGGTCGTTTCTCAAAAGTTAGTTATTTTATTTGCGGTTTTGCGGTTGAGCTCAATTTCTATAGATATATTCAGTGAGTTTGTGTTTGAACAGGTACAAGGTGTGCACCTCACCTCTGACAAAGCAGCTTCCAACATTGGTGCTTTTTCAAGGTGGTCGGGAGATTATGAGACGCCCAATGATTGACAACAAAGGAAGAGCAATATCTTGGACTTTTAATGAGGTAGGAATAAAACTAAGGAATGTATTTCTAATGAATGCTCTCACTAGTCTTAATAAAATGTTTATTTTCCAGGAAAATATTATCAGGGAATTTAATTTAAATGAGATCATTCAAAAATGCAAAAAGCTTAAAATTCGTGGCCTCAATGAAGATGGACAAAACGATTGTCAGCCAGAAGAGGACAGCAATGAGCTTGAAACGGAAAACCAGACAGAGAGCAAGAAAGATCAGTGATATGGATGAAGTGGAAGTAAATTAAGGAGTACTCCACTCTACAAGAACCATTTAGGAAAGGGAATTTTTTGTGATCTTTTTTTGTGGGATCTTTATCGTCTGATCCAGTAGCGGCTTAAATGAATCTCTGACACGGTTTAAGAGGAATTCAGTCACAGCCTCAGTGTATGGATTGAAAAAAATATGTCACAGTAAACTTCTTTTTATGTCAGGTTTTTCAGTGCCTTTTCCTGCTTTATTATTATTTTTGACATCACTTGTTATGTTCAATGTGTCCAGGAGTAGAAACTGCAATTAATTGTGCCATAACATGCAAGACCCATTCTTATAATCAGTGTGACCTTTTTTATTTTTGGACATACTTTTGTTTTTTAAAAAGTCATAAGGCCATTTTGGAAATGTACTTGTTACATGTATTTGTGAAACACAGTCATAACAGCGTACAATTGCAATATCAATGCTTTTCATACAGTAAGAATTTAACACAGGTTATGTTTTATTTCCACACAATGGCCACTTATGCCTCTAATGGTACGTCCTGTTCCACCCACAAGAACAAAAGGGCATCGGTTAGAATTCCTACTACTATGTATGCATTCAGAACAAAGAAAAGATACATGCTCATAAAACCTACAGCCTGGATTGAAAACCTGAAACACAGTAAAATTGATTTAAATGATGTGCTTCTAGATTTTTTCCAAAAAATGTTCTGCAAAAAGCTGGCTCTTACATTCTACTGCAAACACTAGTGGGCGTAAAAAATAAAAATGCAATTCTGTAATGCCCTGCACTAGACCATCTCAATTTTAGAGTTGTTTTTTTTAAGCATTACCAGTGTGGAACATTTAACTGTACCTATCAAAACGTAAAAACAAAGGCAATCCAACAAGTCTTTAAAGGGAAATGATACAACAAAAGCATTAGGAAATATAAAACAAGTACACATCTCTTAAATTAGGCAAAAGCAACTTACAAAATGTTACTTCCCCACTTGCATTTAAAAGTGGTTTGCTTTAGCTTTTAGCAGATAGATACAAAAAAAGGAATACTTTCGTGACATGAAAAGCAAAAAAAAAAAGGAATAGGTCCAGTATTTTAATGTTGGATGTTTTCCAAAATAAATAAGCCCTTTCCCGACTACCATTTTTGGCTGGCCTTACAGAATCTGCAGCTAGTGTTTGTACCAACAAATCACAAAAACAACCCCCACTGACAATGATTTAAAGCTTCAAATTGATTTTGCATAATGTCTCTCGCATCAGCCTGGCAAACATACAATCCATTGCCTTGTGCTGAAATGTAAATTTCTTTGTGGCTTTAAAAAGTACACTATTATTCCCACCATAATAGCTGAAAAGACCAATACCATAACATGAATACCAGAAAAACCCCATTGGCTGATGCAGCCATCAATTTTATAGAGGCAATCGATTATTAATTGCTTTATCTCACACAAGATGTCCCTTCTCTAAAGTAATCTTGCATCACGCTTTTTGACCCAAGAAGCAGATCTCGTACAAGTATAAAACACTTAAAAAATAATTACAAAACTAAATGATGTGATAATTGGACTCTTCTTTGATCATTTAAAGAAACTCTCTGTCGTCTGTTCATACAGGAAAAAAAATATAACAGTTAAGTGACGAAACTGATCCTTTGTCCTCAAGATTTCAATTCTGTTCATAGAATCTCCTTTTCATCCATCTTCACTTTCACAGTTGGGTACATTGTGCTAATGTACTCCAGAATTACTGCATAAACTCTCCACGTTGAATTGACCGCTGTAATGATCGGCTCCCAAACAAATCTCTGAGTCTCTTCGTTCAAATAAGAACAACTGGCATCAGGACCGCTTTTCATAAATACTGTATTATAGTGAGTATCCAACACACCAGTGGAAACGGTCTTTCTGAGGAGCTCACCAGATGAATAACATCCAGCTTGATAAAAGCTCATAAGCCTTTAGAAGTACAGTTTTGGAGGATTAAACGGATATCTCATATGTAGTCCCTCCGACGCCAGTTACTTTCTTCACTCCTCCAGGCTTGGATGAGGTGTGATTGGTCATGACTGATCGAGAACTGGATCTGATCGATGCCATCAGGGAGGTGAGAGAATTTAAACAGAGGGAAGGAGAGGACAGTCAGTCTTACTTTTACAATAGTGAACATGTAAAGCAATGAACATTAACATCACACAAAGAATAAGCAGAAAAGGGTGTTTATGTCATTAACCAAGCAAAACAACAAGCATGCAGCTACACATCAAGATTCAAGAGGTACAAAGCAAAGACTCACAAATCAAGGAGGAAGAGGAGGGCTGACTCATAGGAGGAAGAAGAGAGACATTAGAAAGGCAGGAGAAGCGGCCTCACTTAAGTACTAACAGGTTAACACTCACTGTGGTTGCTGGGCTCCTGCAGTGCCTCCTCCAGCAGTGGGACGAGGCTTGTGCTGGTGCCCTGCTCCCCCTGTGTGGGGCTGGGACTTGGCTAGGGAGAGGCTGCGCGGAGGTGGAGACACCGGAGGATCTAATGAACGGACCCCGGGTGAAGAGGAAGAGGAAGAAAGTGTGCGGGGCGCTCGAGAGGAAGAGTTTGGGTGACGCTGGATGAGCGGATGAGCTTCTGGAGGCCCAGAGGAGGCGGGAGGGGTGGGGCTGATCGCGCGCAGGTAAGCCCTGTGGGGGGAGGAGAAAGTGGCAGAGCCCTGGAGTAGCTGGCCTTCCCTCTGCTGGGCAATCTGAGCTGAGAGAAAGGGTGACGTGTAGCCCTGCATGGGGCTTCCAGGGGACACCATCTCAGATTGGCCTCTGAGTGCAACCCCTGTCAAGTGAAGTAGAGCGTGGGGTTTTTGTGGCGATAGCTCATGAGCAGCAGACTCAAATTCTGGGCTCTCAGAGGGGGTCAGCAGGCTGTCATAGGACAGGCTGCCGTTCCTAGGAGTCTGATTGGCCAGGCTTTTATAGCTAGTGTCCGTGGTGCCCTCTGACTGAAGAGTGGACAGAGGGTTATGCACCGTGTGAGCGGAGCGAAGGCTGGAGTGAGAGCCAGTGGACAGGACCAGAGACGATGGGTAGGAGGTGTAGGAGCGCCCAGTAAGGGAGTAGCCAGACACCCCACCAGCAGTGACGCCAGAGCCCCCAGGATATTCACCTCTGTCTCCTCCCCCTCTGCGCACACTTGCGACTCCCCCCACCACTGTGGCCCCATCCAGGCTGCTTGGCTCAGAGCGGTAGCTGGGATGACGACTGGACTGGAGGATGGTAGGAGATGGAGAGTCCAAACTTTCACCACGAATCATCTGAAAGGGATAAACCAATATGTAAAGGACAAGTGGAAAGAACGTCGGACAAAATAAAAATGTCGTAGCATGTTCACACTCTAACATAAAGATGTGGTGGAGAGAAAGTGAATGTGTGATTTGTCTTTCATCTTAAGAATACTGGACAGATAACAGACTGGTTTTTAACAAGTACTGGGACTGCATGCCAAAACATTGAGAGGAAGACATACAGGTGTACAACTCAACTACTGTACAAGAAGTACATTAATTTCACATTCCTGTCAATGAAGTCTTAGGGTTGAAAGGACAGTCCACCTCAACACACAAAACAATCAAAGGGGTCAACACAGGGATGACACTAGCTGCGACTTACTGATCAACCGACGGCCACTGAATGATTCATTTAAATAAAAGCAAAAACAAGGGGCACCGTGTTAAACATAAAATAAAAAGGTAAAATCAAAGACCTATATCATTGTCAGTAAAAAAATGTTTTTTTTTGTTAATGTGAAAATTAAAAACATATTATTGTTCATTTGTACGATTGAGGAAAGATTATGAATTTACAGTGCGATATTTTAATGTATTGCAGCTGCAGTTGAGTCATACCTTGTTTGGGTGAGCATTGTGATTCCTCCCTGGGCTGTTGCTTGCAGGTCTATACTTGAACATTGACGGAGTGGGAGGCGCTTCTGTCAACAAGCTGCTCTCTGCAAATAAAAGTGAGTCAAGTATGCAAATATGGAATGAAGATACATCATTTAAATTACATTTGTGACAGCTGAATGTATCAATGTGGAAATCTCACCCTCCGTGTCTGCACGTGGAAGGCCAGGGTAACGGAAATCTGGCTTGGGAGGTGGAGGAGGTTCTGCATCTGCAGATTGACTCTCGACAGGATCCACACTGCTTTTGGACTGAAAGAGATATTTAGACACATACAAATTTGAAATGTAAAAAGTACAAAGTGCAAAGCAGTAGCGCTGCGTATTGACAACACTTACCCGAGAGCTATGCCTGTCATTATGTATGCCATTGTCCAGGACTTTTGCTTCTAATTGGGCCTCGGTAAGATGTGGCCTAAGAAAAGGAGGCTGTATTTCCAGTTCGTGAGGACCACGCCGCCGACCCAAGTATCTGGGGTGGACAAAAAACAGAGACGATCAATAAACCCTGCAGCTCTCTTATTGTCCGATTTGATTCCATTACAGTGTGGCTACCCACCTTGGGGCTTGAGATCTACAGAGCACATTTGAAATGTTTCTGAAGCAGCCATTAGTAAAAGGATTAACACCACCTCGAAACTTCCCTGTCACCTAGAGGAAAAAAATAAAAAGTCATTATGGCAAACTTTCTTTTTGTTTTTAGCAAATGTGAGTTCAGAAAGCCATTTACCTGTTCATTTGTCGTTCTGCCACGAGCCACCAGTACAATGTGGAATCCCGTCAAGCCTGCAACTGGCACAAAAAACAATCCAGCCACACACATTACAGCCATACTGGAAACCGCGTTTAGGAAATGCTTCACCACAAATATGTCATCATTATGTAACCACAGGTTTATGTGATGATCCAAAAGAAAAGGATACGTAACCGCTGCATGTGGTGTATCCAACTCATGGCGATGATGTAAAACGAAAACTAAACCAAAGGCAAAAACATTTACGATATGAGTGGTAAGTGACAGCAGAAACAGGAAGAAATATCTGTAGTTTCTTCGCCCTATGCAGTTGTTCACCCAAGGGCAGTGGTGGTCAAAATCCTGGTAAAAAATAAATAAATAAATTACGGGCAATGTTTAAAATTTTCAGACTCAGTGTTAGAGAAATGGGTGTATGTACCTCCACACAGTTGTCACAAACTGAACAGTGCGAGCATCTCGGGGGACGATAAAAGCGGCACGTTGAACACCATTTCATGCGAACTTGAATGCCCTTAATCTCTACGGTCTTGTAGAGTGGTGCGCGGAAGTCATCCTCCTTATCCTCATCTTCTTCCGCTACAGAGGCAGACACAGGAAATAATCACATTATGTATATATATATATATATATATATAGTATGCCTTGCGTAATTTTCTGCGTACTAAAAGGTTTTGGTGATTTTATTACCTCTGGGGAAAATTCCAGGATCCATAAAAGTGGCCATGCAGAAGTTGGCGAGGGTGAAAAGAAACATTACGGCGACATAGATGGGAACAACAGAGGAGATGTATTCTGACAACCACGGACACCTGCAGATTTTGAATCAAACATATCACAATAAATTAAACAAACCAAAGAATAGAATAGGAAAACTGTGCAAAAAAAGACAACTTACGTAAAACAGAAAAAAAGAGTGGTGGACCCAACAAGGAACAAAGTGGCAGCCGAAACAGGGACATATCGACTGGGACGAAAAGGTCGGGGGGGAGCCGAAGCAGGACCTCCAACCCCTCCCCCAATCGCCCCACCACTGAAGCCTGGCATCAGAGATGGAGGCAAAAGATAGAACAGGTAGAAGTCTAACGTCTACCTTAAGATGAACTTCAGTGGCTAAAGTGACAAATACAGTCTATGTGACAAGTCATTGTGGAAAAAATATGCAAATCATAGAAGGAAATAGAATAAAGAATTTCCTCTAACATAACATTTACAGAAAAATACATATTTTGAAATATAACTTTATATTAACATTTGATTCATTTAAGCTATGTTTTTTGGATTGTATATTCATGAGTTTATAGTGATGATACAAAAATATGTGTATGTACTTTGTGTATGGCTTAACTATTTGGTGGATCAATCCAACTATACTAAAGGCTGTTGGCATCAAGTGCAACCATCATACTATCGCGCTGTAGCCTTGGCAAAAGCTGTGCTCAACGTATTGATATACCAAAATAAAAACATTTAGGGAGGTAGTGAATAAATAGCCAGCAGTGGCAGAAGCACAACAACAGAATAGGTGAAATAGTCCAGCAGTTGCTGATGACTTCTGTGATTGTCCCGAGAATAACTACTTAGGCACTGGATGGGTGGAAGAGACTACGTATGGTGGCAAGAGGACAGTTCCTATGTTCCAAGTTAAAGGTAGAACAAATAAAATGACATAAAGTAAATAAAGAAACATAAAAAGCAGCCGAAGCTTCAAATTGTAAAAAATAAAATGAAAAAGAACAAAAAAAATCCAGAAGAAAATCCAGCTTAAATTGAATCTACAGCAAAAAAATATAAAATTGTGAACTCATTTGTTCGCCACAGTATTAGAGTTTGTGTTGAAAGAAGATCAACTCATTCCAAAGAAACAACCGACAGATGCCACAGGGATGACATTGGCCACATCGAGGCGAGCTGATGTTGTCCACCAACACATCCTGTGCAGACAAATGTCCTCTCTCATTGTGCATTCTTCTTTAGATGCCATGAACAGCAGTAGATTATGTCATCTGTTGCATAGTAGGTCCTTATTCACTCTGTGCTTTCCTTCCACATTCTGTTTAGATTAACAGAAGAGCCCCCTGTAGAAAACAACAGTGAGCAATAGCAAATCAGTTTCTACAAGATCACACATGACCGAGACTCATGGAGATGTGGCAACCTAGGGTCTCGTGCAATGGTGATTAAATCACTGCTGCCCCATAACAATAAACATCAAATATATTTTTTTATAAAATGTGTAAGCAGAAAGGTGCAACCAATAAACTGGTTTTAGTCATGAGTCATAAACAAAACAAACCTATGTAAATGTTATTCCATGGAAATGGTTATATGTGACAGATTGTCTGTTCATTGGTTCTCAGGCTTTTCTTTCCGAGTACCACCTCATCAGATATTTGACCTTCAAGTACCACCAGGTTTAGATCAAATCAGGAATAAAATGGGTCTAAACTGGGTGTAAACCGTGTCTACAATAACACCGAACTTATATGAATTACTAAAGCATCAGTAAAATTACCTCTAATTATAATGAATAAAGTCTAAAATTGCAGATCACCCCTGGTCTAGTTACCTTCTCTAGGTCTCCTGCCAGTGCCAGCTGTCACATGAATAGCCCAGGTGGTCAAATGTAACACACCTTTGGGAACTGCGAATACTCTTGGGACATGGATCAGTGACAATACTGGACTTTAATGACTAATTTTACTGTCTTTTTGAAAGGCACCGAGAAAGCGGATACTAACAGTGTAATTCGAGAGCTACGACACACCCCACCTTTCAACAATTAACGTTAGCTAGGTTACTAAAAAAAATACTGAGGCGGGCCGTGGCAAATGGTCACTGTTGGTAATTATCTCATGTGCCTCACAATCCGTCTCTGACAATAATGGATCTTAATCCTCAAATCTCCACGTCAAGTCTCCGTCTGTCTGCAAGTCTGCAGACAAACTGGCAGATCAACGTGAATTCAGCATGTTTTGACGTTACATTTAAGAAGCAAATACAGTTCAATGGTTTAGCTTCACAACGTTAAAGGCATCGTACATTCAGGCCAAAGCAACACTATGGTTCAAACTATTATTTGACATCTGCCACTGATAACTACGAACCAGTGCATTTAACAGTTATTGTACCCTCTCATTATTATGCAATTGCTTCCAAAACCGAACCACATATACTTGCTTTTCTATGTTCGTGTTAAACTTAGCTTACTTGAAAAGTTTTCGCAACACTGATCAGTCCTCCATCACTGATAGTAGGGTTAGCTGACCTGGCTAGCGTGGAAGATTGAACCTTCGCGGAGTGCCTTGGCTTTTACTTACAAATAACATTGGATATTAACTTACAGTACGCAAAATGTACAGCACAGAGGACAGAGTATATGAATATGACGTACCTAATATCGATCAGACGGGTTGTTTTGGCCCCAGGGTTTTTGTCGTTTCGGTCATCCTTGAGTTAGCAGCAAACAAACTCGTTAGCTTAGTTAGCTAGGCCAACGTCGGAATCCAGGAAGTAGTGCGTCATTTCTCAGGTGGATGACCAGCCAATCAGAGAACAATTGGGCGGGACCTCTTTAAAAGGAAAGTTTGTCATCAGTTCAGACGAAACCCTGATCTCATACCTGACTCTAATGTATGCTCTACTGTAAGTTATCATTGGTACGACTCTCTAACTAAATTCACGTTACTCATTTTGCCCCTTCTAAATTACAAAATAAAAAGTCCACCCTGTTCTGGTTCTATACCATTAAATTAGAACATCAAGTTCGGGAAATTCCACAGTTACCATGGAGATCCGCCATCTTTGCAGCTGTTAGCATACATTTCCATAGACAAACATGAGCTAAAAACAGTATAAAAAGTGGAGAAAATAGTCATGGAAAAACTCCATTAGCTGCCGAGTTACTGCTGGTAAATACATCTAATACACTGTGGTGTTCAAGTGTTTTAATGTGAACAATAACTCCAGTATTTTGACTTTTAAAAAGTCCATTAGTTTACAATTGCTGCTAATCCCATAATGCTTAGCGATATGACGTCACATTTCATACAAATTAAAATCATTGTGCGCGCATGAGCTAATTACAAATATTTTTAATGATTATGAACTAGCGGGATATTTGTCAAGGTTGCACTGTCAGTAAGGCTCCACTTTGCTACTAAGTGGAGAAATGATATAAAATCATCCCTATGGAAAATTGGGATATTCGAAATGGGTTAGGGCCATGCACATTGCCAGTGTTTCCCATTCCCAGCCAGGGCTATGGGGACCACTTGGTTCTTGACCTCAGAGGTGAATAAGGTGAAACAAGTAGAATTTTAGATACACATTTTGAACATAACGTTCAAGTACTGAATCATCTGTTTAGTTGCTCACTTTGCTAAAATGTTGTCAGTAAACTAAATTTAAGGGGTACTCGTGGTATAAATGAATGCCTCAAGGGGTACGTGGGACAAAAAAGGTTAGGAACTACTGGCTTAGGGAATGGGTTTGGACAGCACCTGACAATTCAAGATGTATAAACAATAAAAGGGAATACATAATGGTACTGTATGGGTCTTTAAGTCAGACATCACAAAGTGCATTTCAGTGTTGTCATAAACTGATTTTTTGTTGAATTGTTTTAATTACGTTGAACACATTTTGGACATGTTAAAAAAAGCTTTATTTTTAATTGATTAAAAAAAACTGAAGTGGCCCCCTTTACACTTTACAAATGTTTTATTTTTTTTATATATAAAAGCGACAATATCTAAAACAGAAATTAGGGTTGTTCAAATAAAAATTGCAATATGAATTATTGCAATTAGCAAATTGCAAAGGCTGCCATAACATTCATAACAAAAGTAAATTATATTCTTGTATTAGTTTAGAAGTTCACATGTGTGTCCTCTGCATTTGTGCTCTTGAAAATTGTGTGATAAGCACAGAGAACTGAATCTAAACTTTCAAACATAAATCACAAATTACAGTTGAAATGTTTATGATTATGCAGGCCTAATAAAAACTTTGGAAGAGCAAATTCTCACAAATTGCCCAATCCAGTTTACATGCCAATATTATTTCATGTCCATAAATCGAATGTCCATTATGAGCAATGTGTGTCTTGGTAGTGGTCGCGGAGCTGGGGAGAGCACTTTCATCACCTGAGTTTGTGTGTCCACATTTGTTACAACAATAAAACCACAAACCGGGGTCTCAACGATACCCTTTCTCACTCCATCTTCTCCATCCTCTGCACTACTTACACTTAACACATGATATGTAAGATCTCTTCCAGGAGTCACTGGCACCAACTTCAACTGTGTATCATCTTGAGACATTCCTAGAGGCAGGCATGAGTCTGGGATTGATGGCGCACCAATTTTATAGATTCGAACATCAGAGAACCTCACTTCAAAAGAGAATGGGTAGAAGGTAATACCACGGAAACCATAAAAATATTCACGGATCTTGTCATCTCGAGCGTCACGCCGGCACTCCTTAGATCGCTCCACAACTCCTCCAGATTTGGGAAGGAGCACAACCCTGACAAAGTGAGGAAGGTCTCTTTTCAGCTCATTGTAGAGCCTCTCATGGTCAAGTACCAACACCACATCAACTTCAAAGGCAGACGCACAGTGAACCAGAGCTTGGTATCCAGATCCTTTAACCCACCCACAGGTGTTGATGATGCAACCTCCCACACTCGCCTTTCTGTTCACCTCACAGCGTTGTGAAAACACCTCAGCTAAACAAGATGTTAGCTGTAAAAAAACACAAGATGAAAATCCTTTTAATAAAAACTCATTTAAACATCGCATAGATTACCTCCCAACTGACTTGCCTTGTTGTAAAGTTTGATGTTTGTTCCTGGGGTGGTTGAGCCAAAGTGGTACACCAGTGGAGCCTGAACCGAAAAACCCTCCTCTACATCAGCTGGTCGTTCAATGCATAGGGCTGACACGGTTCCAGGGACAGATACCTGCGCAAGATTGCATTTGTATAAATATTCAAGTACATATTTCAATACAGAAAATAGAAACAGAATATTTACCCCGCTTTGCCCAACATCTAGTTCCACAAATGTTGGCCTTCTTCCTACTCTCACAGCATAGCTTAGGAGCAGACGGCAGACTGTTGACTTGCCCACATCTGTAGGGCCGACAACCATTACCTGAAAAACAAAAACTTTTGAATCAGAAATCACAACTATTATATTGTCATAAAAATCAAAGTTACCCGTGGTCCTCTTTCATTGTCCTTTTCTGCTTGTTTTCTCATCTGTTCCAAAGCAGCGTGGGTGTTAAGGTAGAGTAGCATTGGGGTGTCCTTAGATACATAAGCCACCTTTGGCATGAAGAAGACAAGGCTGGTTAGAACTGCTCTCAACATTTTTTTAAGAAATGCATCTATTCCACTTGCGCTTACCTCTGGTTTCCCATACAAATTTACACTGCAGCCATGCCAGGTAAAAACAGCGATCTTAGCACCTGGACCAAATGTGTATTTCTTGTTTCTATTGAGCTCTGATCCAAACACCTCAGCCATTCCCGTCAGGAGCTCAAGTTCCAATTGTTCAGCTCCATCGCCAGATTCTACCTCGAATCTGAGTTCAGTCTCTTTCTCCAGGTCAAATCTCGTACCGACCTTTCCGGGTGGAACATCTTCATTTGGTTTTTCTAAAACCTCTGTCGCCATGACTGTCAAAGAAGTTAAGAGTCGCTTGTCACCATAAAATATGCAACAACAAAAACATAATTTGGTAAAAGAGCCGCTAGACCCCCGCACTTCTTCAACAATACAGGTGGAAAATCACGCTAACTGCTCACACCTCTGCCGTGTTATACAATTTTATATACATTATCAATGTTTACACAATAAACATCCCCGATACTAATTGGAAGAAGGAATATCATTCTTACACTTCAATTAGTCAATCTTTAGAAAGATCGTGGTTTTTGAAATGTTTGGAATCACCAGCAATTTTACGTCGCGCGATTATGACGTAGTAAGCCATCGACCAAGTTTTCTTCTTTCTTTTTTAAGGCAGATCTACGGATAGTGCGCCCTCTGCTGGTACAATCGGATCCACATCGATATTTTTTGTTAGGGTCGTTAGGATTAGAGTGAGATTAGGGCCTTTTGTGAACAATAATAAGCAATTCGTATGCTGTTCGAAGTTATGTTATTCAAAGTTATGTTTATCAATCAACAGACGCATTACGCTTTCCTCGGGCCCTCGCGGAAGAACCTTTGCTACTGCCGGACTGGTGGGGGGGCCACATTTAAAAGGGGGGTCTGGGGGTCCTTCCACAGAGATCGTTTTTATTTTAATGGTGCATAGACCTGGCTTATTCTCGGGTAAAAAATAATCAG
This sequence comes from Gobius niger, assembly GCF_951799975.1. NCBI lineage: Eukaryota > Metazoa > Chordata > Actinopteri > Gobiiformes > Gobiidae > Gobius > Gobius niger. The sequence continues at coordinate 18,372,327 of NC_136856.1, read as the reverse complement.
ATAAATGTGAGGGAGTCTGCAAAGAGAGAGGGAACTAGTTTACAGCCCACACAGAGCACACATTTTTCTCCTTATGCCTTCAACCTCTGAGATCAAATGCCTGTACTCAAGAAATGTGAAAAATACTGTCAATTCCTTTCACATTTCTTAGCATCCACCAAGCAAACTTGCCTACTCCTGCTTTACACCACAGAAATCAGCTCTGCACATCAGTATAGCATAAGGTTACATACATTGAAGGCCAATAAATGAAATGAAAATGATTAAGAAAGTAGTCTTTTAATATTTTATGCAAAACACTAAAAACTGCAATAAAAAAAAAAGCAACGACAACAAATCAACTTTTGCAAAGGACCAAATGGTACTCTAGCTCAGTCAGTCCTCTAGGTGTCAGCCTTGTTCCAAGTAATCAGCAGCTGAAGCGTGGTTCATCAGAAGAAAGACTGAGAAGTTCTCCTTGGTCGGTCTTCATCATGCTGCTTCAACAGCCGAATCTCTTGTGAACTAAAATGCATGAAACATCTATTATTTGATTTGAAATGTAGCTGAGCAAGCTTAGGGTGTGACAACACAAGTTTAAATGTGCACAATAACGTAATACAGTGCAGGGTTTTGAAACGATACAGCAAAGGTGTATCTGATAGATCACAACACGATTCACTGACACAGGCCTATTATTTGTTTCTTATCTTTGTGGTGCTGAAACCTACATTAAATTAAATAAAAATAGCACAAAAAGTTGACAAACCTTCATACTGCCACTATTCAGACTTCAGAGCCTCCTCTAAAGCAGCTACCACAACACTTGCTTCGGGAAACTTCAGCTTCCGGGGTGGACCCTTCTTTATTCCTGTCCACAATGTTTTTTCTGTAAGACAAAACAAAATGTTTACATTCCTTCCCGTCTTTACAACAGTAACTATGTCCTCTCAGCCCCTACTGTCATCTTTTAGCTCGGAGTCAACACCACTGAGACCAGTGTCTGTGACACAGCAAGTAGACGTAGCTCGTATAAAGCAGTCGGCACACAATAATGTAATAACCTTAAGTGTGTTGTTTATAGCACATAACTCCAGATTAGGGCTGTCACGGTATGAAAATTTTACCTCACGGTTATTATGACCAAAATTATCACGGTTTTCGGTATTACCGCGGCATTTTTTTAAAAATGTGTGTTAATATGTTCAGAAAGCATTGATAGTCCTACACAAACTGAAATAGTTTAAAAAAAGTTTATGAGTGCTTATTACATTTAAAAAAAAATACAGACAAAGCCTTATCAAAAGTGAAACTTTTCACATCAAAGTAAAGGAACTATAACAATGTGTTGTTGATCGTTTCGAGGGTATTACATGTACTATTTATAGCGCCAGAAACAAATATTTTTGAAGATAAACCGTCTACATCAGGAAAATTGTTCTCAGTTTGTGTCCTTCCAGTGAGCTTTCACTTTGCAGATTTGGGAAAATGCCTCAGACAGTGATCATTGTTAAATTCATAATACTGCGGCGAGAGTGAATCTGCCACCGGGAGCCCCGTAACGCATTGTGCCATTGTGCGGAGGTATCCACGACACGGCTTATGCTGGCGGTGGCGCTGCAGCTGCACTATGGGGCGACTCGTTATGTTCTCCCTCAACCCAAAGTCCCACATCAGCTAAAATGCTAACGTTAACTTACTGCTATAGAGCTGTGGGAGACGGTCACCCAGGTGAGTCAAGAGGTTCAAAGTTTAGAGACACTTTTTCCTGCACGGTCTCTGAGGCTGATAGATCCTGCGCGCTGTCGTCTCGGACATGATTCCAGCAAGAAAGTTTTGTTTTGGTTGTAGCTACAGAGGCGCCTGCGGCAGCTTCAGCAGATGAGACAGCGGCTCATAAGGCTCACTTTGCCTAAACCGCGGGCGCGTAATCCATCGCGGTAAAATATTTTTTTAAAAACAAGACGGTAATTATCATTGTCAACATTTTTACCGGGGTTTACCGCTACACTGGTTACCGTGACATCCCTACTCCAGATCATGTTCTTCGTGTGCAGTGTGTACTGAGATATGGAGGAGACTGTACCAACCTCAAATTAACTGCTTTAAAACATTCGACCAGAGTCTACATTAAAAAAAAAAAAAAAAATCCCCTAAATATTGACTAAATCCATTTACTCAAATTTGTGCAATAATGCATTAGGTATTGGTATCAAAATCTGAGATACTGGCTCTGTATAAACCAAGTATTTTCTACTTGGCCCGTCTGTATCGTCTTGGTCTATATATTTTATTCTATGTCATTCTATTGATCAAACTTTCAGAAATCGCACAGCTGTACGGCTTTCTTCCAGTTATATCCAGATGCACAGAAGCCACTGCAGAAATCTCACCTTTGTCTCCATCCATCCAGGTGATCTCAAAACTATTCCTGCGAGGTTTTAGTGGATTGAGGACCACAGTGATATCAGGGCGAGCAGCCACCAGCGCCGACTTGACCTCCAGTGCATTTCGCCCATACACTCGTCAGCTCTTGCTGCAAGAAAAAAACATTTACATGAGTAGAACCCATTGCAAAATATAAATAAACTGCAAATACTAAACTATATCGCATCACAATTTTTGGTTCAATTGAGTAGGTGGTGAAAACTGGTCCATAGAAAGGCTGCAATGGGCCACTATTATGGATGAATAATAGCAGTGTGCCAAACTAGAAAAAGGAGATTATCAAAGAAAAGCCTTGATTTATAGAAATTATGAACCCCATTGGTTCACGGGGCTTCGTCATTTTGCTCTTTTAAAACCCTTGTTGAGGAGAATACTTTAATGGAAATAGTATTATTCAGTTTCAGAATACCGAATGCTCGCCTTAAAATCTACTTAGAAACACATTATGTTACTTTGTCGAATCAGAGGATTGTGTTCTGAATACTGACAAGACTTTTATGTTGATTTGCATAAGATAATGCATAAAAGAAGGACAGAGCGAAACTAAACTGTTTTGATCTTTTCTTCCTTATTAATGTTATGTTTATGAAACAGATATTCAATGATTGAGCACCGTGATGTCCATCCATCCATTTTCTTCACTTTTCCGTTTCCGGGCAGACATTGCACCAGCCCCCTATGGCTCCTCCTGCAGGTGGTGGGTCCGCAGAAGGACGGCCTCATGGTTCTAACCGGGCCTGTTGGTCTCTCATAAGGGGCTTCTGAACCGCTCTTTGTCTGACCCTTGACAACAGAGCTCCCAGGATCATTCAGGTGCTCAAACACCTCCACCACGTTAAGGTGCTGGTTCCAGGAGGGGAGCCAGTGATGTATTCCTTTTAAATCAACTGTATTCTAAATACCCTCAAATGAAAAAGTACCTGTAGCTGAATACAGTTACCCGAATGAGTATTTCCAAATACATGTATTCAGTTTTCAGTTTCTACCCAACACTAACCCATGCCCACCATAACACCACATAGTGTCACGGCCTGTCGTTCTCACCAATGCTCAATAACCACTCTTCTTCTTCCGTCTTCCGGCTGGACATCCTCACCACCGGTGTTTCCCTTCACCTCCAGAGGAGTTTCCTCCCCCTGCACCTCGGCAGCTTTGCGTTTCACTCCTCGACGGCCTAAACAGAAGACAGTGGTAATAGTAATGGCTCTGAGCCCACACTTCAGTGCTTCCCCTTTAATTTATTTAGCAATTGCTTGTTGTTAGTAAAGGTACAGAAGGATTATACAAATCCATAAGGAAACCTCATGACTGACCTGCCTTGGACGCCATTTTCATAAACTTTCGCGCAAATCTGGACCAAACCAACGCCATGAAGGGGGATGTCTAAATAGGAATGGGCGATACCATTACATGCGGCTTCTCGATATTATCTTTGAAGTTACTTTGAAGATAAAAAAGTCTCTCGGCTACACGTTAGTCTCTGCTTTAGATATTCAAATGCGTAAGTCCAGATTTACGGAGCCCATGAATGAACACTATTGAGATTAAAAATATATTTTATAAAAGGAGGTAATTACGTTGGGATCCTGACAACCAGTCGGGGGACACGACTTGTTAATTTGGCCCAAAATCTCGGGCACCTTCCTTTGCCATTGAAGGCAGTGCCTCCAAACAGTGTCCTGCCTCGCTCCAAAGAGAGCTGCAAGTCACATCACAAGAGAGCAAAGGAAGAGCCTACTGTGCATCCGAAATGTATTCACTTTTTCCATTTTGTTATTTTACAGCTTTATTCCTAAATGGATAAAAAAAAAAAAAAGTAAAACATGACACACCGTAGCCTCGCAAAATGGGAAAAAATATCTATACATTTTTGCTAATTTAAGCCTATTACAAAACAAATATCATACAGTATTCACAGGCTTTGGCTGCTCTCATGCACCCTGTTTACTGACTGTCATTAAGATGTTTCTACAACTTGACCACCTGTAGTTTATTACATTCATTGGGCTTCGTTTGGAAAGATCACACCTTTCTGTCCTACAGCTGACAGTGCATGTCAGAGCAGAAACCAGGAGACAATGGAATTGTCTGTACCTCTGATACAGGGTGGAATTGAGGCACAGATTTTGGGAAGGGATAGGATATAGAAAAGCACCGTGGCCTCAGTCATAATGGGAGAAGTTCAGAACCACCAGGAGACCTTCCTAGAGCTGTTTAGTCCTGACTCTGGGATCCACCAGGAGACCCCTCCCTGAAGTTCTCAGGGCCTGAGATGGTTCAAACGGCTCTAACATGTCAGAGATGTACTTTGGTGCTAAGCCAGGAGAAGACTTGAACACAAGCTGAGCTATTTTAAACTCTATTCTCTGAGCGTCAGGAAGCCAGCGCTGGACTAATATGGTCGTACTTCCTGATTCTTGTCAGGGCTCTAGCAGCGTTTTGGATGTACTGCAGCTGTCTAACAGTGAGCAGCCGTTACAGTAGTCTAACCTGCTGGAGACAAGTTCATATAAGTCTCTCTTCATGTCTGGTTTCGACACAATACCTCTGGTTTTGGCAATATTTTTTCAGATGGGAAGAAGCTGCTGCTGATACCTGATGCTCAGGTTTGAGTCAAAAGGTCTACTCCTAGCTTTCTAACCAGATTTTTCTGTTTTAAAGAGAGAGACGCAAGGTGACTGATCACACTTTCTCTCATTTCAGTTTACTTTGATTGATACTATCTGCGCCACTGTCTCCACATGTGCATAGCTGTGGTATTGCTGTGTATTAGCTGACTCAATGGAAGCATGAATAGATTGAATAAGAGGGGCCTCAAGCTTGACACCTGGGGGACTCCACAGGTCACGGCAGTTTTGTTCGAGACACAGTTGGCAATCTCAACAAAGTATGTCCTGTCCTCGAGATCGGACTTGAACCAGTTTAGAGCAGTACCAGAGATTCCCACCCAGTTTTCTAGCCTGTGAAGTAAGATCCCGAGGTCCACTGTGTCAAAGGCAGCGCTCAGGTCCAGCAGAACTACAACTGAGACTTTGCTTGCGTTGATGTTCATGCGGATCAGAGCTGTCTCAATGCCGTAGCGGGGCCTAGAATAAAGAGAGTGAATACTTATGTACATTGGATATTTCCGTTTTCATTTTTAAAGAGGGGGTATTCTGCTTTTTTCAGTCACATAGCACCAGTCTATATCACACTACAATGATGACCAAACCTTCTGTTGGTCTGTAAATGCAGTAAATTAGAATAACTGCCTTGTATAAAATTGCTCTCTCAAAATGGCTGTAGTGAATGTCTTGAAATAGGCCTCTGTCTCTTTAAGAACCTCTGAGCCTTTCCGACACGCCCCCTCCACACACTGTCTGTGGCATCAGTGGGGAGGGGGTTCTGCTGAGGAGCAGTGGTTGGTTACTCGGCTGGTGACGAAAGCTCGGAGGCGTCTCCAGGAGGTGGGGGCGTTCCTAGGAGGACTCAGGCAAACCTATCCCTAAAATGGCCGCCATCAGAGTTTTTACAGATTACTCAAAAATACGTGAATGTGCCAAGGCAACACTTCAGGCATGTTTTTAATGAGGGAATGACATAATAACATGATGTAAAGCTTGAAAAAGTCGATTTTGCATAATACCCCCCCTTTAATACATTTGCAAAAAGATTGACGATTTTTTGTGTTATTATTATTATTATTATTATTATTATTATTATTATTATTATTATTATCATCATCATCATTATTCATTTTTAATAAGGTTGTAACATAACAAAATGTGAAAAAGTTGACTAATGTGAGTACTTTCCGGATACACTGTATGCTTCACCCAGCGGGGGTGGTAGTTCGGCTGAGGAGAGGGAATTTTGAGGTCTAAGGCCAGAAACAACAACAATAAATCTATGTATTTATTTATTGGTTGGTACAGTGTATTTAATGAACACACCACACCGTGGGCTAATTTGAATCCGTTGTCCCACAGTCACTCTCAAACACACTCTCATTCATCCTGGCCTATTAGGGAAGTAGGGGAAACCATAGTACCCAGAGGAAAGGTACGCAGACACTTGGAGAACATGCAAACTCCACACAGAAACACTCTGTCCAGGTGGGAATTGAACCCGGGACCTTCTTGTTGTGAAGCACCGGACCTCTTATACAGACTGCACTCCTCTGCTCAGCTGGTTCTGGGTCAACCTTTGGGGGTTCCAGGGGAGTTCCTTCCTGTCTAGTGTGATTAGGGCGTCTTGTTTACAGGGGCAGGCTAGAGTTTTTTCACCTGTTGCACCACAGTGAATGTATGGCTGCCTCTCAGTCATACATTCACAATGACCTGATGTCGGCCAAATATATTTTTGTCCAACATGTCGCACAACCCTCTCTCCTACAATCTCCACGTGGGGCAAGTCTTTTTTCTTTTTTAGGACAAGTCAGGACCGAGTGTCAAGTCTTCTTTCTTTTTTTAAGGCAGATCAACGGATAGTGCGACCTCTGCTGGTACAATCGGATCCACATCGATATTTTTTGTTAGGGTCGTTAGGATTAGAGTGAGATTAGGGCCTTTTGTGAACAATAATAAGAAGCAATTCGTATGCTGTTCGAAGTTATGTTATGTTTATCAAACCACAGATGCATTACGCTTTCCTCGGGCCCTCACGGAAGAACCTTTGCTACTGCCGGACTGGTGGGGGGCCACATTTAAAAGGGGGGTCTGGGGGTACTTCCACAGAGATCTTTTTTATTTTAATGGTGCATAGACATGGCTTATTCTCGGGTAAAAAATAATCAGATAAATGTGAGGGAGTCTGCAAAGAGAGGGAACTAGTTTACAGCCCACACCGAGCACACATTTTTCTCCTTATGCCCAGGGGCCCTTCAACCTCTGAGATCAAATGCCTGGACTCAAGAAATGTGAAAAATACTGTCAATTCCTTTCACATTTCTTAGCATCCGCCAAGCAAACTTGCCTACTCCTGCTTTACACCACAGAAATCAGCTCTGCACATCAGTATAGCTTAAGGTTAAATAAATTGAAGGCCAATAAATGAAATGAAAATGATTAAGAAAGTAGTCTTTTAATATTTTATGCAAAACACTAAAAACTGCAATAAAAAAAAAAGCAACGACAACAAATCAACTTTTGCAAAGGACCATAAATGGTACTCTAGCTCAGTCAGTCCTCTAGGTGTCAGCCTTGTTCCAAGTAATCAGCAGCTGAAGCGTGGTTCATCAGAATAAAGACTGAGAAGTTCTCCTTGGTCGGTCTTCATCATGCTGCTTCAACAGCCGAATCTCTTGTGAACTAAAATGCATGAAACGTCTATTATTTGATTTGAAATGTAGCTGAGCAACCTTAGGGTGTGACAACACAAGTTTAAATGTGCACAATAACGTAATAGAGTGCAGGGTTTTGAAACGATACAGCAAAGGTGTATCTGATAGATCACAACACGATTCACTGACACAGGCCTAATATTTGTTTCTTAACTTTGTGGTGCTGAAACCTACATTAAATTAAATAAAAATAGCACAAAAAGTTGACAAACCTTTATACTGCCACTATTCAGACTTCAGAGCCTCCTCTAAAGCAGCTACCACAACACTTGCTTCGGGAAACTTCAGCTTCCCGGGTGGACCCTTCTTTATTCCTGTCCACAATGTTTTTTCTGTAAGACAAAACAAAATGTTTACACTCCTTCCCGTCTTTACAACAGTAACTATGTCCTCTCAGCCCCTACTGTCATCTTTTAGCTCGGAGTCAACACCACTGAGACCAGTGTCTGTGACACAGCAAGTAGACGTAGCTCATATAAAGCAGTCGACATACAATAATGTAATAACCTTAAGTGTGTTGTTTATAGCACATAACTCCAGATTAGGGCTGTCACGGTATGAAAATTTTACCTCATGGTTATTATGACCAAAATTATCACGGTTTTCAGTATTACCTCGGTATTTTTTTTTTAAATGAGTGTTAATATGTTCAGAAAGCATTGATAGTCCTACACAAACTGAAGTAGTTTAAAAAAAGTTTATGAGTGCTTATTACATTTAAAAAAAAATACAGACAAAGCCTTATCAAAACTGAAACTTTTCACATCAAAGTAAAGGAACTATTACTACTAACGATGTGTTGTTGATCGTTTCGAGGGTATTACATGTACTATTTATAGCGTCAGAAACAAAGAATATTTTTGAACAAGATAAACCGTCTACATCAGGAAAATTGTTCTCAGTTTGTGTCCTTCCAGTGAGCTTTCACTTTGCAGATTTGGGAAAATGCCTCAGACAGTGATCATTGTTAAATTCATAATACTGCGGCGAGAGTGAATCACCGGGAGCCCCGCAACGCATTGTGCCATTGTGCGGAGGTATCCGCGACACGGCTTATGCTGGCGGTGGCGCTGCAGCCGCACTATGGGGCGACTCGTTACATTCTCCCTCAACCCAAAGTCCCACATCAGCATTTCAGCTAAAACGCTAACGTTAACTTACTTAATAATAATAATAATAATAATAAATCGGTTTTATATAGCGCTTTTCTGGACACTCAAAGACGCTTTACATTGCACTATTCGTTCACTCCATACTCGGTTGTGGTAAGCTACTATTGTAGCCACAGCTGCCCTGGTGTCACACCTCCCTCTGGGGCTGAGTTTTCCTCCCTCCGAGTGTGTGTGTGCATGGGCGGAGTTTTCTGGATAGCACCTGCGTAAGATCTGCAATCAAGCTGATTCAAAGACCATGCTCTCCAGCAAGACTCTGCCAGATTGTTCCGTCCTGTGAGATGGTGATTTTTGATCGGCTACTTAAGATTTCTGAAATACTTACCTGTTTGAGATACTTACCTTCGTTTCTTGTTTTTTAGTTCACCACCTGCTCCGCACTGAAGACTCCAGTCCAGCTTTAAATAAATCAGTTGTATTTTTGAGCTCTTGTGTCTATTTTTTGGGTTCTCCATTTTGAGCCGTAACAGAACAATCTGGCCAAAATGAACCCAGCAGACCAAGATTCTCTCAAACAAGCCCTTGCTTCTCAGGGTGCTCTTGTTGGACAACATGATACGATTCTCCGGGAGATCACCGCCAAGCTGTTGGAATTGTCCACCAATGTGGCTAAGCTCAGCCATGATGTGAGCCAACTCTCCACACAGCTCACTACCCACACGGCTCCACCATCCTCTTCCTCTGAACAGCCTGAGGCCTCCGCTCCACCTCCAGCCATGCTTTCCCGGGAACCCTTCATTCCCACGCCTGAAAGATTCTCCGGTGACCTGGGATCCTGTGGCAGATTCCTTCTGCAATGTGCACTTGTTTTTGACCAGCAGCCTCATACCTACGTCTCAGATAAGTCACGCATTTCATTTGTTCTTAGTCTACTCTCTGGCAAGGCTTCACAATGGGCCACTGCTGAATGGGAAGCTAACTCACGAATTTTCCGGTCCTACTCAGCTTTTACTGAAGAAATGCGTAACATTTTTGATCATCCAGTTAAGGGGAAAGAGGCTGCAAAGAGACTACTAGCACTTAACCAGGGCTCACACTCAGTCTCTCAGTACGCTATAGACTTCCGTATACTTGCTGCGGAGAGTGGCTGGGATGACGAGGCATTGCAAACTGCCTTCACTAGGGGATTAGCGGAGAATGTCAAGGATGAACTTGCTGCTCGGGATGAGACTAACTGCCTGGAGGAGTTAATTTCTCTTTCGATTCGGCTCGATAACAGACTCAGAGAGAGACGCAGAGAGAAGTCTGCACGCCAATATGCAACTCGCGAACCTCATGCATCTCAGTTGTCGTCCACTAATTTTTCTGAACAAACCCGCTTTCCTCCTGTGTTTTCCAGTCCGTCAAAACCAGAACTCGCTGCCGAGGAGCCCATGCAACTAGGTCGAGCCGGCCTCTCATCAGCCGAACGGCAGCGACGTCAGAGGTCTGGGCTATGCATGTATTGTGGACAAAGTGGCCACTTCGTTGACTCCTGTTTTCTCCGGTCAAAAGAAAGGGCTCACCAGTGAAGGGAGAGGTCCTGGTGAGCCGAACCTCCTCTCCCCATCCCCCTACACCGAATCGGCTTCAGCTCCAGGCCTCTCTGTTGTGGTTATGTGAGTCCCTTCCACTTCTTACTTTCATTGACTCTGGAGCAGACGACAATTTCATAGACTCCTCTGTGGTCGCACAAGCCAGGATTCCTATTGAACCCATTGAACCGCCTATAGATGTGAATTCTTTGAATGGAGAACGTCTAGCGAAGATTACCCATCGCACCATTCCTATCATGCTCGTACTTTCTGGTAACCATAGAGAGGAGGCTCAGTTTCTAGTCATTACCTCTCCCCATGCTCCGGTTGTTTTAGGGCTTCCCTGGTTGAAGCTCCATAATCCCCACATTGACTGGGAGGCAAATAGGATTGTCAGCTGGAGTGTTTTCTGTCATTCACATTGTCTTCAGTCTGCCATTGGCCACAGTAAAAGTCCTGTTCCTTCACCTCCCAGTCCTCCTGATCTAACTTCAGTTCCCTCAGTTTACCACAACCTTGCCGAGGTGTTCAGCAAAGAGAAAGCCCTATCCCTTCCTCCTCATCGCCCTTATGACTGTGCCATTGAATTACTCCCTGGTGCGCCTTTGCCAACCACCCGCCTGTACAAACTGTCTCGTCCCGAAAGAGAGGCCATGGAACTGTATATCAAGGACTCTCTAACAGCAGGTTTGATTAGGCCCTCTTCTTCTCCAGTAGGGGCAGGGTTTTTCTTTGTGGACAAGAAGGATCGTACCTTAAGGCCCTGTATTGATTACCGCGGTCTTAATGACATAACAATCAAAAATAAATACCCTCTGCCACTCATTGATTCAGCTTTTGACCCCCTCAATGAAGCCACTATTTTCACAAAACTGGACCTCAGGAACGCTTATCACCTCGTTCGTATTCGCCAAGGGGATGAATGGAAAACGGCGTTCAACACACCTTTAGGCCATTTTGAATATAAGGTGATGCCCTTCGGAATAACAAATGCTCCGGCTGTTTTCCAGAACCTTGTAAATGATGTTCTAAGAGACATGTTGAACAAGTTTTTGTTTGTCTATATTGACGACATTCTAATTTTTTCCAGAAATCTCGAGGAACATATTCAGCATGTCCAGTTGGTCCTTCAGCGACTTCTAGAAAACAAACTCTTCGTAAAGGCAGAGAAGTGTCAATTCCACAAATCCTCTGTTCAATTTTTGGGTTTTGTCATTGAACAGGGGCGAATCGAGGCAGATCCTGCCAAAATCAAGGCTGTGGCAGAGTGGCCCAAACCTGAAACCCAAAAACAGCTCCAGAGATTCCTTGGCTTCGCAAACTTTTATCGCAGGTTTATCAAGGACTACAGCCGTAAGGCGGCACCTCTTACACGTCTTACTTCTACAGCCATTCCCTTTAAGTGGTCCGGTGAAGCAGAGGAGGCATTTTCCAACTTGAAGAAATGTTTTATCTCTGCCCCTGTTTTGTTGCATCCAGATCATTCCAGGCAATTCATAGTTGAAGTGGATGCCTCTGATTCCGGTTTAGGAGCTGTCCTGTCCCAACGGTCCCCAAAGGATCAAAAGTTACATCCATGTGCTTTTTATTCTAGACGACTTACACCAGCAGAAATTAACTACGACATCGGAAATCGTGAGCTGCTGGCTGTCGTCTCTGCATTGCATGAATGGAGGCACTGGCTGGAGGGAGCAGAGCACCCTTTCATAGTTTGGACGGACCACAAAAACCTGTCTTATCTGCGTTCAGCTAAAAGGTTAAATTCCCGACAAGCCAGGTGGGCTCTTTTCCTCGGCAGATTCAATTTTACTCTTACTTACCGTCCGGGATCCCGGAACACCAAACCTGATGCCCTGTCCCGCAAAGAGTCGCCTGATGAGCCAGAACTTGAGCCGCCAGGTCTTATTCTTCCCCCCACCTGTGTTGTAGAGAATCAAAGTCCTGAAGTCAACTGTTCCTCTACCTCACATTTATTGGGGGCAGTTCAGTGGGAGATTGAAAAGATTGTTCAAGAAGCTCAACGCACACAGCCGGATCCAGGCAACGGTCCAGCTAACTGTTTGTTTGTCCCTGATTCTGTTAGATCTCAGGTGCTTCAATGGGGGCACTCCTCGAAGCTTTCATGTCATCCTGGTTTCTACAGAACTTTCTCCTTTGTTAAGCAAAGGTTCTGGTGGCCCTCCATACGCCAAGACACTCGTGAGTTTGTCACTTCCTGTTCTATTTGTGCCCGTAGTAAGGCCGGTCACCAGCCCCCTGCTGGGCTGCTCCATCCTCTGTCGATCCCCAGGAGGCCATGGTCCCACATCGCAGTAGATTTTGTCACCGGACTTCCTATATCAGAAGGTAATGACACAATTCTTACTATTGTGGATCGATTCTCCAAGGCGGTGCACTATGTTCCTCTCCCCAAATTGCCTTCATCTACAGAGACTGCAAAACTCCTGATCCAACATGTGTACCGGCTGCATGGTATTCCCAGTGACATTGTTTCTGACCGTGGTCCACAATTCATTTCGCAAGTCTGGAAGGCGTTCTGTCAGTCCCTGGGTACCACCGTCTCCCTGTCCTCTGGTTATCATCCCCAGTCTAATGGGCAAACAGAGCGAGCGAATCAGAACCTTGGAGCCGCCTTGCGATGTGTCACTGCCCGAAATCCTTTGACTTGGTGTTCTTTCCTACCTTGGGTGGAGTATGCCCATAACTCCCTTGTCTCCTCCGCTACAGGCATGTCTCCCTTCATGGTTTGTCTCGGTTTCCAACCTCCTCTCTTTCCAGACCAGGAACAAGAGGTGGCAGTTCCTTCGGTTCAAGCTCACCTGAGCCGCTGTCGTCGGGTCTGGAAGGCAGCTCGGGCCGCTTTAATCCGTACGGCAGCTCGGAACAAGGCAATGGCGGATAAACATCGAAGACCTTCCCCTTCTTACCAGCCTGGACAAAGGGTTTGGTTATCCTCTCGAGATCTTCCTCTCCAGGTTGAGTCACGGAAATTGGCTCCTAAGTTCGTTGGTCCTTTTGAAATTGACAAGATAATCAATTCCTCCGTAGTTCGCCTGAAACTTCCTGCTGCCATGAAGGTTCACCCATCGTTTCATGTGTCCCTACTAAAACCTGTGCATTCTAGTTCTCTGTGTCCCCCTGCCGATCCACCTCCTCCCACCCGGATCATCGACGACCATCCGGCCTACACTGTTAACCGCATCTTTGATGTCCGTCGTAGAGGGCGGGGGTTCCAGTATCTTGTGGATTGGGAGGGCTATGGCCCAGAGGAGCGGTCCTGGGTTTCCCGGGGTCTTATCCTGGATGCCACCCTCCTTCGTGACTTCTACCGGGCGTTCCCTGGCAAGCCTGGTAGGACGTCCGGTGACGTCTCCTAGAGGGGGGGGTACTGTCACACCTCCCTCTGGGGCTGAGTTTTCCTCCCTCCGAGTGTGTGTGTGCATGGGCGGAGTTTTCTGGATAGCACCTGCGTAAGATCTGCAATCAAGCTGATTCAAAGACCATGCTCTCCAGCAAGACTCTGCCAGATTGTTCCGTCCTGTGAGATGGTGATTTTTGATCGGCTACTTAAGATTTCTGAAATACTTACCTGTTTGAGATACTTACCTTCGTTTCTTGTTTTTTAGTTCACCACCTGCTCCGCACTGAAGACTCCAGTCCAGCTTTAAATAAATCAGTTGTATTTTTGAGCTCTTGTGTCTATTTTTTGGGTTCTCCATTTTGAGCCGTAACACCAGGGGTAGACTGACGGAAGCGAGCCAACCAGTCTGCGCCATCGGCCCCTCTGACCACCACCAACACTCACTCACGCATTACATTCACTAAGCTTCCTGGTGTTCCCAAACGGTCTCCCATCCAAGTACCGACCATGCCCTTCCCTGCTTAGCTTCCAAGGTCTGACGGGATTGGGCAGAGCAAAGGCGGTATGACCACTTGCTGTAGAGTTGTGGGAGACGGTCAGCCAGGTGAGTCAAGAGGTTCAAAGTTTAGAGACACTTTTTCCTGCACGTTCCACAAACAGGAAAACTGTCTCTATCAACTGTCCTTCGGCTTTCTTAAAACACCCAAAATATGTCCAGAATTCAGGCATGGTCTCTGAGGCTGATAGATCCTGCGCGCTGTCGTCTCGGACATGATTCCAGCAAGAAAGTTTTGTTTTGGTTGTAGCTACAGAGTGCGCCTGCGGCAGCTTCAGCAGATGAGACAGCGGCTCATAAGGCTCACTTTGCCTAAACCGCGGGCGCGGTAATCCATCGCGGTAAAATATTTTTTCGAAAACAAGACGGTAATTATTATTGTCAACATTTTTACCGGGGTTTACCGCTACACCGCTTACCGTGACATCCCTACTCCAGATCATGTTCTTCGTGTGCAGTGTGTACTGAGATATGGAGGAGACTGTACCAACCTCAAATTAACTGCTTTAAAACATTCGACCAGAGTCTACATTAAAAAAAAATAAAAAAAATCCTCTAAATATTGACTAAATCCATTTACTCAATTTGTGCAATAATGCATTAGGTATTGGTATCAAAATCTGAGATACTGGCTCTGTATAAACCAAGTATTTTCTACTTGGCCCGTCTGTATTGTCTTGGTCTATACATTTTATTCTATGCCATTTTATTGATTCTATTGAAACTTTCAGAAATCGTGCAGCTTCTTAGCCTAGAGCGCTCTCCTAACGCACAGATGTACTGCTTTCCTCCAGTTATATCCAGATGCACAGAAGCCACTGCAGAAATCTCACCTTTGTCTCCATCCATCCAGGTGATCTCAAAACTTTTCCTGCGAGGTTTTAGTGGATTGAGGACCACAGTGATATCAGGGCGAGCAGCCACCAGCGCCGACTTGACCTCCAGTGCATTTCGCCCATACACTCGGCAGCTTTTGCTGCAAGAAAAAAACATTTACATGAGTAGAATTCATTGCAAAATATAAATAAACTGCAAATACTGAACTATATCGCATCACAATTTTTGGTTCAATTGAGTAGGTGGTGAAAACTGGTCCATAGAAAGGCTGCAATGGGCCACTATTATGGATGAATAATAGCGGTGCCAAATTAGAAAAAGAAAAAGGAGATTATCTAAGAAAAGCCTTGATTTATAGAAATTATGAACCCCATTGGTTCACAGGGCTTCGTCATTTTGCTCATTTAAAACCCTTGTTGAGGAGAATACTTTAATGGAAATAGTATTATTCAGTTTCAGAATACTGAATGCTCGCCTTAAAATCTACTTAGAAACACATTATGTTACTTTGTCGAATCAGAGGATTGTGTTCTGAATACTGAGAATACTTTCATGTTGATTTGCATAAGATAATGCATAAAAGCGGCGTATAATGATTAAGATGTTGAGACAACACCTGCTACTTATGTTGACCACTAATTTGAAATGCAAAAAAAGCACTTTGCAAAAGGCCCACAGAAGGACAGAGCGAAACCAAACTAAACTGTTTAAAACTATGTTTATGAAACAGATATTCAATGATTGAGCACCGTGATGTCCATCCATACATTTTCTTCACTTTTCCGTTTCCGGGCAGACATTGCACCAGCCCCCTATGGCTCCTCCTGCAGGTGGTGGGTCCACAGAAGGACAGCCTCATGGTTCTAACCGGGCCTGTTGGTCTCTCATAAGGGGCTTCTGAACCGATCTTTGTCTGACCCTTGACCTAGAACCTGTTTGTCCTGGGAGACCCAACCAGGGGCACGAAGCCCCCGACAACAGAGCTCCCAGGACCATTCAGGTGCTCAAACACCTCCACCACGTTAAGGTGCTGGTTCCAGGAGGGGAGCCTGTGATGTATTCCTTTTAAATCAACTGTATTCTAAATACCCTCAAATGAAAAAGTACCTGTACCTGAATACAGTTACCCAAATGGGTATTTCCAAATACATGTATTCAGTTTTCAGTTTCTACCCAACACTAACCCCTGCCCACCATAACACCACATAGTGTCACGGCCTGTCGTTCTCACCAATGCTCAATAACCACTCTTCTTCTTCCGTCTTCTGGCTGGACATCCTCTCCACCGGTGTTTCCCTTCACCTCCAGAGGAGTTTCCTCCCCCTGCACCTCGGCAGCTTTGCGTTTCACTCCTCGACGGCCTAAACAGAAGACAGTAGTAATAGCAATGGCTCTGAGCCCACACTTCAGTGCTCCCCCTTTAGCAATTGTTTGTTGTTAGTAAAGGTACAGAAGGATTATACAAATCCACAAGGAAACCTCATGACTGACCTGCCTTGGACGCCATTTTCATAAACTTTCGCGCGAATCTGGACCAAACCAACGCCATGAAGGGGGATGTCTAAATAGGAATGGGCGATACCATTACATGCGGCTTCTCGATATTATCTTTAAAGTTACTTTGAAGATAAAAAAGTCTCTCGGCTACATGTTAGTCTCTGCTTTAGATATTCAAATGCTTAAGTCCAGATTTACGGAGCCCATAAATTAACACTATTGAGATTAAAAATATATTTTATAAAAGGAGGTAACTACGTTGGGATCCTGACAACCAGTCGGGGGACACGACTTGTTAATTTGGCCCAAAATCTCGGCCACCTTCCTTTGCCATTGAAGGCAGTGCCTCCAAACAGTGTCCTGCCTCGCTCCAAAGAGAGCTGCAAGTCACATCACAAGAGAGCAAGGGAAGAGCCTACTGTGCATCCGAAATGTATTCACTTTTTCCATTTTGTTATTTTACAGCTTTATTCCTAAATGGATTTTTATTTTAAAGTAAAACATGACACACCGTAGCTACACCTCACAAAATGGGAAAATATCACATGTAGGCTACATACAGTATTCACATGCTTTGGCTGCTCTCATGCACCCTGTTTACTGACTGTCATTAAGATGTTTCTACAACTTGACCACCTGTTGTTTATTACATTCATTGGGCTTCGTTTGGAAAGATCACACCTTTCTGTCCTACAGCTGACAGTGCATGTCAGAGCAGAAACCAGGAGTCAAAGGAATTGTCTGTACCTCTGAGACAGGTTGTATTGAGGCACAGATTTTGGGAAGGGATAGGATATAGAAAAGCACCGTGGCCTCAGTCATAATGGGAGAAGTTCAGAACCACCAGGAGACCTTCCTAAAGCTGTTTAGTCCTGACTCTGGGATCCACCAGGAGACCCCTCCCTGAAGTTCTCAGGGCCTGAGATGGTTCAAACGGCTCTAACATGTCAGAGATGTACTTTGGTGCTAAGCCAGGAGAAGACTTGAACACAAGCTGAGCTATTTTAAACTCTATTCTCTGAGCGTCAGGAAGCCAGCGCTGGACTAATATGGTCGTACTTCCTGATTCTTGTCAGGGCTCTAGCAGCGTTTTGGATGTACTGCAGCTGTTACAGTAGTCTAACCTGCTGGAGACAAATTCATATATAAGTCTGGTTTCGACACAATACCTCTGGTTTTGGCAATATTTTTTCAGTTGGTAAGAAGCTGCTGCTGATACCTGATGCTCAGGTTTGAGTCAAAAGGTCTACTCCTAGCTTTCTAACCAGATTTGTCTGTTTTATAGAGAGAGACGCAAGGTGACTGATAACACTTTCTCTTATTTCAGTTTACTTTGATTGATACTATCTGCGCCACTGTCTCCACATGTGCATAGCTGTGGTATTGCTGTGTATTAGCCGACTCAATGGAAGCATGAATAGATTGAATAAGAGGGGCCTCAAGCTTGACACCTGGGGGACTCCACAGGTCACGGCAGTTTTGTTCGAGACACAGTTGGCAATCTCAACAAAGTATGTCCTGTCCTCGAGATCGGACTTGAACCAGTTTAGAGCAGTACCAGAGATTCCCACCCAGTTTTCTAGCCTGTGAAGTAAGATCCCGAGGTCCACTGTGTCAAAGGCAGCGCTCAGGTCCAGCAGAACTATAACTGAGACTTTGCCTGCGTTGATGTTCATGCGGATCAGAGCTGTCTCAATGCTGTAGCGGGGCCTAGAATAAAGAGAGTGAATACTTATGTACATTGGATATTTCCGTTTTCATTTTTAAAGAGGGGGTATTCTGCTTTTTTCAGTCACATAGCACCAGTCTATTGCACACTACAATGATGACCAAACCTTCTGTTGGTCTGTAAATGCAGTAAATTAGAATAACTGCCTTGTATAAAATTGCTCTCTCAAAATGGCTGTAGTGAATGTCTTGAAATAGGCCTCTGTCTCTTTAAGAACCTCTGACCCTTTCTGACACGCCCCCTCCACACACTGTCTGTGGCATCAGTGGGGAGGGGGCTCTGCTGAGGAGCAGTGGTTGGTTACTCGGCTGGTGACGAAAGCTAGGAGGCGTCTCCAGGAGGTGGGGGCGTTCCTAGGAGGACTCAGGCAAACCTATCCCTAAAATGGCCGCCATCAGAGTTTTTACAGATTACTCAAAAATACGTGAATGTGCCAAGGCAACACTTCAGGCATGTTTTTAATGAGGGAATGACATAATAACATGATGTAAAGCTTGAAAAGTCGATTTTGCATAATACCCCCCCTTTAATACATTTGCAAAAAAGATTGATGATTTTTTGTGTTATTATTATTATTATTATTATTATTATTATTATTATTATTATTATTATTATTATTATTATTATTATTATTATTATTATTATTATTATTATTATTATTATTATTATTATTATCATCATCATCATCATTATTCATTTTTTAATAAGGTTGTAACATAACAAAATGTGAAAAAGTTGACTAATGTGAGTACTTTCCGGATACACTGTATGCTTCACCCAGAGGGGGTGGTAGTTCGGCTGAGGAGAGGGAATTTTGAGGTCTAAGGCCAGAAACAACAACAATAAATCTATGTATTTATTTATTGGTTGGTACAGTGCATTTAATGAACACACCACACCGTGGGCTAATTTGAATCCGTTGTCCCACAGTCACTCTCAAACACACTCTCATTCATCCTGGCCTATTAGGGAAGTAGGGGAAACCATAGTACCCAGAGGAAAGGTACGCAGACACTTGGAGAACATGCAAACTCCACACAGAAACACTCTGTCCAGGTGGGAATTGAACCCGGGACCTTCTTGTTGTGAAGCACCGGACCTCTTATACAGACTGCACTCCTCTGCTCAGCTGGTTCTGGGTCAACCTTTGGGGGTTCCAGGGGAGTTCCTTCCTGTCTAGTGTGATTAGGGCGTCTTGTTTACAGGGGCAGGCTAGAGTTTTTTCACCTGTTGCACCACAGTGAATGTATGGCTGCCTCTCACTCATACATTCACAATGACCTGATGTCGGCCAAATAAATTTTTTGTCCAACATGTCGCACAACCCTCTCTCCTACAATCTCCACGTGGGGCAAGTCTTTTTTTCTTTTTTAGGACAAGTCAGGACCGAGTGTCTGTTTCTGGATTGCCGTGGCCACCCTCCTGCCCCTAATGTTAATGCTGGCTCTTCTTCGTGCCTCACTTACCGGGACTGTTAGGCGCAGTCATAGACACAAGGAGATTAGGTTACCTGGGCAGTACACTTAATGTTTTGCGTTTCAAATCTGACGTTTTTTTGGTTTCTCATACAGGTTTTTGCGTCTTGTGAGTTGGCAGTTTTTAGCTGCTGCTGCACAAGTTAAAAGGAGACAGAAAAATGTGCATTCTTTCAAGTGTAGACTATAAATGTGTTGTTAGGAGCTCTATGTGTTGTGTTTGTATAAATAAATAAAATATGTATACCATCATCCTTTTTAATTTGTTTTCCAGATTTACTTCTCCGGTGGATCCGGTTTCTACTCATTGGACAATGGGAGTGGAGTGAATGGAGTGATGTTAACTGAAGAACATTAATTATACATGTGATGTGCCTAATAGTGTTAGACTGATGTATTTATATATTAGTCCCTTGACGTCAGCTGTCACAGTGTGTCCCTTCTGTATGAGCCATGTGTGAGAAAAGACGTCATCAAACACATACGATCACTACGCCAATGCGAGCCAACCTCCGAAATGTGCCAAGACAGGCCTAAAAAGGTCTTTGTTTCTGAGTGACAGCTTATGACAGGCACCCAAAAACTAACAAAGGCAAACAAAGCAAAGGCAAATAATAGAAGACAGTATTGGGATTGAGTGGGCGCAGTGTGATGCCTCTTTAAAGTATGACGAGGAGGACTTCTCCATATAGGCCTGCGAACAACCGGAACTCCTGTGACCACCCAGTCATCAACAGACAGAGATGGGTTGAAAGGGTTCAAATCTGTTATGGTCCAATTTATAAAAATGTATATCCATTATTATCAGATTTTACTCTAATGTTTAGGGCACAGTACAAAAGAGTCATTCCTGTTCGGGGCCATCTGTGTTCCCAGCAATAAATTTGATGTATTTCATTTACAAATAAGTTTTAACTATTTTCCCTAGGCCTATATATCATAAAAAAAACAGTACCAGCATTGCAACTTCTTTTTATTTAATATGATTATAGAGTAAGCACACTGGATACCCTTGTTCCCAATCACGATTGCTCTACTTCTGTTCAAATTAATGCATTTTGCTTCCCTTAGTTCTGGGATCTTCTCCATCATCTCACTGTGAATTGATGTAAAGGGTTGAGGAGGTTTCTGATTCTGGGACAAATTGTCATTTTAATCCAGGTTTCAGTCCCATTTTCCTCCATCTCTGAATCGTATCAGTTTGTCAGCTCTTGTTATTTCTCCAGGCCAGGACATCTTGATTAGCTGCATTGTTGAAGCTGGATGTTTATGTGTCTTGTTTTTTTTTGAATTTTATTTAATTTTATTAGTTTATTTGAACAGGGACAATGCACATTAATTAGCATCACTGTAAATGTGCCAGTCTTAGATTAGATCCAAAGCTAGTTTTCAACTGTAGTCCCTGGGCAAGATGTAGATTATCAACAGTAAACAATATACACCGTGTCTACATGTGTCTTTGAGGTGAAACTAAAGGCGAATTACCACCTCGGTGGACAATAAAGTTTTCATATCTGTTTCCCAACAGGCTGTCAGGAAGCTGAACTCTCTCCCTTCCCTGCTCTCCCTTCCTCTACTTCCACCTACATTCACAAACGGCGGTTCACTTGTTTCCCTTCAAGGATACCGAACCCTGAAATCCCCAATTTTGTGCACATATTCAAACTGTTTGTACAAAGGGTTTGAAAGTAGAGAGTAATTTCAATTCTCTGTTTTCATGTGGGGCAATTGGAATAAATTAAATAATTAAATTTGTTTTATCTTCTAACCCATCTAATGCCCCATTTAACATGTTTTAACCTGTTACTTGCTGTTCCCCCGATCAGGGGTTAGGGCTACGATTAGGGTTAAGGACAGACACGTGATGTGAGTTGTGTTTCATTCACACAGATCTTACACAAATTTTAAATTAAACTAGATGGTCTTGGCTTTCAAATGAGGTATCACACTGTTATATAGGCTGTAAGCTCTCCTGTCATTACACTTTTAGATATGGATAGGCATATTTGGAGAAAATAGCTCTAAACCTAACCCTAAGATGGCAAGTAAAAGGAATAAGGAAATAATATTATTTAATACATTCTTTGATGTATAGTCAAGGACAAAAACAACAACAAAGAGAAGCATGTAGTGTTTGTTCAATTTATTAATAAAGTATAACGCAATCAAATAAGGTTTCAGTATCACAGTGATGATTCAGTTTTCTGACATATGGGACACACAAACGACATGTGGCCTCTGACTGTACATAATCATTGGCAGTAGATATACAGTTTACATGAAGCGACAGCTGTCTGGGTTCATTGCATCCTCATTTTAAAATATGCGCTGCCTTAGTAGAGGCGCATCACAAAAGCCTAACAGAAAAAAGTTAGGACCATTATTTCGTCATTGACTCATTAAACACACAAGCAAATACACAGTCAGTGTATGCAGTCACTGCGAACACAACACAGGCATTCAAACTTAAGTTTTTTTTAGCTTTGGTATTGCTTTGGTGATGAAAGACTTTAGATTTTAGAAAACTAAAAGATGCATCAGTGACAAAAATGTTATATATCTTTAGCATACCTCTTCAAAAACAAAAACTCAGGCATCAGTAATGCATCCAAAAAAGTGTGGATAAACAAACATCTTTATATTGTATTATACAATTACATTAATTGCAAGCACTTCCGGGTAAATGGAGTAAAATAAAAGGACAAAACATGAGAGTAAAGAGGAATTACTTAAATTAAATACACTGATCTGGGTCCATCATATACTCACTTATTATTATTGTCACCCAACTGAAAAGCAGAAATGTTTCTTGAGAGGTTTATTTATTATTTATAGTGCTGTTATACTGCTGGTATACAGATCACGCCTTCAGTGTTTTGTCCATCGGCCTGCTTCTGTTTCTCCTCTTGCACTTTCGGTCACTCTGGATCTCACCCTTCCAGTGCAAGAGAGTGGTTTGCACAGCAGTAACTAGTGCACTACACTTATTTATGTATTTCTTCACTTACAGTCCTGCCTCTTGTTAATAAGGCCATCCTCTTGGCCTTTCAGAGGTGTCAAGGACTTTCAATTAAACCCAAAGTCGTGACAAGTTGAAGCAGAGAAGAGAATTAAGAGGACGAAAGGGGTTCAGCCAAACACCAAATGTAGTGAGACCGCTACCACAGACAGGGAGACGAGATGGAGAAAGAATGGGACATTGGTTCGAGTGGTGGATGAATAGAATGCAGAGTTATCAAAACCTGGGGGGCACTCTGGTTCAAAACAGCGAATTGAGGCATCTTCATTGCCATAATTTGCCCAGTATTCCTCTGGGTCAAGCTTCGGCAACGCTGCCTCAGCCTCTGACATCTCATACTTAGCCGGGGCAGAATCGAAGGGGGTTTTGGGGAAGGTCTTCACTGTCTCAGAGCTCTGATACATGGATTTGGATGCAGGCTTGTTTTTGGAGAACCACCAGCGGGTCTTGGTGCTGAATGTGGTGGTAGTGGTTCCTGCTGGAGAGCCAGGATCAGGCACTGGACATAAGGCGAAGTCCATCTCGCGAAGGAACCGCAGGTCCTGGCCGCGGAGCTGGGAGGGAGAGGTGCACACAACCTCAGAGGAGGCAATTCGGGATGTACGAAACCACTCCCACAAGGGCTGGGCCTCACAGTCACAGGACCAGGGGTTACCGTTGAGGCGCAGGAACTGTATGCCCTGGACATCCCTCATGGCCTGCCCGGGGAGCTCGGCCAGGGAGTTATTGAACAGATAAAGAATGGTCAGGCGACCCAGGTCCCGGAAGGACTTGCGGTGTACCTGCCGAATGCGGTTGTCATGTATCAGGAGACGATCCAAGTTAACCAAGCCTCTGAAGACATTTTCAGACAGAGCACGAATGCGGTTTCCATGAAGAAAGAGATGACTGAGGTTAACCAGGTCTGAGAACAAGTCATCCTGTAGAAAATGGAGCTGATTCTCCTGGAGTCAAAACAAAGCAAGTTAAACAACCTGAGTCACATATTCAAGATTTATGTCATGTATATTCCATCTGTCATTTTGTATAATTCAGTTTACAGCTCAGTTTAATTTTTAGTTTCACTTTTTTAATTGATAGTTTAGACGACTGTACTGCCAGATCAATGTGACAAATGACTCTGTAATAACTTGAAATCATAACAACGCTGGCCAAGAAGTGACTTCCTGTTTCGATCCAGCACTCCAAAATAATAGCTTTTATAAACACATTTTAGGTCTTTTGTCTGTTAAAAGTTAGGCAGAAAGAAAGTTAAAGTAATGATTGTAATAACTGAACTTTCATTTTGGTGTGCTGGATCGAAACAGGAAGTCACTTCATGGGCGGCGTTGTTATGATTTGAAGTTATGCACAGAGTCAGTTGTCTGGAGAATAAATGCAAATGCAACGTATTTATCAGGTCCATTGTCTAGACTGAAGTGAATATTGTGTGTACCTGTAGGTAGAGGAACTGGAGGCTATACAGCTTGTGGAAGAGGTCATGGGGGAGAGCTGCCAGCCTGCAGCGGTGCATGTGCAGGCTCTGCAGCTTCTCCAGCCCTCTGAAGGCGCCCCCCTCCAAATGCCGCAGAGAGGGGTTATCGCCCAGGTCCAGCTCCTCCAGAACCCGCAGGTTACTGAAGGCCCCAGCCTCAATCCACGTGATGTTGTTTCCATACAACCAAAGCACCTGCGCACAGGGTGATTCATTCAACACAGTCTAAATTAAGTGAATCACAGGGACATCACATACAACAGGCTTTTACGGCATTCTCACCTGTGTCTCAAAGCCAAAGGAGTCTGCACGGAGCTGAGTGATTCGGTTGTGCTGCAGAAATACACGCTGAGAGTCGTAGGGGACATCTGATGGGACTACGGTGAGGTTCTGGGACTGGCAGCTGACCGTCATGGGCGAGGGGTAACAGACACACAGTATGGGACATGCGGTCACCCCGCCCGGCTTCACCACCACCAGCCACAGTATCAGCCATAGGATCAGTCCACCTGAGAAGAGGCCATAGGTTTAAGTCAGGTCAGCAAAGCCACAACAGGTGTGTAGCTGATCATTGTCAAAACTATTGTTGTTAAGAAAGGGATGCTTTAATAACCCCTGGATTGTTGTTGTCCAATGAACTTTAAAGGCACTTTTATAATTAATAGCAAAATCATTCATCCATTTTTACCTGGACGATCAGTTTACATTAGGGAGATATTATAACCAACTACATACAGTATATCAGTTTGGGGGGAAAAATACATGGATCAAAAACACATTTTAAAAGAAAATAGTAAACGTTGGAGTCACGTGCCGGAGTGCATTAAAATGAACTTGGATTTCAACTTGCAACGCAATCTACACCAAAAGGATGTTGAGATGAAGATTGCCATTCAAGCGCCACGCTAAGGTAATCGGAGTCGGATCGATGTCAGGTTGTCATCAATAATGCGTGAGCTCCTTGGCACAGCTTGAATGACTTTACACAGAGGAGGCTACCGCGGGAAAAGTACATGCGTTAAAAAATAATGAACTTCCCATTCATCTACTGTGCGCAAGATTTTCCAGCGGCCTCACCCTCTGACCCTGGAACAAGCCGAACTATTAGGAGAGCGGGGCAGCCGGAGTTAAGTGCAATGAGACACCTGAACTAAATCTTAGTTACTGCCAAGTCGAGGAGTGATAAGACAATGGGTTTAATGAGTTTACCTTTGGGTCTATTTGTGCGTAAAAGCGCAAAAAAAAGAGTCAGTTTCCGTCGTTTGTAAATGTAATCAGCAGTCCACAGTTTATAAACACATTAAATGTTGTAGAAAGCCTTTGTTTGTTCTTTCTTTCTTTGTACTCAAATCCACAATAACACAAAAATAATAATTAAAAAAATTACAACAAGTAAGCTACAAGACAGAAAAAGACGTAGCAGAACTGTTCATGCACTTTTTAAATTCAAAACGATCAATTTGTTTCAGGAAGGAAGATAAACGAACTTACCTTTAAAGTTGGTGAATGAGCGCCTCTTGAACCAACGCGCGTCCATCTCGAACCAAAGTCAAAGCGAGTTAGCTTGAGCAGCGAGAGGTGCCTGCTGGCTGCTATCTCTGCTCTGCTCTGGTCTTCGAGGTACTGCGGCGGCTCGCAGTGACGTCCATCAGTCCCATCCGTGGTTTTATAGAGGCGAAGCGCCCACAGTCGTGGGCAGCGAGGATCCAAGACACGTCACTTAGAGGAGGAGAAATAGCCTCGGAAGAAGAGACCAGAAAGGCAGTGACAGGGTTGTCATTACCATATGTAACTCATCACAATCTGTCACTGTCACATTCAGGAAAAACGTGTCCTTTAATTTTAATCAGGCATGCTTCAAATTATAGGCTAAATATGGACAGAAACTTGTTTTGCAATGCCCAGTATTCAGTGATAGTCACCATCATATTACGCATCATCACAGGAAGAAGCCAAATGAATGAATCATGCTACGTGGGTTGAGGAGAACAGCCAATAAACCAAGCAAGATATTGGAAACGCTTTTGCTGAGAGGGAGTCAATATGGCCTAAAACAAGGGATTCCCACTTCAAATAAGGCATTAAGCACCACTCTCATGTATATCACAGAGAGGCCTGAAATAGCCTATGTAAAAATGGATGTAAACAAAAACATGTGTGATTCTATAAAATCAAAAAGGTCACTGAATCTGTCAATGGATCTGCCACATAAAGGCGCTGTGTATAAATATCAGTGTCTCATTAATTGTATGTAGCCTATCCAAACAAAATGTTATTTGGTGGATACTCCATATTTCACTAGCCTATATACATACTGGGTTTGGAGTTGAAGGGTTTTTTCATTAAACACGGGGTCTGTGGGAGGGAATGGAGGCAGCGCGTCAGTGCACGCCTCTCAGGTCAGTGCCAGCTACAACATGATGCACTTCATCTGTCCCTCAGAGAAAACAGGGCTCACGAGAAGCTGTCGAAGTGTCATCTGCAGCTTCAAGCTGTGAACAGAGGGCAGTGGATCAGTGGATCCACGCCTCAGACCACACTGTCCTGGGCTGTGAGGGAGGTATTACAAATCTCTATAGGGATCTCATGGGTACATAGGGTCGTCCGTGTGATTATTCACACTGTATTCTGCCTCAAAAAAGCTGGAGGAGGCATTAGCTCAGCCTGTTGACTGCAACATGTTTCTTCAAAGATATCGATTGATGAGTTGGACGCAACTAGGCAATGGAATTAAAAAATAATAATGACATGAGATCATGGGCAAGTTGTATTACAAAAAAGTGAAGAAAAAACAACATGATCTCTATGATGTCAGAATGAATCACTGACATTTTATGTTAAAAACTTTAAACTATTAAAATATGTTTCCCACTCCACTCACACATGCAAAAGTCATTGTGAGGAGAAGGTGCAGTAAAGTCTGACATTTAGTGTTCACAAAAGCATTATAAACTTAGGCCATTGTTTGAGATCTAAGTATGACCATCACCATATCACTGCAGCAAATACCTATTATATAGTAATATAAAAATGCATTGGTTTTTATGTACATTTGATTTCTGTATTTTAAATGTGTCTGTCACTGGACCGTTATGTGGGATTGTTCATGTTATATTCACATTAAGCCCTAAACTGTATGTGAAATCTAAATAATGTGAAGCGTATGAGTGACATACAACCTAGTAATAACAATTTAAAGGCCCTTTACAAGATTTAATACAAGTAGTAGAATAAAATGTGATCCTGAACAATTGTTTGATGCACTCGTGCTTTACAGAGAAGGTCCGAGGTTTAATAGAGCGGACAGAGCCTTTCTGTCTGGAGTTTGCATGTCCTCCCTGTGCCTGCAGAATTTTCCTCCGGGTACTCTGGTTTCCTCTACCACTAAAAAATGTACAATAAGAGTGTGTGTGTCTACGAGTGTGGGACAATGAATGGATATCAGCCCATGGATAGAGTTCAGTGTGGCGTGTTGTTTAGATGCATGGGACCCATGTGTGGTCATGAACATACACTGTCCCAACCTGCAACCCTTGTCTTTACATTTTAGGGTTCAGTAGTTTGAAATGACCTGTTCTACTGATTGCCATTTTAATAGTTTCTTTCCCCAAGCTGTGATCACTTTAAACAAGGCACTTTAACTGTTTTGTATGGACTTTTATTGTACAGCATTTTACCCTCGAGTTTTTAATGTGGCATTCGTTTGTTTTTATGTGGTGTCCTTTTATGTATTGTTGACATTGCACTTAGAGCTCCTTACACATTTTTTCCAATGTGGTTTTATACTGCTAATGTCCAATAACCTGAATCTGAATCTGCAAAAGGTATCATCATTCTCTCTCGGGCCAACACGGAGACGCTAATGCATGCTTTTATCACCAGTCGTATCGACTACTGTAATGCCCTGCTTTCTGGTTTTCCCAAAAAGAGTATCTCAGGTCTACAATTTTTACAAAATTCAGCAGCTCGTGTCCTGATGATGACCAGGAGGTGGGACCACATTACACCGGTTTTAGAATCGCTGCATTGGCTCCCATGTGTTTCAGGATCGATTTTAAAGTTGTTTTAATGGTTTTTAAATGTCTTAATGGTCTTGGTCCTTCTTATCTTTCAGAACTGCTTTTACCTTACGAACCTTCACGGCCCCTTCGCTCCTCCGGCAGAGGTCTCCTAGTTATTCCTAAAGTCAACAAAAAGACTCATGGTGAGGCGTCTTTCCAATATTACGGCCCTCGCCTCTGGAACCACCTGAGGAGGAGCTCAGGGCTGCAGAGAACATTCATGTTTTTAAGAGCAGCTCAAGATCCACCTTTTTAGCTTAACTTTTAACTGACATCTATTTATTTAGTCCTAATATATAAAATATATATATGGGAGGTTGTGCCAGGCGTCTTGTTTTAAACGTTGTAATCTGTAAAGCACTTTGTGATACCTTTCAGTATGAAAAGCGCTTTATAAATAAAGTTTGATTTGATTTGATATCAAAACCTGAACTTTGTAATCTGTATTTTAAAAGCTACTTGTTCAAGAATACAATAAGAATTGAAAGTGTCTGTGCTGCAGTTGCGTCTTTCCATGTGGCCGTCCTTGTTACCTTCCACACTCCTACTCAAATAAACATATCAAATACATACAGCAAAATACTAGGGCAAGCAAGAGGTAACCGGTGTTTGAGTGGGACCACCACCCTGGTACCAAGTCGCCAAAAATCGTGCTCCTTTAATGCACAGACCAGGACACTCAAAGGCACTCCTCGAAATGTACAACGAATAAAAGGTTGAGCAGGAGGTGAGCTGGTGCTCGAAGGGCGCCCCCTTTCAGCAACAGCTCACCAAATCCTGCTTCTTTTAACGCATAGACCAGGACACATTGAAATGTACTCACAGATGACAAAACACTTAAGACACACACGAAGGAAACTATATGTTTATATATGCACGTACTGTCCATGTACAGGCATATATAAATATGGCAATGATGGTATTATATGGGGCAGTATCAGATGGCAGCAATGACCTGTTACCATTCGATATTTAAGAATGCACAGTACAATGTACTGTAAGACAGTATTCTAAACCTGATTCTGTTTGATTATGGTTAGGTATCTATATCCTAAACTATGTGTTGATTATGGTTTTGTATATCTTAATTGTACCATAATGAGCTGGTCTCAAAGAACAAACCGGAAAGTAAAAGAATGGCAGTTGTAAAGTATGTAAATACATTGAAAGGGGTAGGCATAAATAAGCATTGTTTGCTTTGGCCTACTCCCTTTTGGGCATTCTTGTGTTTATTTTTTTTAACAACTTGGAACTTGGAATTGCTCAAATAAAAACTAAACTAAAAGCCCCTCGAGGAACAGATAATGCAAATGAACCTTGGCTATTATGTTGAATGCCTACTTGTTCCTTAAATAAACAAATAAATAAATAAATAAACTTCACCTTTTAAGTTTTACATCTAACAAACTAACCACCTGACTCAATATATTATGTATGTATGCTGGGTCATAGCTGCAAGGTTGGGGTGACCTTTTCTTTTCAAAGTGATGCTGAATGAGTCTGTCAATAAATATGTATAGCCTCCTGCCATTGATGTATAATTCATTATTACATAAAATGGGTCATGTCCCTTGTCCAAGTTACTCACACAGTGACCTAAGGGGCCTTCTTGAAAAATAATTAAAATCTGTCGAAATATGTGATTTACATAAAAATATGTAAAATACATTGATACATACACCACATCTCCTGGACCAGTTAAATTACGCCATAATCACATGAGGATAGATGGATTTTTATAATAAATGTTACTGCCAGTTAATTGCACATTACTCAGACATCTACATCCACGACTGGTCTGCAGAGACCTCTTGTGTCTGAGAAAGGGACAGCACAAGCAATATTTTATATACATTATACTACAGCGCAAGTAAATCACACTACTACACATAGTACTGTGTGTATGCTAAAATTAATCATAAAATAAATTTTATGATCTCGAAGAAGTAAAATAGAAAATAAGGCAGTTCAATGAGGCGTAAATCACACATCTGTATAGTACCTATATTATACTTAACATATTTTAATCTTTGAATGTGATTATCCTGAAAATAGAACATGCATTCATGTGTTTATATATGTGGTCCAAGTTCACTTCGGGCAACAAAGAATGATAAAGGCGACTTTGTAACTAATCCTGAGTGGGAGGGTCACACACAGGCCACTCTTGTATAAATTGAAGTTAAAATTTTTGAACCAAGTAAACAGCAGGAAATTTGTGGTTCAATCTTTGACCAGAGACTCAGCGGCAAATGAGGAGTTTCTGGTCACAAGCGGCACCAACAAGGTAAGGTAGTTTTACGTGATTCCTAATCATTTCTAACCCCAAAAAAGCCGGCAATATATTGTTTACAAAATAACTTCAGAATTGTCCAGTATAAAACGCTGCAAAAACTGCTGAAGCGAAAAAATTATAAATGCAGTGCAATCTTTCCACAAAAAGAAGGGTTAATGTGATAATTCAGAACGTTTGTATTTTATTCCTAAAGTGTTGCTTGTTTCTCTCTTTTTGAGCAAAACTTGAGTCATCCAAAATGTGGTTCAGGAAGGTTTCAATTTAAATTATGTCAATTTTAGCAGTTTGACATTAAACATTCATTATATGGTAAACTTAATACCACTTATCCACTTAATACCCTGCAATAGAAACCGACATTTAAAGTGCTTTGGAATTTTTTTTCAAAAATAGGAACTATATCTTCCTAGTATCTATAAGACCATTCATAAAAGTTTAGATTTTCTATTATTTTGACTCATAAGGTTCAGCCTATGTATAAGCTTGAATGTGGATGTTTAAAATAATAATATGCATATGAAAATGAATAATATGAATATGAATAATAATATAAATGAATACAGGGGCACGAATACTTGCTGAACTCCCTGTAACTCCAACATTCCTCTGGACATTTTTAAGCATGTAGATACGAGATACACGCAGTTCTATTGATGAAACCTTGATACTCCAGCAGTGAGCTGTGCTGCTCAGGTGGATGCCAGGAGGGATTAGGTGGTCTGAAATCCCCCAGAGGCACACGAGAAGGTGAACACTATCTGTGGAGGTGAGCTCCGCCGCAGCACGAGCCATGAAGGCTGCTTTGTCCTGGGAGTTTCACGGTGGCTTTGGGTTCGGGCAGAAACACCTACAGGTCCCATAGAGACACGGGCTGCAAGAGGAAAATAAAGAAAACATGTTATGAAATGCAGGGTTTAACTTAGATATGCAGCTAATCTGGAAATACAGTGACATTATGCACTTCAGTTTTTGTCTTGTCAATTGATAATGCCTTTATACATTTTCTACACTGATTAGGCTCCAAATATCCATTACTATTTATAATTATGGATTAATAATGGTCATTTGAAAAGTTTAGACAAAAAATTAAATTTTAAGTACAATATTCAGACCACACTTAACAACTATTCCATTGCTCGAAATCAAACCTAAAAGTGCTGCTTTTAGGACATTTATCAAAGTTTCGGTCTGCCTATATTTGTAGTGTAAACCTTCTAATAACTAAAGAATAGTTTGAACACTTTCAGTAACACAGACTGTCGAATATATAGCCTTTTTATAGTCTATATTGGAAATGACTGTATTGACTAACAACTGGGAATGAACAGTAATAATCTGTATCTGTGAAATCATTACACAAAAAGCTCTTCTGCCTGATTCAAGGCCAGACTAAAGTGCAATCCCGGAGAAGGGCGTTGTTGTGTTCTAGGCGTTGAAGGAAAATGTCCGGCATCAGCATTAAGATAACAGGGCGCTGATAAAGAGGGGCTTGTATAAATGTATTATGGCAAATCAACACAGACGGAAACAGAGGTGACAAAGGTAAGTCCAGATCTTCTACAGTTTGATAAAGCTCTTCCAGTAAATGTATCCATTGTAGGCATATATAAACAACAATATAAACAGAATAGTTGCATGTATAAATAAGTGAATGTGTGAACTCAGTCAGTAAACATGGTTCTTAGCTGTATGCATCTAAAAGCAGACTTAGAGTCAATAGTTCACGTTGAATTTGACGTCATTGCCCCTCCTACTTCCTAAATCACTCACCTGCCCTCTTCTTGTGTCTTCTCATCTCTCCCTGGGTTCAGCAACAGCAGCTACAGCAGCAACAGCAGCAGCAGCGCAGAAATGGGGTGCGGAAGTTTGGTGAAGTCCTTTCTCTTCAGCATCTCCAGGAGGAAGCCCATGGAGCCTGACGGGGAGCAGTCCACGTTTAACAGATGCTTGACCACCTTGGACCTGGTGGCTCTCGGAGTGGGCAGCACGCTGGGGGCCGGGGTGTACGTCCTGTCCGGAGAAGTGGCCCGGGACACGGCTGGACCCAGCATCATCATTTGTTTCTTCATCGCCGCCTTGGCATCTGTATTCGCCGGACTTTGCTATGCGGAGTTTGGGTCCAGGGTGCCCCTCACTGGGTCAGCCTACCTGTACAGCTACGTGACGGTGGGGGAGCTGCTGGCGTTCATCACAGGGTGGAACCTTCTCCTGTCCTACGTCATAGGCAAGTACAGGTTTTGTTATTCCTTTGTTATGACAAGAGAGTGAAAAAGTTCAAATATTTGGCTGTACTTTTCTGTATGGGGGCAATGCATAGAATTAACCACAGACCTAATGGTGTGGGTGTATATCACCATCAAATTGTAAGTTTCCAAATCAATCTGAATGGCTATTTTGAAAGTAATGTTGGGTAATCAGTGTGAAATATTTATCAATGGAAAAGAAATTTAGATTTCAGTATCAGACATATAAATGTACGTCAACAGTCATAATATTATGGTCATCAAGGTTAATGTTTGAACGGAGGCTTTACAGTTCAATGCTACCTGTGAATAACATGCGAATGGAAGATAACACTGCTTTTTACAAATATCTCTGTCCTGTTCAGTGACTTATCTTGCTGACAAAGAACTGACCATAAATGATCAACATGCTTAGCCGTTCTTGAACTTTCACCTGCTGCTGGGGCATATTTGACTTTGAAAAGGCTAAAAGGTCCGATAAAGTACTTTCTGTTTTTGTTCTTTAATTAAGATCATATGTGTAAACAGATACACGCCAGAAACGATTTGTAGTGGAGGCAATTTGAGCTCTGGAATGAGTAGAACAAGCTTAGCATCTCAAACAACTGGCGAGAGGCAAGCTTCTATAACTCTTTAATAGCTAGGATTAATTAAGCAAGCAAGAATGAAGCAAAGTAACTCTCCTGGTGGGTTTTCAAAAAACATAAAATGGGCCTTTATGTTTTCATTTAACGTAAAAAACTGTGTTGTTCAAGTCAAACAGGCCTAATAGTTTAGAAGTTAACACATATTCATAAATAACCTCATCTTTGGTATCTGTTAATGTTTATGGTGGCGAATTAGTTCAGTCAGTAATGATTAATTGCTGGGTGATGATGTGTTCAGGGACGTCCAGTGTGGCGCTGGCGTGGAGCGGCACGTTTGATGACCTCATCGGGGGGCATATATCCAAATTCTTTGCAGAAAACGCAGCCATGGGCCTCCCTGGTTTAGCGCCCTACCC
This sequence comes from Gobius niger, assembly GCF_951799975.1. NCBI lineage: Eukaryota > Metazoa > Chordata > Actinopteri > Gobiiformes > Gobiidae > Gobius > Gobius niger. The sequence goes on along the minus strand of NC_136856.1, from coordinate 18,338,343 downwards.
GGATGTCTTTGCCGCTTTTCTGATAATATTGCTATCGGGTATGACGACAAGAACCCTTTATGACAACACTAAAACAGCTATGAATCATGAACTAGCTCAGCCTGTACTTGCTCCTTGCAGGACTTCTTGCGTTTGGGGTCAAAGAATCAACGACCATTAATAAGATCTTCACAGCGGTCAACATCGTGGTGCTGCTGTTTGTGGCGATATCAGGCTTCATCAAAGGAGACATTGACAACTGGAAGATCACCAGTGAGACGCTGCAAAACTTCACAACAGAAAAGTAAACGAGCAAATCACCTTCATCTGAAACATCTCCGGCAGCACTATTGTTTGCAATGGAATTTTAGTGGTTTTGCGATACAAAAACAATCCTGTCCCAATGGGTCTTATTATGTTGAAAAACCTGCTAATCTTCTAGTTTAGACCTCAGCATTCGCATTTGTTTGGAAGTTCATACTTAATTTTTTTCTCAAATGGATCTTTTAAATTGTGCGGTCTTAGTTAGTTAGTTTCCTTTATTAATCTCCTCCATTATTAATAAAGTTACATATACACAATCTCCATACAACACCATTGTCACAAGTGCACATGAGTGAAAAGCACAGAAAGTAATTTCCTCTGTCTGTCTTCAACTCACTCTTTAGGAGTTTCACAGAGGTAGGAATGAAAGAATTCTTATACCTGTTATGTTAACACAGCAAGAGTCAGATATACTCCTTTGGGCCTGGTTCAAGGTGGATTCATCAAACAGCCCTATTTCAACACGTTTGCACAATATTGTACACGGTTTTGGGGTTTTGTTTTGTTGTTTTATATCAGAAAATAACACTCTTTGCTCCCTTCAGCAACCTGCCCCCCAATACATTTGGGAATGGAGGGTTTTTTCCATACGGCTTCACCGGGACACTGGCTGGAGCGGCTACATGCTTCTATGCCTTTGTTGGTTTCGACTGCATTGCTACAACGGGTAAGAAATCACATGGTCCACTAGCAGTACACGTACCACAGTCTGAGAACCATTGTCTTGGATGATAAAAGAAAAGATTAAACTGTAGGCAACACTTCACTTTACGCCACCCTTGACACATTGAACCTCCAAATTTTGTGCAATGTAATGTTCTATGTAACAATGTGTAATCACTTGAACCTTTGGGTTACACACATGATGGAATAATGTGTATTTGCAGTTTGGAGGTACATAATGCAATGTCTGATTTATTAAGGTACAATGTATCAAGGCAGTGTACAAAAAAATGAATAAACAATACCTTTGTTTTGATCTCAGGTGAGGAAGTGAAAAACCCTCAGAAGTCAGTTCCTGTGGGCATCATTGCGTCTCTCCTCATCTGTTTCTTGGCCTATTTCGCCGTGTCTGCGGCTCTCACTCTGATGATGCCTTATTACATGCTCGACCAAAAGAGTCCACTGCCTGTGGCCTTTGAGTACATCGGCTGGGGTCCGGCTAAATACGCTGTTGCGGTGGGATCTCTGTGTGCTCTGTCCACCAGGTAATAGTCCCTTCTAAATCTGGTTTAATCGTATAATAAATCATAACATTTTTGATCATCTGCACTCCAGTCTGCTGGGCTCTATGTTTCCAATGCCGCGCGTCCTGTTCGCCATGGCCAGAGATGGCCTGCTCTTCCAGCCACTCACCAAAGTCACAGCCAAGGGGAGTCCAGCCATCGCCACTATATCATCTGGAATAGTAGCAGGTACTTTACATCGGTCTGTGAAATAATGCATTTCTCTCTTATTGAACTAATTGTTCTCTCACTAGCTATCATGGCGCTTCTGTTTGATCTGAACGCTTTGGTCGAGATGATGTCCATTGGCACTTTGTTTGCATATACTCTTGTCGCTGTATGCATCTTAATACTGAGGTAATTAATGAGTTAAATCAATTATTCTTCATAAAAACAACTGTCGTGTAATTTATTTGAACTCAGGTATCAAGAATCTCAGAGCAAGGAGTCTGATCCGAGAACTGATGACCCTGAGTATTCATTTCTCAAACCTCCGTCATCCCCAAACTCAAAATCTTCAAAAGCCGTCACTATCTTGACAATTTGTGCTGGTAAGAATAATCCATGCTTTGTGCTATTTCTTCCTGATGTGCAAAGTTGTGCTTTAATTTCTTTGGTTTCTGTCTCTCCAGTGGTTTTTATAACAGCCATCTGCCTCTTACTGACTCAGGCGCTTGAGTCTATATCAGCATTGGAGCCGTGGAGTTTGGCGCTGGTCTGCATCTTTGCTTTCGCGGTGCTACTAATAACCTTTTTCATTTGGAGGCATCCGCAAAATCCAACAAGAGCGACTTTCATGGTACACTGCATTTCAGTTTCCGTAAACAAATAGCCACATTTACCGAAAACCTTTCCAACTTATCTTGCTTTGTCCAACAGGTTCCGCTTCTTCCTGCTCTGCCTATTCTGAGTACTTTCATCAATATTTACTTGATGGTGCAATTAGGCTCAGAAACATGGTTACGATATGCCATATGGATGTTAGTAGGTAAGACTCATGGCCGTAACTGTCCGTCATAAAAATCATCACAGATTGAGAGCTGTTACCTTAAGCGGAAATTCATTGTTGATTCACTGTCATCCCACACTAGGATTGCTCATCTATTTTCTCTATGGGATGTGGTTCAGCGTCCAGAGAAGAAGTCGCGCCCCTGGACACATACAAATACAGACTGTCAGTGGAATAACAGAGAAACACGTCATAAACGAAGAGAGATTCTGAAATATTACTGCAGTAACATTGATCAGACGTCTTAACCCCTGCCTTAACGGAGCACATTTTCCCCAGTTCAGTTATACCCATTTCTAAAAGCCTCTCGACTGGAGTTCACAGCCTATAGGCCAGCGTAACGCCTCATTTGAAAGCAAAGACCTACAAAAGTTATGTCACGTGTTTGTGGCTTTTTAGTCACTTTTCAATTGATTTTTTGTTGCTTTTCTGTTGCTTTCTTGTCAAACTTTGTTTACAGCCTATAGCAGGGGTAGGCCACGTCAGGCCCAAGGGCCAAAACCGGCCCTCCATCATAAGACCTCTGGCCCTCAAGATGATTTTGAGCAGAATTATTGCACAAATCAGAGCTCAAATGTCCGTTAAAATATTCTGGAAATGTGAAAAATACAGTTCCTTTAAAAGAATAGGCCACCGTTCTTAAATACTGAGATATGCTCTTACCTTAGACGAGTTGATGCGTAGCTGTGTGGTCTTTACGCGTGCCCTCAGTCACGTAAACAGAGCACAGACGGCGTTCGCATTTAGCCTCTCCTCCTCTCCTCTATGGCCCCCAAACGGTTGGTAAAGTTACATGAGCCTTTACATGATCCAAGTATAGTTACACAAAATTAAACATGTTGATTTTCTAAGCAGCTACAAAGGGGTACTATATTGCAAGGCGTAGTAATATTACAACGCCTTGCAATATAGTAGTATGAGCGTAGTAATATTACTTGGATTGTGTAAAGGCTCATGTAACCGTATTTAAAGCCGTACAAAGTAACGTGTTTACCTTAATAAATCCTCTTCGTAGTCCCTGTGGGGGTCATGCAAGTGTTTATGGGATGATTGGAGGGTCTTTCATCTCCCCCTGGTGTCTCTGGCCAGAAAACCATGTTTGCAACTTGACTGCCACCGGTCCGGAGCAAGCAATACACACTAATGGAATCACGGAGAAGAAGCTAACATGCTAACGGGCAAAGCTAACTGCGGGCTAACGTCACTTTAAACAGTATTTTCAGCCAAGTTTGAGTGAAGAAAATTATTTCCATTGTATAATTGGATGCACAGTAACCCTCTCTCCCTTTGCCTTTCCTGTCAGCGCAGTATTTACTTTCCAAGACAATTAATAAGTTAAAAAAACGTAACTTGCTACGACACCTGCAGTTGCGCTTATGGCCTCTAGGGGCAAGAGTTACTTTGCATTGCTTTAAATAGGGAAAATGTGGAAGAGCTTGGTCGCTTCAAACTTCACTCCCGTTTGGAGCCATAGAGGAGAGGAGGAGAGGCTAAATGCTAACGCCGCCTGTGCTCTGTTTACGTGACTGACATACATAAAGACCAGACAGGTACGCATCAACTCGTCTAAGCTGAGGTAAAAACATATCTCAGTATTTAAAAACAATGGCCTATTCCTTTAAAATTCCTTAACAGTCACCCAATAAAGCCATAAATGATGTGCAATACTGGCATTTGAGCAAGTGATGCAAAAATTGTCCCTCCACCGAGCAAACTTGCCCTGGCCTATGGGATAGTGTAACGCCTCATTTGAAAGCTTTTCTGTCACGTTTTTTTGCATTTTTGTTTGCGTTTTTGTCGCTATTTTGACGCTTTTTTCAAGAAGCTTTTTTCAAGAAGCTTTTAGATATGGGTGAAGTCCAACTGGAGAAAATGTGCTCGGTCAAGGCGTGGGTGAAGAGTTTAAAGTGAAGTGCGTCAAATGAACTGCCCCTTTGTATGTTCAGAGCCAGTGCTCACTCACACAGACAAACAAAGAGATGAGGCACTGGCTTATTCCAGTACATTTGCCTTTATTACATGGTGATGTTGAGCCAAACAGGACAGAGTCACGTCTCCAGGCGGTCTAGGAATCACATCTAAGGACTTATATTTGTTATATAGTGCAGTAATTATTTATGTGCATTAGTGGTGCCTTTTTGTTTTCAGCAAATGAAGTTCCTGTTTATGATTAGCACTAATTATTTGTATATTAAACATGTACTGTATGTTGTACATTTCATCATCACTGCAGTTTTTAAAAAGCAAGGTGTATATACAGTAGAGTAATGTATTTAGTCATAATTTTAGCTGTAAATGGAATGTACATGTTTACTGTGAAATGTAATTGTGTTTCTATAAAATGGCTACATTTCCCATTAAATAAAGTTATTGTAAAAGTAGTTTATTTTTATTTTTATATAAAGCGGTCTGGAGGAATAAAGAAAGCTTTCACAAAGCTGTGTTGTGTTTAATATTGTGACTTAAGAAAGTCTTGCACTTATCTACTTGCTTGTTATACACTCCAAGAGTAATTTCAGGCATTATTTAAGAATTAGAGGAAAGAAAGGTTATTCACACCCACAATTGTGTAACAGAGGTGCAGATATTTTTTGTCTGTTTTTTTTTCCCATACATTATTAATATGATGTGCCTCCTCTGGGGTTATGGAGCCTAGACTATCCGTGCTCTTCCAGTCCAGCAGCTAAGCAAACAGGCTGAGTCCACACTGAGGGGCGTCGGACTCTGGGCCCTCATTGGTCAAGACAGGCTTGAAAGACCCCATTGAACCAGTCTGGAGGAATGTGAGCTCCTAATGCCACTCACAGGAGGGGGAACTTTGTGACTTTGGTCAACAGCTGACCCTCACTTTGCGAGCACTGCCCTCATCCTCTTGTTTTGTTCCCCTCTGCGTTTGCAGGGCAGAAAGCTGCATCATTCCCAGATCAAACATGGCTATAGCAAAATGTTTTAGATCAGACGGCAGGATGGTGTTGGGCACTCTTCTTATTTGTGCAATAATCCTCAAAGTTGGTAAGTAGTTCTTTTTTAGACTTTTGAGCTGATAAAAAATCCAGAACCTACTAAGATTGTTCCTATCACAGAAAGACACTATATATGAAGATATTATATTTAATGAAGACTAAACTTTTCTTGGTGTATTTAATTACTGTACTTACAGAGTGTTGTTGATTTTCAGCATATTGCCAAGATGCACAGAAGATCTCTGCAGGAAAAAAGGCAAAAACCAAACTCGCAGCAACCAAAACAAAACCCAAAGTCACAGTGACTTCATCCATCATCACTCAGGTGCCACTTTGCTAAAGCAGCTACAAACTGTGGACTTACAAAATGCCAGTCTCTGCTTGCTCATGATATAACATTATGTGTCAAATTCAGGTGGTGAACAAAAGGAGGTTTCAGAGGGTTGGCGAGACTATCAGTGTGCAGTCCGGAGACACTCTGGAGCTGAGGTGCAGGGGTAATCCAGTGCAGTGGAGCGTCCCACTGTATCTGGAGGACGACCATGAGGGGAGGCTCAAGTGAGTTGTTTACAAATTAGTTTAGTAGCCGACAAACTCAGTGCTGTATTGAGACATTGGTTGAAACATAATGTGATAAAATTGGTAGCTTGAAATGATTCCAGAGCCAGAGTTACCAAATCTGCAAACACTTTCTCCATATTTGAAGCAGTTTTTATTTTACAGAACAGTCCAACATGAGAAGTATGGAGTCCTGGCGCTTGTCAACACATCTGGCGCAGACACGGGGGAGTTCACATGTTTTCCAATGTTCTGTGAAGACACTGACTGTCGAAAGGAGTACAACAAAGCAGCAAAAGTCTTTGTCTTCTTTCCGGGTACAATCAGTCAACCTTATCACTGCTTACTCACGCACTTTCAAGAAGTTGCAGCCTTGTGCTTTACAACACAAACTAATTATCTTATCAGAGTTTGACCTGCTTGTGCCATGTACCAACTAGATCCACAGGACCTGTTTGTGCCATCTTCTGACTACTACGAGGTGGTTCAGCTCAGGTCCAACTGGCCCACAGTGCTGCCCTGTCAGGTGACTTCCCCCCAGGCTAAGGTGACCCTCCATCGGGAGTACCCCCCGTCGGAGGTGCCGGTGGATGGGGTGGAGATCTCATTCGATGTCAAAAAGGGATTCACGATTCATAGACCCAGGCCTTATCACGCTGGAGAGGTTTATTGTGTGGCCAGTCTGGGCAACTTGAGGCAAAGCTCCATCAAATACATGCTCATCTACGTTAACTGTGAGTGAAAATTAAAGCTGGTTTGTATAGAACTGATATTGTTATACAGGAATATCATGGACATACGGTGTCATTGTCAAGCCTTACCACACTAGTCTATAAAATAAATTAAGATTGCTTATATAGGCCAAATGTATTAAAGCAAATATTCTACAACATCTTACTCGGGTATCAATCTGGTAAAGACCATTTTAGCCTTTTCAACTCGATACAAACTCAAACACTGACTTCTTGTGACGTTTCAAAATGTCTGAATTGTCATATGTTCTGCTTGTTGAATATCGTTTGCTAGACCCGAGGGCCCCTCCAGCTCCTGTGATCCAGGCCTCATCCAGCTCCCTGACTGCAGGAGACAATCTTAGAGTTACCTGTACGGTGATAGGAGAGCGGGACGTGGCCACTGACATCACATGGGAGTACCCGGGACAGGAGGTCAGCACCGTAAACACCAGCTGTCTTTTCTGGCAAAGTCATCGAATAGTTCATTTATGTTAATAGTTCACACATTGCCTTGTCTTAGCATTTAAACTGTCCATTTGCGCTTAACTACATTATAATGTTTTTTACCCCCGTATAAGACAGGGGTGGGCAAGTTGCTTGGTGGAGGGATGATTTTCGTCGTTAATAGGCCTCTCAAAGCAAAGTTAAGTTATCTCCTCTGTGCTTGTTGTAGATTGGGAGGCCCCTGTACACCCAGGAGAGTGTGACTCCAATGGCGGGAGATAACACACATCTGTCTCAGTCCGTCCTCCTTGTGGATGAAGTGAGGGACGTGGACCAAGGAACTTACACCTGCACTGCACACAACCTGCAAGGATCCAAATCAGTGTCAACAACTGTCAAAGTCATCTCTAAATCTGTCCCCAAACCCAAACCCAAAGCAAAGAAACCTAAGTAACCTATTTATCACACCATGTGCTGTAGATGTTGTTTTTTTTACGTTTCAAAATAAAAAAAAATTACACTTAGCCTTACTGTATGATTGTGTTTATGTTGTTTCACACAAATTAACAACTCGACAAAAAATCTCTAAGAAAAAAGTGTCATTTGCAAACTGAAAGCCCCCGCCAGGTCTTATAGACTCTGCACCTGACTTCTCTGTTTACAAACAATAAGGAGGGTGGCGGTAAAGCTTTAGCTTTAGTGGGCCTGTTCATACTTCTAATATTCCAGTCCTCCATGGGGAGAAATGTGTCTATTTTGCACACAGGGTCAAGGTCAATTTTGTTTTTATTGTCTACCTTTTTTTGGTTTACCCCAATGTCGTGATGTCTTACATCTGCTCTAGAAGCTACTTGGGTGCGTACAGAGGCTCAGTTCAAAGAATACCCATTGTTATCAAAGAATTATAATAACTTTAGAGCTAAATAAGGAGCCAGGTGCAACTCCTGTGGCTCCAAAGATGATGAATTTTTTTTTTTTTTTTGCCTCAAAACTTTGAGAGAAACAATGGAGCTTCACTGTCACAGTAATGCTAACAACAAATATCCTGCTGGTTCAATATCGTTTAAAAAGACATGCTTCATAATCTTGACCTTAGATGCAAGTTGACCATAGAATTAAAAATATATATATATTATACTAAATGGGGACGACAAGTTTTCATGTCATCAGGTGGAGCTACAGTAGTGCTCTGAACACTAGGCTCTATTTACATCTTGCTAATAAAGAAAGAAATGCCAATTTCAATCAATATCAAAGACAATAACCAACCAAATAAAAATCTTTTTCCAAACAATTGTTGCTAAAGATATGATGTGTGACGTACCAGATCCACTAGATGTCCCTCTTTCCTCTGTCCACGAGGCGCATATCTCTCTCCATGCTCTGCCTCTGTGTGTGTGCGTCTCTCTCTCCCTCTCTCTCTCTCTCTCTCCCTCTCTCTCTCTCTCCCTCTCTCTCTCTCTCTCTCTCTCTCTCTCTCTCTCTCTCTCTCTCTCTCTCTCTCTCTCTCTCTCTCTCTCTCTCTCTCTCTCTCTCTCTCTCTCTCTCTCTCTCTCTCTCTCTCTCTCTCCCTCTCTCTCTCTCTCTTCTGTTCAAACCTTCAGGAGGGAAAAGGAACAGCCACATTTCTTTCGCTGCTCCGCCGCGGCCAGTCTGTCCGCACCGGGGGGAAAAACTTCTGGAAAATACCTCGCAGAGCCACGTAAACCCTTATTTGTTTCCCTTTAACGCCGAGAGTCGAGACGCAAACTGCTGCAAAGTTGACCGAGACGTTTCCTGGACGCACAACATGGTAAGAGTCACCGCTGCGACTTCCATGCTGCTAATAGTTTTTCTGCTAAATCGTGCATTTTTGTTTTTGTATTATGCATGTGTTTGTTTATACACAAAGGCAATATAATTTAAAAGTAGTGCTAAGTGTATTAAAAGTACAACAGTAGACTGTGTGTTTGGGCATTTGCAGGTGCCCACATGGATCACACTGGCAGGCTACTTTTCTAATACAAAAAAATAAATGTAGTTTTCTCGTGACATTTAACTATTTCACATGAATGTTTGCAGATTGTGATCATTCACTTAATCGGGTTCACAAAGAGAAAAGTACTTGTCCAAGTCTTTAATCAAATTTGACTCATCAAGCTAGAGCTGAGGAGCCACTGGCCCCCAAGCTACAGGTTGAAGACCCCTGATATATATTTTACCCCGGCTACATATGGTGGTCCATTTCCTCCACATTTCACCGCATGGAGAAGTGTTTGTCCTGTGTGTCGTTCATGTTTGGGTTGAAGCTCTCACCCCGGGCACTCTTTTCGATGCACATTAGTCCCGGGACAAAAGCTGTGTGACTGAGAGTGAGACCAAAGTGTGTGGGATAGATAGTAGCCCATTATAGTTGGTGGAGGGGGACACTTCATGCACAGGCTCAAGTTTTGGGGGATTGCCAGGCAGTCGTCATGGAGACCAGAGGCCGCACAGGGTGACCTCTGACCTGGAGGGACTTTTGGGGTGTCCTTTGAGTGCAGTGGTTATGGCGTAGTAGTGACGCAAGTAGAGGAGCGGCTTTGACAATAGACTGACCTTATGTGCGTGAACTGCCATTAGAAACTGTACGGGAACCAGTCCTGTAATCTTGAATGGGATTGTTGTCGACTAATTTAAAGAGGCTACACTGCTGTCTCTCCATTCTCTTTGAGTGACAGATCAGTGGCTATCTCTGGGACGGCTTAAGTGCTGTTTTGGGTTCAAGTCACTGCACAAAAATGTGGCTCCCATTCATCTCGTCATTCAATAGAGTCCTCTTTTATTACGCTTTGAAGAAACACAGCACCACAAGCAATATAGACAGATCTGGGTGAAGAAGACACAATTTATATGTCCATGATAGCACACAGTAAATGACCTCACTGTGGTGTCTGCTGGTGCATGCAGACTTGGCAAACGCAGTGTTTGTATAATTACAGAGTAAGTGACCTAGGCGTTATTAAAGGGTAATAACAGCCATCGAAAGAAGCATCAAGAAGGGGTACTTTGTTGGTGTATTTTGACGGTAAGTGGCTTGCTGCTGCCAGTCATCTGAACATGGAATAGTTTAAGAACGTTAGGCAGGATTATGGGGTCATTGCTTTCCACATATTGCGATGACTGTGTGTTGTCCAAAAGCATGCTGTCTAGTAACTTAAAAAGGATGAATGGTTACAGAGCTTTAAAAAAATATCTGTTCGACATTCTTCTGATTTGTATTGCAATTTCGATTTGACTGCAATATGAACTGGTCTATGGGGTTATCCTTTGTGCCCATTCAAACTGTGTTTTTGGTCACTGTACAGCGTCCCGTCGGCTGCAGAATGGGACAGCTGATGTGCGGTCTTCATTCAGCTGTCTGTCAGGACTCCCATGGGCTCACTCTCTCCTGTCAGTGTCTATATGTGCAATGTGCATATGTTTGTAACGGGGCAGCTGATGGCACTGCAATTGTGCTGACTATGACACAGCTGCTGGACAGGAATTTTGTGCATAGTATATCCTCCTCCGCCGCCTCATCTGTACCACACCACTCTGTAAACTGTTGCAGATTATATGTCGGGAGCCGAGTTGCGAATGACTGTTTTTGCTGAGTTGCTTTAAGCTGGCTGCTAATCAAACTGTATAATCAGCCTTCCTCCCACTCACTAAACCCAGTCAGCCTCCAATGCCCTCCCTCACATCAGATTATACCCCAGATTTTTCACCATTTGGCCCCTTAATCTTAATCTTATCCTGTTACACTTTACTGTCCCCTGTCCACATTCATCTCACTGGCGAAAGTGCTGCGGCTTGGTTTGATCCGTCTGGCCGTCTGTTGCTGAGACTAAACCCTGTCTCCCTTGATTTTCCTCAGACGGCCATCTACAGCGTCAGATTTATGCAAAACCACCGTGACAAATCATCGATGTAGTTTGCTCCAACAATTACTTTCAAGTAGTTCACTTTAAAGCTGTCTCTAATACCAAAAAGTGGCCAAAGCGTAAGGTGCCAGAGTTCTTTTTGGCTTTGCAAGATCTGATAAGCCCCTCTGTGACATTGATTGATGTTGCAAACGTTGACCTGAGTGAAGCCATGGGGCCGAAACACTTTTAAAGTTGTAGTTTTACAAGACAGCACACACCCAAGTTAATCATCGTCCTCCAGGTGTCTTCCTGGGATGGCACGTCTTGTAAGAATTTGAAGCTTTCTTATGCCTTATCCGTGCAATGATTCACTGAAAAAACTCCAACCACAAGATTCCAATAAGTTGCGTCAATGAAAACTGAAATTGCAAATGAGGCAAGTCAATCCAGAAAAGGACCGAAAGATCGTAGAGTTCTGACTTTGTGATCTCTCAGACTAAAAGAAATCTATTGCTTACAAGAATAAATCTGCAATGAAAAACATTTGCCGCTGTGCTAGAGCCTTTACAGTGAGGATTCAAACCACAATTAATCATTTGCCCTAGTTTTGTTGCCTGTCCTCTGACCTTGGGCGGAGAAAGGTCCCCGTATTGCAGGCAGACCCCATGCAGTGACCTTTGTGTTCTCAAAGCTCATGGATGGATGTAGACGCTCAGTGCTGCTAACACCAGCTACATCTCACGCTGGGACCATTGTCTTGTTAACGAACATTGTGTTTTCTTCTCCCCATGCGGCTCTGCTCAGCCTTATCGCTACCATGTTTTTATTGATCCGTCTTATCTGAGGAGCGGCTGCACTGGCTGGGTTCAAATACCGGCAGCAGTTTCTCGTCGTGTGGTGGATTGTGCCCGTGCAGCGTACTTTAGGCTTTTATTTGGGCTGGAGAGTTGTTGTATCCCTGAACAAAGGTAGAGTGAAGGGCCTTTTTCAGTGAGTGGGCCTTGTGGTTTATTTATATCCTAGAGCTGCTCTCATCAATGCTTTTTGCAACAGCGTTTGGGATTGCTGTACTTTTGCCAATACATATAGGATTTTATGGGTTGAGCCCTGGGGTTTTGCTTGCAAGATCAAAAAGTAATACTAGATTTTGTATTAAAAAAGTTTAGGACTTTGACAGATAGTGACAACAATACTAATTTAGTTTAATTCTAATGTAAGATTCTTTACTTAGGCTCAACTGTATTTACCCTCTGAACTATTATCTGATAAATATTGCTCTGCACTTCTTGTGATTATGCGTTATCTGGACATAAACATAAAGTATTATCATTGTTTGGTTTGTTGTATAGGTTTGTTGTTTGTGTCTAAGGCGTCCCCTTTCAGGTGGCTGCCCTGACCTTGAATGGGGTCCTCTCTCTCCCCTGAACCCGACTGCCAGCATGCCTCCCATATCTGCTTCCTGTATTGTTTCTTGTCCTTAAGAGGCTAAGGCAGAGGAAATGAGTCTAGCCTTGTCTGCTGTCTTGTCTAGGTGGCTTTTTCAGACAGGTACTATCTCTAAACGTTTAGAAATACAACGCAGACACTGTAGATATCAGCAGGTGTTACTTTCCCAGTGGCCTATAAATCTTCAGAAGGATCATCGTTTTCTTTAATATAACATTTTTTGGACACATGGCTGTATGATTGATCAACTGACAATCAGGCCTGTCTCGATAACAAATTTGAAGTTCGATATATTGAGGCAGGAAAGTATCGCGATAAACGATATTTTTGACTCTTAACGATACTAGATACTATCAACTCTCAGGCACAAAACCTTAATTCAAAAAGTCCATCATCATCTCCTAAAATACCACACAATCTGCAATAAACATGAAGCATATTGAAACTAAATTTGCTTCCGTGAAAAATCAAAGTTTTACAAAGCAAGAATGTGGGAAAATGCTAATAAATGTACAGACGATAAATATCGAGCCCAAAAATGTATCGTTTATCTGTTATTTATTGAACGATAAGTCGATAAAGTATTTGTTGTGACTTTGCACATTTCAAACACATCCAGAAGCTTTGACATTTGAGAGAGGCTTGAATATGAACTGCTCAGGAATCAGATGCATTTCAAAACATGTTTGCTCGATTTCTAAACTAGTTGGAGAATGGAAATGTATAGTAGTTGTTTGCAGGTAATTTTGTATAGCCTAAATAACAGCGGTCGATCTAGTAATTCCAATTCAACTTGCGGCTTTGATTCAATTGCAACTAGTTGTGCGGCCCTAATGGACATCCATGGTTTCATTCCTTTGCATTTCGATCATAAAGTGTTATTAGAGCAAAAGAAACTTCACCCACTGTAAGCTGTATTAAAATCTGTCTCCGCTTTCATTGCTGTTTTATCTACTGTAGCCGTTGCTTCTTACATTCCTCACTGCCAGGGTTTGTCTTTGAGCTGGGAGTCTCTTACATTGGAGAATCTAAGGAATCTTTTACGTAATGAAAGGCTGCACTGACACCTGCCTCAGTGTTAAAATAGACCGCTTTCCTCTGGCATAAAATATCCTCCCTTTTTTCATCTTTCGACGCAAAAGTGCACTGTTACGTCACGTTCTCGCTGTGGAATGCCTTTTATCGTTCGCCAGTTTCACGACTGTTCACCTCTGGTTGGCAAGGTGCTTTATTAGCAGATTCTTGAGCGCCCACCCAGTGCCAGCGTCCCAAAGTCAATGCACCACCAAGGACATGAAATCAGATCCAGCACCTCCATCACGTGGTGTCGAAAGAAGAAAGGCATCAGTCTCTTTTGGTGAAGGAGCTGGGAACAATGTCTCCTCTTGTCTCCCACTAACTCATCTGACGAGCTCTTGTTTTGCAACTTGATATGAAGCAGGACACATCTGAGACTTATACACATACAGACTATTTTGTCCAGACAATCCGCCTGCATTTTTTACCCCCTCTGTGCTCCCACTGTCTTTGAACACTGGTCTAATCCCTTGATATTGACCAATTATCCAGGAAATAAAACTCACTACATTGGTATTTGTGCAATGAAGCTATACATATTTCATTACTCAGGGGTCAGGAGTGATCGTCTTAAGGCTTTTACCGATGCAGGTCTTTTGTCCCTTTAGAACTCAGCAAACAAGTCTAACCACCGAGGGCTTAAGGCGCAACAAAGACACGGTGAAAAGGAAAGTAGGGGGACCAAAAAAGGGTGTAGGGTGAACGGGGAAAGCACCTGTTGGCTGTGATGTACAGCCATGTACTCTCTGCCTGCATCCTTTTTAAGCAAACACAAATACTGCTGTCACTCGGTGTTCCCGGTTTGTTTAGGGTGACACAAGCGAATCGCACTGTGGCCAGCGGGACAGTGCTTAGAAAAAAAGCCAAGCCAAGCACCTCCCTGAATGCCACCTCCAGCTCGAGAAACAGGAAACCATGTGGCATGATAATGAGAAGCAAGGAAGACAGAATCATAGAGCGAGCATGTGATAAGGAGCGCGCAGTTGGAAGTGGACACGGGAATCACAGGTAAATGATGCTGTCGTTGTTGTCAAAATAGAGGCAAGGCAATAGACGAGGAGAGCAATTTGCAGTTGCATTTGAGACAGTTGGTCCATAGACTTTGGTGGTTTCAAGATTTTGTCAGGTCAGCCAATTGAATATTATGTTGTTAATTTCTGGCACATTTAAAGCAAAAGTTCTTCAGTGTTGCTTTTAAGTGCACAAACTTCTCTCCTTTAAAGACATCGAACATTCCCTTGCGATACCTAAGCTGAAAGTTTTTGTAAAGCGATACGAGAGAAGCTGCAGAACTCGTCTTCACTTCTGAGAAAATTGTCATGGGAAAGTCTTGTCCTGAATTTTTCAATAGTAGAAACCAAGTCGGGGCGGTATTTTGGAGAGTTATAGCTGCTGTGAGTGCTGGTTGTTAATTCTTGGCCCACGAGGGGAGCATGTTTGCTGTGGATGCATTTGAATTAGTTTCTAACCTAATCATTCCTCCCGGGTGGTTTGCGTCACGCTGTGCTGCCTCCCTTTTCACTCCCAGCAGCGTTGCACAAATCTGCTAATTAACTTTAAATTATTGAATGTCCCTAAATAGAGCAACATGGGCTCACTCACGGAACAAAGATTAAACACTTTTCAAAATAACGTTTCTTTCTTGTTGCTCTTTTGTTTTTTTGCCGATGCTTGGTCTGATGGTCTATTTGCTGCATTGGAATTCCCCTCAGGGCTATTAATGGCTCACTGCTGGGTAACAAGATTTACTGCTCTCTTTGTTGTTTAACTTTTCCTAATTTCCTAATTGTGTTTCAGGAGTTGTACTTTGTCCAACGCTTGCCTACGGCTTCGGGGCAAAGTTTTACAAGGCGAGCTGCAGCGTTGTAGATGCTGGGCTGGTGTTTCCTGTTCCTATGTTGTCAGTGTAAACTGAAAGCAAAGTCGTGATCCATCCAAATCAGCTGAACCGAGCGGTTTTCGAGTTGTTCCCACTGAGATGCTGCCAGTGATCAAACACTGTGTATATTTACGGAGAAACAGCGGAGGCAAAGTGCTGATTGATCGGACAGCAGGTTCAGCTTGTATCAGCAACATGGTTTCACTACTTACTTGCACTATATTACTTTGCTGATACGTGATCTGTAAGGACTGTTTATTCATCTGAGAAAACGAGAATCAATACACACTTGGGCTTAATATTTTGAGGGGGCAACGAACAAAACATTTTTTATAACCATTACCGTGAAATGCAAGTAGGTTTGCAATGTTGTTTTTGTTTTAATGATTGCTGTGCTACAATTTCAATCAAATTAGGATTATGATAGGATTGCAATTAAAGCAGTACTAAGTAACTTGTTTGCCTCAATAAATCATTTTCGTTGTCCCTCTGGGGGTAATGCAATTAATGGGATGATTGGGGAGTCTTTCATCTCCTCCTGGTGTCTCTGGCCAGAAAACCTTACCTGCAGCTTTCCCTGCTTCGACCCGGAGGCCCCAATACAGACTAATGGAATCACGAAGAAGAAGCTAACAGGCTAACGGGCAAAGCTAACTGCGGGTTAGCGCCACTTAAACAGTATTTACAGCCAAGTTTGACGGAAAAAAATTGTCTCCGTTGCTTAATTGGATGTACAATATCCCTCTCGCCCTTTGTCTTTTCTGTCAGCGCAATATTTACTCTCACGGACAATTAAAAAGTAAAAAAAACATATTATGACACCTGCAGTGGCGCTTATGGCCTCTAGGGGCATGAGTTACTTCGTACCGCTTTAAGTGTGCATCCTTCATCTCAGCTGTGAAATAAGAAACACTTTAGTCCACTATTACACACAGGAGTTATGATAATAGCACAATATGCATGACCCTTCTATTGATTTATGATTCTGATGGTTTACAAAGCCTTAAATTAAAGAAAGTTCTTCACCAACATTCATCATAAGTAAGTTTTTAAAAGCTTGAAGAGTGAACCCTCTCTTCTCACATTGTTGTCGGAAACACTCTCTCATGTTCATACTAAATTATGCATAGTCTATCGCCTTCATCGCCTCCAAAACAAACTGAAATATTTTCTCACCGAAACACGAGAACGCAAACACCTAAAGTATGTCATGCATTTCACCTGTTTCTGGCCAGGATCCGAGTCTCTGTTTGGTTTCTGTTCACCTTGTCATTCCAACGCAATTTGGCTGTGTTTGCCGACTGCGGCTATCAGCTAAACCTGGGTCAGTCCAGAGCAGTGGTCCAAACCGATGAGGAAACAAACTCGCATTCTTAACATTGCTGCGTGGGTAATTATTAATGTGCTTTCACCTGTGCGAGACGAAACACGAGAAGGTCCTACCAGAGTCAGCCGCGGTAAAACTGTCTTTCCCATGAGAACAGGGGGAAGACCTGTAACATCAGACGACTAATGACTGACAATTGAACCATCTAATGAGCTTGTATGATGTAAAACTAAGGACAAAAGCCCAGGAGAGGGAGCTGCTTATTAAATTCATTACCAGAAGAGCCGGGGTTGAGGAGGCGGAGGGGTTACCCGAGTCCCTTTCTCTCCTGCCTCTGTGGAGTCTTTGTTTTCCGCTGCAGTTCACGTAGGAGTCGACTTCTGCCATTTTCCCAATAGAAACTGAACAGTTCCCACATCTACCCACCCACAACACTTTTGTTAGAGCGCTTTAAAATTATCTACAGAATGCACAGTTCTTTTTTTTGTTCGCATTTTCTAGAATAATAGGCAGAATTTGCATATCTTTATAAACTTCTAACTCATGAAAAAGCACTGAATAACAGCACGTGTAAATGAGGCTGCATAGAAAGGTGGTCCGGAAAAGTTTGTTAAGATACAGAAATCACAAAGTCGTTTCTGTTTGTATTCCTGAAGAAGTTCAGCAGTTCATTCTTCAGTTTGCTTTTAAAGTCCCTAGATGTGTTTAAATTATGCACTGGGAACTGAATCATAGTTAACCTCTCAACCCGCGCCTTGACCAAGTGCATTTACTCCAGTTCAGCTTTACCCAAATAGGCCAGTGTGACGCCTCATTTGAAAGACTTACAAAACAGATCTAAACGGATCTTTGGCCTTGCGCTGTTGCAGTATTGTCGTGGCCTTTTTGACATTTCAATTCAGTGCTTTTCTGTTGCTCTTTTATGGCGTTTATGTCATTTTTTCATCACATTTTTGTCGCTTTTTCATCGCTTTTCTGTCACGTTTTTGTCGCTCTTTTGTCGCGTTTTCATCCTCGTTCTCGTCTCTTTTTTGCGGCTATTTTGACACTTTTTTTCATGGCACTTTTAGATTTGGGTGACGCCAAACTGGAGAAAATGTGCTTGGTTCAGGTGGGGATTAAGAAGCAACATAAAATCCACAAAGAGTGACAAAAATCATGACCAAAAACCAACACAATAAAGTGACCCCACAACAAAACACAACACAACACAAGAAAAAAGCGATAAAAAAGTTTTGTAGGTATTGGGTTTCAAATGAGGCGTTACACTGGCCAAGCTCTCCAGTCGAGAAACTTTTAGATTTGGGTGAAGCCGAACTTGAGAAAATGCGCTTGGTTAAAGTGGGGAGTAAGAGGTTAAAGGGATATTTCAGGATTTTTGACATAAGGCCTCATTTCCTTGTTATCCAGATCCAGATTTGTATTTTATTTTAATTCATGCATCCTTATATTTGAAGACTTTAGTGGTGCTAGGCTAGTGCTAGGCTAGTGCTAGGCTACTGCTAGGCTAGCACATGTCTATGGTAGCCAGTAGCTTGCAATAAAAACCTCTTCAAAATCATGGGGTAGTCCTCCAAACGTTGCCATATCTGATTTGTAGAAAGCTCCTTTGTGAATGTGTAGTAATGCCTACACAGGTAAGCAAACTACTGTAGATCCGGTAACCTAGCAGATCACTCCGCCGCTGCGTAGCTTACAACCAGGAAGCTTACTTTAAGGAGTGCAGGCAATAATAAGCAATAAACTAAATATTGAGTCGTCTTTGCTCTTAGTTTTAAGGCATATTTCAGACTTCCCTAAAAAAGGAATGTTCCTGTTGTGCACGCTGAATGTTGATCAACAAGTGATGATATTTCTTTCTAAAAATCGTGCAGCCAAGTTAAGATACTGTATTTGTGTATTTCATCTTCATTGGCTTCAGTGCAAGTCTACATTGTACATTAGATTTTTCTTAGTTAACCACCAAAGTGACTCTTTTCAGTGTATTTTTCAGCCAGTGTTTTCAGAAGAAATATCTAGGTCTGTCACCATAACAAAATTTGAAGTTTGATAGATTGAGGCAGGAAAACATCGCAATAGATGATCATTTTTCAGGATCACTTGATGCCACTGAAACCAAATTAAAAAGTGGAAATCTCAGTAATACCATGTTCTAAAAGTACGTATTGATTTATTGATTCTTTATAACACACAAGTTCCAATTAACACAAAACTCAGAACACAATTACTTCAGTAAAATAGGATAAAAAAGTAAAAAAGCAAACAAATGCACTGACGACAATTATTAAGTCAAGAATATATTGTTTCTCTGCAATTTATTGGGCAATTAGTTGATATATAATTGCTGTGACAGGCCTAAAAATATCCCAAATGACCCTAATTGTAACCCAACTTATAGTGCTAATCAGACCAATTATGACCCACTCTCTTTAACACAGACTAGGGCTGTGCAATTAATCGAAATTCGATTACGATTTCGATTACTATACTAAATGATTACAACGATTAGAATTGTATTTTTATTTTTTTTCAATCTTTTATTATTATTATTTTTTTCAATTTTTATTTTCACTTTTTTTTTCCAATTTTTTTTTTCCAATTTTTTTTTTTTGCAAAGCAGACTCTTTTTTAAGGCCACTGGGATTATTTTCCCTTCTCATTTCAGGTGCCATGGCTCATGCTTTTGCCTGACAGAAAAACAAACAGCGCTGTGTGATGATGTCATCAGGCCGCGCTGCTCAGTTTACTTGTGCAGTTGTGAGGCCTGGCCAGCAGGGGGCAGGTGTGAAACAGAGACCTGTCTTTAATCAAGGCGTACTTGAAATCATTTGTACATAAATAAAATAAAGATATAATAAAAAAATAAAATCGTTTGAATAATCGTGATTTCAATTATGACTAAAATAATCATGATTATTATTTTTTCAATAATCGAGCAGCCCTAACACAGACCTACAAAATGCTCTGCCCAGCGACACACTTGTGTTTTTCACTCACGCTGAAGGTAGAGCCACAGTCCTACGAGGCCTTACATAACATCAGTCAGATCCAAATCAATGCACTTTCGTGAAACACCAGTACCACCACCAGTCACCCCAGATAACCCTGCAGCCCTTTACTGTGTCCACCGCCAGTAATTGAATTCTGTGCAGAAATACAATATCGTACAATCAGCAGAGGTAGAAAATGCCAAGGCACGCTGAGAAAGAGGCTGTTAGTAACTACAGAGGCTTACTGTAATTCAGAAGGGAATAAATCTTGTAATAAAACACAGGAAATAAAAAATAACTAACTAGACTACAAAAATAATCATTAGTTGCAAGCAGCTCTGGAGAGGTGGACTTATAATTTAGTCTAGTTATTTGTAGTTGCATGGATGATTAGAAGGCAACTCTTCTCATGTTTAATTACAGTAAAATGCAAAGTACTGGAGTTTGGCCCATTCCCAGCAAAAGTGTTCATGTTGTCTACCTGTAGAGCAAGTTGGTGTCAGAGGAAACTGCTGTGAACTCAATAGGGCCCTGTGTCTTCCTCCCTGATTACATGTAACCCGCTGACCTCTGTAAAGACCCTGTCATCAATGGAAAGAGTGTGCGGCTGAACAGTGGCCTTTTAGCTTTAGCTTTGACAGACACCAATTTATGTGTCTGCATTTCAGACTTAGACTGTCATTTATGTCACAGTGCTATAAAATATATGAGACGGTCTCCTTTTGGCGCATTCATAAAACCATGAAGGCATATCTGAACATGTCCCCATGTTCTTGTGTGGCTGGTGTTATGTTTCATGCTTATGATACATGATGTACAAAAGGGCATTCACAGATTTAACCGAAAGTACTCACCGCTTTGACTTTCTGAATAACCCAGGGGTTTTATATGCAGCATGTCTCCTCTGCCTTCAAATGGCTGTATTCCCTGGGTTTTGTTTATTTATTTTTCTTTTCTATTTTTTCTTTGCTTTGGGGATTGTTTTCAGCGAACTTGTTTTGTGTGCGTTATAATTTGATGATACAATTGATATAATGATGCCCATCTCAAGGGGGATTGCGGAAAAAAGTCAAACAAAAAAAAGTGTGCTCTGTCTGTATACTGATGAAACTGTAAATGCAATTATGGCAGCACACTAAGGAAAAAAAAAAGGTTGATCACAAAAAAGTTGACAAAACAGTGTGTGAGTGTCGTTTGTGTACACTCCCATATTAAAGGTTTTCAAAAAGTCAGAATCTGGGCTGATTTGGACAATGGACCAACAACAATGGACCACTAACCAATTATTAAACTAAGTGAGTATTTTAGTAATCAATTAATCATTTTCAGGTTTACAAAGACTCAAAAAGAGCAAAAATGGCATGAAATGTATTTCTGATGTAAAACTACCTTGTTTTTAAAGTTAGGGTGTATAGAGTGTTTTGTACATTGTACATTTCCTGAGTATTATCTGCCTGTTATCCAATCAGGAAGAACAATGACTCTCCAGATCCTACTGTAGTTTAAACCAGTTTGGAAATGGACATAAAAGGACTCTGTCACTTCCTCAATCCCGGGTCTTGTGCCCGTTAAAGTCCCAATCAGTGCCGGTGCAGCCTCCAGTCGTTAAAGCTCAGTGGCTGAATCCTGGCAAGTCCAGAATGATAGCATTTTTTTATACACAGGGATATCAAACAAACTCAAATGGATCCATGAAGATCACATTTCTTTATTTGCGGTTCGTGAGCACCGGCAGAACTCCCCTCAATAACAATCCACTATGGCGAACAGGGGCACGAGAGCTTTTTTCCAAATGATGAAAAACACATCGACAGTAGGTGGGTTTTGTGATTCATAAGTCTGTTCTAATGTTAACAGAGAACCGCGTCAATAATATAACCCCTGAACAACAACACACGCCCGCTCTTTGACGATTAGTTTCTCCACTTCCTGTTTGCTTGCGTAACTTCCGCTCTGGAAATGTAGTTGATGCCACGGTCACCACTCGATCGCTGTTACAGCAGTGAGTCATGCTGTGTTATCGCTTGCTCTTATTATGTCTACACATTGTTTTTGTTATTGTTTTTTTATTGGTGTTTCTATTTTATATTCTTAGATTTGTTGTTATTCGCATCACTGGGCCTTTGAACCAAACTTGGTTCTGTTGTGTTTTTGAAATGTTGGAATGACAAAATAAAGTACCTTCAACCTTGGATTTTTCCAGGCAAGATCTCTGGGGGTTCTCAGCTTTCAAATGAGAAATGTCCTGTTCACAGAAACGTGTGCTTGTGTTCATATGCAGCTTTGAGCAAACCAAGTTCAGTTTACTCCATCAACACGTCCTCAAGAGGCGTCATGTAGCTTTATGTGGGGAAACGTTGGGGGGAAAAATAATAGATTTCACTCGACTTTCACAGCCAAGCAATTCATCCTAAAAGTAATTTGCAGATTTATTGATTACCAAGATAATCATAAGTTGCAGCCCCTTGTTGAATACTTTTCTGCACTTCAATATTCCTTTTGAAAACTTGTGCAATGACTTTTAAAGCTGAGTACAGTAAGTTATATTGGCCATAATTATAAAACAAAAAATAAGCACATTAATATTAATAAAACTACAAAGATAATGTGTTACATACCGTGTAATATTATTATTATTACTGTAAGCTTATACATCCTAATTTGAAGTTACATTTTCCTTTATAAACCATCTACTTCGGTGTGTTTATTTTAGAAACACATGAAAAGGTGTTTTGTCCTTCTGAAGCGATATAACCAAATGAGTGCAGTGCAGCAGGTGAGTTGGACTGTCAGTAGGAGGAAAAAACACTGAAGCTTTCCGTTCAAAAGATAAGGTCAGTGAGTGAGTGCTGCCGTGTTTTACAGCATCACAGCTGTGAGATGAACCGCCCGGCTTTGGCAGGCCTTATGTAACGTATTAGAGAGAGCTGCTGAGTGGGAGTTTTGGATGTAACAGACGAACTTAACCTGCAAACAAACCGCACACATGATGAAACAGGGCCCAAACCGGCGGTGGTCGTGTTGACTCCCCGAAAAACACTGCCCAGTTTTGACATATTTTGAGTTTTCCAATTACACAAAATTGTCCTGAAAATTTGTGAGAACCTAACAATTCTGAAACTTTAGATATGTCCTACATCCGGGTGCAGATGGGGAATTTTTAAAAACTGTCTGGTATGTTGTAAATGTATCATATCAAAGAAATTCAATCACTTTTAACTTGAAAGGCACAGCTCAAGAACGTACGCATTAGACAGCCGAAAGGAAACAGAGCTTTGATCCGTGTCTGTGATTTAAAGAGGTGCGTTGTGTTCAGGCCCTTTGCCTCGTGGAGCTGGCTGTAAATCTCACTGTCTTCTAGTTAACTCAGAGGCCATATACTACAAGACAATTATGGAAAACAACTGCATGCACCATTTTTCAGACCTGTTAAGGTTTGAAGTTAGAGCCTAAAACGATTTTACCTAAAATAAATTATGTTGCCTCAATCTTCCTCTCCCTCGGTCTCAGCTTCCCGTCAAACATCGATTGCTTCTTGACACAAATGCAGTAAAATGCTGCACCTAAAAATACTGTGCCAGACCTTGGCCGCTGGCCATTAGGTTTGACACACTCATGATTTATTCATATGTGTCAATTACATCCTCAAACATACACCAGAGTCTGACTCACATCAATCATCTTCCACTGGACAAAACCACCGACACGTCGTCCAGATTCATTTGCATCAGATTTAATGATCTTGACAGTTATTCAGTCACTATTGTCCTAAATGTCTTTATTTGAATTGTTAGCAATAACCACATGCTTTGAAAGAATATACACTAAAAATAACATGAGCAGCTTAAAATGCTTCAATCTGGTCCTGGACAATGGACAGAAACATTTTGCACATTTGTAATGACCGTTAATCAATCATGTTACAGAGATGTTCTGTGACACAAACAACAGTATGCTAACTGCTATCCAGTTCAGATTATGTTAAGACTCATGTACTCATGTGCACTCATTTCTATTGGACCTTACAAAGTAAGGACTTAATATTTCACTGTATGGACCAGGAAGACTCTACTATCGTATCTTTTAAAGAGCAAACACGATCTAAATATGATCTGTTCATATGCGGTTCCAGAGTAAGCTTTACCTTACTACTGTTAAAAGTGAAAATGTCACTGATGAAGCCTCCCATTAAAGACGCTCAGATAATAGGGCTCTTTCCAGTGACCAGCTGAACTGTCGGTGCCACGTCTGCTGGCCTGGCTCTAAAAGAGCTTGTCTCCCTCAGGTTCTGTTTATGGGCTGAAGGCTGCAACATTTTACGGTCTCAATGGTTTATTGCGTCTTTAGTGTTTATGCACCACAGGAAGAGAGAGGGTCACTCGGGTGAAATCAATAGTGAACCTTAATGAGGTTGTCTGAAAAAGAGCATCCGGGAGAAATGTCAGCCCTATAGAGATGCATGTGAGGTAGAGATTATATTGTGAAAGACATTTGTGTTGATCATACATGACAAACCTTACTATATGGTACCACAAGTCATTGGAGTACAAATATGAACTGTACAATGATCTTAATATGGTTTTATCCTGAATTATGGTCAGTTTATTTGTGTAAAGTTAAGGACATTTTAGTTGTGGTTGGTCGTAGTTAGCCGTGTGTTTGCTTTCTTCTGAAGTGTGATCTTGTGTTGTGTGAAGTGTAGTTTTTCCAGCTGTGCTCTCGACAGCTGTCTGTACAGAGGGAGCACAGCTGATGACACGTCTGTGGCCTCCCTCAGGGCACAGCCACATCCGCTCAGCACTGACAGACACAGAGGCGTGGGACTTTGTTCGGTTGCAAATACCTTAAATATTGAATGTTTGAATGCACAACCCGGCCTAATTATCCAAGAGTTATTTCCTTATTCACTGCCTGGTTTGGATTTTCCTTTATTAGTAGTCTAATAGGGGAGAATACTCATTTAGGAAGCCTTGGGTAGGGTTCACCAGGGTACACTACAGGGATATGACCATCAAAATGTTAAACTTTTTATGAAATTGTAAAAATGTTCTCTTTCTTTACAGAGCGTCCCACCTCATCGCAGAGTTTTATAACCAATGGCAGCCTCTGTGCAGACTCTTCCTCTGTCCCGTGGGCCTGACAAAACCTTCCGTAACCCCTTCTCATCCCGGCCCCTCTCAGCCCGCTGCGGGATGGGGAGTGTGGGCAGTTTGGTGGAGAGGCCAGACGTGTCTCCTACGAAATCCAATCGTGCAGTTCCCCAGGTGAGACCCAAACCGAACAACGGGCTACTGAAGAAGGGCCTGGGCCAGAGAGAACTCCTCAACTACCTCAATATCACAAGGTATGTCACAGGACGAAGCAACATTGTCACAGGACGAAGCAACATTGTAATCTACAAGCTGCAATCAGGAGTGACATAGACAAATTAATCATTTAATTCATTTAAATCAATCAATTAAGACTGAATCAGAGTGTGTACGTGCAAGAGTGGGACATTTGATGAAAATTAGCCCGTGTTTACAGATCGTCTACCTGCTCTGATCACACTTCCTTTCAGTTTTACAACGTTTTGAGTTTGAAAATGTAGAGGGGAAAAAATAATAACAATATGGTCAAAAAACTCACTTGCTTCATAATTGTGCACACAGTAAGTGTTGTAAGTGTACAATATTGAGAATAGATTGTCATTTGTTTCTTAGATAATCAAGCATGTTTTTTTGCTAACATCCGAAATGATTTGCAAACTTCTATTCTTTCTGGTTGTATTCACATTCAAATCTAGAATAATTCTTGACACAGGAAAGACCCCAAAGTAATTCAAAGTGGTGACAACAAAAGAGGCGTCATCTCCAGCCTCACGTCTCTCAGTGGTTGTGATGAGGACACATATGCCAAGGTCTACAGCAAAGATGGCACGGAAGTGGACCTGACAAAGAACTCATTGCCAAGTGCAGGCAAATATGAAAAGGTATTTGTGATGAAAGTATTCATAACATTTTTAAAAGACTCCCTCTAGAAAACAGACATTTAAAGCCATACAGCGGTTGTTTTTGTTGATAAAAACACACATATTTACTGTTAGCGGGCTTAGACCCAAAATGTGAATATACTTTTGAGTGGGACATCATCAACACGTCTCCATATTACATTGACAAAAAATCATATTTTACTGACCTTTGATAATACCGTCTTCACTTCAGATGAAACATTTATAATAAACTTAATTATAATACTAGCAAAACATTATATCCACAAAATGAAATGGTGTGAAAAAATACCCTCATGGTTCCACTTTAAAGAATCTGATTTAAACATTTATTTGGCCTCCCACGAAAAAATGAATGTAAATAATAAAAAACTAATTAAATCCATCACTCTTCTTGAAAAATACAATCTTATTGTAAAGTAGCAGACCCCTGTGTTGTTTTTTTGTTTTTGTTTTTTTGTTGTTGTTGTTTTGTCTTTGAACATGAACATGTTACATCTATGTGTAAGATGAATTTGATTGAAAATAACCATATTGTGGTAAATGGTCTAAATTTGCACTGATGTTAAAAAATAAATAAATAAAAAATAAAAATAAAAAAAAATATTTAAAAAAAAACACGTCTCCAAGACATGTTTACTTTGACTACAGGAAGTCGAACATAAGGTTTAAAAACATCACCAGTGTCTAGCTGAGCATTAGGAGCACATTGTATATCTATGGCATTTTGTTTATTTATTAGCGTTTTATATATGCAGCTCCTATTATGACGCATATCGCCCGGAATGATCCGCACAGTGTGCCTTTGAAATTCTTACAATTAATAAGTACATTTTAGTTAATATAGTCATATGCTGAAGTTTCTCGTAATGCTTGTTTGAGAGCATAGTATATAGATCATTATTATGCAAGCAGTTTTGTGACCGTTAGATGTTACCATATTTCCACTAATAGAGTCATTCCAATCAGATCAAAGATTAGTAAATGTCTGAATTTTGCTTTTGAATATGTTTATAATTTGTTTTCCAAATGTTATGCTGTACGTCAGTGGGAGTGTTGTGAAAATGATTACTATCACATTCATACATGCCGTTCTGTCAAACGCAGCCTTTCGATGCGATACAACAGCCCATGGAACATAAATCAGTCTAATACGTCCTCCTCCACACCAGCCGAGCTCGAGGATAGCCTCTTAATTTATAGCTGCTATAAAATCTCAACTTATTTTGTTTTGACCTGAATTGATCAATGCGCAGAGCACGCTGCACACATACTGGAGCAGTATTGATTCAGAAGAAACAAAGTGATTTATGTCTCTAACCTCTTCAACCCCTTCCGCCTACATTTTTCAGTCACGCTTTAGGCCTTCAGCTTTCAAGCCAGTCACCCCAAAGAACTTCAGCTCAATGCAGAATCTGTACCCATCGTCCAAGTTGGAGGAAGCAGATCATGGCGTTTCAAACGGACTGCACCGGGCCTTTGCACACGTCCCAAAGGCGGTCTCTACATCCTCTTCCTCCTCGTCACCGTCTCGATATGGAGGAGGCCCCACAACAGTCGCCAACAAGGTACTCCTCAAAGAAATCCCTAAAAGTGACACGCTGTAAGGAAAAAAAATGCTAATAAAGTAGCTGCTGGCAATGATCTGAGGCACACTGATGGAGTGAAGTTAAAGGAACAGGACACGGTTTTTCCATACTGAGATATGTTCATACCTGAGCTTAGACGAGTTGATAGGTACATGTCTGGTCTTTGTGCGTGTCCGTGGAAGTGCGTGGTAGCTTCCAACTTCACCCTCGTTTGGAGCTATAGGAATACATTGGGAGAGGCCAAATGCTAACAACATCTTGGGTCGTCTGGCGTGACTGAGGGCACGTGTGAAGACCAGACAGGTACAAATGAACTTGTCCATGCTCAGGCAAGAACATGTCTCAGTATGTAAAAATGGTGGCCTGTTCCTTTAAAAGTCATTTATTTGGTAGAAAAGAGAGAAGAAAAAATAAGAAAAGAGCCACTGAAACAAAAATGCTGTGACTTGTGATTTTATCAAAGATGATTGCACTACAATTACCTAGAAGGGCATGTAAATATGTAAGACTATTCTACTTCCTGATTATTACCAGATACAACCATTTTACACAAGGATTGAGGTTTATATCACTACTTAACCCACTGCCCAAAGTTATCCATGTATTAGGTAAACGAATAACTGAAAATTACCATTATGAAAGAATGTAATCTGTATCAACTATGCAACTGACCCAAAATGACGGACGATGCTTACTTGTGTCCAGACTCTCTCCTCTGTACGTGCGACCAGTCAGGAGGAAGATAACCTGTCAGACTCAGGCCATAACTCCATGAACAGCCTGCCTCCATACCGACCCCCGTTTAGACCACATCTGTCTCAGATCAGGTCAGTGGTTAACATTACTCTTTCTGATTGTACTGTGTGGTTTGTGGTTGCACTGACCTCCTTTGCTTATTCTCAGTGCATCTATGGGTCACATCAACACCATCGGCTCTTTGGATCGGGCCAGTCAGGTGCCAAAGGCGATAGGGGCCAGCGGTGGTCCCTTAGGGGAGATGGCATGTCGAAGTATGGCTACGCTCAGCCGACTGACCCCCCATGGAGAGGCCCCACCTCCGTACGATTGGACTTTGTCTATGTCTATGGAGGAAGTGGTGAGTCCTTGTTTCTCATCTATTTTGTTTGGCATTGTTAATTGTAAGCACTTGTTGTGATTTCAACATATGTTTGCATGTTTGACATCAGGTGCGAGATCTTGAGGAACGTTTGGTGGAGAAAGAACAGGAAATAAAACAGATGAAAAGAAATCTGGACGAGAGTGAGGGCGCCATTGCTCAGGTAATTTTAAATGCACTTTTGGGCTCTTTTGAAGTCTCTTTTATTATGTTTACTGCTTGCAGGTATTTGAGGGAAAACAGCGTCTTTGGGAGAAGGAGGTGGAGGAGCTGAAGCGCCTCTACGCGACAAAGTTAAGGCAAGTTTCTCAACAAGCTCAGCGGTCCCAGCGCAGCCTGCAGTTGCAGCTGTATAAAACTCAACAGGAAAAGGCCAGGCTACAGGAGGAGCTGGACAGCCTGAGGACTGAGAGAGGCCAGGACTCAGGAGCCAGGGCCAAGAGAACCAGCCCCACTTTGGAAGAGACGCAGTGGGAGGTGAGTTGAGGAAAATAAACAGATCTCTAAGTAACAAAAATACCCAGTGTTGTATTACTCTGCCCTTTAGGTTTGCCAGAAGTCCGGGGAGATTTCTTTGTTGAAACAGCAGCTGAGGGACTCCCAGGCCGAGGTAACCCAAAAGCTCAGTGAGATCTTCCACCTGAAGACAGAGCTGAGAGAGGCTCGGACTGTCCTCAGTAACAGGGAGAGCCAGATCGAAACTCTCAAAATGGCAGCACATGACACACCCCGACGAAGGTGCTTTTCTCAAACTGGACGGGAGGACAGCAACAGGCTTGACCCTTCAGGTAAACATTATTTTCCTTGGCATTCATGCCTGAAATTGATGTCCTGTTCCGTAAACACTATATTGTTGCAAGTATTATGAAGTCCACATACTACATTGTTTGAGTGCTGGCCAGAAGCAGCATTAAATGTTAGCAGCCAGTGTCTCTCATTAAATATTCCCTAAGGACTGAGTGTAGTTTAAACCATGTGTACGTCTTGTTACAGGAGGGTCTGGGGGGCCCACAGAGGAGCGTCTGCGTGCGGAGCTGCTGCTGGAGAGACGCCAGAGCGAGGCCCAGGCCTTGGCTTTTGAAGAAGAGAGAAGAACGTGGCAAGCAGAAAAGGACAAGGTCATCCGCTATCAAAAGGAGCTGCAGGCCAGCTACTTAGACATGTATCAAAGGAATGAAGAGCTGGAGAGGGAGCTACAGCAGCTGAGGGCGAGTAGTGAACGGGACAGAGTTCACCATGAGGGCTGCAGTCGGACATTAGAGCGAGATACTGCCCTGCAGAGGAGTGAGACAGCTGGAGAAAATCAGACTGACAGACCTGCCTCTGGCTTACCGTGGATAGACAGAATTGAATCCTCAGAAATTTGAATGTGATTGACTTATTTGCATTGTAAATTCTCTCTGGCAGGGTTCACATGGAACGCACAAGCTGCAAGGAGTAACAGCTTGTTTACTATAAATGCAACAAATCACCTTAGTAAGGTATGAAACATGGTACTTAGTTTGAGGATGGAGATTTGAAATAAAATTATTGATTCCACTACCAAATTTTTGGTCCGATTGTGCCATTTAAACAGCAACATCTAGTCTAAAGCTTTGCCACTAGATGTCGCTCTTTCTGAAACAGGACATCTTTAACTGACTCAAACTTTCTGTAAAACTTCAGTCCAACTTCCTTTTCACAGGACAGACTACTATATTATGCTAATTTAAGCTACATATACCAGGTTATACAAAAGTCCTTTTCCAACTGTAAAAGCCAAAGGGGTTGACCAGATGTACCTCGAGACTCATTCTGACGGAAGTGAACTCAGGTTTATTTTGAGCCAATAATATACTGACTAGCACTACTCCATTATGACTGCTGTAATTGACTGAAGTTAATACTGTAAAGTAAACTTTTTCTTGATGTCTGAATAATTTGTACGTGATGTAATGCCTTTGTTTTCCACGCACACTGTTGACTAAAATACATTTCTCAATGGTTGCTATAACAACTGCATGGGACAAAAAATCCTGCCTGTAAATTCAGAGTTTCTCTTGTATTAAACCTTGTACAGCATAAACACACATGTATTTGTTTTGGATTCCTGTTAAACATTAAACCTAAGATGAAAGCATGCTATACAGATTTCTGTTGATTTTAACTGCAGGCTCTATCCTACATCCCTAAAACCTCCACAGTGTGGGCCAATGAAGCAAATGACTGAAGCTTGGCCTGCATGATGGCACAAACGGCAGAGAGCACAGGCTTTTGGGACTAACGTGGCTTACAAGGGTTTATCCCGGCTCGAGTACCATGCCCTTCAATACAAATACACAAGTGCCCAATGTTTGTTTTGTATCTATCGAATGAGCAACAAGCAAAAGATTGAGAAAAAGGGTGAATGCATCACTAACAGGAGCTGTGAGTTGGGCTGACTCATAAGGCTTCGATGCTGGCATTTAAATATTATGGAAATCAGCTCTCAGTTCAGGCTCAGTTCAAAGACGTACTGAGGTGCTATTCACACATTTTAAGTAGGACTGCAGCATTTTTTGACGGTGTTTACTGCATATAAAAAACAAAAATGAAGTAAAAAAGTTTGCCTGCCTAGACACATGATAAAAACATCAGTAGAAGCAATCAACTCTGGGGCGCCACCAAGAGGAGCTAGAGCTAAACGCAGGTAAAGATTTAACATGGTATAAATTTTATTTTCAGCTGCAGGTTTATGAAACATGGTTGCGCGCAGTATTTACATTAAAGTATTTATTACACACAAAAGCAGAAACACAAAAGTCAATCACAGGGCACTAGCAGTTTGTCTCAGGACCCCCAAGAAGAAAGCCATTAGTGATTGTCAACCAGAGAAGCCAAGAGACAGAGAGCTCCAAACTGAGCATGCTGTAACCCACTCAAAGGATGCTGATCGTTGAATGTATGTCTGTAGTGTGTTATGGACGCATTGTGAAAACTGCCATTTCTGCTGGTGCAAAGGGGTAATTTAGCCTCAGTAAAGTGAGGTGACATCACAATTTTTTAACAGAAACTTAACTGTTTTGATATTGAACATCCATGTTCCTTGCGTTTGCGGAGACACCACCATTAATATATTTACAAGTTTCCAGTAGTCCTGACGGTCGAAAATGCTTTATATATTCAAATATATGCTATATACCTTGATGTACATCTTAAATACTAACTGTAAAGTGTGGTATGCAGTGACAATGAACCCTGAGGAAATATATGGACTAAGATGTTCAATGTTTAACTGTGTAGACGGGGCCTTTCTCAGCTGTTGTTTAGTGAGTACATTAGCCAAAGACCAGGGACTTTCTCACCCACGACACATAAAGCTGAATCACAAGCCTATTGTGACTGCAAGTAGTAACTTAACTGCTACCATCACACAACTTCACATCTCCAAATTGCACAGAGCACAGTAGAGATATTCCAGGACGTAGAGAGCAGGGATGTTGGTTCTGAAACCCATGCAGTAACAATGTCAGTATGCGCATAACTGTAAACTAAGAGATGTACAGAAATCAGAAACAAAACACATTTCACTGTATTATTTGTTTCCTTTTGTTAAATACATACATAGAATAGAACAAGACAATTGTTTCTCTAAAGGGAGACCTGCTGGTGCAGACAGTCACTGAGGCAGTCTACAATGCATGAATTAAATGTGGATACATGAGCCAACAGTGTCAAGATACGCAAGGGCTTTCTACATTATGGAGGAGTGGTGGGCAACATGTCAGTTTAAGAAAGTCCTCCGGAAATCTCAACAGTAAATAACAATGTTTGTGAAAAACATTCTCAAAAGCTTTTTTCCATTCATCGACAACAGAGTCTGAAGCCTTGCTGTTCAAACTGTACATCTACCCATCCTTTAATTTTTATTAAACTGCCTCAGTCAAGAAGAAAGATACAAATCAAAGCGATCCTCCAAAAACCCTTTTCAAACTATAAAAAGCCCAAACACCACTGAGTGTGGTATAAAAAAAAAGAAAGAAAATGAGTTTTAATTGTCCTTTCCAGAGATACTTCTGAGGCCGAGGCATTCAACTACAAGTTGTAGTTAGGCCTTTCCAGGCGGGCTCTATATATTGGTTTGCAGTGGGGCGCTTCAAATGACTACAGTCCTCCGGAGGAGGATAAATCCTTGACGCCTTCAAAAAGGCCAAAAACCATATATAGGAGGGGGCCAGGTAAAAATGGTCCAGAAATGCCTTGCGCTCCAGAGGACTTCATCAAAAGCCATGACAAAACTGAATGTATCAAAAGTAGATCTGCTTGGCGTGCGATGGATTCTGCTCCATGGGGCAATATGGGCATTTCAACCTGAACAACGAACAAATCAGATGAATTGTATATTTTATGCAATAGACATTGATCTCCATATACACAACATGAAAGTTACACTCACTTTCCGGCGTTAGTAAGTTTGTTGAGAGCGTCTCTGGAAATGACATGTCCACAAATGAGCTTCATTGGAGGGTTGCTTTCTGAAGTTTGCTGACGAAGAATTGGGCACGCAAACACCGAGTGATACCAACACTTTTTCCCCAGATCAATTTCAATCTGGCCAAAAGAAAAATGTGATTAAATCTTTGCGAGTACAAGACAACTAGACATGCTATTATTCTGTTTGGAGAGACTTACAGGCAACTCATCTTTGTGTGTCCAAACTCCACTACATTGTCTCTGCTCTATCACCTGCTTGATGTTCATCAACACGGGCAATGCCATACAACCAGATGCAAAACTAGACACAAATATCACATTAGTTTAATTTGCTATATTCCTCCTTTGTTTAGTAAATCTAGAATAATCTACAATATTACCTGACACTTAGTGGAGACTCTACAGAAAGACCCAGTAAGGCACATGCATCTCTGGTGAAGATGTTGCAGATCTCAGCCCATTGATTTGGCTCAAGCAAACTGCGATATGGAGAGTTTTCAATGCCGTGACGGAGGTACACCAGGCTCCCCATCAGAATTTGGATATCTGCAAGAAGATTAAAACATTACGACATTGTACAATAAATCAATTTACCTCCTGCAATGTCATTTTTTTTAAGTAACAATGATGTGTATTAATGCTACCTCTCTGGTGCTGTGAAGCAAATGGTTGAAAATGTCTTGCATATTGCAAAGCCTCCATTTGATTGGTGATGCCTCCATTGAGCAAGCTAATGAAGTACAACCGGTGCAACTTGAACTCTAGACTACTGTTAAGGTCGAGAAGCCGCTGCCGATTTGTCACAGCCCATCTAAGAAACAAAAGTTTAATAATATTTTAAGTCACATCATAGGGAAGTTCTCTCCTCCAACCTCCCTGCAGGACATTTTTCAGCAATCAACATTGTACAGGAGGAGGTTTAGGATCCCCCTCTGTACAGCTATAAAACTCCTTTGTACGCCCCATTACATTAAACAAGAACACCTAATGTGACGGTGTCTTTTGGTTTAAATCTGTCCTTTTTAGGCACTCAGTCTTCCCCCCCCTAAGTCAAATTTTTCCCTCAGAAGACAAAAAAATGATACATGGAATTTTAGAAAGAAGGTATAAAAACATACTCTAGTGCTGGCCTGAGGTCCTGCATCCGTAGAGCTTCAAGGATCCGGTTTAACTCAAGGAAAGGCTGCTTCATACTCATATCAATAACAACGCCAGACTCCTGTGAATCCAACAGGACAAACTTTTTTTAGTAGGCAGTTTTCATGTTTATGGGCATTTGATCGTTTGTGTCTTTTACCTGACACAAATCTTCTGCAACACTAAGCATGCCTTGTCTGTACAAATGCTCCACTATTGTCTCACTAAGATACTTCTGTCTTTCAGGGGTGTCCCATACGGTTTCTGCGACCACAGCACTAATCTCTGCATCAAAATTCTGGAAAGGAACAAATGCGATCAGTACACACAAAACAGCACATGTAAATACACAGTGTACTGTACTCACCCTATCAATGGCTTTCCCAACTTTGGATACACTGCCATGTATATCTTTGTGTCGTGAGGCTAACATTTGCACTGTTTCTTTAATGTTCTTACAGCACTGTGTCATTGTCTGAGAAAGTACAGACAAATCTGCATCTTGTACACCTGAAAAGAGCAAGATATCTTTGAATGTACTGTAGTAATACTAACTCAGCATCACTATTATGAGATCGGGACAGAGAATCTTCTTACCAAATGCTACTAGTTGTGCTCGTATCTCACAGACACTTCGCAGGAGCTCGTCTAGTCTCTCCTCAGACTGGTGTCCGTACATGACAAAGCGATGGAGAACTTTTTCCAATTCCCGCTCCACACACGCACATTGCTCCATGTTTCTGACTGTACACGGTCTGACACAGACACAACTGACAAACAGAACACAACACACCACAAGTCAGTGGAAAATGCCGTAAACTCTTACATCACTTAGAGATGTCTTAATATAAAATAGCCTTAATTAGAAATATTCATTAGAAATAGTACGGCAGTGTATGAAGACACAAACCTCTTATCAAATATTTGAAGATAGATGTCTCATGATAACTGTAGCTGTGCTAAGAGACTATATTATAAGAGTATATTATAAACAACTAAAGTAATTAGATTCATTGCATTTGAAGACGCAGTGTAGAAGTGCAGAACCTGGTGTTTGGTAAGTTGATAGATTTAATAACCCCAACCTAAAAGCCCCCTATGGACAGGTGTTGAAAATTAGCACATGTGCTACAACAATGTGCTTTAAACAATGCATCTGGTTCGTCCAATTGCTATGTCCATGTTAAATAAATAAATAAAAGAAAATAATATTAAATGAGGACTGACTGCAGAACAGCTCACACTTGCTCCTTCAATAAAAAATAAAAAATACATTTTCTAAATGATTTTGTAAAACTTTTTCATAAATGAAATGAGGAGAAATACACTAAAAACAGAAAGGCTTTTAAAAGTATTACATGTAACCAAGTTAGTACAAAATGTTCTCCATGTTTTGTAGTGACTTGTGTTTAAATGGCCCTGTATGAAGCAAGAGTGGGCAAAAACATTTCTCAAATAACTGTACACAAATGTTAAAAGCAAAAGTATAGCTACAAGCTCACAAATGTACCTACAAGGCTCGGTAGTTTATTAGCTGTATAGGAAATCTCCATAGGAAATGTCTACCAAACCTATCAAAAATAGTTGGCGTTTAAACACAGTAGACTTTACGGAGCTGCAAGTGCTTTCCGACACATAAACTAAATACAGCGACACTGTCAATTCATCGTGTATGATTTAATGGCATTGAGATTACACCAGGGTACGCGATCGGATAATAATTTGGAGGATTAAAGAGGACTGCCGAGCTATCAGACGGCTAACATAAACAGACGGCCCTGTAGTTGATTTGTCACGGCTAAAAGCTCGCCATTGCTAACAGCTAACAACGAGCTAGCTCGAGTTGAAGGTGTCTTCCTACAATCCTTTACGGTCAGGAAATGTTTATGTATGCACTCACAAGAATTTAAGTTTTACCACATTAATCCTGATACCACATATTATTTAACTAAATGAAAAAAATATTGCGTGTTAAGCCTACCTTGCCAATGTTGTGGCTAGTTAGCCGACATTAGCGTTAGCAAGTTGTTATGATAACACCTCACTGGCAGACTGCGGATCTTCCTGGGTCGGACGCTGTGTTTGGTCTACATTTCAAAGTAAGACAGTGAGAAGAGGAGACACCCTATGTGAGACATCTATTTTCTTTGTTTTTTCTACGATTTTGTTTTATCGCCGTTCAGCAGCCAAAGAAGAAGATTTGGTTTTATTTGTTGACATAAATCTACTCTATAGCTGGAATCATCAAGGTTCGTAAACGAAAATTAAAATTAAATTAAAACTTTTAAAGACATTTTTTCAAGACATGCTCAGGCATTGTATCTGATTTTTTGTTTACAAGCAATGGTTCAAACCCATTTGAAACTTTCAATACGCATCTACCATCCCGATTATTCACGGTGAATTACAAGCGCGTTTCGAAACTTGCAAACACAAAACTGTCCTGCAGGTTCATGAATCGATTTAACAGAACAGCCTTAAATGCACAGTATTTTTTTTCCCAACAAAAGTTTACAATATTCTGAAGGACAAAACTAATGTCGTTCCACTAACAGGAAAATGTTGTTGTTGTTTTTTTCACAAGAAATGGGTTTGGAATTTAGGACCACTTCTTCAATGTAGTAGTTCTTATAGAAACACATTACAAAAGAAACGGGATGACAAGTAGATTGGTCAAAGGGGGGCAGAGGCCTTTGCAATTGGGACAGTAGACCTATGACTAATCTATTTATAATGCAGTCATGCACAGTGCAGACCTAAGCCAGGTATTGCTATGGGATGATCATTCTTTCCCTTTGAGTTATATTTTGTCTGGGACTTTAGACACACTTTACTATTTTTGTTCTACTACATAGTTCACTTTTGAAATGCAGACTTCCCTAAATCCTTAAAGAGGGGGTATTATGCTTTTTTCAGCCACATAGCACCAGTCTATAGCACACTACAATGATGACGAAACCTTCTGTTGGTCTGTCAATGCAGTAAATTAGAATAACTACCTTGTATAAAATTGCTCTTTCAAAATGGCGGTAGCGGATGACTTGAAATAGGCCTCTGTCTCTTTAAGAACCTCTGACCCTTTCCGACACGCCCCCTCCACACGCTGTCTGTGGCATCACAACAACACTGCGCTCGTTGTCTCAAGTATTGAAACTACGATCGGTGCATTTTAATTTTTATTGTTGGAAAGGAGCTACTGTTTATCACTTTGTGAACAATGGCCACACAGGATATTATTTGGAGACGAACCTTCCACACCGGACGCTTGGAAGGGGCTCTTGCCTGACAAATAACTGCTGTTTGGAGGCTATCTCTTTGCATCTGCCATGCCCTATGGATCTCTAACTATACCCCCATGGACGACACCAGGATCTGCAGGAGCCCATACGATTCAAAAGACGGACATTATCTCCGCAGGTGGACAATGGTTTTTCGAGGTTACCCGTTAGCTTGTTATAATCGACTACAGCTCATTGTTGATGAAAAGTCTGCAATAAACCATAAATGTGTAAAGCCAGGCTCATTGTGTAATAATCGTAAAGGCTGCTTCGAGTAGTTGCTGCTTTATTGACGTTATTTGTGCACAGTATGCTGCCTGTTTTCAATGAATGTTGTGAAGGTGAAGGTTGTTAGCCTGTCGCGGCTAATAGTGCCTTAGCTCCGGGAGAAAACCACTCGGCCACGACTCACTGTAGATGAAATGTGAGCAGTAAACTACGAAATCAACAAGCCAGGCTCCGTGTGTGATCACCATAAAGGCTGCTTCAAGCAGTTGCCTGTTTTAGTGACGTTTTCAATGCATAATATGCTGCTTGTATTCAGTGAATTTTCCCGTTAGCTTGTCGCGGCTAGCTTGTTAGCTCCGGGAGAAAGCCACTCGTCTATGACCCATTGTAGATGAAATGTGAGCAATAAACTTCCAAATCAACAAGCCAGGCTCCGTGTGTGATCATTGTTAAACGGTTCTTTATGTGTGTGGTGGTTTTATTGACTTTATTTGTGCATATTTCTCGTTTCCACGTGATGACTCGAGGTTTAGCTTAGCATTAGCTTTCTCCGGAGGCTCTGTGCATCATCAAGGCCCAGCGCAGAACCAGACACTGAAATAAGTGTTCTTGTCACCGGTTTTAATCCTGGGTGTTTCGGTAACAGAAACACTGATGTGTGTTTTTGTAAAAGTCTGCTGTGGCTCCGGTTCACAACACATGAAGCTAATCCTCCATGATGACTCTGTTTACATCTTAGGGCTAGACACTGCGGGGAGGGGGTTCTGCTGAGGGGCAGTGGTTGGTTACTCGGCTGGTGACGAAAGGTCGGAGGCGTATCCT
The DNA here is from genome assembly GCF_951799975.1 of Gobius niger. Classification (NCBI taxonomy): domain Eukaryota; kingdom Metazoa; phylum Chordata; class Actinopteri; order Gobiiformes; family Gobiidae; genus Gobius; species Gobius niger. The sequence goes on along the minus strand of NC_136856.1, from coordinate 18,299,909 downwards.
GGAGGTCGAGGGCGTTTCCTGAAGGAATCAGGCGTTTTATCCCTAAAATGGCCGCCATCAGAGTTTCTACAGATTACTCGAAAATACGTGAATGTGCCCAGGCAACACTTCAGGCATGGTTTTAATGAGGGAATGACTTAATAACATGATGTAAAGCTTGATAAAGTCATTTTTGCATAATACCCCCCCTTTAAGTATGTGCTTTTGTAATTATTTATGATGTGAACTACATGACTTGAAGAGTGATGATGATGATCCCTGTTTGGCATGTCAAAGGGTCTTGGTGGCTACAGTATGGCTACATGGACAAACCTGAAAAGGTCAACAACCCCTACTTCCTCTGGCTAGCAACTGTCAGAGCGTCGTTTTTGTATGCACATACGAGGTCTGCAGAATAAAAAACATTATATTTTCCCCTTTTAATAAGAAAGAGTATCACGTTTTTTGTATGCACATACGAGGTCTGCAGAATAAAAAATAAAATAATTTCCCCTTTTAATAAGAAAGAGTATCACTACATTAGTGAATCAATTTAAGTCAATGGAATAGGTTACTAGACAGTATTGTTGCTGGAGAATGATGTTCATTTTTAAACATGATTTTTGTTTTATTTGACCACTGAGATTTCAAGATTTTAGCTAAACAAAGCTACTGAAGCTGCAAGCAGCTGAAGAGAAGCTGCAGCTTACATGATGCTTCAGTAACTTTGTTCACTTACACTATCTTTATTAACCTTGGCCCATTGCTTCACACATTGCATTTGAAAAAAGTACTTCAAGTTATGTTCAATAATATTGATACATTGACCTGTTTTTCAACAGAATCACAATGCATTATTTTCCGTTTCAAATATGACTGTACAAAAAGACTTGCTTGATAGTGCAGCTATAAATAGCGGAGCCCTATGACTGAGCTGGCTCATAGTGTCAGATTCCAGGCGCACTGATTTGTCAAGGCAGAAGCAGCACCTGCTGCTAACTATAAACCCACCCCACCAACTCACCCAGCCCTTCACTCATGGAGCTAATGCCCAACCAGAACTCATGCTGGAGAAGAAGGATCTAGGTTAAACGGCTGCTTTACTGTGGCTGGACGGGAGGGGGAAGGTGATGGGAAGTCAGAGAAGAGGTGTCAGAACAAGCATGTTGCATGGCGATGCTTTTTCTGTTCTTACACTGTCAAGTCAGCGTGGCACCTCTGCAAGATTTGGAGTTGTGTGGATCCAGGATTTCTGCAGAGGAGTACGCTCTTGAAGACAGTCTGGTGGATGAGGAGCAGACAGTATAGAGCAGAGGAACTAAACCCCCTATGGATAGTGCCTTCCTTGGCCAAAGGTACAGTAAATTACTTTTGTCTTAGGGAGAAAAGATATGCATGTGAAATTAAAAGGTAGGCTACATATGATGTGCATATTTTTTAATATGTGCAATGTTATGATTTCACTGCTTTTATTGTTCTAGACAATTTTGAGTGGGATTGATTGGTGGACTGTATACAACTTGTTGTGTTCATTCATATATAATACAGTATATATATAGTAATTTCTTCAATTTCTTTTAATTTCTAACAAATATACATGTTCCTTTCTTTCTGCCTCACTACTAACAAATACTGATATAAGATGATTATGTACATCCTCCAGGTAACTCTATCTCTTTTCTAGACCAAGACCTGTTCCCGGAGCAGCCCAGAGGAGCAGACTGGACTGGCCGCAGAAACTGGAGCTTGTGGTTTAGAGATGGACAGCTGGACTCTTCAAGGGGACAGTTACTCCTTTCTGCGCAGTGCACCGCGCAACTTTTCTCTGTGCCACCGCGACGGTACACCTAACCACATAGAGATCTTTGACATTATCAACACGCCTAGCCAGCGCAGTGCCATTTCTGAGACGACCTGCTTGTGTGACATTTTTGGAGACGACGCTGAAGCAGCTTCCCTGTCAAGCAGCCCCTCTTCAGCCGCTTTCACTCCACTGCAGACAGTGGTGGAGGAACGGACAGTGGTGTCGCCTTTAGTGGATGACCTCAACGACTCCTCTGGTTCTTATCATACAGCTCATAGCTCCAGTGAGGGAGAAGAGGGGCTTGAGGACCCAAGTGAGAAGCAGAACTGCACTCAAAGTTTAACACAAGAACCAGACCTGCCTGGAATTGGCAACACAACTCATTGTCATATTTCTCCGGACCTCAAAACTGTTTCTGACGGGATTTTTCTCGATAACATTACCCCTGAAACTCTCTGCCAAGGGGAAGCCTGTCAATCTTTATCTTCATCTTTAGCTGATATCAGGTGCTCACCTTCACTCTCAAATTCCGAAAAGATTTTCTCTAAAACTGGAAGCAGAAACACTACTCCTGCCTCTGAGGACAGACATAGCAGTTTGTCACATCACACCCCCTCCCCAGAGCCAAGAAACTGTGTCAGCTCCTCTTCCTCTCCATCTCTTCCTACACAACCCGATTTAGGGGAAATTCCTCCAGAGCCAGAGAATATCTGGGATAAGACCACAAGCGAGTCACCTGAACTTCAATCTAACAACCTAATTAGTCCATCGAAATTTTTACCTAAAGTTATTGTCTCAGCTGCCACTAGTCTGTCATCTCCTGAGCCAGAGCTGAGAGGTAGAATCTCTGTGCCTGATCTTTTGAGCAGAAGCTCCACTCCAGATTTAGATAACCATCCTCAAACTCTTGAACCTATTTCAAGTCTCATTAATGACCAAGAAGACATAGACATCTCTGCCCTCAAAGACATTGATTTACCGCAGGAAACAGTTGATACAGTGCCAACACCTGACCTGCAGTATACTCCCTCACCTGTGACCTCATCTGCACCATCTCCGGAACCTGGGAGACAGAGCATTTCATCTGAAATAAGACTAAACAGTCCTTCTCCTTCACCAAACCGACTCAGCCCCTCCTCACCTGACAGAACTACGGCCAGGTCTCCTACTCCTGCACTTTCAAGTGCACCAGAAAGTAGAACTTCACTGCACTCACCTGAAGTGAGTCATAGTCTGTCGCCATCTCCAGGTAGTTCATCGGCAATTTGCATAGATGAGGCTGCATCTCCTGAAATCAGAATAATAGCTTCCTCCCCTGAAATAGAAACTATTTTGGAAAGCCCTGTCCTGGAGCCTCATTCAGATTTCCCCGTGGAGCTTCCTGGATCTCCTCAAATCACAAAGATATCCTATTCTATTGTTCAACCAGAGGTCCAGCTCACTCCTGCTTTTTCACAAGAGCGCTGTGTTTCTGGATCGCCCACACTAAGAGATTGCAGTCCAATCATAGATTCCCCTCACAATTCACTTGTGTCTGGACTGTCGTCAGAACAGCAGTCTGAAGATAGACATAAAACACCATCCCCAGACTCAAGAAACCATAGCCCTTTTTTTGAGCATTGTGAAAGTCTCTCACCTCATCTATCTTCGAGAAATCTATCACCAGTTTCCCTACCTCTTGAGGAACTTTCTGAAACATCATCTGCCGATAATAAAATAAATTCTTCTTATAAACATCCATCTGTGGGAATAGAGGGCTTATCTTTCATTGATACGGCAAAGATCATAGACACAGCAGCGCCAGCCTCCCCATATAAATTACTAAGTGAAGATAGAGAAGTGGTTGTAACTAAAATTGGAAGTGTTTCACCTGTGGCCCCAAATTATATACCTTTTTCTGCAGGAGTGGAGACAACAGAGACCACAAATAAAAATAGGGAATCACAGTTATCACATGCATGTGGTTTAGATTCACACCCTGGAAAACAAGAGGCTGATCAAAGTTATACTGAGGGCAAAGCTGATTTAACAAATCTCTCTGCTGTTGTGAACTATCCTATATTACCCATCAGCAACGAAAACAAAAAACTTTTACCTACATACAAGGAAAGCACTGATTCCTCTGTTCAAAGTTTGGGAAATCCACCACTCACTAACTTCTCTCAGTCACCTAAAAGCAACCACACAATCAATCCAAATCTGACCCCAAAGCCCTTCAGAAGGCAATTGTCCGGCGCAGTTGGACCTGAAAACAAAGGTAATCTGAAAGAGAGCATGGCCAGTCATGTAAAGCGGAGGCGGACACCCTCTCCACCACTCACCAGGTTTACACCTGTCCACATCATCGCCCCTGAAAAGCCCTACAGACAGTGGCAAAACAGAGGCCGCAGCCCTCCTCAAGTCACAACATCTTTACCCAGTGCTAATTTAAAGAAAGTGGTGACAAATTTGGAAATCCCCCAGCATGACCCTGTTAATAATAGCCAAGAAGACTGGTTTAGGCAGGGCCAGCAACAAGAGATGGATAGGGGACTGCAGCTGCACGAGAGAGCAGTAGATCAGGAGCTTCGGGATTGTGGGATGCACAGAGACAGAAAGAGGGAGGAGCGTATCCCAGAAAAGGGGGAGCGTTGGTGTGGCGATGCCAGTTACAGAGGGGAACAGGTTGAGCTGTCATTCAATGCCAAAAATAGAAAAGTCCCTGCGAATCGCAGCACCGCTGTTACAAGTAGAGATAACCGCTCTGGTCTGCCAACAGTACATTCCAACTCCGAGAGTCTGCTCGCCAGACAGTCAAAGCAACAACAGACGCTGCACAGACTTTCGTCCCAACCTGACAGTAAGAGTGGAAGCCTGGGCAGGCGACTTCAGCCCCCCATAACTCAGCACAAGGGCACTACTTCTGGACGTGTTGCCACAAATAGGCCTGGGAGGAGTTCGAGCTCCAGCATGGGAAGTGAGCTCGATGAGGCAGACCACGAAGTTAAGTGGTTTACGGACGTGGCATTCAGCAGCCTTTCTAGCCCTGAGGTAGACTACCTGGACATGTACAACTCAAGCCATCGCTCCTCCACCAATGTTTCTCAGCCTTCTACTCAGGAAAGTCCAGCTGGGGTCAATACCCCTTGGCTGTCATATGCCGACTTTAGTGGCTCGACTCAAATGTTGGACAATGACGATCTTGCACTCCATCAGCAAACATCTGCTTACTTCTCAGATGGACTAGATTCTGCCAGGTGCTATGAGTTAGGAAGCTTTGAGTGTGTGGATGTAGCTGTGGAAAAAGAAGATACAAGAAGAGTCAGAAGAGGAGTACCTAAAAGGCAGATCCAGCTAAAAAGGAGAGACACCATTGAATCAAAACAGGATGAGAGCAGTGACAACAGCAGTCCTGGTGTTCCACTGATGGATAACTGTACCCCAGCATCCTTGCAGGATTCGGAGCCTGATGGGGAAACTCCAGAGCTTGATAAACACCAAAATGTAACTAAACTTCAGAAATCATCTTCATTTGATGAATCATGCTCCAAGACTAAAATCGCCACTTGTCTCATTAAGAGTGTCTTGACTAAAAAGATGCAGAGTGATGAACTGGCAGGAGAAGATCTTTGTGGTTTAGATGAAAAACTTCCAACAACAAAAACAGAACCCTCAAAGTCTCCCAGATCTGATGTGCAAATGTTGAGTTCTAGTCTTCAGTCGAACTGCAGCATCTTATCTGATGCATTTGGAGCAAGATGTGATGTAAACATGAAGGAAGAACAGGGGAGAAAGAAAAACATTGGTGGGAAATTTGGTCAAAGACCCAGTTCAACCAACAGCAACAGAAGTGTAACATTTTCAATTGCTGACAGTGAGGAAGCTGAAGTGGAGACCAGATCAGCAGCATCACACAAAGAGACGTTCACTGAAGAGGTTCATGATAACAGCCAGATGTGGAAGGAAACAGAGCCTAATGACTCAGCAAACTGCACTACTGTGGACACAGGTCCTGTCACTGGAGCTTCAAACACTGGACATGTCGTGATGACAAATAGAGAACAGGAATGTGGAAACACACAGTGCCATAATCAAGTGCCGCAGGACGTCCCATGCACCTACACGTCAAAAAGCCCAAATAGTCTTTCCCTCTCATTAATAGAAAAGAAGAAGGCCTCTCTCAATGCATGTCTGACACCTGAAGCTGACAACAAATCATTTATTTCCGATGAGAAAATGGAAGCATGTGTTGATGGTAAAACAGAAGAAGGGGAAGTGGATGACAAAGTGAAGGGTCCTATACACAAGGTGCGAGATGTGAGACGACTAGTAAAAAACACCTACAATCTCTCTTTCAAAGCAACCAGTGCTATTCCTTCAGATGAGATGGATAATATTTCGAGCAACGAAGAAATACCAAAGGAACACAGTGGCGAGGTCACGCAAGAGAGTGACAGGTCACAAGAGGTCAGGCACAAAGAAACACAAGAGTTAAACGAGGAAGCAAATGACAATGGGATTCACATTAAAGATGAACGATTACCACAGCAAAAAGAACAGTCCTCATATTCACACCCAATGCAAATTGAATACAAGGCTGTTTGTTGGAAAGAAGATAAAAATAAAATTGCAACAGATTTGAAGAATCAAATTGAATTGAAGCAGCCTATGACTGAAACAGCAACACAAAATGTAAACGAGACCACAGATGATACTGGCATTGATGATCAGAGTAAAGGTAAAGTAAGTAGATTTCCTGAAAAAAAACATACATCAACACACCAGCATACAGACAGACCAATGCTTGGTAGTCTCCCAAAAATGCCGAGTAAAGAAAGAGAAGTGTCTACTGCCATCGTGTTAATACGGGACAACAGCAGGGCTAAGAGGTCTGCATCTCCATCTCATGAGGATTTTCCAAACAGTGTCTCAGCTTCTTCGCCTGGACTTACAGGCACTCCTGGCAGCAGTGGACACTCTGTTTCAATGCTACTGAAAGAGAAAGGATACCAAGCTGACATTGGAGCAGTTGTGGGGGAGCCTCAAAATGTAGGTGTCAGTAAATGTGTTCCATCTAAACATGTGAATTGCTTAGAGATTCCTCTTCAGACACCAACAGAGTCACACAGAGAAAGAACTTTATCCTCTTCATCAACTACATCTGGACCAATAGTACCGCCAGCAAACGCTGACAGCAAGATGCTCCCTGAAACCAAGATGGTAGAAGAGAGTGCTGCTAGCAAATCTGATTCAACCAATAAAATACACCACTTGCCACCAAAATCTACAGTGGAGCCTCCCCCTGCCAATAAACAAGCTGCACAAGGAGACTTTGAAGCTGTTAAACGATTAGATCCAACATTTCCTCCAAGATCTCCTGCCGTACGGAGATTCAAAGCCCAGCCGATAGAAGTAAAGTCAACGTCTAAAGAAATTAACAAACAAGATACTACCACAAGTGCTTTAGGAAACAGTAGGCCTCAAGCTATTGAAGTTAAATCAGTGGCCAAAAAATCTCAAAAGCCAATTGTGCCACCAAAACCAAGCTGTAAATTTAAACCTCTAGATTTAGGAGCAATGCCAAGTGAAACACAGACTCTGCCCTCTACATCTTCAAAATCACACAATGAAGACAGAATGCAGACAATAGTCGTGTCTTCACCGACAATTTATAGGAAGATTCCGAATGACTCCACTTCGAATTATACAAGAAAAGTTGCTGTGTCTTCAGTCTCTAGCCTTAAACCTCCACCAAGCAAACCACCTCCCTCTAATGTCTCAACTCAGGCTCAAACAGCAGACACCAACGTAGGGACAGACAGGCAGCAGCGACAGCACTCAGGTCCTCCCTCCCAGAGCTCAAGATATACACAACGGCATCCGCTTCTACCTTCAGCTACCACAACAACCAGTAGTCCCACCATTTCCTCATCTGCACTTTCCGATGCAAGGGGACACCATCCCCAAGCACCTGCTCCCACTGAAGCCACCCAGATCAACCAAACAGCTGTTCTGGATTCAAACCCATTGCCACATATGCAGATGCCATATCTCCATGAACCTGAAACAATGGGGCTTTCAGATGCTCATCATGTTCCTGTTACCACAGTACAAGGCCCTGGATTTACCCGCCAGCCTTATCACAGATCACTTTCCAACGAATGTTCCCAAAGAAGGGATGACCTGCACTTTTATGCCTCTGATGACCCACCAAGCTATGATGAGAGAGAGAGCTTTAGTCCTCTCAGGTTACCAGATTTACCTCCAAGATCAAACCGCTATCAGCCCCCCTCCCATCCTCCTCCATGTCCCTGCACATCTGGCTGCCTGACACATCCAGGACTGCCCCATCCTAACAACAGCCCCCACAATCTAACACCCCCTGCCCCCACACACTCTCCAGGCCACGCAGTTCATTACCCTGTTTCTCAGCCTTCCTTGCGGCCTCACCACTGTAGAGCTGACCCTCAGGCAGTAACCTACCAGCCCAGCTCTCCCAAAGCCAGCCCTCTTGGACCAGGCCCACCACAAGGGCTATACCAATCTCTGCACCAACCTCCTGCATGTCCTCCACACCCATCACTTATGCATGCTTACTCTGCTGAGCGCCCTCTGCAGCCAGCCCAACATATGGACCCCCGCAGACCACCAGTGCATCGCTCCCCTCAGCAGCCTCCAGCCGTTATGGCTGGGGCTCCTTACACAGAGCCAGGCCACAACCATTCTCCAGGGCTTCCTCACATGGATCCACACTATCTGTGTGGGCCTCAGAGTTTGGGTCCCTCCTATGGCTCGGAGTATGGAGGGGACAGCTCCAGCATATATTCAGAGAGCAGCTATGGACAAACGCCTCGACGCGTGCTAATGGATCCAGAGACAGGGAAGTATTTTTATATTGAGGTTCCTGTACAACCCTTGAGGAAAATGCTGTTTGACCCAGAGACTGGACAGTATGTTGAAGTACTTATACCTCAGCAGGCAATGTCTCACTCGGGCTTATATCCCTCTTCAGCACCCAATTACCCCCCTATCCACAGCACCAACATGTATGCTCCAGCTCCTCAGTATATGCCCTATGCAGCCCCTCCTCCCCATGCTCAGCCACCCCGTTACCCGGAGCCTTCAGCTGCTGCCCCCATGCACCCACATGGACCCGGGGTGTCCTATAGAAATCCCTCTGGTCAGGGATCCAAAGCAGAGAGCCAGAGCCATCCACCAGTGGACCCCAACTATCTGGAGAGCATGTACTACGTGCCCACTGGAATGAATGCGACTCCCAATACTACCCCACCAGACTATTACCACAAACACCTTCCTAACCTCCCCCCCAGTGGGGGCAAGCGCTCTTGAAATAGAGGCCGCCCCTCTGGAGCCTCCAGAGTTTTAAATACACAGGGTATAGAGGGGGGGCTGTCTGTTAGCATGTTATTTTGAGTTTTCTTACTGCTAATAATGAATGAAGACACCAAACTTTGAATGTGTATTTGCTGCTGCTGGTTTGTTATGCTGCTTGTAGAAAGTCCTATTTTTGAATTAAAACACAGAAATTGTAATAACATTTTAATTCATTTTTATGGACGCATACTCAACTAAAATGCAATACTTTTTCCACAGTTATTGAAGTACTCGTACTGCATGGGCACTGTTATTGTTTGTTCATAAAAAAATATAAATTCTATCTCCAAAAACTTGAAAACACTATTGATTGTCATATTTATTTTATTACTGTATCAAACTGTCAGATGAGTGGCACCTGATGTTTGCAACCAAAACATAATAAATGTATTATTATTGTCAGCAAATTGTCAGTTTCAATTTCTTTGCCTTGAATGATTTTGTATGTTCAACTTCAATAAGTCATTGGCAACAACAACAACAACAAAAACAGGTCTATAGATATAACCATGTTTTGTAAGGCTATTTATTGAGTTGTTGACAATTATTATTAAATGTTTGGTAAAGGATGTTAAATCCGGCCCACCACACTGAATAAGGTCAATTTGAAAGCAATGCTGAATGAAATACAGTGAATTGGCTACAACGCGCATGAACGCAAGTCGGTTCTGTGCCAAGTTACAAAAACCACTAGGTGGCAGCAGAGAACTGGAGAAAGCCATTTCTGATGGCAATCGAGTCCTCTCGCCGTTCCCTGTGATAGTTCTTTCAACCAGTGACCGCTATGCCCGCCCTTGTCCACAGTACAAATGTCCTCCGGTTCTACTTCGGCCTTTGATGTCCCTGATCGAACCAGTGCCTGTGTTGTATCTTTCAACAGGTGGGCTGCTGCTTTTGAAGAAGATATTTTGGAAAAGTGACATCTGGTCACATCAAATTTTTGCTTGTCCTTCAATAGTCAATAAAACATGGTTACCCGATTAACAATATACTGTAATGTAAGTAACACAATATGACTATAAGACTATTTGTTGGTAAGGTAAAGTAATAATAATAATAATAAACATAATAATAATAATAATAATGATAAAAACAATACGAATTGTTATAATCATTAATAATAATAATAATGATAATTAATAATTATTAAGGCAGTTCTATCCTTGACATTTTGAACTCCCCCACTTTCTTCCACCTCGTAAAACTGATGTAAAACTGATTAATATATATATCTTTAGAAAAACACCCCGTCATACTTTTACATTGCACTTGCTGTCACTGTGTTTCAATAACCTGTTAACGAGCAATTCATATTTCATAAGCGGGTTTCATTTAACCATTGCTCACACACCGATAAAAGAGGATTACAAATCTCTGATTGCTAAATAATGGACTCTTTGTATGGCATTGTCATCCCTTTAACTGGATTCCAATTAAAGAAAAGTGTCCTTATTGTGCCACAACTTGCAGTGATTAGGAAACACCTTTTGGACACAGTGATACTGACTCACTAAATACCCATTCTTTCATTATAATTTGCACACATTTGACCCCTTTTAATCCCTTGTATCCACAATTCCCAACTTTTCTTTTAGTTTGTGTGCCTACTGATTTTATTCCATATAAAATTAATTTGTGCTTGCATTTCATTACAGTTGTAACAATGTGGCAGGTACATTTTCTACTGTTCTTGCTTCTTTTAGCTCAAAAGAATAATCACACATAGCTGGTGTCCCTTCTTCTGTTCCACATATTGGAGGCGCTGACGGAAGTGCACCCACATGGATCCTGATGGGTGAGTGGAAAACCTCTTTCTTCCAATTGTTTCTGTTTATCAGTAGAGTGGGTGGCATGGGCTGGGTACAAGACAATGAGAGAATAAAATCTATGGTGCTTCCTGACATTTTCCAGCATTTGTTTTCTATATTTAGCATCAGAGTATCAGAAAGTATTAGAATTGGACTGAACAAATTAACCAAGCATTTTTGAGGCAAGGCAAGGCAACTTTATTTATACCGCGCATTTCGGCAACTCAATGCACCTTGAATTGACATCCTTTCATTAATGCGTTAGTAGTGCATTATTATTATTATTTTATCATTTTAAACATGGTTTACACCCACTTGAGACATAATTTAGTCCAATTTCGGTCTATTATTGACCATTTCAGACCATTTCATAGGCACTGACACACATATAGCTCACATTTTATGATGGTTAAAAATGTTCTCAAGTTTGAACTATTTGTATTTGTAACAAACAAAACTCCAGTTTCCATGGATAAATTGTCAATGGCTGGTCATATAAGTCGTAAGTCGTATAATATGGGCATATTGTACTACCAGTGTAGTAAAGCCTCTGATAATTACAGAGTTCACAGTGTTGATACCTGCCTTTACATGCCCATACTAGGCATGTATCCGGGAGGATGTGGGTGGGGCTGCTGCTAAGATAAGAGGCACTAGACACCCATTGCTTTCTCATTTCACCTGTAACCTAGTAACAATAATAGTGTTGACGCTTGTGTGTCCACCAGGTGGTGTCTACCTGGCGACTAACGCTGCGTCACCTCCTGTTACATCAGAACTCTTTTTATTGCTCCTCAGAGTGATTCATTTGTATAGGTAATCGACATCTGTATTGCTGTCATTTTAGTCTGAAGCAGATGTGCCCATTTGCCCCAGTCCTCAACGTCAGACCATATATTCTTACTTCGGGCAATTTAAAATATTCATTATTATTGTCTGTTTGTATCAATAGGTTCAATTGCTTTACCTTCAAGTAACAAGAGTGACGGAATAGCTATAAATTGTTTACAGTGTTTGTCAGCATTTGGTTACTTGTTCGGTCAAGACAAGGACACAAGTATGTTACGACAAATTCTATCTACTTAAAATCTCATAAATGGGAAAGTCATAAAAGAAAAGATACTGCTGTGGATGGGTATTATCTGTCTTAGGCGTCTGTCGCCTAGTTTAAGCTGTTTAAGCTGCATTGCAATAGGCTTTTATCAGTATGTATCTGATTGGACATACATTTAGAACAGACAGGCATTACATTCCCTTGTTTGCAAAATGTCTGGAAACTGTTGTTCACTGGGGATTTGGCATTCCTTTCCTCTGTGAAATATGTAAACACCCCGACTATTCCTTAAAATGTGATTTCATTTATAGTGGAAACCATCAGTCTAGACAAGTCTGCTTCTTTAAGTGTCCGGGGACCTGAACGTCTGAGAAGGAAACTGTTGCTTAGAAAATGAGGCTATCCCCGTCCGGAGACATGAGGGACGCGCTCCCTCACACACACATAAACAGTCTGCACTGGCCCGTCATGGGGATGAGGTAGCCACCGATGAGGTCACTGCCTGATCACTTTACCCGGTGTCCCGGACCAGTGCTGCTGATCAATGAGGAATGGAAGGAATGAGAGAGAGAGTGCATGTCAGCTTTTACTACCACCATCCTGATTCACTATGAGCTGATGACAAGCCCACATTCTTAATGATATCATGTCAGCTATTCTCTGCGTTGTATGTTCCACATATTGGGTTTGACAGCACTTTTAAGTGAAGTGGCTTCGGACAGGTCTGGTTGATATTAGCGTATGGGAACCTCCTCTTGTGTGCAGCGATTGGCGATGTTTTGGTGTGCAGGGGTCAGTAGATTTTTGAAGGGTGAGGTAAAAATAATGAGTCACACAGAGGTGGCCTGTGCCTCACACGCAGTCACCATTACAAGTTTAGCAAAACCACCATTAGACACTGAACCACAAGCTATTAGCAGTGACCAATTACATTATATTGGAAAGGTTGAGGAAACGTCTGAGACAGATATCTAGCTACTTCAGCAAAGTGTTATTCCGAAATATAGAAACTCTCATCATCAAACAGTACTTTGGACTGTTTATCAGGCCTAAAATTAACTGTGCTATGTGGGCCAAAGTTAATAAGTTGTCAGCTCAAGCTGCAATTTATCACTGTCAAGCTTGTATAAATGTAAAGATATGCTTGTAATGTGATACTTTAAAGGGACTAGACAGAATTTAAAAATGTTAAAATTATGTATTTTCCACCCAATGTCCTAATGTGTAGAATGAGCCAAGACCTATTCACCACAACTGTCACTAAAAACCTGCACAGTTGGTATTTTGGGCTGAAATACCAACTATCTTCATCGTCATGCACAAGCTTAACATAGAGACTGCAGTTGCGCGTGAGACCTGAAAATGACAAGTTCTATCTAGTCCCTTTAACTGAAGAAAAGAAAAACTCAGGTAAATCTCTCTAGCACAAAGTGACCTTGGGTGTGCACAGGCTCATCATGGCCATGCCTATACCGTTTTGTTTTAGGTGGTTGACGGCTGCAGTAAGTGGTGGACAAACTGAACCTTAAGAATACAAAATAGTGCCAACTAGCAACAGGCTAATGTAACAAACAAACATACATCAATAATAATAATAATTAAATAACAATTGTAGTTCATGTCAAAAGAATGTGCGGCAGGTAACCACAATAGTACAATCATTTGCAACGTTTTGATGGAAAGACAGTGTAATGTTTTGCAAGACAGGGCAAGTGATAAAACATGAATTGCCGTAATAGTTTTGTTGATGGGAAATTTAAAGTGTGCATGGCGGCGATGTGCGAAATACATCACTGTCTCATCTTTTGTCATCACTTCTTCATGTGTTGGTGTTTCCAGGTAACACCCTTCAGGGGTCTATCACTGACAAAATAGCTTGTGAAACGTGACGTGTCTGGGTTGAGTTCTGTTTCATCAAAAATGATGTGTTGAGGGACTTAGTAATAATAGATGAGTGAGCCTGACTCAGTTGTAAACACAGACAAGACTTGTTTTACATGTTTTACATATTTACATGTGTACCTTGAGGACTCATGATAATTAATATGCACTGTCCCATCTCAAATAAATAAATAAACTAGATAATCTGAATTTAAAGGGATAATTCAAAGACGTGTTAGCTGACTGGAGTAGTGCCGTGCTGCAGAGCTGGAAGAGGCTTTGAGGCGGTCTTTTGTGTTGAGAATACACTGCGTCTATGGCCACAGAGGAAGCACTGAGATAAGCATCATCTCAATCTCAAAGGATTAGTTGTCCTCATCTGAATTAGTTGTGTATTTTTAGATAGAGCTCATAGAGATGCTTCAGATGTGTGAATAAGGCCTCTCTATTGACAGGTCACCTGTGGGACAGGTCATTAGTCCTCTGTGTGTCTTGCGCACAAAACAGGGGTGGTTTAAGGGTTTTAGTGACTTTTCACCTGAATGTGCTCCTAAATGGCACTAACTCCATAAACTTGCGTCACTTGCTGTGTGCGGTGAGTGCTGGCCCTCTCTCCACCCACAGGTCCATTCCACTGTATCAGTAGCTTTAAACAGAGCACAGTTTGGATGGAAACCATGGCAATGAGTTGTTACGACCGCAGTGACTGGGCGCCGCACTCACCACAGCATTGGGCAAAGCTTCTGTACACGAGCACAGCCAGTTTCCCTCCTCTCGTGATATTATTAAATACTGTCTGTTGATTTGTTCGATAAATTACTTAGAGAAACTAAAATGGTTTATTAACTCCCGTCAGATGTATGTTTAAGATTGTATAAACAACAGACGAGATTGAATCGGGAAGCATTTATTTTGGATGTATATTTAGATTGTGACCACCAGCCTGGACCATGCCAGCCATGCTAACTAGCTGGGGTAGGGCTATATTTACAGAGGGCTGGGCATCCATCATCACAGTGCAGAGGCATAGACAGCCATGGGGTGAGGAAGGGAAAGTGTGGTCCATCACTCACCACAGTCCAATCCTGGGCTCGCCTATTTAAAACACCTCACAATCTGACCCCAGTGCTGCTGCAGGTCAGAGCTGCTGGACCTATAGCGCTGCATTAACAATAGCATGTATGATGTATGTGTGCACTTCATGCATATGTGCAATGCAAATGCCCCTTCAGCAGACATCTATATAAGTTATGGGCGATAGATAGAAAGAGGGTAAGAAGCAACAGATGATCATGTTCAAACCTTGGCGTTCGCTCCTGGCACGGTGCACCTACATGACATCAGCCCATCCCAGACTGAATAACTCATCAACTGTCATACACAAACTGGATCGACTGTCTGCTGCTGCAAATAAACAAACTGATACGCATACAAATACAGACACAATGCAGACAAAGACTCATGCTTTATCATTGCTGCCAGTTCTCCATCCTTATCTTTTGATTACCAATGCATTGACAAATATGCTAAGACAGTCATATTTACGCACGGTTTCTGCTCGGTTTGCATGTGTTTACACAGAGGGCTGCTGCCGATGGCTCTATTGACCTGGCATCTTCTCTTGCAAGGCCAAGTCGTTAGCACATCAAAAACGGAGCAAGACATGTGCCATGTAGGGACATTAGAAAACACTGAAACCCAAGAGGCAGCTCAAATCCCCCTAACAGACTGCACCCTGGAGTATTAATAACCTCTGCACAAATTTCAGCTCCAACAATGGTTCCCACAGCTGCACAATACCTGTTATATTAGTATTACTCTCTTATTTTCAAATCCTTCAAAGAATAACAGGACTAACATTTGCTAAAAACCCACCATAATCCTTGCTGAAAATCTTTATAATCTCTGTCATTGCAGATGTATTCCAATGTACCACTCTGCATCATTATGCTAAATGAGGTGTGTACTAGCTGCTTGAGTGTCAAATTGGGGGAAGAACTTACTCGAGCTATTACATGTTATACTAGGCACGCCCATACCCTTTGAGCAATACCCTATAAAGGAAATAGAGAGATAAAAGTATACAGTAGTAATTTTTGTTGTTGACCCATATTGCTTTTGCTGACAGTGACTTATCAGCTGGACCTCCCTTTAAAGATGCAGCCTCTCGGCAAACTTCAGACAATTAACCAGCAATTGCCACGTGCCAAGAGTGTAAATGTCGACCCAATCCCTAACAAAAAGAGAACATTCAACTTGTCTGTTTGGATCCTTCTTTCCAAACACCCATTTGTATTCAGTGATATGGACATAACATTGCAGAACATCAAATGCAACCTATTATCTTGCTGAAATGCCTGCTTTATTGTGATTTAATGTTCTTGGGCATCTTCGGTAAATGGACTGCCCGTTTTAAAATGTCCTGTGTTTCAGAGTCCATTGCGTTCAGTGACATCATACACACTTGAAAAATTGACACTGCCAACTATACCCAGTGTCTGAGGCCATGTGAATGCACGGGCCTCCACGATGGTGAGGTCATGAGTGTCTGTCCAGGTCCTGGCAGGGGGCGCACACCCTAAATACGGTGACAGTCGGGGGAATGCTGGCCATGCCCCCAGTAGTGTGTGCATGGTCCCATCTTCACATTTGGGTGCTGAGCATTTTATCCATGTGGTCATGAAGCTGCAGTGAATGTGATTTTTAAATGGAACACAATGTTGTTTGTTGCCTCTTTGAAAAACTTTGATCGCAGCTGCCCTTGTTATTATGAATTTGGTGTGTGAAATAAACCTGGACATACTGTCACTCAAAGGATAGGTGCTATAAATTGTGCATGTGCTGATAGCTGAAGTCTATAACCAGCCACGAGTCATAGTGAGATCTTAAAACATAAATATCCAATTACAGTATCTTATATTCATTTATCCAACCAGAGCGAGTTACAAGCCATTTTCTCCCTCCTGGTAATATGTAGGCGTGGCAAGAGGAGCATCAAATTGGTTTCAAAACTGTGTAAAAATGCTTGAATATGTTTGATCTAACAGAAAAAATGAAACGAGCTGCATTACTGATACAGTGGAGCCTATATCTTTCTGAGTCTGTTATATTGTGTTCACTGTATTTGCCTGTTTCATGTTTTGCCTGTTGTGTTTTGGAAATGTACTGGGAGTGATTTGGAAAAGTACCTCTTGGCTCCTGGAGGATCCTCCAAGGACATTCCTGTGTTGTGAAAAGCGTAATCTGTCAGTGTGATGTCATGACAGTGTTACAGGTTCTGTTCACAAACATGCCCAGACACAGCCCCCATGTCAACACCTCCACACGCCCACTGTGCAACGTAGACTCTGATAACAGAGACAGAGGCTGTTACATCGATCAGCCAATCTGTGCAGAGTCACATTTATTAATGAGACAGGGCATGTTAGTAAACATGAGACTAATGCATGTAGATACACCACGTGGGATTGTCATGGGCTAGTTTGCATCTATTGTCCTGCACCCTCATTCATCCCGACTCCAGACAGGGCTGAATTGTACTTTAGTGGTAGGAGGAACCTTCATGGGAAGAACATGCAAACACAGAAAGGTCCCACCATCCTGGGAATCAAACCGAGGACCATCTTGCAGTGAGGCAATGTGATGACCACTATGCCACTGTGTGGCCTTTTATACAGAGCATGCAGCCAAAGTGAGCCCGAGAGCCAAGCCTGACCTTTCAGTCGCTTCGTTTCGAGCGAGGGAGGGCAGATGTTTGAGATGTAGGCCTGTATTGTGCCTTGATTCAATTATGCACAGAGTTGATCACTATCGCAACTTTTCTTCCTAAAATAAGAATCCAGAATAGAAGAAGCGGGAGCAGCATTGGCTCAGAGCGTTTGTCCTCTACACTGTAAAACAAAATGTTCTGTACAATATGACAAATATGTTTATTAAGCCACACATAAGTCAATAGCCTATGGTTGAAAAGTGTGCTCAGATCAGTTTATCATGACATGCCCCTGCTGCAGTTGACCCATGCTATCATTAGCTTTAGTGAGAGCTGTTAATGCGGCTGTCGTGTTTTATAAAGTTGTGTTATGGGGTTGCTGGTCTATATACAGTGTTGCAGGTGTTAGAAATTATGAATTGTGTAAAAGTGATATCGGACTCATGTGGACTTTTAAAACCCTCGGGTACTATTACATTGGCTGCAGTTAACTTGTTATCCCAATAATCTGAAATGTCACCCTCATAAACTTTACACTGGGAACAGGGCATTTATGTTATTGAAGCGGCATCGATGTGTCAGCAAAGGATCCAGATTGGTTTGTATTTCAAGCAATATCCACGTCACATGTCTCTCCCACGCACTGGCTACACATTTTTCACATAATCCACGAGGCGCTGCTCAGACTGGTGGTGTATTCCCGGTTCCTGCAGTGTGGCCGACGCAACAGAAAAATAAACTTTGGAAGCTTCATTCGCTCTTTCCTGGGAATCCAACTCATTTCTTTTCCATAAGTTTCCGTACTGCTCTTATGAAAGGAACCACATTTTCCCTTTTATGTCAACCAGATTAGGGCTACACAGGGAATCCTACTGTATATCGAACGGAAATCACAAATGGAATAATTGTAAGTGCCAAAGGCTTTAGGTCATTGTTTTCCTAAGTGGGTTTAGCAAGCACTGCACTGGGGGTCCCAAGATTATTTCAAGATGTAGGAAATAAAAATCTTCATAGAGTATTTACCATTTACCATAATTATTTAATTTAAAACATCTATGCTTTACATCTATGCTTTTAACCTCTTAACCCCCGTCTTAACCGAGCACATTTTCTCCAGTTCGACTTTAACCAAATCTAAAAGCTTCTTGAAAAAAAAAACAACGACAAAAATGTGCTAAAAGAATCTGAGCTGTTTTGTTGGTCTTCCCTTTCAAATGAGGCGTCAAGCTTTGAGATTTGGGTAAAGCTGAACTGGAGAAAATGTGCTGGGTTAAGGCAGGGGTTAAGAGGTTGAAAAGCATAGATGTGCAGTCTAAATACATAAACCAGATTTCAAATGTTTCTTGGTTAATCTATGTCATCAATTATTTTTTACAGTGGGGGACCAGACTTTTTCACATTTTTAGCTGTTGCAGTGCGAAAACTTGGGAAACCTCTGCTTAAGGGAATATAACACAACAAAACCATCGTTTGTCATTGGGATTTATTTTTTATACCACTACAAACATGAACTTAGCAGTTATTATACCCATGTTAAACCAATCTTGATTTAAAATGCAAATAACATGTGAAAATGAACCCCCCCCAGTTAATAAATGTAATCTTAATCACCTTTTCCCCTCATAATTGTGTAGGATAGACCGCAATTAGCCGGCTTGTGTGGGGATTCCCCTTTCATATTACGCATGCACATATACACATGCAGAAGAGTGGCCTAGTTCAGCAGCCGTGGAGACATTTAGGCCTTTGAAAAGCAGCATTGTGTGAAGGTCAGTGCAGTAGTCTCGGGAATGGGAGATCTACAGTTGTGACATTGGCCATTCAGTGAAAGGGTTGAACAGTCGGCTCCTGTTACATAGGGCAGAGGAGGATGAGGAGAGTGTTTCCTGGAGCCATGTCAGTGAGCAGAGAGGAAAAGAAGCTACTGCATATAAAGCATATCCCAGAGGAGTGAGTAATATGCAGTATCGCGGAGTCATCCCCCGAAACAATCCAACACAATATGCTTGACCTCTTGTCTCCAAGATTGTAGGCTTGAACAGGAAATAGGACATTTATGAAGTAGGATTTTTTTTTCCTGGCTTGCATTTGACAAAAATCATACATCTTTACAAGACTCACTTTGAGAGTCAACCGAGTTAGAGCATCCATTTGGGGCAGCCCTGCAGCTCTTTTTTGTCTCTATTGACAAGGCTTGTATCAGAATAGAGTAGAACCCTTCAACTTCAAGTAAACTTTCTTTATCCAGTATTGAAACATTACTATTTTTTTCCATAAATGTCAATAAACAGTGCAGCTCCAATTGCGAACAAACAAGCATCACATCTTCACTGAAAAAAGGGCAACACCTCTTTCAGTGGCAGTCTTCAAAGCATGACATGAATTTATACAGCTGCAGATAACCAGGTTTAACCCTGACCCACATTCTGTATACTGTATAGGTAGGGCGTGTTTGCTTTCCAGGAATTGGACCTTGAGCTTTTACTTTAAACCTTCAAGAGACATCCTTCTTTTAAGAGAATACTTGTTTTTGTTTTTTGTTTTTTATTAAAGTTTTCAACATTATAAAAAACATTACAAAAAAACTGAACTTGAAACGAAGAGAATACTGTTAATAAGTCTTAAATAGAACTTGGTCACTGAAGTCCACTTTTCTACTTTCATTTTCAGTGAAATTCTTTCACAAAATGCGAGTAATCCGATCCATGAGCAAGCAATGGAAACAGCTTTGCAAAGACAAAATTACAAGCTGCTGTTGATTAATAAAAGCAACAAAAAAAGCCCATATCTGTTTTGTGAAATGAACTTAAATGGGTCAGTATCAGAGCCCGGTGATGGCATTGTGTGAGAAATTCTATAGAATCACAACTGTTTGAAAGATATATAAAATTACAATTGATGAAATAAAACTGCTCAAGCAACTTTCTCAAGCAGCTCCTATTCAGATCCTACATATCAAGGAAATGTAGGAGAGTAATGTAGGGGAGCAAGAGGAGGGGGAGTGGGAGGGGCTTATGGGTAGCTCCTTCTGGAAGTGATGATCAACAAAGTGTAAGACAGTGATTAAGATGTCTTTGATATTATGTTTTTGAAGGCTCTCATTTGTCCAGGAAGTAGTCATTGTACTGCAGCTTAAATTGTCGACATAACAGGGTTTGGTTGTCCAGTCGATGATTAAAGATTCTTTGAGATTCTTACCAAATACCTGGAAAAATCTTACTTTTTGATCGAGAGAGCGTGTGAGCTTTTAACACAGAAAGTGACCGGGAGCAATTATTAACTGGGTCAGTGCACACTTTCCAACATGCTGGGGGGAATCCTGTCTCAAACGTCGGGCTCTGAAGAAAGGATTGGATTTGGATGAACCCTGAAATGTCAGCCATTTGTGTGAACTTGAGTGCACTTTACTCTCATTTAAGGATTTACCGTTGCTGGCTCGGTCACTGCTTGTACCTGCGGGTGTGTCTGTCTCCGGTCTCTGATGAATCACTGGGTCATCAACCTCCCAACATGAAACCATAAAAGGTGAAAGGCTCAGGATGTTTCTGAAGTACAAGATTCAAATGAAAGCACCGCTCTCTGAATCAACATTTACTTACCTTTTAACTGCATGTTTGTCATAACCCATATCTGACACACCCAACTGAAGATTGACTGAGGTTGGAGTTGACCCCGTCCCTACTGTGCAGGTTTTACTCAGGTATCAGTGCATTTCATCATTGTGTGCATTGATGCAATACCAAGACACTCACTGAGTAGTATTTCGGCTGATGCTATCTCCCGGACAAGTTAATCCAGAGAGGAAGTCCTCTTCACTCAGCCCAATTGTTACATGGGTTGGGGAAATATGTTTGGTTTGCTTAGTTGCTACTGCGATTTCTGCTTGTGATGATGTGACAGGAGTCTGTACGAAATATGACCAATTTTACTACAGCTGGTAGCAAACACAGTAATGCACTCAGATGATATTGGCCGTTGCACAGTGTCTACCATTTCAACAGCCACTCTGGTTGCGTACATTTCACATTCATCTTTCCAATGATAATACTGTATTCAATTTAAAAGTCAGTTTAAAAGAATGATGGCAATTAATCATCTCGCCATCATGTCTTAAAACGCACATTTGAAAAGGCTATGGGAAACACTTCAGAATCAGAGTGAGAAAGACTGTTGATCTCCGTTTAATACAGTCGCCCAGTATGTTATACAGATATCTGGGATTTCTGTAAAATAGTGGAGTTGTAGTTCACATAGTTTCTTGGGACAATTTCTTTATTTTTTTTATTTTTTATTTACAATTACATGTACAAAACAAGTAGGGCACTATTGATGATCTGTTCAGATTACAATGTTCACAAGCAGTAAAAGAAAAAACATACAATAAAACAACAAGGTGCAGTATAGTTAGAGGTTAATGTACTTCCAAGGGGTTATACAGTTCTGGGTAGCTTACTCAGGAGTTCATAAACAGATACATAAATATATTCGTTATTATTGGTGCTTATATATTTGAGGGATTTTAAATAACTGTCAAAGTCCACAAGAAACCGTTTAAAGTTTGGGGATGATTTAAGTATTTTTTGTTTATGTATAAAGAATTTTCCAAGACAGAGAACTAAAACACAGTTCATTGTTCTTGTTCTGAAGAAGAGTTCCAAAAGTTATGTTGTCTCTCGAGATGGGGATTGGGATTTCAATTTGCCGTTGTATCCAGTCCTATATGTTCTTCCAAAATATTTGAGTCTTGGTACATAAAAAAAAAATATGATCCATTGTCTCCTCATTGTTCTCACAGAAAGTACATGTATTATCATCAATATTAAGTTTCTTGGGACTATGTGTTAAGCTAACAGAGTTGTTTCACTGCTTTTTTCTCTAAGTTTTGTGCTGTTTCTTGTACCCCATAACGTGACGGATTTTAATGGTAACTTAATTTTAGAGCATTCTACTGCAAACTATACAGATGGATCAAGTCTCCACTACAACACTGCTCGTACTAATATTTCATTTCTTCTGTGTATGATCTGCACCGTCATGCTTCCATGTTGCAATGTAAATGCCTTAGGGGGACACTCACCATGGAAAATATTCAGAACATGAATGGATTGTTCAGTATTTGGAGTATTCATTCCAAACTTGAGAGGCATTTTATCCACTTTAAGGGCACTCGTGAGGCTCGTGTTATCTCAGGCTGCCCATTGTCATGGCCACATACATTCGCCAGCTGTTGGTCGGACTTCATCTGTGTCTTCGTCGGTCTGTGGCAGTTACAGTGAAGGTGTGTCAGCAGCGATCAAAGCATTCGGCTCGCTTGTCTTTCATGTTAAACAAAGGAGTTTAAAGATGGCCACCGACTGAAAGAGTCTGTGTGGCAGTGGAACATTCCGCAGAGGAAATGTGATCTGTTTGTTGAAAAAGGAGCCTTTGAAGTTACCTGAGTGGAGCCTGGTCACCCACAAGGTTAGGTTTCCACAATAGACCCTCAGCAGCACAGCGTCCCTGTGGAAATCATGATGCCTCCACCAGTAGGGCTACGATATGAGAAAAAAGCGGAATTTTTGATAACTTTCTTGAATATTGCAAGATTTTGAGTAAAATATTTGTTTGTTTTAGGCTGAATTACCAAAAAAATATACATTTCAGTCAGATGGAAGCCTTAGTTATGTTGTGATACATTTTGTCTATGTGATATTGATTCACTTCACTTAATATTTCAATGACAAAATGACAATAGCGGTCAGGAAACTTGTGGGTTGTAGAAATTCAAATGAAAAGTTTCAAATGGGAATGAAATGTTTGTTGTTTACTGTGGTCGTTAGCTTGGTGACAGATCTGAAATGTTACTTATTAATGTCCACTCCTCTGTATAACACTGCTGCCCAATGTCTTTATGGCTTTTGTTCATTTCATCATCATTTACCTGTAAAAGCAGTTTGCCGGAGGCGGCACTTAACACGCATAGGCCTCTCTCTCACACACACCTCATTAATCACATTCCTCTATTTTCCTGCTGCTACATGTGCAATAGACAAACGTGCCCTTTGAGCTTTGTGTTCACTACGGCGTTGTACTTCCACCAAAGATAAATCCAATTCAGGATACGATCTCATGCCAGTAACTGTCTGAGTAACATTCACTCTGTCATTATAATCTTGATATGCACTTATCAGTCACAAACAAAGACTGTATTTTGTCTTATATCTTCCATCCTGAACACTGATGGTCATTATGAAGTCATCAGACGTGTTTCCCCACTAAAGTGCCTCGGGGCCGACATAAGAAATGTTAACATTGTTTCTCCAGACTTATCTTGATGTGTTCAGCTTTGAGCCCTTTAGACTAAAGGTTATATTTTTCATTGTTTTGTGTTTAATAGAGGGTCATGGGCGAGCATAGGTCAAGAAGATCATGGTTTGATGCGCCTCAGCAACAGGCGCTGCTTTATTTGCCTTATGCTGTATTCAGACCAAAATTCTCTACGGCCTGAAATACAACTAGCAGCGAACGACTAGTAGCGATCAAATAGTAGTACGTAATACTGTTTTTGTAGAATTTAGCAGCAGTAGATGTTTGAGATATTTGACAGTGATGCTCATTTCATCCCCATAACAATGAAAGAAAGCTGACTCATCTTTAACACCATAACTTTAACATTCATCTATTGTTGTGACATAGTTACATTCAATAAATTATAACTCAAACAGTAGTGCTTTTCCCACTCAAAATAATTGTTGTCCGACTTCATATTGACATTAAAAGTGTTATTACTCCTCCTCTGGACCCATCATCAAATCCATTTGGCTTTTACAACAAAGTAATGAGGAGGATTATAGTGCATAATATATGTACATTTAAAAGCATTGGTGCCTGCTTGTCTCCTATTATAACAATACCACATAGTGATGCTGCTGAGTAATGCTTGACAGTTGGCTTGAGCAGGAAAATGCCCGAGACTATCGTAAGGTCTTTGCTGGAGGGCCCACGCATTCCATAGGAACAAAGCAAACTCATAAAAAGTCAGAAACAGGATACTTTCTGCACCACACTTTCCAAATGCCGACCAGGAAGTGTGCTTTAGCTGCCAGTTTGAGTAAAAACACAAATAGCTGTGGCCGTGCCAACAGCATCATGGGAAAGTGTCTTAAATGCGCCTCACCACTCTCACCACACTCTGCCACTCTCCATTGTGGCATTGTGCATACAGTACGCCTGTGGCCACTGCCTAATATTTCAACAAAGGTCAAAAGTTCTGCTGTATGAGGTCTTTTCAAACCCCCTCCTCCCGCTCTTTTGTCCTAACAATCACACTTCCTCACTTCAAAGTTTGTTATTTCAGCTTCTCCAGGTTTGTGCGAGACAAACTGTTGTATTTTTAGAGGTGGTCACTAGATACAATGCGTCTGGTGCACTTTCTGTTGTTTTGTTGTTGTTGTTTTTTTTTTTTACATACAACCTTGTGCCAGCTCTTCCAGGTTCATCCCTGCGCTCTGACGTTTCTCGCAGCGGAACTGGCCGAGAGGAATGTACCGTGACACACTGGACTGTGCACCCACTCGGCTGAAAAAGACAAAGGTGTCGCGAGGGAGCCATGCCAAATGTGTCAACGAGGTGCTGGCACTCACTGACTCAGCCAATGACAGGTCATATAAAAACCCACGGCCTGATGGCAATCGTCGGTGTATGGAGGAAGTAAAGACGTGAGCATAACCGCGCTGGTTCCAAGCGAGGATGTGGTTGATGAATAAAAAGATTCAACTTGTGTCGCCTCATGACACACTGAGCCACATTGTAAACAGCATGTTTTATGCTAGAGTTGCTTTTAACCGTATTTTAGAAATATTCCTCCTGAAAACATCAGAGCTCAAAATTCTAGCCCCACCTACTCCAAGAGGCGTCATTCCTCAATGAGTTTAAAGTAAAGTACAGACTGGTTTACGAGAGTTCTCATCATTTCGGTATTAAAATATCCTCTACAAATCATATATAAATTCAAGACACTGGCTATGTTTACGTGGAGACCAAAAATCTGATAGTAATCTGATTTCTGGAGTTCTCAGAAGAGAACTGAAGAAACATGTAAACAGTGAAATCTGATATACATCATCTGATAGTCATATAATCTGATTTCTTCCTGATCTTTCATACTTGTGCATAAACTAACCAGGAAAATACTGCAAAATCATGTCAAAAAGATGTCAAACAAAGATTAAAAGATATAATTACATTTTAATAGCAGTTAAAGTAAAGTTTGTGCCATTTGTGCTCTAATTTCTTTAGTTGCTTCAGAAAACAATAAACCTGATTTGAACCCTTTTCCTATGAGTTACTTAACTTGTGCTGTATGCACTCAACTACCAAGCACAAGAAACTGCTGCCACATGGACAGTACTTTGACTCCAAGTCCAAATATGGAGGCGCAATCATTTTCCACCTGGTTCTGCAGGTGGGCTTGACTGAAGAGAGGGGTGGAGACAATTCAGCTGCTCTAAAAATCCAAATATCTGCACTGGCACATGTGGAGGCCAGATTTTTGGATTCTCAGGTTTCTGAAGAGAATGTAAACTAATCAGATCAGATTTTTGGGTTATCTGATTTCTCCCGTTATCTGATTACCATGTAAATGTAGCCAATGTAAACGTCATCCAATAGACTTAACAGGGTGGAGCTTAACTCATAATATCAAAGTGTAGTAACAAGTACATAGATAGGATAACAAAGCATCAATTATCTATCTATTTATGTCTTGAAAGCGAGGATGAAAACGCAACAAAAAACAACAAATATGTGACCGTAAAGTGACCAAATGAAAAAGTGGGAAAAATGTGACAAAAACAAAATAGCAGTAAAAATGAGATGAAAAAGAAAGTGATAAAAGTGACGACAACCTGGCAACAACGCAAGAAAAAAGGTCAGTTTTGTAGGTCTTCGCTTTCACATGAGGCGTTACTCTGGCCTTTAGGCTGTAAGCGCCAGTCCAGAAGCTTTTAGATTTGGGTAAAGTTGAACAGGAGAGGTTAAGGCAGGTTAGAAGTCCACAACACAAAAATAAGGAAGCACCAAAGTAACATTGGATGATTGTTAAAATAACAATCTGTCATAGGAATACTTGACACAATGACAAAAGCCTTTTCTCCACTTGGCTCTAAGTGTCCCAGAGCAGCTATGTCCCGGGTACGTGTAAGACGGGGAGCGATCATGTGTCATGTGGTCACAGTGAAGTGACCGCTGCATGTTTTTAACTATACCAGCTTATAACACCTCAATATTATGTGGATCTCATGACCCCAGCGCAGGACAGTAATGTGGCAACTAGCATAAGCACAATATGCAGTTTATGAACTAGTAATGATCACAATAATAATAATATAGATAGAGAAGATAGAGTCTTTTTCAAACACTCAAAGTCACGTCATCAGCAACTCACCCTTAGATCCTTAACCCAGGCCGCCTCCTGGTATTCCCTCAATCTTCCAAAATCTGACAGGATCGGACATGGCAAAGGCGCTATGGCTTTTTTTGAGTGACTTTCTCCAGTGTAAGTTCAACAAAGCTCCACCTATCTTCTGAGTGCTATCATAAGTCAACATAAATGGCTTTTTTATAATCTTTTATAGTCAATCATTTAGTTGAAGTTGAAACCCATAGTTTGGCTGTGCATGTGAAATGTGATATTTTGTTTAGAAACGTAAGTAATGTAGTCACCTGAAGTCATTGTACCTGCACATCCGCAAAATATGTAAAAATTAATTTGAATTCACCCAACCTGGATTCAAAATCTTGCAGCTGACAAAACACAAACAAAACTCTTTTCAGACATGGTATCACCCTCTGCATCCTCTGCTTACTCATACTTCCTTATTTGCTTATTTTTAGCCCTGTTTGACATGTGTATTTTTAGCACGTTCACTGCTCCCTTAGACTTGCAAACAGGCTTGAAAGCTAACCTTTAAGTTGTGACAAACACAGGGAAGATGTCCCAAAAGAGCAGTGGACAGGGGCCAAAACAAAAAAACTGAACTCACTAGTGTTTATGCCAGACAGGTCATTTTTTTTGGGTGTGTATAAGGTTGGTGTCTGTTTCCATTGTGGTGCTTTGGAGTATTAAGCCATGAGGAAGAGACTCTCCAAATGCAGACAGCATATCTCCTGTAGTCCAGAGATCCACCCTGCCCGTCCCACGCACACGACAGGCTGTGAGCAATATTGCGCTTATGTTACCAAAAGTTAAAAAGTCCCGGGAAGAATGGAATCAAAATAGACAATAGTGATATTGTTTCATTTTCAATGGTTTTGAAAGACGGGTGTTTTTTACCGGACAAAAAGCTCTATCAAGATAAGTGTAACGGAAAACAGTGTGGGCGTTGTGCGATAAAATAAACGTAAATAAAGTTTTTGTTTGTGCACCAGTGTCTGTAGCTAAAAATACATTGAGGAATGCAACCAAAACAACACAAACCTTTGACAGATGGATTTAATAGTAGGTATGTGTATTTTTAATGAAAACACTTGGACAATAGAGGTAAAAGTCAGTAATGCAAGTCCATGGATGTAAACTGTTTTTTTGTTTTTTTCCCCCGAGATGCTGCACACACTATGTACTTTATTTCCTACTGCTGTAGTGTTTGGATGCACTATTACTGCTACTTAATCTTTATTACTTTGGATTTACCTGTACAAATATTCCTCCTGCAGATTCATGATCAAAACCACTCAGATCATGTTTCTTTTTTCAGCAGTCAAATACTGAAAGAAATATTCCCTGGCTCGCGACCCTGAGCTGACCCACCATTTGGGAGCCACTGCTTTATACTTCAATTGATGAGTTTTTTGTATAGTTAGAAATGCAAACGTAATTTTTTGTTTTTTCACAATAAATACATTTTAATATGTGATCATATCTATTATTTACAAATGTACGTATGTATGACATATTCCTACAGTATTTTTTTTTACCTCTTTGGGAATAGCTTTCCCCCAATATCTTTTCCTTTTGGAGCGACAGTGGCTCAGGTGAGAGAGTGGCTGTTTCATAACGATTGTGTATTTTAATATTATCAAGGTGCTTTATTTGTCATTATACAACAACCTCTGCATTTGACCTATCCTTCGATGCCGCTGGGACAACCCGTACGGAGCAGTGGGCGGCGCGTCACTAACCCATTTGTGTTGTGGATTAGAGAGCCATGTACAACCACTGGCCCTAACCGTATGGTCAGTGGACTCTTGCCTCAACCGAATTTTATTTTTCAACCCCTACTCAATAGGACATTTTCGGATTAATGGGCCGACACAGGGAGAACATGCAAACTGCACACAGAAAGGCCCCGTCCAGGTGGCAATCGAACTTGGGCCCTTCTCGCTGTGAAGCACGAATGCTAACCACTGCGCTACCGTGTCCTTGAGCAAGTCACTTCACACTCACATGTATGTGTAATAAGGCGTGTGGATGACTGGGTCAAGTAAGTCTACAAATTACTACAAAGTGACTGTTAAAAGTGCCACATAAGACACATTTCGTCCTTTTTAATCTTTTATTTTTTATTTATAGCATTATTACAATTAAAATATGTGTAATAGGCATTGTATAATACTGTAAATATCGAACCTTACTCTTTAGGTATAAAGGTGCCTTGTATTGTCAAAAAAAGAAAATTCTGTATCATGTGTTTTTATGCAACCTCAACTATGAACTATACATTTACCTGCTTTCAGACAAAATGTTTGATTTCAATAAGGTATTTCACAAACAACAACTAATAAAACAGCTATAAAAGTGCACTTCTTATTGACACAAAGATATAAGACAAAACAACAACAACAGAAGCAGTGTTATCTTTTACTCACCATTGTAAAAAAGAAAAAAGAGTGACAAGAATTGGGCCCGTGCACTCTGTAAAACGTGACTGACTAACCTTGACTGGGAAACGTCTAACCTCATCCAAAAATCCTCGCACAGGCCGGCGGTGACACAGCGCTCACAAAACGGCTCTTTCAGCTTCACAAGGAGCACAACATCTGCAATCTATTACACCCGCCCTCATACACAATCCAAAAGCGAGTAATTTTCTTTTATAATGCTGTTTTCTCTGCTTGCCAAAACTCTGAGTAACCCTGGCAGATGCATGGCAAAGAAAGGGGCACTTGATTGTTCTTATGTTAAGGAAGCGGCTGTATATGCACAAACCATCATTACAGACCTTCCACAGTTTTCAAAGACAGACAGCCGCCAAAACAAACCTCTATGATGTCACTTCCCATCTGCTCGCGGGGCGTTTTGATGTGGACCGTTTGATGGTGGACAGTGGGGCAAGGAAATACCCCGCTGGGACAGGGCTGTAGGTCGGGACAGGGACTGAGCTGTTAATGAGGAGAAAAGCAGGAGGATGTTGTGGTCGCCATGGTTTACCACAGACATGGCCCAAGCGCGATTCGAAGGCAAGCAACAGCAGGGTTTCTCATGGTCCTTAACTTCCATCATAGATTAACTTGTATTCTGCTGTAGGCCTAAAGGAGATTTTTTGTTTGTTTAGGTATAGACCGACCTTTAGGGCTTGACCAAAACACTAACCAGCTTGCCAAATTGCCAAACACTTTTGCTCTCGCTTGCCACTTTGGCCAAAAGTATGTATGTGTCTAGCATTCAAGCCTATGATGACATGAGGAATGTATTATGTATTATTTCTGTATTTGAACAAACCTTAAAGGAACAGGCCACCGTTTTTGCATATTGAGGTATGTTCTTAGACGAGTTGATGTGTACCTGTGTGGTCTTTACGCGTGCGCTCAGTCATGCATAAACACCAAACATGTTGTTAGCGTTTAGCCTCTCTTCCACATTTTCTCTATTTAAATGCAGTTAAGTGAGCAATTACATACCGGCCATGTAGGCCATACTGCCTTTGCTCTGCCCAATCCCGTCAGACCTTGGAAGCTAAGCAGGGAAGGGCCTGGCAGGACTTGGATAGGAGACCGTTTGGGAACACCAGGAAGCCTAGTGAATGTAGTGCGTGAGTGACCGAGTGAGTGGTGGTGGTCGGAGGGGCCGATGGCGCAGACTGGTTGCCTCGCTTCCGTCAGCTGTGGCTACAATAGTAGCTTACCACGACCGAGTATGGAGTGAACGAAAAGTGCAATGTAAAGCGTCTTTGAGTGTCCTGAAAAGCACTATATAAAACCAATGCATTATTATTATTATTATCACATGATCCAAGCACTTCAACTTTACTGCGTGGACGTCAAAGTGCTCCTCAGAATATAGTTCCCCTTTTTATTCCATCCATCCATTTTCATCCGCTTTATCCGGGGCCGGGTCGCGGGGGCAGCAGTCTCAGCAGAGATGCCCAAACTTCCCGATCCACACACACCTCCTCCAGCTGTTCTGGGGGGACCCCGAGGCGACACCAAGCCAGCTCGGAGACATAGTCCCACCACCGTGTCCTGGGTCTTCCTCGAGGTCTTGTACCACTAGGACATGCCTGGAAAACCTCCCACGGGAGGCGACCAGGTCCCCTTTTTATCCGTTTAGAAAATGTTTTATTTTGTGTGACTATACTTGGATCGTGTAACTGCTCACTTAACAATTATCTTAATCTTTTAGAACTGACGAAATACCGTATTGTAAGCAAAAACTTTACAAATGATTCATTTGTGGTTGTTGCAAAATCCTTTAGGGGATTTTGCCATTTGACAAAGACTAGCAATAGCAGCCAGTAAGCAAACATGTTTATGTCAAGTTCCTAGGTATTGAATGTTTTTTGTGACGCTGTATGCTGCGTCACAAAAAACCCTTCACCACAACTGCCTCTAAAATCCTCCACTGTCACTCAAAAAGTTGTTACTTCGGGTCTGCATTGCCATCATGCACGAGCTTAATATAGAAGGTGCAGTTACACGTATGACCTGAGGTGGCAGTAGTGAGTATAAAATGGCCAACTTGCATCTAGACCCCTTAAGATGCCATAAAGTAAGATTCACTTTGGTTCTCGAAAAACAACATTATCTTTTTAGCCCTTTCTGATTTGTCCTTGTGGCCCATGACCTTACTCCTTATGAAATACTGCACAATCAATATTCAGGGAGTGTTTGAGAGCTTGAGGGGCGAAGGAATTCAGTGACAATAACGATGTCAGTGCCGGCCCTGTGATTACAGCGAAGAGGGAACTCCCAGCACACGCACCTGCCATAATGAACAATCACTGCACTGTCTCGCACACACACAGGCCATGAGAGAGATGGGGCCGGCTAAATGAAAACAGGTGGAGTACAACTTGGAAGAACGCCACAGGTGAAGGTTTAGCTTAAAACAATAATTGCTTTCACAGACATCTGGGAACATCCTACTTCATAAACTTCCCTTTGTTTTAGTATTTCATGAGAAAATGTCTGTGTGAATTGTGCCTATATGGGAGTGTGACTTTATAATATTGAAGCCTATGAAGAAAACAAGTTTCCCGCATGGATGTGTCACATTCAGACGGTGGCCCTGTCGTCCCCTGAGCTCTGTCACATTCCCGAAACCCGTGCTTGGAGAGGAGCTGTGAGTGGGAGAGATTTCACACCCAAAGCACAAAGCCCCGGTGGAGAGGCCCATAGACCAAACCAAAGCACAAAACCACAGTGCGCCGTTTGACTCACTCTCAGCAGGAAAGGGCTGAGTAATCCAAAAAAAAAAGTCTCAGCGAGTCGCTTCAGCCAAAGTACAGTTACAGTAACACTCTTAGATCACGGCACATGATACAGTAAATCCTCAATCAGCTGCTGAGCGCACTAAATGTGGCTTGATCATATCTATCTCTCATCTTGTAATTGGCCAGAGTTTAGCCTGGCTTTTCACAGAGCTGAGCCTCTAATTGCCCTTTGGGGTGAGCTGTCAGTCTGTCGTGTGCCCTCTCCCTATAACAGCGATTCAGAGATTAGCCCTACTGTGTGAGCTTAGCGGAAGAGCAACGAGTATAGCCTGAAATATCAAATTAATGAGAATTAATTAATGATTTTGGGGAATACAATTTCGCACAATTGACTTTGTGCATAACTTCAAATCATAACACACGCCACCCAAGAAGCGACTTCCTGTTTCAATAGATACATAGATACAGACTGGAATCGTCCATATATGGTCATTTTTGTAAACAGTTAAGGGGGAAAACAATTTTGACAAAATGAAAATTTTCTCTAATTATTCAAAAACGACTGTAACAAATGCTGAATTGTGAATATAGTTTCTACTAAATAATGATACAAAGACATGGGGAGGAGCAAAGTGGTTCAACAGCCCATAAATACATGAATAACGGAGAATGCTAACTTGATGCTACATGTTAGCATCGGGCTAATGCTAACGGTTAGCTAGCGCTTGCTACAACTGCCGTTTTTTCACTTCTACTGAATAATCTGCTGTGAGAAAATATCCATATGGACCCGATTTACACTTGACTGTATTTGTATGTGATAAATAAGTTGATTGACCAGAAAATGGCAAAAAAGAGTGGAAAATTGTGTTTCTCTAAAGATTCTATTTTCCCCCTCGGCGAAGCCATGCCCCCTTCTATGACGAGATGCCGTCTGTATCTATACGGCATCAGTAGTTTTTGAATAATTAGAGAAAATATAAATTTTTTCAAAATTGTTTTCCCCCTTAACTGTTTTAAAAAATTACCATATATGGGCGATTCCAGAGATGCCGTCTGTATCTATCCAGCACACTAAGATATAAGCACCATCGTATTCAATAGTTCGTCCAACTTTCTTTCTGCCTAACTATTAACAGACAAAACATGTGTGTATTTAATTGTATTCTTCTAATGTTGCAAGTGCCTGCTGAACTAATCACTGAGACGAGCTGTGTGCTTTTATTTTGCCGTGCTGGTTTGAAACAGGAAGTCACGTCTTGGGCGGCGTTGTTATGATTTTAAATTATGCACAGAGTCAATTAAGATCAAATACCTGTTAATGTACAAAGATATAATATCATCAGTTAGAGAGGACTCCCAGACCTCCCTTTTATAAAATACAATAGCATTAGTCCAAAGTGGTCTGTTCATTTTAGTCACCAAGAGGAGGCCCGACCCTCCATCTAATGACGAAAATGATGAAAAAATAATAATTAAAGAAAGCCAACCCATCCACCAAGCAAACTTGCCAACCGCTGGCCTAAAACATCGAAGCAAACTCTTCACTTGCACCATCAATGTTTTATTATGACACTTTTGCCAAACCTCTCACTGAGGTTTAAAGCACAAATTGGATTCATGTGTGTAATTAGGCTCTTGACACATTTGGTTTTATAACTTTACTGTAGAGCAACTTTCATAATATTACAAAACATATCTCTATTTTATATGAGACAACTTCATGTAAATTAAAAATAAATAGATTAATAAATAATTAGCTTTATCTTGTATCCCTCATACTGTAGTACATGTGACACTATCCATCAGCTGAACAGGCCTCATCCCGGTCTGTGCATGGTGTGTGTCCCGCTGGCTCAGGGTGGTCAGAGGCGTGTCCCGCAGTCGTCCATGAGCTCATCCAAAGGAAAAATCCCCCTGTCGTCTCTGGGCCCGTCCTGCCTCCTGCCTCTCTGTGCGCATTCCTCTGAACAGCTCCCACAGTGTCTCCGGCTGCAGCGCTGGAGGTTGTAAGGAGCGCCTGTCTGAGGTCACCAACCCCACTAACAGGCCTGGGATGGCGAGGAGGCCTTATGGGAAATGTTTGTTTGAGGAGCACTCTCAGAGATAGATTATAGAAAAGTGAGAAGAGGGAAAGGCATTGCTTCATGTAATGTTTGTAAGCCAAATATTTCCATCATGCTTTGGGCACAAGGCGGATACACCCTGGAAATCAAGGCAAGAGTGTGCTCTGTTTTTCAGCAGAAATCCTCCTCAATGAGTGGCCTGTTTCTTATTTACATTTTGACATAGCTGAGGGGGGTCAATGATGGGTACTATTCAACAACTGAAAAACAACATGCACAATTAATACAGGCTACCAATGCCACAATGCAATTCACGCTCAACAAGATTTTTTAAAGTGATAGTCTGTAGGATTGCAATATGGGGAGAGAGGGAGACAGAAATGTCCTGATTGGATCTGACAATGGATCTGACAATGATCCAATCAGGACATTTCTGTCTCCCTCTCTCCCCATATTGCATCACAGGAAACCACATCTCATTGGTCAAACTTATGGCACCAGGAATTCAGATTAGTTGCTATGGTTACGTTACATCAAACAGCAGGCCCAGGCAGTCAATTAAACGCAATGTATGAAATCTGTAAACATTTAAACTTACAGACTATCACTTTAAATTACGTCTTTGCTCCGCCATTTACGGAAATGTACATTGCTGACACAACTCTCTATTTATCTAGGCTTGGGACTTGCACAAGGAATAAAATAGACAAAATAGGCAACACATTCATCTTTATGTCAGGATCCACATCTTGGCTCTCCCCCTCCCTTCTGTGTGTGTGTTTGTTTCCTCCTACCTGGGCGTGGCTTTCCTGGTTTGGCTTCTGGCACACCTGATACTCATCCATCCTCATCAACCTGCAGTATAAGAAGCCTGGTTCTTCAGCCACTCCTCGCCAGTTCGTTGTCTCTACTATCCCGTTAGTAATGCTTGGCTCCTTCTTTGTAAAATCTGTACTTTTTGTAACCTATTTTTTGTGCTCAGGTGCCAGCAGCCAACTAACCTGCCTGCCTGCCTGCCATCTTGCCAACTACCCTGCCTGCCTGCCATCTTGACAACTAACCTGCCTGCCTGCCATTTGTCCATATACCTACCTGCCTGGTTCCTCCTGCTCCACCTGTAAAGTTACCAAAATAAATCTGTTAAATTCTTACCTGCTTCGTCGTCCTTCTGGGTTAGAGTGAGCCGTGACACTTTACTGTATGGCTTATGCTGCAATCTTTGGAACAGATGCTGTGTGTCCTTTGCAACGGAAACCCCTCTCTCCTATGGTGACCTAGGGTTGATGGGAGTCCCTCTGCAGATGGGGCCAAGACCGTGGAAGAACGTCCAGTCCTTGTTGGAGCTTCAGTTGAACAGTGGTTCCTCCGCAGATAGGGCTGAACGACCAACCATCTGAGAACAGAGGGGGACAGGGGGACGCCATGTGAATAGTGATGATTACAGTTAAAGGAAATATTGCATCATAGTTAAAAGACAAAGTATATGTAAAAAGAGCTAGAGGATAGGGCTTTGTGTATACCGCACTTCCCGCAGCAGTGTTCCCCCTAAGCAGCTTTGCTTTAGGCTGTAAGTTAGACTTTTTCTATCTGACCTGACCTGAATGTACTGATTCGAAGAGGTACGTTTTGATCCCAGTCTTAAATGTAGAGACTGTCTGCTTCTTGAACTACTCTGGTAAAATTCCTGTTTTGCTGTCATTTCACCATACAGGAAGTCTGGCTTGAATCTTGCCTAACAATGCCATCGCGATTTCTTCACAACTTCGCCTGAGGGGTCTTAGTGCGGGCCACACTTTGAACAGCGCATAACCACAGGGGAAACACAGCCACAGTAGCCCACTCCTTGCGGTCACAGGAGCCCGCTGCCGCCTGCCCTCACATCCGCCCGGGCCTGCTTTTGTCATCAGCCACACGTGCTGCTCTGATCCACTCAAACCACTATTAGGGGATTCTTTCTGCCTTCAGTCGCACACACCGGGGCAGAACGGGGAGGAGTTTTTTGTTTCAGAGAAGCATGGGGCAGAGAAAACAGATGACTCAGGCCTGCAGTCATCGCCTCTTCCTGTCTGTTGTCGTTGAGAGATTGCGTTGCTGCTTGTGTGGTAGATGTGACAGTTGTTGTTTTTTTTTGTTGTCTTTATGGCCTCTCTTAACCCAATCCTATTTCTCCTTTCTCTGTTAAAGCGTCTCCTCTCAGTTCCCCTCATCAGGTAGCTTGATACCCTGGTCAGCCTCCTCTGGGCCTAAATAGACCTTAGTGAGAATTTAATAGTGCGGCTCTGATACATAACAAGTGTGCGTCCAACAGAGTGACATCAGCAGTGGAGAATCTGTCGCTGGGATCCCTGCCCTGCTCCGTGGCACTGCCTGCTCAAAGTTCAACATGCTGGATTGAGGGAAACACGCATCGACCATAAACCACTCATTTGAATAAACGAATATATCGTTTTCGTTGCTATTGGCAACTACTTTACTAATATCTAGCTATGGAGTTGCGACGGAAACCTCAAAATACATGTTTGCTTTTTTACGCCCCGTAGCCATACTTGTCATGACTTCACAAATCAAGTGCTCCACTGGGAGTTGATTCAATTGAAAAATACTCGCTCTCCTCTCTTAATCACTTCTGGGCCCTTTGGGAAACACATCCGATTCATTTTGTCTGGAGCACACGGGCGAGATGTAAAAGGAAGAGTAGGAAAGGGGGCAGGAAGAGGAAATTTAGGCGCGGATGTGGAGTAAGTGGACAGGAATAACTAATAAAGGCTCGGGGAAACTGAAGGGTGATTTCAAACACAGTCATCGTGCAAGTGTTTGTGGCTATAGTTATTCCTCTGATGTTCAGTAGTGAGTAATAGAAACACACAATGGAATAAGTGCTGGGAAAACAAAAAACCTTCACCTTCACCCACCTATCAACCAGTTTTAGATTGCGTCCAGAATAGAGATCAATCACGTATGTTAGACGCCTGATCTTCCCCAGTGAAGCATTACAATAACGTCATTCATTTATTAGGGTTTGATTCATGTGAGAGTGAGAGAACAGTAATAAAGGGAGATAGATTAGCAGCAAGTCATCATTTATTCCGGTTGATGAAATATCCGGTTCGTTTGTGATTATATTGCCAACTGTGGCCATGCGCACATCCATATCAGAGTGGAAACTACCCATTGTTACTCCTGAGCGGAACAGGAAGCACCTTTCACAACAACACTAGGCTCCTCAAACTCATTCAGACGTCTATGCCTCAGCTTAGACAGCGTTACAGCGAAACCAGTGTTTAGAGACCAACATTAATTCAATATCTTTGCTCAGGGAGAGATACTGGACAGGGTCAAGAAGTACTGGGAGAGATAACTGAAAAATAATGGACACTTTTAATGGATACTAATAACAATAATGACTTATACTTGTACTTATACTTATACTTTTTATTCTATTTTATTCTATTTTACTGGTTTCACATTTTCCTGTCTGTTTTTGCACAACTCTGAGTGATCTTCTTGAACGCCGACTGTAACAAGTGAATTTCTCCATTGTGAGATCGATAAAGTATAATCTTATCTTATCTTATCTTACTACACTTTTTAAACCGAGTTATTCATTTACTTCCTACATGGTGATTGTAATGTAGCCACAGCTGCCTAGGGGTAGGCTGATGGAAATGAGGCTGCCAATTTGCATTATCGACACCTTTGACTACAAACAAACCCTCACTCGCTCACTCACTCACTCACTCACTCACTCACTCACTCACTCACTCACTCACTCACTCACTCACTCACTCACCCACCCACTCACTCAGGCCTTCCAATTATAAGATTTAATTTAATGGGGCAATTGTGGCCGATGAATTAAAATGGCTCCCAACCAATTTATTGAAATGGTAAATGGACTCAACTTATATGGCGCCTTTCTACTTTATCAGGCCCAAAAGACTTTACAGTAAGGAACCAAGTAGGGTGAAGTGTCTTGCCCAAGGACACAAGACAGTGTGCATCTGCGGGAGCTGGGATTCGAACGCATGACCTTCTGATCACGAGACGAACTGCACCACCATCGCCCCGTGAAGTATGCCATCACATGCATACAAAATGTGGGTGAAGTTCCCTGATCAAGGGCAGCAATAATCAGAACAACATCTGATTATTGGGCAAATGGCTCAACCTACTTCTGTCAGTTGTGTCTTTTGTTGTGTTGTTCGTCAATGTATTGCACTACACTTATCTAGTACATTTTGTACATAGGGACACCGACTTCGTGATTATATCAACAAAAGCTTTAACAGATGTAACATTATTCCATGAGGCCTTGTTATTGTCATAAAATTGCATCTGGAACAAAAGGTACGCTGTGGCCGTCTCTTCTTGTTAAAGGTAAACAAGAAGCACCAACGTAGATCATTATTGCCCCTGGCTCCTCTGCAGTGGGACGCTGAGGACGCTGAGGACGCTGAGGACGCTGAGGACGCTGAGGACGCTGAGGACGCTGAGGACGCTGAGGACGCTGAGGAGGAGGAGTCTTACTCTCAGTAAACTTTCTCTTTGGTGGCCTGCACAGCACCGGGAATAGCAGCTATGTGAGCATGACTGCACAGCCCTATTTCTGTGAGTGCAGAGACTTGACATTGAGAGGCATGGATTATGTGGCCCGGCTACTGTAAACGACTGGCCTCACATATACATACACATACTGTACGCGTGCCAGCCAAAACAGACGGAGGATTAAAAGCATTTTTTGACCAATTTAGACTGACACATTTTTAATCATGGTTTCACAAGCGATGTAGCCGACACAATCTTGTTTTAAGTGCAACATACATAAAAGCATGTCTTTACAATCAATTAGAGAAGAAACACTAAAGCAACTTATACTACAGACAATTACAAAGGGAGCGTGTAAAATTTCAATTGTTTTTTATGGTTCTAAATTATTCCTAACTTTCCTGATGCATTTCTAACACAGGGATGAGTTTATACTTCCACAGGGATGTAAACAACAACAATAACGAGCCTGGCTACAGTGCTGAAGGACAAAACAAATTTAACATTATTTTGTTTTCCCATGAATCTCTAAATAGGAAACCTTGATAGAAAAAAGTTACCCTAATGTTATAGAGCCTAAAACATTTGTGGTGACATTTTTCTTCACCATGTTGTTTCGTTTTTCTGTGTTACATGAGATTTCCGGCAATGAAAGTAAATGACCAAATCAACTTCTGCTTTTCGGTTTCTCAACATGTCACGAAGAGCGAAAAATTCCTCAATAAGATGCTCCACCCTTGGGGCTGCATTGAACATCTGCTGCCCACTAGTAACTCATGTAAACGTTTGTGAACCCATGAGAAACTTGAAAACACTATCACACACACACAAAATGACCTCATAGCAAACAAGTAAACATCGGTCGGTTTGCTGTTACGGCTCGGTTAACCATCGAAACCTAAGTAATAAGACGTTCCCACTGTTCCCATAAACATGTACGGTGTAATAACATCTGCACAGGAGGTGACTTCAAGCGGTGACTAACTTCTGACTGCCTTTGAATCCAGCTGGCTGTTCAGATGTGTGCGGTGTGCATGACAGTAGGCACATTCATCAGTGCTGAAAGAAGTACTCCATAAATACAGATAAAAAGTATCTGTCGAACATTGTATTTAAGAAAATACTAAAAAATGTACTTTCAAATGGAAAAAAGTAAAAGCATTTTACTGTGATTGTGAAAACTACGGAAAGTGTTGATTATACTTTGAGGTGAGCCAATTTATGTGTATTTTTGTCAAGTTAACCTCTTTACACCCGCCTGAACCAAGTTCATTATCTCCAGTTCGGCATTCCTCAAATCTCAAAGGCCCATAGGTCAGAATAAGGGCTCATTTGAAAGCTAAGACCTACAAAACTCATTCAAAAAAACCTTTTTCCTCACATTGTTGCTGCGTTGTCACCTCTTTTTCATCACTTTTTTGTTGCTTTTTCATCATTTTTTTGTGGCTTTTTCATCATTTTTTGTGGCTTTTTTATCACTTTTTTGTGGCTTTTTCATCATTTTTTAATCACTTTTTTTTTTTTTCATCACTTTTTTGTGGCTTTTACGTCATTTTTTCATCACTTTTTTGGTGATTTTTTCATCACTTTTCTGTGGCTTTTTTTCGTCATTTTTTCATCACTTTTTTTGTGACTTTTTCATCACTTTTTCGCGGCTTTTTCATCACTTTTTCATGCCTTTTTCATCGCTTTTTTTGGGACTTTTTCAGCACTTTTTCGTGACTTTTTCATCACTTTTTTTGTGACTTTTTCAGCACTTCTTCGTGACTTTTTCATCACTTTTTTTTTGGCTTTTTCGTCATTTTTTCATCACTTTTTCGTGGCTTTTTCATCATTTTTTTGTGGCTTTTTCATCACTTTTTTGTGCAAAGTTATCTGCTCTAAAATGTGTCAATAAAAATGTAAAATACCAAATTAAATTGTGTGAGTAAATAGACACTTTTACATTATTTTCCACCACTGCATTGCATTGTTTCATCCTGCGAGCATCTGCCCCGTGCGGTCCGTCTGAACTCTGCGGTCTCCTGTGATGGCTGAAGGTTTCGAATGTTACTCCCATATAGAGTGTCTTTGAACATGGCATCTGTGGGGCCCGGTGACTAATGGCTTATGGCGTGAGGTGCTGGCTCGCGTCGTCAGGTGCAACAAAGCTACGGCGCTACACATCTGTTTGCTCGGATGGAGCAGGGCTAACCACAGTTATTCGGATTGGTCCTAATTTCCTGGGGCTGTGTGTGAGAGACTTAAAACACGGCAGCTCTAATAGGCTGCAGGACACAGGTGCCGGAGCTAAAACGGGACACTCCAAAGTCGGCCACAAAAAGGAAATCAAAACATTGTCTGAACTATAATTACACCTCCTGAACATGTTTTAGGAACGCAGCACACTATCATGGGTACTCCTTATGTATGAAAGTTGAATGTAGTA
Organism: Gobius niger; assembly: GCF_951799975.1. Taxonomy (NCBI): domain Eukaryota; kingdom Metazoa; phylum Chordata; class Actinopteri; order Gobiiformes; family Gobiidae; genus Gobius; species Gobius niger. Next base: position 18,258,634 of record NC_136856.1, on the reverse strand, counting down.
CTAGAGATGGCTTGTGAGTGGAGAAAGCTCACAAGTAGAAAGCTGTATTACCACCACAACATAGTAATAAACATCCTTCTGTTACAATATGTTATAACAAATAGGGCTGTTTTGTTGCCTCAGGGCCTGGACAACTTGCTATCATCAATGGAAAAATGTATTCACAAGTTGATCAAGATATTGTGCAGAAAAACCTGAGACATTCACAACAGTGTGGAATAAGTAAGTGATCCCTTATATTAAATAGCTGGCTGACCCTTCTTTTGTAGCAATCAGTGCTCTCCTGTAGTTCTTGAATCTTGCACCATTCCTCTTTTAAAAAAAAAAAAAAGGGCTGATCAGCGAGATTCTTGGGTTCACTTACTTTTTCCTCCCTGTCCTGTGAATACATCTTATGGCTATTAAAAATATGATAACGTGTAATTGTTTGAAAGGTTTTAGTTTAAGCAAACACTGTTTATTCAATCTTATGATTTTGATGAAGATCAGACCACATTTTATGACAGATTTAGGCAGAAATGTTTAGAAATTCCAAAGCGTTCACATACATTTTCCTCTCACTGTAAATGATTTTCACCCAGTTTAGACATAATCAAGTCCAATTTAGGGCTATTTTGCCTTTCAAAAATATAGAGTAGTCTTGATTTGTTCTTGAGGCCTTGTTGGTAGTACTGGGAATGTTGGCATTCCCCTTTTATGTTTTACTTTGGTCCACTAAATCTAGACATTACACAAAAAGATATAATCTAGTCAACCCCAAATTTGCAGACAAAAGCTCCAACCATGAACAGCACCAGGTGTACCAACAAATTTAACCAACAGCACACTATAGGAATCTTCTGTTTTCACCACAGAAAGACAATGCTAAATCTCAGTAACAGGTGGATTGCGGAGCTTAAAAAAGCCAAATCTGAAAGTGACATTTTGAAACGGAAAGACGCTTTGTGCTAATTTTGAACTGTTTATTTTGATCTGGAAAAAAGAAAGGAAAGAAAAAAAAAAAAACATAAATAGAAATCACGTCAAAACTCCAGTACAGGTTTTGAATGGGTGGTACAGAATTCACATTATACGCTTGACAGCTTAACAAAGATCTCAGTGTGGGAGGACCAGCACTGAGGGCGTTTCTGCTTTAACAACAGTAAGACAATGAAAACAGTACAATATCGTTCATTGACCGTTTTCTCGCTACAGTGGTTTGGCTTCAACTTTCTTCTCTTCTCTTCTGAACAGTTAGCGATACAGACAGTGAATGTAAGTATATTGGACATAATAGTCTTAACAACGAGGCCAGTGCACTGTACAGTATGTTAGTTTACCATGATCAGTCGATATCATATGCTGAATGTGTGTTGACCCGAAGGTGGAGGCGCTCACTGACATTTTTACTTTGAAGTGCCTTATTCAGTGAGCTGCCCCACTGCCTTCCATTTTACATCATTACTTAATGGTTCAAAACACTCGGATCTATCACAAAAAGTATTATTATGAAACGGTTGAATTGGTAGTGCTACCGATCATCTATAATTTTAATCATATACATAAAAAAAAAGATTATTTTTTGCATTAGAGCTCTCCACAAACAGGAGCATATTTCCATTTAGTATCAATAAATAAAATATCTTTTGTATACGAAACACAAAAACTGTAACATTTGTTTTAAAAAACAGCTGACGGTGGTTAAAAATCTACATAAATACATTTAAATAAATAAATTAAACTTATAAATATACTGTTTTTTTTTTTTTTTTACTGTACACAAAAATGTTGGATTTGTGCAGGAAAAAAAATAAAAATAAAACACTGTCATTAGAGACAAAATGTACTGTTTTACATTTCACACTGTTCGGTTCAGTCGTCTGTTTGTTCACTGAGAAGCAGCACAGCACAGTCCATAGACATCCTCTTCCTCTCGTTTCTCCTCTCCGTCACTTATGTCCATTCGCTTGTCACATCTCCAGTCCATCCTCAGGGCCAGTCCATATTCCAGGCCATTCCAGTTTTTTTTTTTTTTAGGAAAGACACTTTTGGGAATGACACTGACTGATCTGAAAGGGATCGGCCCGGCGATCCACCCGTGACTCGATTCAGGCGACTCCTTTCAAGCACAGTATTTTCCCTTTTTAGTAGGGCTCCTTCTTGTGGTTCGCTTTTCTAAAATTGAGGTAGAATTTCTGCTTCTTTTGCCTGCAGGATCAAACAAAACCTCCGTTAAATACATTGTTTTACTTCAGTCTCGGTGAATTAAACTTCCTGTAAACTTTTTTCCTCACCTGTGTCCAGCTCTTCAGTGGTTGGATGGTAACCCTAGTTTGACCTTCTCCTCGCTCTCCACGTCGTACGCTCCCCGCTTATGAAATCTGTAGCCACGACGGGAAAAAAAAAAGAAGCATCAGACAAACCGCTTCCTTAGATTTGACCGAACAGTAATGGTGAATGTGCGTGCTCACCTTAGCATTAGTAAAAGTCCAATAATGGTGAGGCACACAGACGACAGCACCACAGCGATAACAGCCAGTGCCGTTGTCCGGTTGTAGCCTTCTTGGGGTTTCTCCACAGGCAGTGTGAAAAACTGGCACCGTTCGCCAGAGTACCATTGGTGGCACCTACGAAAAAAGGAAAAACACACATCGTCAGACCCATGATTGACAATAACACAGCATTTAAAAGCCAGTAATTCGATAATAAGTGAGTACTTACACACACGATGGGGCACGGATGTCCCTCAGATACTGGCAGGTGCCGTGAATGCAGAAATCCTTGTACTTCTTCAAACATGGATTTCTCTTTCTACCTTTGCCCTTCCCCTTCTTTTTGCCCTTCCCTCGCTTTCTGGTTCCCTCTGTCCGTTCAACGTCCAGGCCCGCCGACGCATCCTTGGGTTTGGTTGACATCGCGACTGCAAAGAAGGACGAATCACATTAGATTGGGACCTTTTATGTATTGAATGCAATAAAAGGGTGTGTGACAGGACTTACCTCGTGGCATGTCATAATCTCCCGACAGCCCGTCTTCGTACTCGTCGTCGTAGTCTTCCTCCTCATCTTCGTAGTCTTCCTCCTCTTGATTATAGTCCACGGTTGTCGTGCCCACGGACATGCTCTCCTCCAACTTTTTGTCTTGAGTTGTTGCTAATAAGTTGATGACTGCTGTATTCCTTCTGTCGTCCTCATACCTGTCCACTGCAGCCCCGCTCACAGATGTTGACATGACTGTAGAATTAAAAAAACAGAAAAATACAAAGTTAGAAGTGAAAAAACATGGGCCTAGAGGTAAGGTGGTCCATTCCAAGTTCAGGTGGGCGGGACATCTCAGAGGCAAGTTGAAACATGTTGGAAACTTGGAGCACATTTTCTTCACTTGCTTTCAGAGTGAAGCAATGAATCTCATTCAAAACTGACTCTGTGTTGCAACTTGACAATGACATAGTTCAAGGATTTCAACTTCAGAACGATGTAAAATCCAAGTAACATTTGTACTGCCACACACAACGCATGTATAGACACTTAGGTAATGTCACATAAGAATATGAGTTAAAAATAAATGTATCTAGTTACATAAAGCATGCTTTAAAATAGAGAGATGACCCCGTTAAGTCCAGCAGTGACTGGCAACATAACAGGACTGTAAATGTAATGAAAGGTTTATGATCGGTCATGCTTTACAGGAAGGCAAAAGTCAGCGAAAAAAGTGTTCAACAAAAACTTACCAAGTGCTTGAAGCAGCAGAGTTACAACACTGAAAATCCTCATTGTGCCCAAACTCATTGAACAGTTTAGAATAAAATATTGTAATCCCGTGGCTTGTTCAAAGATCTCCTTGTTTTTATAGTTTTGTTTGGAGTAAAAAGAGCGTATTCCGGCTGTGCGCAAACCTGCGCTGTGTGATGAGAGCGCGGTCTTTGCGTCAGAGAAGCGCACTGAAAGAGCGTCCTGACAGAGGCGCAGTGGTATTTATGGCTCAAAGTTCACCACGCCTACCCTCTCCCTGTGAGACATGAAACACTACTGCAACTGCACAAGGCAGAACTCAGGCAGTCAGGAGATCTATTATATGTTCTGCACTTTGATGCTAGGGTTTGATGTCAGACAAAACCTGTATCTTTGGAGAAACCAGCCTTTCCAAAAGATATCCAAAGGTTTTTCTACATTTTAAGGGCCAGTAGAGTCTTGTATGTTGGTTAAAGTCGAGAAATTCCATTTTGGCTGCTTACTCCACTATAGGCTATACTAAAGCAGCCTATTATCACGGGGAAGAAAGTTTGGAGATCCCTGGCCTAATAGTCCTATTAAATTTGTTTCAAATGCGATCTTTTTCCAATTTAACAAATGAGTTTATCAGTTTGACTCACACGCAGGTGCCTCTTCAACACTCTTACTCTTCTGAAGTGGGCAGCGCTGCCTCACGTTTCACAACACACAACACACCTGAGAAACTGTCAACAGATTAAGTGCGCCACCAGCTGGTAAAAATGGGTCATCTCACCTTTTAAAGGTTTGTGAACTTTCACATTACCGCGATCACACAACTGGAGCCAGCACCTCACTCTCTCTCTTACATTTAGCATAAAGCCATTGTATTAATCAAAACATACCAACTGCCAGTGGGGTCGGAGCAAACTTAAGAAAATGTAACAGGCTATGGCACATACTGTTTTTCTTTCTGTAAACTGTGCCACACACACTCATACAGGACTATTGATTTCACAGTGAAGACACTCACTCACTACAGCAGCACTCAACTTAAAAACACACAAACAGTGCAATCAATAAAACAATGATCAATGTGGCATCAAAAAACAAAGGTTGAAACAAAACATTGCTCTACCCCAACAGAGCAATGGGGCCCCCAGGCGGCCTTGAAAGCTTGTCTATAAAACAAGTGCATTGAAAAATAGAGATTTTGAACGGATGTATTTACGGAAATTGACTTCTTTAAAACTAAAACTTTAAAATAATGGTAATTTCCTAATAATACTACTACTAATAATAATAATAGTAAATTATTATCATTAGTATTAGAGACCGTGATGTCCTGGTCTTTTGGAATGGCTGGGCAAAGGAATGGCCTAAACCATAAAGGGATTCAACAAGTAAACAGTGTATCAGATTAGAGCAAAATAAAGTGCTATAAAATAGATTTTTCCGGCGCACAGTTCCAGCAGGTGGCAGTAAGCGCTTGGAAGTCTCGCAAGGAACTGCGTAGAAATAAATGGCCATGCGTGGCGCTGTGACGGAGGACGCTCGGGCGGCCATATTGTGATTCTCATTCAACTCCACTCAAGAAATCATATACACTAATAGGAATACGAGCCTATTTTAGGGTTTTTGGTAGGTTTTCACAGCTGATGGAACTATCTCCACAGTTTATGCATATTCAACCAGAAAACCTACCAAAACAACCCATGCATGTGTGAAAGCACTAATATCTAAAAACGATTTTCCTTTGGGAAAAATAAGTGCAAAGACATTAAAATTTGTGCCAATTGTGCCACATGTAAATCTGCATATTGACTTTCATTATAGTTACCGCCATAATGGTCTTAGCTTAGCCACAATTTTAAACTACAGGCTCTGTGTTTTATGTGTCCGTGAACCTATTCTATTCTATTCTATTCTATTCTATTCTATTCTATTCTATTCTATTCTATTGGTTTTATTCTTATTTGGCCAATCAGACAATCACAAGATGGCCGCCACATTTACCATGGCAACGGTTGCTTTTATAGAGCTTCACCATAGCACCGTGTGGGCGTGATCACATGACCGCTCGGTGACAGGAGGAGTAGAAACATGGCCGACAACACGGCGGAGGTAAACACAGCTGTTGAGCATAACGAGCCAAAACAAGAGGCAAATCATCATGAAGTTTCCCCGGACTCGGCCGACGGGGAGGGAGCGGGCGGAAGCAGCCATGAAGCAGAGCCCGAGGACTCGGCTTCGATCCCCGCGGCGGAGAGTAGCTGGTCCGCGCCTTTGCTGTCGCTGGCACGGAAGGCCACGGAGAGCATAAGCAGCGGGGTGATCTCCGTTGTCCCGAAGAGCGACGGTCAGGAGTCTGGGTCCACCGCGTTCTCCCCGGGGGAAAAACAACCTCCAAACGACGTCATCAGCACCGCAAGAAAGCTACCAGGTGCAGTGGTTTTGGCTTTTGCACATAAGTGAAGGACAGGGAAACTTAACTTCCTTCAGACTCGGAGTGAACTGCCAGAACACATGACATGGCGCATAATTTCAATGTTATGCTTGGTTATATGGATTTAAAGACGCCACACTTTTTTTTAATGCCTGGGGTGAGTGTTTATCTTAGTTTTACATCCATGCAGTGGCAATTTTATGAAGAAAAGTTGGATGAAAAAGGCAATGTTTATGTTAATATTCATTTATTTACGTCACAGCATGTACCCCAATAAGGAGGTGATATAATAAACATCAAAACCAGGGGATATATCTTGAATATAATTGTGTTAACTAATGCATTTAGCGTCACATAAAAAATTAGTCTTGACTCATATGCACTTTATCAGTTCTGCCCCCCAAGGATCACACGGCAATTGAAAGATCCAACCTCCTGAGTATGATGAAGCTGAGCATCAAGGTGTTGATCCAGTCCTCGCTCAGCCTTGGCAGGACGCTGGACTCCGAGTATCCTCCACTGCAACAGTTTTTCGTTGTCCTGGAACATTGCCTCAAACATGGATTAAAAGGTGAATAAGACTTTTGTATTGTTGAAGGTCGGGTGTGTGGAAACTAGCAGCAGTACATTCATAGCTCAACCTGGATTTACTTTATCTGTGTGTATGTGGACCCCCCCCCCCTGAGCTTTATCTAATGGAGGCTTCTCTGCACTTGCACCGGTTAAGGCTTGGTGCAGGGATTTAGCAGCGAGCATTTATCAGATAGAGAGAGAGACTTTTTGATGCAAACTCATTTCTGCCATTTGATCTGACAACAAATATGAGGAACTTTCGAACTGGATAATGGGCTCGAGAAAGCAAAATATGTTTTTGTGGATAAATCAAAATTACAGTCACAGATTATGACATATTTTTGGTGAATTCCGACACTACTTAAGCCACTGTTTTTGCACTTGCAGCCAAGAAGTCTTTTATAGGCCAGAACAAGTCCATCTGGGGCCCTTTGGAGCTGGTGGAGAAACTGTGCCCAGAGTCTGTAAATATTGCCACAAGTGCCAGAGACATGCCCGGCATCAAGTAAGTCACAACAGCAGAGCATACTATCATCTCCCGTGCCTGGAGCTAGTCTAACTTGATCAATGTTTTGTTAGGACCGGGTTGGGAAGAGCAAGGGCTTGGCTGCATTTAGCCTTGATGCAGAAGAAAACGGCTGACTATATGAAAGCTCTGTTGGACCGCAAGGATCTCCTGAGGTCCATATCATTTAACCTCTCATTAGGAGTAAGTGTAAAAGTTAGTTTTTTTTTATTTAATTTAAACTGTGTTTGTCTCCAGTGAGTTTTATGACCCTGGAGCGCTGATGATTGAAGAGGAAGGCTCGGTGATGGGGGGACTCCTGGTGGGGATCAATGTAATCGATGCTAATCTGTGTATAAAAGGAGAAGACCTTGATTCTCTGGTAAATATATCACATTTGAATTATGGAAGTATTTACACTGTGGAGTGGACTAACATATGCCGTCTGTGTAGGTTGGAGTAATTGACTTTTCACTTTACTTAAAAGACCCGGCTAACAGTGAAACTTCAAAAGAGTAAGGAGTCTTGTGTTACATTTGTTTTATTGTGTAATTATGCGTCAGACAAATGCCTACTTTGTCTGTTTCAGCGAATCTAAGATGACAGCAATTCTAGATCAAAAGCACTATGTGGAGGAGCTCAATCGACATCTCAGTGGAACGGTCACTGACCTTCAGGCAAAGATGGACTCTCTTGAGAAGACCAACAGTAAACTTGTTGAGGAGGTAATTCCTGAAATAATGATTTGTGATTGTTAGACCTGTGTGAAACTGAATTTGTGCCTCTTTAGTTGACGGCAGCCACCGACCGGATTAACTCTCTAAGAGAAGAACAGGAACAGCTACAAAAGGAGAATGAGTCCATCCTGCAGTCCAGCCAAAAGAAGGAAGAGGTCAGGTCTTGAACACTGGCTAAAACCCCTAAACATAAAAATTCCATAAATCTGCATTTTCTATACCAGGCAGCCCTGCAGGACAGCCAGGTGGAGCTAGAGACCTACAAGCAGACTCGCCAAGGCCTGGATGAGATGTACAATGTGGTGTGGACTCAGTATAAAGAAGAAAAGCGTATTCGCCAGGTCTGTTGCAAAAGTTATTCATTTTAATTTGTAGCAAATCTGACACTTTTGTGATTTTAGGAGTTGGAGCATGAGTTGGAGCTACAAGTTGGGTTAAAGCAGGAGATGGAGGTGGCCATGAAGCTGCTGGAGAAAGACACACATGAAAAGCAAGACACACTTGTGGCTCTGCGGCTGCAACTTGACCAGGTCAAGACTCTAAACCTACAAATGTTTCAAAAGGCACAGGTATAAAAATAAACTGATTATATTGTCCTGACTAAAAATGCAAGTGAATTTTACAGTTTTTGCTACATTTTTCTGAAGGCTTCAAAGCAGGAAGCAGAGAAAAAGCAGGCAGAAGCAGCACAGCTTGAGCAGAGGATGCATGAGATGGAAAAGACGATGGAGGAGCTAGAGTTGAGGTTTGCACATGCAAATGAGCTGGTAATATCTGCACATTCTGCATTTGTATTTTTATTAAGAGCTTTTTCATATCAGATTGAAAAACTCAGAACAAGAGCGCAAACACAGTGACCAGACTGACAAAAACATGCGGGATGAAGTTGAGGGGAAAGTGACTGCACTACAGAAACAACTGTCTGACCTTGATGCACTCAGGTGAGCTTAATCTACAAGCAATGCTTGTATTATGTTTATACATAGATTTGTTATTGAAGCTATAAATCAAACAGTAAATAGTATCATTGGTTTATATAATTTTAAGGTGTGTAAAAGCACACCTCACATCTGTAATGTTTTGTTTTTGTTTTTTAAGGCTGGGTTTGGAAAACGAGCTGCACACCGAGAGGGAAAAGAGACAGAGTTTACAGAAAGCTCTTCAGAGGGAGCAAGACAACAGCACAGAACTACGAACACAGTTGCAACAACTGCAGGGGCTCCATGCTGTCAGTTTACCTTTTTTTATCATGCTAAAAAGATTTAATGAAATATGTGCTTTTACTCAGTCTGAATCCCCATTTTTTGCAGGAGTTGGAGGGCCTTAAACAGGAAAAGCAGAAACTACAGCAAAGGTGTGAGCAGCAGGAACAGGCTCTACAGGAGATGGGACTACACCTCAGCCAGTCAGTATCTGGAGCCAATGTAACATACAGTACATCAATGTCTATTTGGAATAAAGAAATCTTTCTTTTAATCTTAGGTCGAAATTAAAAATGGAAGATTTCAGGGAGGTTAATAAAGCACTAAAGGTAAATGCATTGGTTCACAAACAGTATGCTCGATCCATGTGCCTCAAGTCTTTATTTTCTCTTCAGGGCCATGCCTGGTTGAAAGATGATGAAGCTACTCAATGCAAGCAATGCCAGAAGGATTTCTCCATATCGCGCAGAAAGGTATTCTTATATTTAAAACCTTTAGTTGTATCAATACTGACTGTTGCTTTGTGCAGCATCACTGTAGAAACTGCGGAGACATTTACTGCAACAGCTGCTCCAGTAACGAGCTGGCCTTACCCTCATACCCCCGTCCCGTTCGGGTGTGCGACATTTGCCACTCCCTTCTTCTGCAGAGAAGCAACTCCTCAAGTTCTTGACACAATGACAGTATTTCCATAAGAGCAATGTAACTGCACTTATTTTGAATGAACTAGAATTGACCAATACCATGAAATTTAAATCAATGATGTCTGTAGCTAACATAATGTCCTTCATACAGGCCATCAAATAGCCTTTGAATTCAGTTTATGCTGGATTAATGAATAAATGTATTTTAATTTTAAAATATATATTTTAGAATGTATTGTAAAATCTTGTAAATTGTTACCCAAACTTTCTGAAGTCATTTGGACAAGAACAATTTTTATCGAAACATTTGATAAAATAAAGTCTCTTGCAATTGTTTTTCCAGACTATTTTATTCACTTTTTGCACATGAATTACAAATACCATGTAAAGCAGTAGAAACCTTCAAATCAGCAGATTGAAAATGTACCTGCCTGGAGTGACCCACATTTTTAACTGCCTCATCAACAACTTTATAAAAGAAAACATGCTCAGTGTAAGCCTGTAAGAATTTGAACTGGAAAAAAAACATGTAAAATATAGAAGGATTAGAAAACGTTTTAGCACATGCTTTCACACATTGAACATGTCAAAGCCACCAGCACAGAGTGAAAATCTGGAGGGATGGACAAGTGACAAACGGCACGTCTCCGGGTAATAAAACAAAGCACAGATTCTGCAATGTAATAAATCTGTAACTAAGAGTACAAACAGCACTTCAACAGTCTGGACAGAAGATGAACATTTCTGGAGCTCAACCTCTTGAAACAAAACCCCGCTTTCAAAAATCAAACCTACTGTTTGTTTTCTACACAAGACATACATTTCCAGTACGTTCAGCAAATTGCCGAGTTAAAAAAACAAAAGTTTCGTGAACAAATTTACATTCCCCATCCCCCTCCGATTCCATTCATGGATCCTCTGTTCCCGCCTCCACCTCCGCCACCATAGTAACTGCTTCCCATTCCACCCTGGTTACCTAACAAGAGACAAAATACACACTATAGGACCGCAGAGTTCTACAAAACAAAGTCATTCATCATCTTAAGGAATACTGTATTCATTTACATTTTCTCAAACTTTAGACCCTTATAAAATGAAAAAATACCAAGGACCCCTTCACTGAAAATCAATACTACATTGCAGTAGCATTTGGGTATTTAAAACCATGAGTGAAACCAAATTGTTGAGAGTTCTTTCCAATAAAAAAAATGACAATAATCTTAGATCTGTGAATTTTAACATGTTATCTTTATATCACTCAGGGACCCAGTCTGGCTCCGCAAATTTAAGAGATGACACTCACTGTAGTCATTGTAGCCACCCATATTTCCTTGACTGTTATATCCACCAGAATATCCCGAATTCATCTGGCCTCCGCTGTACGATGATTGATTGCCTAAAAATACAAAATATATTAAGATAAAATAAAGTGCGACATTTAGCTGTGAAGTGGGCACATTTGTGACTCACCCATGCCACCCATCATCTGGCCGCCATATGTGCCATTGCTGCCACCTGCTGTTGAGTTTAAGAACAGCTCCACATAGCGATGCTCTGATAACAGAAAGAGACAGGGAACATTATTCCTCTACATCAGGGCTTCAGAAAACATCAAGGATTTGTTGCATTGTTGGAAAGTTATATTCATCTTCTACAACCATACATTTTACATACACTTTTAATCAATTTTAGAAAAAATAAGGTCATACTTTATTATTAGTAGGCCATTGTAGATCCAAAACTATAATTAAAATGCCAACTATAGCCCTATAACTATAATATATGAAGTTCCAAGTGATCACACCTGTGTAACCAAGGAAACTATTGACTTGAGGAAACTATTGGCTTAAACGGTTAGAAATGAAGGTACTGAAATGAACACGCACGCATGTTTGCCTTGTCTTTGGACATGGCTGCCACAGCATCTTCGTGAGTGGCAAACTCCACATCCGCCTCTCCGGTGACCCTCCCGTCTGGACCGATCTCAATGTGGACTCTCACAGGATTCAATGGTGAGAAGAACTAAAAATGGGAAGAAAAAAAACAAAAGTTTAAAATGATGCACACATTTAAAAAAAAAGTGAGAATATCAAGATTGGTCCTTACATTGTATATGTCATTCTCTGATGCTCTGTATGGTAGTCCCCTCATGTGAACGCAGTGCCCAGTTGTGCTCTGAAATGAAGAGCCACCATCTCCGTACCGACCATCCGATACACCTAAATGCACAAAGCATAACGGCCGATTTATATTATGAGCTCAATCCTTCATATTGTGGATTGTCAAGATTCTAATGGGATCTTACACGCATCCGTACCTCCTCCATATCCTCCACGGCGCATTCTGTCATAGGCCCCACCCCCACGGCCCATCATGTTGTACCCACGACCCCCCGTGGGCCGGTCGTAGGGTCCCGGTCGCTGCATGCCCATGGGCTTCCTCTGGGGTTCGTAATGCGTCCGCACCTCAGCGCGGCTGCTCTTGAAGATCTCAATGTACCTGAGACAATACATTATCACAGTAAGGACGTGCACCAGACGGGAGCATACCAGGAAAGACTGCAACAACAATATTAAACTGGTCTATGTTTCTATATGCTGTCATTGTATAATCCATGGATTGTAAAACACCATGTGATTTTAAAAAAAAAGTAGCATAAAAGAAATGTATTTTTGCATTTTATTGTGACCACTTTTCTTATGGTTAACTTAAGGATTTTATCAGTATCAATGGTGCATCAAAAGCCCCTGCCATGACGGCCATATTGTAAACTCGAGGGCAGAAGGGGCTCCAACCCATCTGCAGCCCACCCCAAGCAGTACCTGTGTAAGTGGGCTCCAGATCCTTGGGTACACTATCCTACTGATTGAAATATTTGGGAAACATTCTTACCATCGTCAGCCTGGGCATAAATTTAGTGCCAAGACACCACATATTAACTCGTGTTCAATCGTATTATTGTTGGTGACAAAGCACTAACGTCCCAAAATGTAAGGTAAATGATATTTTTAGTCTATGTGTGATGAGCGATTACTGATGGTTTCGTGAGATTTAAATGTTTACGGTGCACACCATAAGAAAAGCAACTTATCCAGCCAACCAACCAACCATCCCCACCTGTGCCCTATTCTTTCCTTGTGTTTCTTTAGAGCCTTTTCAGCTATATCCTGTGAAGCAAACTGCACGAAGGCCTCCCCCGTACTCCTCCCCTGGATGTCCACCGGCAATGTTATCCCATTTGGCACGATTTCCAACCCTTCAACCCAAGGACAGATAACCCCAGCAGGGGACATATTAAATCACAAGCCCAATCACAGACACTTTCTCTAAACAAAGAGATAGAGACAACTTATGAAACAACTCTATACACACACATTCAAGTTTAGGTTATACCAGTGATGCCTTATTTCATAGAGTTACAATGACTACAAAAAAAAACCACACAAAAAAAAATAGCATGACAGGGACAGAGAAAGACTAAGAAGAAGGGCACTGTGCAGGACAATACGATGCTGCTAGTGTGTGGATGAATAAAAGGGAAAGATACCTATGGGGTAGGGCTGGGCAATAAATTGTTTTTGATTGAAATATTTATTAATCAAACTCTGCCAAAAACACAAACACAAACCTTTATCCTCCTACTTGTTGGCTCTTTAGACAATGTTGGGACAAAAAAATAAAAGGCTTTTTTTTTTTACCATATCGCCCAGCCCTACTACGGCATGATAGGAGTTAGTTGGTGATAAGTTATCAGGAACTTTCTGTGTAAAACAAATACAATGTTTAATTTTTGTGGCTAAGAAGAAAGTATAAATGATGAATAACTATTTCAATGAGAAAGAAATACAAAAAAGCATAAGAACATAAAAGGTTAAACTTTGAAATATACAGTGTATAATATCTACATTCATAGTTAGAGAGAAGATTTTACCTGCAAAAAACTGTACAATTTCCTCTTTGCTACAACCAAATGGAAGGCCTCGAAGTCGGACAAGCCCATCTCCTATTGTGTCGGGACAGTTTGGACCAGTGTGTTTCAAAACCCAGTCCATTTCAACGTTGTTGGACTTGAATACTACCAAAAAAAAGGCACTTATGATTCAGAAATAATATTATCTATAAGAATAAACATATCTACGCCACTGTGTGGCCAGCATACCTTCCACATATCTATGGCCCATTGTTTCTCTGTCTTTCTTCATAGAAACTTTCATGTCATCTTCTGTTTCCAACTCGATAAATGCCTCACCACTGGGTCGACCCTCTCTCGTGTACGTAAAGTGGATTCCACCTGAACCATTAAGAACTTTGCAATCTGCAAAATATTACATTATTTAAAACATTAGAACCATTTGTTATGTCATTATAATACAAAAGTATTTTGCTTACCAGAGAAAAAACGCATAACTTCATCTGCGGAGCAGGACCATGGGAGACCCCTGATGCGTACTACATATCCCTCTTCAGCCATGACTCGTGATATTCCCTGAAAGAAAAAGGCAGGTTCAGTCAACAATCATTTACATAAAAGAACATTTGTTGTTTATGTTAACTTTTTTGTTTAAACTCAAACCAACCATGTTGGTTTAAAGATGATTGCTGGAATAGACACTTTAAAATAGTATAATTTATACCACCACTATATGGCTTTCCATGTGTCTCATGTGTTGGGGCAGGTTTACTTAAAAAAGTACAATGGTTATATATGCATAACATTTAATAGGCAGGGCTACGTCATAAAATGCAAGAGGACACAATAGGAATTCTGATCATATAAAGTAGTAGGTATTTCTTAGTTTTGTTTAGTGTTTCAAAAATAACATATAAATAGAAGACGTTCTGGACTGATGTATTTAGCAAGAACACAAGCATTATTGATCATGAAGACTGCGAGGTTTGAGCGCGGACACAGTAAGCTAGCGGAGAAAGCTAACAACACGGCAGCGGAGAGCGTGCAAAAAAAAAATGTTTTCATTCATCAAAATGGGATATTTATTAGCAATGCTCGTTTTAATAAGTGTATAGCTCAACATCCAGGTGGGATTTGATCACATGCAGCAAGCGGTGGCTTTTCTATGCAGTATACCGCACCCAGACAAGAACAAAAGCGGCCTGCTCAGCCTGCGCCATGTTATTAGCGTTATCGTGGAACAAAGGCAAACTTTTGACCAACCAACATGGAAGAAGACTACGCTGGATTAGCTCAAAACTAATGTTAAAAGTATACGACTTCTTAAAATGTTTGATTTGTAGAATACGATTTGATCAAAGATACCAAATTACCTGATATGATCCTCGATCCAACACGCCGGGAAAATGTATGGACAGCCCTGCGTGATGCTGCAGTTGAAGGCTCGAGTTGGGTTGCCAGATGCTTTTTATGTTAACCCCCTTTCACTGCAAGGTCAATGAAATGCAATGTATTATAAAACTCCTGGAAGATTTTTGGCAACAACACAAAGATATAAAAATTAATGTGTCCTAAGACGATAACAATATAAGTAAATTGGGAAAAAAAATAAGTTATTGGATGAACAATGATAAACAATCCCTGGATGGTAACCACACTGCATCTGGCAACTCCGTCCTCTGAGAAGCGGGCGCCACCGTCTGGTCAGCGGCCACGCCCAACAAACATGACGTTGTAGGAGTGTATTAGCTGCTGCGTACGGGCCACGGACAGTCACGGGCCTTAAGTCATTTACCTGTGGTTAAGGTGACCACCTGAAACCTGTATCTCGTTTGATTGTCCTGCGCACTCATACAACTTCTTTTAGATATTTTTTTCCACGTTTTTAAATGTTGCCAGAACTGAACATAAGTTAGATTTACTTTAAAAAATAATAATTCCATGCAAAAAAAGGCTCAATGATATTGATATTCAGGCTTTCTGTGAATATGTATCGACCACAAATGGGGTTTGCAATCCCCAAACACAAATGAAATTGTTCTATCGCAGTCTCTATTACTGAAGAGAAATTAATCTCAAATGTCATTATGTCCCACTCCTATTACACCACATCTTGGTACGTTCCAGGTGGCCATTATATTTGCGCTTCACCAACTATTTTTAATGAATATAAACATATGAACAGAATTTATTCACTACAAGGCCAAACAATGACAATTGAGGTAAGTAATGTACGGCCTGTACATTACTTACCTCAATTTCCATACTAAAGGAAAGTATGCCCCCCCCCCCCCCCCCCCCCATCAACAATAAATGATGAAAATGATTCCCATAAATTTCTATTGTGTAATTACGTCACTGCAGTTATTTATAATTAATAATAATTTATAATTGTATTATATTGAATATGAGAGAAACACTGAAACTTAACATGGCAAAGCCAGTAAATGTAGCTACATAAATGTATTGTAAAGTGTGATAATAGGTGGTGCTGGTTCATATTCAGGATTTCAACACTGTTTGCTCACTACAGCATATCTAATCATAGCATTTCTCATCAAACATAGATACCGCACTGCCATGCGTGGATCTGTGCCAACTAAAAAACAAAATCAAAACAATAATGTGACTTATGTGACATAACTACTGCAAGTCTAAAAGTACAAATACCATTTAAAGTCTAAAAAGATCCACAATCATCAGTTTAAGTTTAGATATTTATTTATGAAATGAAGCCCAACCAAGTTGGGATAAACTAATATAGCTAACTCCAGTTACTGGCCTTCCATGTCAAGTCTTGACGTTCGTTCACAGCCTCGTGATATCGGTAAACCTAACATGACGTTGCGGTCCCGTATTTGATGGGCATCTGACATGACCAATAGGAAGCCCCCTCGGTTTCTACAGACCCAATGGGATCATGATACTTTCCCATAGAGGCGGTGTTTCTGAGAAACAGTGCGTATCGGGTTAGGTTGTTAGAAAGTTAATGGCTGGGGGAAAGAGATCCTCCTCAACCCTCGCTTCGGGAGAGTTTCTGGATTCCCTGAAGTAAAATCACGCAAATAACCTAAAACAAAGATCCTGGACGGACGTTTGAGTCAACAACTAGCGCGTTAACACAGTATCGTGAACATAAGTATGCAGGATGCAGTAGCCGGGACGGCAATGCTGACGGACGGCTTCGAGGACGAGATTGACTCGGTGACTCCTCGCTCCCCAGTGGCAGGGATGGGGGTAGGAGCGACACCAGGAGGAGTCGGACTGGGGGGCATTGGGATTGGTGTAGGCGGAAAGAAAGTACGCTTGTACGGGGAGCCAAGCGGGCCTGCAGCAGAGAGACTGGATTTCAAACTAGCGGCCGCGGCCGTCCTCTCCTCTGGTCCTGGATCCGGCAGCGACGAAGACGAGGTTTCAGAGGTAGCTACGCTATGCTAAGCTAAGTTAGCTAAGCCTTACCAGAGCTAACTAGGGGCTAGGCAGCATTCCGCTTTAGCGAGCTGGTCGCTAGCTAAGACTTAGCTCACAGTTGGCAGCCACCCCCTCCCGGGCCGCTGAAATTACGTAAATTATCCCCACACCTTACTCAAATAGCACTTCTCGCCAGCTCATGCTCTAAGACAGTGTTTGATGTATATAATGTTTGTCGGGGCAATTGCAGTTGCCCGGGCTAGCCGGGGTAAATGTATTATTTATGCGGCCCAGGCTGCAACCACGGCCTTGTTCGGGTGGACGAGACGGCGGCCTCGCTTGGTGCTGTCCTCTCGCAACAGCATCACAAGTTTGCAACCCTTCCCCAGGCTTTAGCCACAGCACGCAAAAATATGTCTGCTATCCCGTGGACGGACTCCACTTGATATGGTGCAATTACGTCACATTTCTTGAACATGTAAACAGTCTGAGTATCATATCAAAGGTAACTTTTCAGTCCACGTTGATTAGCTACTTCTTGGGTAACAACTTGGATTTTCGAAAGTCGCCGTTTTCATCAATTTCACCTCTCAATCAGCAAAATCTTTATTCAGTGTCAACTTTATTTGCGTTGTCACGGTTGTGAGCAATTTTACCAGTGCTGTCTGAAATAGGACAAGCGTGGTGACAGCTCACCTGAGCATGCTGCAATTTTCAATTAGGATGATACATTTTGCACATAATTAGCAGGAGCATGCATGTGACGAAATCACTCCTTGTGTTCATAACACAAATTCAAATGTTTTAAGTTGTTTTTGTTGGCGCCAGTGATAATGTACGCCAGTGAAATGATTACACAGCATACAGTATTTAGTCCTGTCCTGCTAATTTGTTCAGCTGTTTGTTTATTGAAGGCAAAGTACAGAAACTAGCAGTGGAGCTACCTCTTCATGTATCCATCACTTGAGACACCTGCCTCCATCCATACAGCTAATGTTCTGTCCGCTGGGTGTAACTTCATGAAAGTAGCAAAAGAAATATGAAGTTTGATAGTCAAAATTGAAGCAAAGGAATTGCTAGCATAAAAATGTATGACTTCTATGTCATGCTTATAGATTCTGCTAGCTGGCAAAATACTTCTTTAAGAGTTGTTGGCTCTGCGGTTTCAACCCGGTGGTGAACTCGCTGCTCTGGGCTGTAGCTAAAATCTGAGCCCCAGGATTAAGCAGATGCCATTCTAGGCCTTTCCAGCTCTGTGGATACCATCACTCTGGGAACTGTAGTTCATTAATAGTGAACACTGATGTCCATTGTTGATTACAAAAGCCCTCGTAGAACTACATTCCCCATGGGTTGTTGTGCTTTGCATTCCTATCCTATAGCTGAATTGCATTGCAGAATACTGACTTTCTCTAAATGTTTGCCCACTTCGCCACTCTGTGCCTCAAAATGCTACATTGTGGCTGTATATGGCTTGTGATGTGGAATTAATGACTTGCTGCATTCTGCCACACTTTTCTAATGTTTGTTTACATGTAGAACTTGTTTGTCTGCAACCTCTGCATTATAATTTAAATTGCAGCTGCTCAGTGTTTTGTTAGTTCATAGTACAGCACTACTAACTGTATTTGTTACAATACAATTTTCTTTCAATTCCAATATAATTAGCTTGTTCCCTTAAAGTCTGTAAAATTGTGTTAGTAAAACAGATCGTGACATGGCCAGGCCCAGGTTGGATGTTGTGTGTCTGTGCTGCGGCAGCTGACTCTCAGCTGAATCTGTCCATGTGTGCAGGGGTTGTAATTCCCACTGCTTCCTATGATGTCAGTCTGTTATCCCAATGCTCTCTTTGCTCCCATTGAGCTGGAGAAATAGTAAACAAACAGGGGTTGTGTGACTGACTTTTTATAGGTTATGAATGTGTTCTGATTTTGGAAACACTTCTTGTGTTTGTCTAAGGTGGAGTCCTTCATTCTCGATCAGGAGGACTTGGACAACCCCATCATGAAGACAGCATCGGAGTTGCTTTTGTCCAGCGCCACAGACGGGGTCGATTTGAGAACTGTTGATCCAGAAACACAGGCACGGCTTGAAGCTCTACTGGAAGCTGCAGGTATGAACCCATTTAAAATTTAACCATGACACATAGCTATAGCGGAACTCCGCCAACAATAAATGATTTGTTTTATTTACTGACTCTTGTACATTGTCTTAAATGAATGTTTGACCTCTGGAGGGTCTTTTACCCGTATGAAACAGCACTCTTACACAGTGTTGTAGTTGGGAAATCCTTTGGTCCTCCCATTTTTGTTGTAGGAGCATAATAGTTATTGAACCTGTATTGTAGGTGTTAGAATCGGTGTGTAGATTAATCCAATAGTGCTGGCTGTCCTGGCCTGGTTTGGGCTTATGAACATTACCAGGTAGATTAACACTGCAATGCGCTTGAGCCTTTCCAGCATGCAGAGAGCCCACGTTGAACTGCTAATGGCTAATCTCATTCTACTGTATTCCCCCTCCTGCCACAGCACGAGAGTTCACATCAGTCAGCTCAATCATAACAGAATATGTCGTCAGATATATTTCTTAAGATTGAATTGTTGACGACTAGCGAAAGCCCTCTGTGTGGGAGCTTGTGATTGACAAAGGGTAGATGGGGCGTGCTGCCAGAGTTTGACCTAAATCATCTGTTTAGGGAAACCATTTGGCTTAAACGCTTTTGTAGTAATGCCTAATTGAGAGCGAGGATGAGCGATGTGATCTTGTAGAGCTGCTGTTGCGAGGGAGTAAAAGTATAGTGTACACCCGAGGAGAAAGTTTGACTTGTTGAATTAGAGAGATGATACCCCCCAAAAAAACACAATCCTGACAAGTATGCTTTATAGTTTGGTTTGTCAATTGTGTTGTAATGCGGTGCACATTTTTAAAATCCTGGAGCATTGACTGAAATATGAACGTGCTAAACTAATACATGAAGTATATTTCAGTGAATTTCTCCACTATTAGGCCTGTCACAATAACAAATTTGAAGTTCGATCCATTGAGGCAGGAAAGCATCGCGATAAACAATATTATTGACTCTAACGATACTAGATACTGTCAACTCTCAGGCATAAAAATG
Organism: Gobius niger; assembly: GCF_951799975.1. NCBI lineage: Eukaryota > Metazoa > Chordata > Actinopteri > Gobiiformes > Gobiidae > Gobius > Gobius niger. The sequence goes on along the minus strand of NC_136856.1, from coordinate 18,238,396 downwards.
ACAGTACACCTTTGTTCTAAAAGTGCATCATCATATCCTAAAATACCACACAAGCTGCAATAAACATTAAATATAATGTAACTACATTTGCTTCAGTAAGAAATCCAAGTTTTACAAAGAAAAAATAGAGGGGAAATGTTAAAAAATGTACAGACGATAAATATCGACGCCCAAAATATATTGTTTATCTGTTATTTATTGAACGATAGGGCTGTCACGATAATTACTATATCGACCTATCTACTATCACATCGTAGAAGTTTACAGTACAGAATTAATACGTCAGGTTTGATAGTTAATAAGACCTTATGCAGACCACAGCAGTTAAATAAATGCAACCTCTGAGATTTGTTGTTTGTGACCATTTAAACTGTAAAATGTATTAGATTGTAGTTCATGTTTTGGCCTTAAAACATATCTACCATAGTGATAAAGTGATCCAGCTTAACCGCAAAACATGTTGTTAATATATACTTCTTGATTCTTATCTTGTGTCATCCATAGTATTTCTTTTTTTGTTCAGGGGACTGTCATTTTGTAGCAAATCCGTCCACCCAGTTATTTAACCCCGAAAACGTTGGTGAAACTCTGACGTTCTAAACTTCATTGTTATGGAATATTACACAAGTTGTACAAACTGTCTGTTCAGATTTATAAAGCACACGAGTCTTTATAAGCTCTACGACATTATGCATATTTTATTTACGTCGTGCAAAAACAAAATCTAGATGAGGATGTTGTCAGTGTCAACATGGGAGTGGAGGGACGGCAGTATTGAGTTGCTGGTCATTTACAAACAGCAATGGAAAAAGTGCAAAATGATTGTATCTAAAGTAGGAGTGAACGTTTATTGGTTTATTTGGCAGGAGCTGTACAAGAAAACATGGCCACGGACTTGGTGACCGAGGTTGTGTACATTAGGCTTCTAGCCACAGGAATAATGTGATGCCCCGTCCCTGGAAATGGCAGTGATAATGAAATTAATCGAGCCAAAATTGCAATTTCAGTGGTTGCATTTAGCAAATCTCAAAAACTGCAATTATTTAGGCCAGTGGTTCTCAAAAGGGGGGGAAGTATCCATTTGCCAAAACTTTACTATGATGAATTGATATAATGGTCATCCTCATGATCAACGCCTCATCATATCTCATAATCACAGTCGAACTGCAAAATGTGTGTTGTTAATTATTATTATTTAAAAAAAAGCTTCACCAGCTGATAATCATTGATTGAGCTAAAAGAATAGCCTCTGTGAACAACAAAATATCCTGTCTGTGAAGGGTCTCATTATATATTAAACTTGCCCTGTAGTTTGCACCTCCACAAGCATGTTCTGTGATGCCTGTGATTGTGGTCCTAGTTCAGCAGTTTGAATGTCAGTCTTCTCTAAATGCTCCTGAAGATATTCAAAATGTGCACAGCGATCCGAGTCATGAATATTTTTGTAAACATGAATTGACAAATCCAATTGCAATCATTTTTGTTAGAAAAATTGCACATATTGTTCCAATGTTTTCGGCCTTTGTCAAAGCTACTTGTACAAATGTGCTACTTGTGCCTTTGGGTTTTTAAGTAAGACCGGTTTCCAGAAAAAAAAAAGTGCTGAGTCAAGAAGATCCTAATGTTATTAACAAGACACTTTTCTCAAATTAGGCTTCAAATAGTAATATTTGTTTAAAACAATGAAGGCCATGTGTTTATGGATGTTTGGTAAATCTTCTGATTACATTGAGAGTGAGCCATTAACTGTTGACATGCTTCATAGCTTTGTTTTCAACTTTGCCACGAGAAACATTGCGAAATCTTTGAGAACCATATTGGCATAGTTTGAAATCTGTACCAACATTTAAATGTAAAAGTTTTTAGAGTGTGTGTGGTTTTCAAACATTTCAAAACACAAGGCAGCTGCCCGTCCTGAAGCTTTTGTTAGCCGTTGATTATACAAACCTATTTTGTCCACTGTCCTAATGAGCTACAGTTTTTCCTTTCATGTTTACTGCCTCTTACCATCTATAATTCAAAAAGGATGAGCCCTTTTCTCTTAAACCACAAACCACATAATCTACAGGACTGACTGCAATTGCTAAGCTCTATTTGCTGCAGCCCTGTTCATTTGTATAAATTATAAGACATAGATGTGTAATGAGGACAGTCTGATGATGTTACACTGTATTATTAACAATTGCTTGGTTGGGTTTTTTTTTTTCTGTGTGTTTTGCATTCATGCCACTACTAACCTTGGATTGGATTGGCCTGACTGGACGCACTTCTCCCTCTCCCCTGGTGTGGTTGTGCTTCCCTGTGGTTTGCCTTGCCCTATGCACCTATGCCCTCTTGGTGTTTGGCAGGCATCGGTAAACTGTCCACTGCCGATGGTAAAGCTTTTGCAGACCCTGAAGTGCTGCGGCGGCTGACGTCGTCTGTGAGTTGTGCACTGGATGAGGCGGCAGCAGCTCTGACGCGGATGAGGGCGGAAAACACACTCAACGCCGGCCAAGCGGACAAGTATGTATCTGACCTACGCTTATACACAGCTAGACTTCAAAACAATGCTACTGTGGCTTTGAGGAAAGACTTGTGGACTGTGTGTTGCTGAGCGGCGTTTGTATGTTCACCTGTCACAGTGGCAGTAATTGTAGCAGTCTGGTTATTTTCAGCCGTAGTTTAGCCGAGGCGTGCTCGGACGGGGATGTCAACGCAGTCCGCAAGCTGCTCGACGAGGGACGGAGCGTCAACGAACACACAGAAGAAGGAGAGAGCTTGTTGTGTCTTGCTTGCTCAGCTGGATATTATGAACTTGCACAGGTAAACTTTTCTCTGATATAAATTCTTATTTAGGACCAAGCTCTTTCTTATCTTCAAGATTACCCTTTTTTTAATTGCAGGTATTATTGGCCATGCATGCCAATGTAGAAGACAGAGGCATCAAAGGGGACATCACACCACTCATGGCTGCAGCCAGTGGAGGTTATGTTGACATTGTCAAACTCCTTTTGGTCCACGGAGCTGATGTAAACGCACAGTCCTCTACAGGTAAAAAATATTGTTACTTAAAGACGTTCTGTTGGTGTGAATTGTATTAATCTTACTTTTATTGGTTACAGGAAACACAGCTCTAACGTATGCATGTGCAGGCGGCTTTGTAGATGTGGTCAAAGTGCTACTCAAAGAGGGCGCGAACATCGAAGACCATAATGAAAACGGGCACACGCCCCTCATGGAGGCAGCGAGTGCTGGTCATGTGGAGGTCGCCAGAATGCTCTTGGAGTATGGTGCTGGCATCAACACACACTCCAATGAATTCAAAGAAAGCGCTCTCACCCTCGCTTGCTACAAAGGTCTGCTATCTGGTCTTTCCTTGAGGTTCTTTGCACAAGCCTTTTTAAGAGCTTGATTTCTAATCTTGAAAAATCTCTCTACGCACAGGTCACTTAGACATGGTTCGTTTTCTGCTGGAGGCGGGAGCGGATCAGGAACACAAGACTGATGAGATGCACACTGCGCTGATGGAAGCCTGCATGGTGAGCATTGGCTCTAGCATTTTTGGCATTTAACATGACTACATTGTCACAATAATGTTTTTAAGGACGATGCATTGTCTCTTTAAATATATTATTTAGTAAACCATTTTCTTTTCTTCACAAAGCAACTAAATTATGTCTTAAATTAAAGTTAATTAGAATTAAATCTAATGATTTCAGAGATTAAAGGGAAGTGTTTGGAGGTTGGATTATAATCTGAGTGGGTTTGTGCAAATAAATCGCAAAAATGTTTGCGACTCAGCTGGACGAAAATCGTAAAATGTGTCAAACCTCGGTGGAGAACGTTTGATCCCCAACATGTATAGATGAGGAGAAAGCGAGAAGCTCATTCAGTGAAACGTCCTAGACTTGAAATAAAAGAAAAACCGATGCATAAACTAAATAACTCATAAGCGCCACTGCAGCTCTCGTAGCATGTTGCGTGTTTTTTACTCATTAATTGTCTGTAAGAGTAAATACTACACTGAAACTTTTTTCTGTCAAGCTTGGCTGTAAATACTGCTAAGTAGTGGCGCTAGCCCGCAGTTAGCTTTGCCCGTTAGTCTATTGCAGTGATTTAAACTTCCCAAATCCTCACTATAGTTTCAGTTCCTTCAAATTAACAGCAAGAACTCGTAGCAGAGGTAATCACAAAAGTATTTGGCTACATTTAAGTACTTCTATGTATTTGCCATCAGAAGGAAACCAAGGAAACCCATATCCCCAAAAATTGTAAAGCAAAAGGCCTTGACGTCCATGATCATACATTGATGCAAAATTAAAGTAGATATAGTCTCCCCCTCCGAAATATCCCCTCCTTGCACGTGTGGCTGTTGGAGAGACGTTTTTATTGGTTAAACCACTGTAGCATTTTTCTAAATGCTGTTTTTTGAGCAGCGTAGGACGGTAACGTGTCTATACTGAGTAATGTTATCAGTAAGGGACTAGCATGCTTGTATTTTGATTGCTGGCTGAAATGATTGGGGGACTGTTTGCGATGAGAGGACTTTCTGATCCAACAGTAGTCCTCACGCACGTTAGCACTGATATACTGGGGTTTTTGTGTATTTCATAGCTTCCAGGCTTTTCCTACACATTGGACATACCTGCTCCATAATGCATTTGTTTTGGTGATATCCAAAATGTTCTTACTCCGGGGACCATCGAGTTGGGCGTTTACTTGTTGTACTTGAGTATTCGCATCAACATCACTGTAGGTGATGCTGACACGTCTCTCTCCAAAAGCAGATGATCTCGGATGTACAAATGATGTGGATACACTGATATGGTTGTTGCCCTTGTCGCTTGAAGGATTAGGAATTGGGGGTAGTCTGCTTGATGACGTTTTTGTGAGCGTAAAATGTTATCGTCCTTGATTTTTCCGATTCCGGTTTTCATCCAATTAACCCTCCAAATATTTGCAGAACTTGTAGAACTTAAATAACAAAATGCATTATACCCAAACGTAGGGCTGCTCGATTATTGAAAAAATAATAATCACGATTATTTTTGTCATAATTGAAATCACGATTATTCAAACGATTATTTGTTGCCTTTAAAAAAAAGTCTATCTTTATATTATTTATTTATTAATCAAAACACTACACTACACTTTATGTTTTCTGGACAGTCATAAAAGTACAAATGATTTCAAGTACGCCTTGATTAAAGAGAGGTCCCTGTTTCACACCTGCTCCCTGCTGGCCAGCCCTCACACCTGCGCAAGTAAACTGAGCAGCGCAGCCTGATGACATCATCACACAGCGTCGTTTGTTTTCTATGACAAAAGTATGAGCCATGGCACGTGAAAAGTGAAGGGAAAATAATCCCAGCGCCATGAAATAACGCAAGACTGCTTTGCAAAAAAAAAATTATAATAGATTTTTTGCGATTATGCTAATTTTGTAATATTTTACTGTTGTAATCAGAATCGTAATCGAATTTCGATTAGTTGCACAGCCCTACCCAAACGACTATATAGTTATTGTAGCAATCCTCAAGACAAAAATACTCTTGGTCCACAATACACGTTTGTTGTGCTTATCTCCACATGTTCTGTGTGTCTCTCTGTCCCAGGACGGCCATGTGGAGGTAGCCCGGCTCCTACTGGACAGCGGGGCGCAGGTGAACATGCCTGCGGATTCTTTTGAGTCGCCCCTGACCCTGGCAGCCTGTGGGGGACATGTGGAGCTGGCAGCCTTGCTCATAGAGAGGGGAGCCAACCTGGAGGAGGTATGGCCAACAGCTTTACTCTACATTGATAATGTACATGTAATCAGTGGTTCCCTAGTCCTACCAAGTCATATTCTGTTTTGTGCACAGGTAAATGACGAGGGATACACACCTCTTATGGAGGCAGCTCGAGAAGGTCACGAGGAGATGGTTGCACTGCTACTAGCTCAAGGTAAACTGTTAAAACAATAACATTGTATCTAACCACTTGTAGAAAGTAATTTCCACTGAAAAGTAATGTTGTTCTCACTCCAGGTGCAAACATAAATGCACAGACTGAAGAAACCCAGGAAACAGCTCTGACTCTCGCATGCTGTGGGGGTTTCTTAGAAGTGGCAGACTTTCTCATTAAAGCGGGTGCTGATATTGAGCTGGGTTGCTCCACTCCTCTCATGGAAGCCGCTCAAGAGGGCCATCTAGAGTTGGTGAAGTACCTTCTAAATTCAGGTCAGCATTAAAGAGTTAGTTGAAAGTCGAAAAGGATGGAACTTATTTAGATAATAAGTGATGCCTTTTTGTAATTTAGGAGCGAATGTTCACGCGACAACAGCCACTGGTGACACCGCATTAACGTATGCGTGTGAGAATGGCCACACAGACGTTGCAGATGTGCTACTGCAGGCTGGAGCTAACTTGGTATGTTTCAAAACCATTGCATCGGTTCCATTTAATGATGAAAACTTGTATTCAAAAAGCATTTTTTTTCCCTTCAGGAGCATGAGTCAGAGGGGGGGCGAACTCCTTTGATGAAGGCAGCAAGGGCGGGCCATCTCTGCACAGTGCAGTTCCTGATCAGTAAAGGTAATATTTAAATGATGTACTTTGATTTTGAAAGTTGAGTGAGCTGTTACTGTAATCTGCACTATATAATGCCATGAATAAAATGCCTCTAAAATGTGTTTTTTTTTTTCAAGGAGCTAATGTGAACAGAGCAACGGCTAATAATGACCACACTGTGGTGTCGCTGGCCTGTGCTGGAGGACATCTCGCTGTGGTGGAGCTGCTGCTGGCTCATGGAGCTGACCCAACACACAGGCTCAAAGTAATGACATGACTAACTGAGATGTTATTTTAATCTGCAATTGGTGGGATTATTCACATGTTCTTTTGCTTTTAGGATGGCTCAACCATGTTGATAGAAGCTGCTAAGGGTGGCCACACTAATGTGGTGTCCTACTTGTTGGATTATCCCAACAACATCCTCTCTGTCCCAGCCCCTGACCTGTCACAACTCACGCCACCTTCGCAAGATGCCTCTCAGGTAAAGTTGGAGCTTGTAATATTACTACAATGTTGTGGATGCCTATTATCCTATTTATTCTTATATAAAAAAATATTTTCTCTTTTAGGTTCCCCGTGTTCCATTCCAAGCCCTTGCCAATTTGGTGCCCCCCCAGGAGCCTGACCAAGCCCCATCCAACATCGCCCCTCCGCCTCCTGTCTCAAGCAAGGGTAAGGGTGAAAGATCACAATAGATATCGAACTGAAATAACTGTATTGTTTAGAATTAATTAATGATTTTCACTTTTTCTAATCTGCCAATATTTATTCTTATAGTCATGTCAAAGCAGAGACAAGCAGCCCTCGGGCCCAGTGTCCCTGGTTCAACTGGCCGAACGGAGGCAGATCATCTGCCGACCTTCCACATGTGCCAGCCTCTGGAGTGCATTGTGGAGGAGACAGAGGGAAAGCTCAATGAGCTTGGACAGAGGATCAGCGCTATTGAAAAAGCCCAGCTTCAGTCGTTAGAACTCATTCAGGGGGAGCCACTCACCAAAGACAAGATAGAAGAGCTGAAGAAGAGCAGAGAGGAACAGGTGTGTAAAGTGCCACTGTGTGTTTGTCACGGCTCCTTTCTATAGTAGAAATGTGAGCATGACAGTTAGAGAAGTATTTTGATATTGTCTGAAATAAAAAATGAACGTTTTAGGTTCAGAAGAAAAAGAAAATTCTGAAGGAACTGCAGAAGGTGGAGCGACAGCTGCAATTAAAAACACAGCAACAGTTCACCAAAGAGTACATGGAGGCGAAGGGCTTGAAGGAAGAACAGGAGCCTGGACAAAGCCAGGGCCCTGGTCCTGGGCCGGGAAGTCCAACTGCCCCGATGCTCCTCCCGTCACCTCCAGGGGCCCACGTGCACACAGGCTCGGACACGGATGAGGAGGCCAACCGGGACGAGGAGCAAGAGCTGTCCGCAGAGCTAGAACCGGTAAGATAAAAACCGAGCAGTTGTCACTGTGACGGGGCTTACGGGGTTTGATGTTTGCTTTATCTAATGTTCATATCTATTCAGGGGGAGGATGACTATGATGAAGAGGATGTTTCAGACGAGGATCCAGACGGAGAGGAAGATTTTGCCAAACTTCCTCAGGTGGGCACAATTCTGTACCGGGACAGTCCTCAGCCTCATCAGCAACCTCCACTTCCTCCTTCACCTCAGACCCAGCCACAGCCCCCACCTCCTCCTCTCCAGGCGGCCTTTGTTCCTATCCCACCCCTACCAGACTACAACCCTGCGGACTATCCAGGGAGCACCAGCCCGGAGCTCCAGAGGGTACTGGTGGGCCAGCAGATGCTGGGCCAGCAGCAGGGTCAACACTTGGCTGGGATGGGTCCAGGAATGCTACCTCCTCAGCCTTCAGACGGTCTCATGGTAGCCACACCTGCACAGACACTCACAGACACGCTGGACGACATCATGGCTGGTACGTTTTACTCCGATTGAAAGTTTCTATTTGAACTTGTATTTATGGATAAACTTTATTAATATTTTTTGTCTGTGCAGCAGTGAGCAGTCGTGTACCTATGTTGAATACAACTTCACCAACGCCATTGTCCCAGCCACCCACACAGACACCTGCAAACCTCTCCACACCTCCCTCTGTTTTGCCTCTCTATCCTTCAGTTGACATTGATGCACATGTAAGGAACTTTTCCAGATAAACAAAGTACTAAACTGAACTACATCTGCGCTTGTTCTGTTTCTGAAAGCAGTTTTTGTTTTCTCAGACGGAGAGTAACCATGACACTGCACTGACACTGGCCTGTGCAGGAGGACACGAAGAGTTGGTATCTGTCCTGATTGCTCGTGGAGCCAACATTGAGCATCGGGACAAAAAAGGTAGACATTATTAATATCCATCTTGTATTAAAAAAATAACAATGAAGGTAGAGTACTTATTTGTCATTGCTCTGCAGGATTCACCCCTCTCATCCTGGCTGCCACCGCAGGCCATGTGGGAGTGGTTGAAGTCCTCCTGGACAAAGGTGGAGACATTGAGGCCCAGTCAGAGAGAACCAAAGACACTCCCCTCTCCCTGGCGTGCTCTGGGGGGCGGCAGGAGGTAGTTGAGCTGCTGTTGCTTCGAGGAGCAAATAAGGAGCATCGCAACGTGTCTGACTACACGCCTCTCAGTTTGGCTGCTTCTGGGGGTTACGTCAACATCATCAAGATACTGCTTAATGCTGGTGCTGAAATTAACTCCAGGTTGGAAATTATCTATATGCTAGACTAGCTCATCATTTCATATTGCATTCCTCTCACATACCTTTCCATCTTTAAGAACTGGCAGTAAGCTGGGGATCTCTCCGCTGATGCTGGCAGCAATGAATGGGCATGTACCAGCTGTGAAACTGCTGTTAGACATGGGTTCTGACATCAATGCCCAGATTGAGACCAACAGAAACACGGCTTTGACCCTAGCCTGCTTTCAGGGGCGGGCTGAGGTCGTCAGCCTGCTACTAGATCGCAAGGCTAACGTGGAGCATCGTGCTAAGGTGAATGGTTTTGTCTTTTAATACATCTTTAATAGTCATTTCTCAGTGTTTTTCTAACGGACTCCTCTCTTCCTGTAGACTGGTCTCACTCCTCTGATGGAGGCAGCCTCAGGAGGCTATGCTGAAGTTGGACGTGTGCTTCTGGATAAAGGTGCTGATGTCAATGCCCCTCCTGTGCCCTCATCTCGAGACACTGCCCTCACCATCGCTGCAGACAAAGGCCACTATAAGTTCTGTGAGCTGCTTATCAACAGGTGAGTTTGCAGTACTTTGGATCTTAGATATTTCAACCAGTCTGCCTTGAGGGGAGATGAATCCCATTTTGATGAACACAATTTTATCGTGTGATTTGCCACTGTAGTCCAGGTCAAACCAGAAAAGTAACAAACATCACGGCCTAATCCAATGAGCCACACAGCTGTAGAGAAACGAGTCAATCTTTTTTTTTTTTTTTGGTAACATTTTAGATAGTGTTCCAATGCATCTTCCCCCCAAAAAGTGCAACTCCAAAAAGGTTTTAAAAAATTGGTAAAAGAGAAAAAGTACCATGAAGTATAACGTACAATGAGAATACGTTCAGCATGTAATTTCACTTGGTATTCCTTTACTGAGTATACCTTCTGTCTCTACAGGGGTGCTCATATTGATGTACGCAACAAAAAAGGGAACACACCTCTCTGGCTGGCAGCAAATGGTGGACATTTTGACGTGGTTCAGCTTTTGGTCCATGCCAACGCTGATGTGGATGCTGCTGACAACCGCAAGATCACCCCACTCATGGCTGCTTTTCGAAAGGTGTGATGTTTTTTTTTAGGATTTTGTCATGTTTTATGTAACCGTGTGTTTAACATTTTTGCACATCATCATACAGGGTCATGTGAAAGTGGTGCAGTATCTCGTGAAGGAAGTCAACCAGTTCCCGTCAGACATTGAGTGCATGAGATATATTGCCACGATTACTGATAAGGTAAGTCTCGTTACTTGGACACGAGTACTGCCGTCTATGTGTCCATTAAACTCAATTATTAGATGTTAAAGCTTGTAGCGTGTGAGTTGAGTAGTCAAGGTTGCGTGCCTTCAGGACTCACTCAGAAGAACTATACCAGCGATTGAGTCTGATCTAGGGCGTCAGTGAAGGGCAGGTGTGTGTTGTTGCAGCAATCTTCGAATAGGGTTACAAATCACAAAACTTACCTACTGTCGATCTTTGGTAATACCGCCAACTGGAACAAACGCTCGGCCCTCGCGCTCCATCCATGTATTGAGACTTCTGTGTCCCAAGAGTGACTCTGCTTGTGAAGAACAAATAAACAAATCGGATTGCACGGTTTTATTTGAGTTTCGCTCAAGCGGCAAGTGAGGACGGGCTGACCAGACTGTCGATGTGTGTAAATAATACAGAGGGTTATCATTCTTGACTTGCCAGGGTAGCCTTATAGAGAACCTTCCAGACGTGTGTCATCACAGCAATCCACAATCGCCACGCTCATATGTTCTCTTTTGAAGCTCATAAATGTTCAAAGTAGACACAAACTGGTCCATTTACAGGGCCAGGGAAAAGATTGCTTCATAAAACACCACCTATTCCTCATCTAACCTTCTATTTATTAGAAGAAAACAGGCAAAGCATATAGAAGATACAGCGCCACAAACTGGAGGAAAACAAAAAACTCATCCGTTTTCTGTTAATATAGGAGCTGTTAAAGAAGTGCCATCAGTGCATGGAGACCATCGTCAAAGCCAAAGACCAACAGGCAGCAGAAGCCAACAAAAATGCAAGCATCCTTCTGAAAGAGCTCGACCTGGAGAAGGTAATGCTCATCCTTTGCGTTTTGAAAATGTACTGTTTAGAAATCTTCACTTACCTTGTTGTTTTTGATAGTCACGAGAGGAGAGCAAGAAGCAGGCCCTAGCAGCCAAGCGGGAAAAGCGCAAGGAGAAACGCAAGAAGAAAAAGGAGGAGCAGAAAAGGAAGCAAGAGGAGGAGGATGAGCAAAAGACCAAGGATTCCTCCGAGATGCTGGAGCAGAAAGAAGATTCTGCTGATGGTACACTTAAAATCAACACATATTTTGTGAAGGTTAGATTGTCTTTATGATGAGTTGTCTTGAATGTGTTCTTACTTATCATTTTCAGAAGCAGAGGTTCCCATTGAGCCTCCTAGTGCTACCACCACCACTACAATCGGCATATCGGCCACATCCACCACATTCACTACAGCTTTTGGTAAAAAGAGGGCAAGTGTGGCCACAACCCCAAGCACCAATCGTAAGAACAAAAAGAACAAGACCAAGGACTCTTCCCCGAGTGAACCAATCATATTACAAGATCCACAGGTTGGCACAGAACCATGAACATGAGACACATTTTAGGAACAAAGTAGTATAACTTCTGTCTTTGTCTTAGGTTGCATTTGCACAGCACAAGGCTGACAAGAACAAGATCCACGGAGAGCCCCGGGGTGGGGGCGGGGGAGTGACGGGTGGCAACAGCGACTCTGACCCCTTGGACAGCACTGACTGTGCCAGCGAGAGCAGCAGCAGCGGAGGCAAAAGTCAGGAGCTCAACTATCTCCCCGACCTCACCTCCTCAGCTTCCTCCTCGTCGTCGTCCTCGTCTTCTTCTGCCCTCTCTTCAGGAGCAGTCCTGCCCCAAAGCCTCCCGCTAGGTCCAGAGAAAAGGCACTTTCTGCAGTCGCATGTTGACAATAGATTGGACAAGGTCACGGTCTCCATCTCAAAACCAACACAGAAGTGAGTCTACTTTTCACCCTTACGCATACACATACTTGTATATAGAGGTGCATTTTTGTGTTTGTCAGTTTTAGTTCTTTTGTGAGGTCATGTGAGATGCAAGTGTAAATTTGTCAAACATGGCAATTTCCTCTCACACAAGTGCCCTCTGTTTTTTAAAGTTATTAAACTATGAGATAGCAATGTACAATGTACAGCATGTGAAAAAAGCCTGAACAAAGCCGAATGTTCAAACACTGGTTCTGTTTTTGCAGAGTTCCAGACGCAAGTGACTCAATTACAAACTCCCTGCCCTCCCCATTCAAAACCATGGCTCTACCTGTTGCCCCAACAAGCACTAAGCTAAGCCTTACAAGCCCTAAACGGGGGCAGAAGAGAGAAGAAGGCTGGAAGGAAGTTGTCAGGAGGTTGGTCAAGGAAACATCAACAGTGTGTACACAAAGTCTGCAGCTTAATGATTTACCCTAATTTTGTAGATCAAAGAAGCTCTCTGTTCCGGCCTCTGTGGTTTCTCGGATTATGGGCCGAGGAGGCTGCAACATAACAGCAATTCAAGATGTGACTGGAGCTCACATTGACGTGGACAAACAGAAGGACAAGAACGGAGAGAGGATGATTACCATAAGGTACGAATTTTGCCCTCTAGTGGACCGGTATGATATGACTGTTGATCTCACAGTAAAACACACACTAAGTTGCACATAGTTAGAATGTGCATCAAAGAATACAAGGTAAATGTGCAAACATAGCATAATCTGTATGTACAAGGAATAATAACTTAAAGAAGAATACATTTAGATCAATAAAAGCCAAATTAACAGTGCAAGAAAACGAAAAAACATGTTTACAGTTATCGTGGGAGGTCACCTGTGACAAAGTGACAATGACGGCAGGTTTGGATATAGCTTATTGCACATGGACTAATATACAGTAGAATTGAATAGTCTGACAGTGGTGAAGGTGTAGAGGTGAGCTCCTCTACAGTCCGGTGCAGTGAGAGGTGTTGTCCACAATCAAGGCTCCCGCGGGGTCTTGAAATGGCTTACATCAGATTTTGTAACCTTAAAAGGTCTTCAGATCTAAAATCACATTTTTAATTAAGTTTTAAAAAACAGCTCCTCTGATGATAAGTTTTATGTTTGGTTTCTAGCGAGGCCGGGGTCAGACTGGCCTTGTGCACAGTGTGTGGAAACTGCTTTTGTGTTACACACAATTAGCACTTTTTACTTCATAGATAGATAGGTAGATCGTTGCTTACTTACTGTATAGCAGCATGCAGTGTACCACCCATCAGTCTAAAAAAGATTAATAATATAAAGTACAGTGCTACCGGGCGCTATTTAGGGCAGCCACTGCAGATGGAGTGAATTATTTCTTGCACATGTTTTTATGGGGGTTCTTTATCTTCTTCCTGATGGCAGCAGAGAGAAGGAGTGATGCAGAGGGTTAGTGATGCAGAGTTTTCTTGCAAATAAAATGTTATCAATTATAAACTAATCATAACCTGTTATGGAAAAACATTCTGTAGAAGAATAAATGGATTTTTATACACTAAAACATGACCGGCTAGCATACATTAATGTGCACAGCTCACATTATTAGGCTACTTTAGGTGATCCAATCATAGTTTCTGTCCCAGCCTTGTTTAGTTGCCGTTAGCGTTAGCCAGAAGTGGGAGTAAGTCACTAAATGCAAGTCTCGAGTCAATTCCAAGTCGTGAAGGTCCAAGTCTCAAGTAAGTCCAAGTCAATCGGTCATGGGCTCAAGTCAAGTCATAGCTTTTGTCAAGTCAAGTCAAGTCATAGCTTTTGTCAAGTCAAGTCATAGCTTTTGTCAAGTCAAGTCAAGTCTTGCTTTAGCCGGCAAGTCACCTCAAGTCACAAACGCCAGCGTGTCTACTTTTCATGTGTTTAATCTTGAAAATAAGTGCTTTCTCAAGATACTGTAATTTAGAAAATTTACGCATTTTACGCAATGAATCCTGATCTTTCGACAGTTTCACTCAAATAAATAATAACTATAAAGTCACAGCAAGTCATTGAGAGTCATTGGCCTCAAGTCCAAGTTAAGTCTCGAGTCACAAACAGCAAGTCCCAAGTCAAGTCTTTTTGGAGCTTTGGTCAAGTAAGTCTCAAGTCCCGAAAATTGCGACTCGAGTCTGACTCGAGTCAAGTCATGTGACTCGAGTCTCCCACCTCTGGCGTTAGCATACTGTTGCTAGCTGCGGTTATCAAAAGTACATATGCGAATGTTATAACTCGGTGATTGAATTCTCCAGGTTCTAAGCTTCAAAATGACATACAGCCCATATTCACTTCGATTTAGTTGGTGAAAGTTTTTAAAGTGGTCAGAACCAAAACTGTTATCGGTTCAGTATCGGATATTTGTACATTGTCTTGTATATTGTATTTTTTTCGGGTATCAGCTCCCATATCCAATACCCGGATCGGTGCATCCCTATTCATTAGATCCTTTTTAACTTTCGGAGGCACTGGGCAGCTGTGGCTCAGTCAGAAGATCAGGAGAATGCACAATCGAGAGCACAAGAAAATGCACGAGGGACGGTGCATCAGCTTGGCTACATCCTTAGCATTGCAGTGCGGCGAGATTAATTACTATATCGACTTATCGCTCGATAAGTAAAATGAAGGACGATAACATTTTTAGTCTCGATAAATGCACGTGCTGCGTGTCCTTCAAATAAATACAGAGGAATGAACGCTATCACAGCGCTGAGTGAGCGGAGTATGCGTCGAACCCGTCCCCCTGTAAAGACCACATTGAACATATCAGCCGTGTCCCCGCATGTATCCAGATCATTTATAGATCTGCGCTGCTTTTGGAGAGAGGCGGGTGTAAACAAACTGCCGTGCTACTACGGAGCGTCGCGGATTCCGACACTTTCTGCGAACTTTATCGCGGTGCAAGAGGGACTCGTGTAAGAAACACTTGGAATTCCTGCCAAAAGAACTCATTACGGAGAGAATCACAACATGAATGCAACTGCAGGTTTGTCCATCGTGTGAACGAAGCGAAACCACCGACCAGTCAGTGCATCAGAGATTATCAGAGCTGTTAGCGAGAGGAACCCGGCCGCTTTAGCCTCTATCCAAATACAAGCGCGACAGTCCTGATGACTTTACTCCTTACTTAGGTCTATATGTTACTGTTCCGCACTGTTCAAAAGCCAGAGAAATGCTGCAGCGGTTTGACAAAGAGTCAACAAGCTGCTTCACTCCGACAGCCATGTGTACATATGGCTACTCTAGTAATACATCTGAACATACATTTAATACACATTTTATTCTAACCAGGTTTAATTGAACTAAAAGGAAATATTTAAATAGAATAATGAAGATGAAATAGCAATATTAGTGTTATTGACTATTAAAAAAAATCGTGACAAACACAGAACCTGGTGAGAGTGTAAGTTATGTAAAAAGGTTGAGAAGCACAGATGGATAGAATGTCCTAGAATATTTTGACTGTTCTAGTTTGCACTTTGTTTGGTATAAGGTGTTATATTGAATGCCAATATAACAAAGTTCAATACATATCAATTAAAATAGTTGCTTAGTTTTCTTTTTATTGCCTACAGTATTTGCATTATACTCAATATTATCGTTTATCACGATATAAAAAAAAATGATCGTGGCAAGCCTAGGCGAGATTATATAAGTTACTATAGCAATGTATCGAAAGTTGCATTGTTCGTGTGTCTGTGCCCCATTTTGTACTGGACAATCTGAGAGCTTTAAAGGGGGACAGGGGTGTGAGTGAAGTGCAGGCTGCTGTGGTGTTTGGTAATGCTCTGCTCTGCGCAGCAAAGACTCAGTTTGCGTTTCATTTACGCACCAGAGTAGGACCATTCTGACAAAGATTGCTTTAACTTCAGAGACATGCATTTCCTCTTCTGCAAATCTTTAGAATTGTCTGGGTTCAAAAGAGTGCCTTGAGATAAATTTGTGCACTTGACATTGGCATTGTTTTCTGTCTGCTATGATCTAAAACCAACTTAGCTGCAGTTCTGACTGAAATTTTACACAATCTTCAACTCAAAAGGTGCCCACTGTGTCCAATTTGGTTTTGATTATTAAAATGTCCCTTCATTCCTCTGTTTGATTGAAGATTTTTTGCATTTATGACATGATAAATATAGTATTTAGGCATGAAAAAGCATTAAATTTGACTTGACCTGCCACCTGCCACCTGAGAAAACCTCACCCTTTTACCGTTGTGCGGATCAAAATTCACGTAATGCAATCTTTTGGAAATAATAGGCCTTTTCCTCCTTCCTTTTATTAAAACTGCTTACAAAAACAGATTTTAACTTGGAAGCAAATCCTATGGGTCATAGGCTGTACCAACCAGGCTAGAAGTGACCTATTACGCATTTTAGATATTAAAAATATTTCCTTTTTTGTGTGTTTTTGGACCATATACTGCACTGACTTAATGTTTGGCAAGTTTGATCTTTGGTGTCAGTTGTGGGAAAATTCTGGTGTTTTGGGAAAGTCTCAAAGCCACACTGATTTTGTGTGGTTTGCTTGATTTTGCATTAATGATTGTGATTGTGAAATCCTGGTAGGACTTAAAATAAGTATTAAAATAAATTAGCTACATATTAAAGGAACTCCTTAAATATCGCAGTTGTGCCTTAATCCAAGTTTGTTTGTTTGTTTTAAAATACCATAACCTAATTGAGAACGCATCATGTTGTTGCAGGGGAGGCACAGAGTCCACCCGGTATGCAGTCCAGCTCATCAATGCGCTGATTCAAGATCCTGCCAAAGAGCTTGAGGATTTGATTCCCCGGAATCACATCAGAGCACCAGGCTCTAAAACAGCATCAGCTTTTTCAAATGCTACAGGGGCCTCCAGTGGTTCTACCACTAAGCCACTGAGCTCGCTGGTCACGTCCTCTGGGGTCCCATTTCAACCCGTTTCATCTATGTCATCCTCCTCTCAGGCCAGTGGAAAGATCGGGAAAGGTTTGCCATCAAACGTCCGGCAGCCTTTTCCAGTGTCGCTTGCGTACGCCCACCCTCAGCTCGCTATACTCGCTGCTCAGACCATGCACCAGATCAGACATCCGCGTCTGCCCATGGCTCAGTTTGGTGGTACCTTTTCCCCTGCTGCCAGCACATGGGGTCCTTTTCCTGTGCGCCCTGTGAGTCCCGGAAGTGCTAACAGCTCCCCCAAACACAATGGGGGCAGTGCAAGCGTTGCTAGCCAGCCCAGACCCAGTTTGGCCCATGGCGATCACAGTAACACGTCAAGCACGGGAGCCCCGGTCACAACAACTACCACCACCACTACCAGCACTCCGAACACCTCCACAGCTGCAGCCTCCCCACACACCCCTAATCCCACCCCTTACAACCCCCAACCCAGCGCGCCGACCCCATCATCTGTACGGAAACAGCTCTTCGGCCCCGACCCCAAGCCCCAAACAGTCAACTCTGTGTCTGTTTCAGCCGCCTCTGCTACTAATGTTAGCAATACAGTAAGGGGAACAGGGTCTCCAGCACATCACAATTCAACCACACATGCTGCTAATTCAACATCCCAACCTCTCGGACCCATTTCACAGCCCCCCATCCAGCCTGTTAAAACGGACCACAGCGCTGTTGCTACTCCTGGAAAGGACAAGCCTTCACTCCCAACAGAAAGTCAGCCCATTTCAGTCAGCGAGAATATCACCTCAGTGGGTTTCGCAGCCCCTGCTATGGCTCCATCATCGAAACCAGAGTCTCGGCAGCAGTTGCCCACGGCACTCTCTTCTGTACCTTCTTCAGACGCAACACCGCCCCTCCTAAACCCCCAGCCCAGCTCCAATCTACCTTCCGCCGCCCCTCCTGTCCTGTCGCACAATATTGCACATCCCAACAACACTGTACCCCATTTTTCAGCCCCTGCGCCCCGAGTCTCTCATCGTATGCAGCCGCCAGGGCCTTACTATTCTCTTCCTGAGCAGCAGCAAACACAGGCACAACAGCAGCAGCAGCAGCAGCAACAACAACAACAACAACAACAGCAGCAGCAGCAGCAGCAGCAGCAGCAGCAGCAGCAGCAGTCTGTGTTTGTGCCGTTTAACACTCAAGAGCCGCCCAAACAGTCCCAAAACCAGACCTCTCAGCCTGCAAGTCTGCCTCCCCAAGCCCAAGGTCCAGGCTCACTGCAGGTGTCTGCGAACATGGGGATGATCAATGGTTCACAGATGCAACACGTTGCCAGTCCAGGCAAAGCTCAACAGATCACAAACTTTGGTCCGGCTGGTCTCTTCAATTTCAGCAGCATCTTCGATAACAACAGCCAGGTCAGTTACTACACCGACTTTTTATGTGTTTTTTGGGGGGATGAGTGATCAAATTCGTTCAATTAATTTGTGCTTTTGGAGACAGTTGATGTGGAAAATAGCTAAATTTAGCTGCTTTTCAGTTGCGTGCTATATTTTTGGAGTGTGCAATGAAGTTTTACTTTTAAGAGCAGATAAACAGTTATAAACAGAAACTCCTTTGAATAATTGTATAATGAATGTGAATATAAAATGGCTGGACAAAAATGAACAACCACTTACAGTATGTATTGTATAATTCCGGTGTAAAGGGATTGCATGTGGACTCTGAGCTTTTTTTCTTACCTTGAAAGATCAGCAGTCCCGTTTAAATTGGTCTCCATTAAAATCATACATAGTAAAAAATCGCCCAGCCCCAAGTCTAATATAAATGTCCTATTACAATTGCATGTATTTTACACAGGTGAGCAACAATCAAGTGTGGAGCCATCTGCCTGCTCGGTCACCCCCAGAGCAGTCATACTCTGCTCCACCAAACTACATAGCCATGAGTCAAATGGACAGTATGATTCAGCAACCTCCTCCAGACAACTCCAAAGCACCTGGCTTCCGCCCATCCGCACAGAGGATCGTCAATAGCCCCATCGGTAAGATGCACTAGCATCGGGGAGGAATCAATCATAGTCAGTGTCGTAAATCATAACCTCTATTCCTTTGTGTATTCCAGCCTATACCACCAACCCCGTGTATCTGCATGGACATAATGCGCCTTCCTTCAGCAGACAGCACTTTTCCCCTCATCCATGGAGTGCATCAACATCAGGTAGCTTTCTTTAACACGGCCCAAGAAGGTTTCTTTACTTGTTCTTATGATTAATTACCTTTCTCTTCTTCAGGTGATGTCCCTGTACCACCTCCCGCAACAGTGTCGACATCTGCATTGTCCACATCAGTAGTGGCCCCTCCCCCTCCTCAGCCCAAACAGGGCAGCACCTCACAGCAGGATCGGAAGGTGCCACCACCAATTGGGACAGAGAGGTTGGCCCGGATTCGGCAGACTGGTTCAGTGAACGCACCCCTCCTCACGACCAGCTACACCGCATCTGTTGGACAGGGAGGCATTTGGTCATTTGGTGTTGGCAGTGCTTCAGGTGAGTCCAGTAATGCGCATTAAAAACAAAGATAATATTTTTCCGCATAGTTCCTAATCAATCTACATTTTTTTATGCAGAGGCAATGTCCGGTTGGTCGCAGCCGCTGATGAATAGTCACATGATGCATCCTCAGCTGCAAGCGGAACAATCAGCTTTTTCTCAACACCAGCCAATGGAGCAAGATGACACTGGCATAGCGAACCCTGCAAACAACTTCCACCAGCCGCAGCATATGCCCAACAGCTACATCCCTGACTTCCCTAAGGTATCTATAGTCTTTGGACATGTCTGAACATTTGAAGTCTAAGCTAATACGGAGCTTTTTTAAAATATAGGGAATACCAATATCAATGTATGGAGGAACCATGCTGCCCCCTCATCCACCAATGGCAGAGGGGCCCGGAGGGGCAATGTACAACGGTTTGCACTCTGGCGACCCAGCATGGAGCCCCATAATCAAAGTGGTCCCAAATAACGCAGACAACTCAGACCCACAGCAGCAGGTAATGTTGGCCTGTTTCAAGTAAATAGTTAAGAGTTCAGAAGGAATAGTAGAAATGTATTTTTATTAATTGATTTTTCTTTTTTTTCTTTTCAGGTGTGGCCCGGTACCTGGGCACCTCATCTGGGCAACGTGCATCTGAATCACGTGAATTAGACAGCGTCCACAGCAATCAATCACAGCATGACTCACAACAAGAGTGAAAAAGAAACTTGACGACGTATGACAGATTAAGACAAAGTAAAAAAAAAAGAAGAGTACTACAGCGATAACTTAACTAGTGACTTATGAGTGCAGAGCAGGGGTAAAAGAATCGGAAGGTCTCATGACGCCATTCTTTGATGTGCCTATCTCTCCTATCCACAAGGAAGAATAGAGTTGGGCAGGAGCTGTTTTCAGTGTCCCAATGATACAAGCAAACTTGTGCGATCAACTGTTAAACAGGATCCATTTTCTGCGTAGTTTAGAGATTTTGACTTAAACCCACCAACACCTTTCTTGGGCTTAAGGGGGCTCAACATGAAGTAGCTATTAAATGGCCCAAAACTAGATGATTACCAGAGGAGAACGAGAAATCAAAACCTTTTAGAGTGGTAAATACATGTATAATTGTTTACATACTAAAAAGGGTTAAAATGAGAGTAAATTTCATGTCGTATAGTGGCTCTACTTTATGTAGCCTGTATTAATGTGAAATATTTACCTTAATATTCAAATAAAAGATTGAAAAGTGTGTCAAGTCTTTATTTGGGGACATTTTTACTGTTTGTTTTTTTGTACGGACAAAGATCTATCTTGCGGGGCTATGCATTGGACGTTTTAAAATGCTTTAAACTTGTATTTCGGTGTCCTTAACATATTCCATAGCCATAGAGTGTAAATTCTGAATAATTTAAATTACTTCACAGCATAGACAGTAAGTCTGTGCATAACACAGAGGGCAGCATTCTTCTATAGCTGCATATAACTAAATGAACAGCATGAATTATTGTGAACTAAAGAGCATCTAGGTCAATTTAAAGGTCATATGGGACATTTATGTCAACATTTTTTAAATTTCGTAATGCAGTGCTCTTAAACTGAAGGTCGAAGGAAACCGGAAGTTTTGCCAGTGGTTTCCGGTCTCTACCAGCATTAGTTGGCTAACGATGGCGGCCACAACAACGTCAGTTGGCTCTGATCAGACCACCAAAACCTATGAAGCACCGATACCTTTTGACATTTCGAAACCACCGATTATTGAAGGATTCACGCCCCTACCGAGGTTAAAAGAGGAAGGTTTCCAAGAGAAATTCATCAGAAAGACTAAGGAAAACCCGTTTGTCCCTCTAGGTGAGTGGGAACAGTTACACAACCTAATTTGTAGCACAAAATGTATGCATTTGGACATTATGCATTTTCCCTCTTCATCTTATAATTACATTGTTATACTTTATTTTTTAATGTCTACTGCAACTAATAAGTTGTAATAGACTATATGGCGGACTATACTTTACAGTAGTAAGTAATTGACTAAATTTTATATCTGAAATACAAGTAAAAACAAATATAGCATGTTTTTTTGTCACTTGAATAGTGTTTAACTTAAACTTAATACGGCACACATGACACAGACATGTCAAAGCATGTGCAAGAACATGGTGTCCTCATAACCTTGAATTCGATGTGCAGTAGAGCTGCATTATAACACAATCTAAATACTTACCAAAGCTATGTTCATTGTACTGTTACTATATTCTCCTTATTGTCCCATTAAACATGCAGTTGATATTTGACCTCTATTTTCCACAGGATGCTTGGGGACAGCTGGAGCACTGCTCTATGGTCTCCGTGCCTTTCATCATGGGAAAACCAGGCAGTCCCAGCTGCTGATGAGGGGTCGAATCTTTGCTCAAGGCTTCACCGTAATTGCAATTATTGTTGGTGTGTTTACCACATCAATGAATCCCAAGCAGTGAAATGCTACTATTCACGCTGTGATGAGGACACTCTGAACCTGACGTTAAAACGACCCACACACTGTCCTACAAGGACTATTTATTATTCTATACTCATAATATAAGTTGGTTGGAGGATGCTGAAACTTTGACAATACTTTGAAAAAGTATTGCATACGGACAAAGAAGTTAAGATTTTCACCAAGTACAGAATGTATAATTTTGTCTTAATGGTAACGTAGTAAACGATTATGAATGAAAATGCATTTGTTTCTGTTTTGAACAAAACATCACACATGTAGCCGCACAATAATTCAAGTTTATTGAAGAGACTAGATGAAATGTCTTCAACTAAAAAAATAATGGTGAGTGATGTAGTGAACACAAAAGGACATTGTTTTCAAAACAATGTAGTGTGACAAGTTACAATGTAAATGTGATCTAAATACATAAATTCAATGAAACTTTAAATTTACCATTAGTTACAGACCATTTACTTCCAGCTTTATTTTTAACATTCTTTTTTGTAGAATTAATGTCCAAACAGGCAACATGTGATACAGGAAATTTAAATTGACAAAACAAGTTTAGAGAATAAATCAACTCGAATAATTTTCTGTGTATGATTGCTCATGAATTCAATATACTTGAATATCTTTGGTTTGTAAATATGCCTCCAGAATTATTTACTTATTGTGGAACGAATTTGTAGAAAAAAACTTCAGCAAGGCCACAAGCTTGTATGTTTAAAGGAGAATAGTATGCTACAGTATTTTACATGGCAATGGACTGAAAACAAAACACAATCTGCACAATGCAATTAGGCAAAGTGATTACAATCTGATCTGCATTGGTGCAAAATAAATAAGTATCCAAAAGGGCCAAATTGGTTCATAATATACAAAATAAATTATTCATTATTAGTACAGCATGCATTTAAGTTTAACTATAAGGTAACAGAACATAAACATAAACTCATAATTGTATAACAACAGTGTTTTTAAAGTAACTTAAGAACAAAGTAAATCAGTGTGAAAGTACGGGGTTCAGATTGTTTGTTAAAAAGGCATTGGATGAAGGAAAATGGAAATAACAAACCAAGGTCAACTGTTGAAACTGGAAAGGCATCACTTCTTTAAATGCATTGATGTATTCCTGTCATAATTTACTAGCGAACTAGAGGAGTCTGTTTGAGAGAGATTAAAACAGAGCGCATTCGGGAAACATCTTTTGCCTGTTTGTTGGTTTTGGGATTGAAGTCACAAAGGCGAGCTACTCTTTCCCATTCAGTGCCACTGCCGGGGCTGTCACCGTCAGTCTCTGCCAGAAAAGCCTCCTCAGATGCTCTGCAGATCGAAGGGGGAGAAAAATGTGAGTAAAAATGTGATAGGATAATGTACTGCTAACACACCAGCTTTAAACATGCTGGAACGATACTGACGTACAGTGTAAGAAATACTTAAATACCACAATCACATGCAATACTTCCACATAAAACTATTATTTTATTGACATGCATTCACAAAACTCCAAAATTGGAATGTTTGTGCATATTTATATTATCACATTAGTACTAAACCTACACAAATCCTATAACATCAGAGTTAGGCTGTTTGTAGAAGGCCTTGTCAGCAATCCTAACAAACAGCAAGCCCAGGAAAGCAGAAAAAGAAAAGAGAGGAAATTCAATATTAGACATTAAGGCAGAAACTGTAACATGTAAAAGAGTCTAGTTCTAATGGAAGTAGCTCTGACAATGACATGTATGTCCACAGAATGCATTCCAGCAAGCCAGTTTCCTGTTTGTTTTTTGTTTTTTTTAAACATTTGACTGGATGCACTGCCTAGCCTAGTACGTGAATAGTCACTCTGGTTTCACAACAATTTTAGAAAGCGTTTTTTGCTACAACTAAAGTCAGTGATGCAAAGAAATACCGTGCCAGACTTGGGCTGAGTCTGTTGGAAGATGTGAAAGAAGAGAAGTGTTGGCAAGTCATGAAAAGGTAGTAACAAATATTTTTCCCAGAATAAAAACACTTTAATGATGAGCAAGTAAACACAATAATAAAAAACACCTGAAATGTGTCTGGGTTTAAAATAATCGCTAGTAAAATGTCGCTGAACCTCACCTGTTGTTGACCTTGTTCTTCTCCATTTGCTCGTTCTGGTGTACATGCCAATCTTCGAGTTCCTTTTTAGCTTTTGCCCTCCACTCTTCCTCCGCTGTTTTCGACGCAGAGTCTAGTAAATCACAAAAGTTGTTACATTATATTACACTTACTGTACACGATGAAGCTATGAATGTTTCCTCACCTAAAGCTTCAAGGCGTGTCTGCTGTTCTTCCCTCCACTTGCGTAAACTTTCTGGTTCTTGCCTCAGATGATCCACCTGAGCAATGGCTGCGTAGGAGTCCGTTGGTCCATTAGATTCCTTTGTAACATAAAACATACCGTTACTGGACTTAATGTAAACACGGAAATGACATTGTTCACATTGCTTCAAAATTCATAACACAAGCCATGTTGCTGAAATATCACATAATCAAACTTACCTCATACATGTCACCGTTCAATGTAGCAGGTTCCTCTCCAAACGGGTCTGACATTGTCAAAAAAATAAAATAAAGGGGAAATGTAAAGAATTTAAGAAGTATTGTTGGTCCTTCCCCTTAAACTCGCTGCTATCGTGTGCTTTCAACTACTCAGCTTTAGCAACAGTAAAAGAAATGCAGTGGCACCTGTTCTGCCACTTACAAGTCTGTTCATCATTGGCTCTCAACAGGACTGGCTCACTGGGCTTGGCTCCAAACGTTTAGTTACGTTTTAACCAACTTAAATATGAACTAGGGTTGACTCTGTGTAAAGATGCTGCTGTAGTTGGGGACAGCGTAATTGACGGTTGGACTTATAAGTAGCTAGTTAGCACACTGTAACCAACTGAAACCAACTGAAACCAGAAAAAAAAAGTTATCTGCATTTTTTTTACAAGAAATAGTGATATAGTAATAGGTGAGTTGGATTGTTTGCCTCAAGCAGACACTCTCTGTTATCCTGTAATTACATATGGGAACATTAGCTCAGTGTATGGCTAGCTGGTGCGTGTCGCCGGGTCGTAAACTTACCGTAGTTTGTAGCAGGCTGAGGAGCATCCGCCACCTCCAACGCCCCGAAGCCATCGCTGTCATTCTCTATCCCCGCGATCTCGCTCTCCTGCTGGGCGAGAAAGGCCGCGGCCGGGTCCTCCTCGACCTGGGGTGCTCCGTTGTCAGCCATATTTTGCAGACACTTCTCCAGTTAAAACAACACAGCTCAGTGGGGGTTAGCTTGTTTGCTAACGTTCAGCGCTAACTAGCCCGAGTTACACGATAGTAGAGGCCTGTGAAAATAAACGTAAAATAAAAAAAAATATTGAAGTGGAAAATAAACACGGGCAAATATTTACACTTTCACTTATTTTGTGCAGAAAGCTGAGTATTTTAAGGATCTACCTCCACAGATGATGATGATGACGACGACGATGATGATGGAGCACAGGAGCAGGACCCTCTTTTCTTTTAGTTTATCGCCATCTGCTGGACAGTATGCGCACAGACAACAGGCGGGGAAAAGAGTAAGAGCGCAAAATGCTGACTAGAAACATGATCTATTAAGAAAAAAAATAAACACCGAGAAAAAAATAAATGAATAAATAAAATAACACAGAGAAAAAAATAATAATATTAATTCCTTGTTTTATAATCCATCAATCCATAATCCATTTTTTCTTAATTTTTTTCTTCTTTTTTCTTTCTTTCTTTCTTTATTTTTCTTCTTCTTTATTATTATGTATTTTTTATTATTTTTTTAGCTATAATGTATGAAATCGAACCACTGTCACAGCGCGTCAGGTATGTAATAGCTCTTTTGTTTGTTGATTTTATTTGCTACACAAGGGGAGAAAAAAAAAAAAGACTAAATATTGTGTGTAATAACAGAAATGTAAAAATGTACACATCTGAAATGTAAAACCACACAATAAAGTAATAACAATAAATAAAAATAAAATAAAATAAAAAATAAATAAACATGATCTATGTGCCAATTTTGAACAAATTCTTATGTGAAATCACTACATTAACGCCTGCACAAACTACTTGATGAATATATAAAAATATATATATATAAATTTGCTCTGTCTCGCGTTATATTCCAATTAAAACATTGAGGCCTATAATGAACATCATCTTTTTGCTATCTGTGTTCAAGTAGCCTAATTGCGTGAGATTTGATGAAAGCACACACGTCAAGGATTTATTTTGGCACCTGATAGTTACTGTGAACTGCTCAGTAATGTCTTTGTTTTCGGCCCGCAAGCCGACATGCTCTAATAAAACCCCGTTGTTCATGCCTGGCCAGTGCCGCTCCTGTTTTATGGCCCAAATTCCGTGGAAAGAGGCAAAGAGCGCCCCCCATGTGACTGGTGACGTTTTAGGAGAGTCCTGACTCCTACTCCTGAGTTTGTGGGAGAATCTGCCGCTCAGCTCAAGGGGATCCGCGGAGGTTCCTTCACGTCCGCTTTGAGGAAGTTCCGAAGTTACTTTTCCACTCGGCTTTTATCGTTAGAGACTGACTCGTGATGTCTGGCGACCAGCAGGCAGCACAGGAGGTAGGCTTTCACGCAGGCCGGTGGACACAGACAAACATTTGATTGTGTGTCCGCAAACTTTTGATGCATTTGTGCTCCTGTGTTGTGTGTTGTGAGCTCTGAGCTTCGTGGCAGAGCAACACTTAGCTCGCAGAGCGTTTTCCTGCAGCTTTTTTCCCTGTCCTGTGACCACCTTTGATTCTTGTGTTAACTTTAGCCAAATTAAATTCTTGATTGAGACGTTTGTAGCCACGTGAGTAAATGATGTCTTTATTCATTGAGATGATTAATGTCGGAGTTTCATTGAGTTCCATTGTAAGATAAGCCCATAATTGGCTTCATTGTCGTTATAAGGAAAAGGGTAGGCGTAATGTGCAACATGAACAATTACAACATGTGTAAACTTGTCAGATCTGAAAAAGTGGCGCAGTGAATCTTAAAATAAGTAGCTACAATATAGACTATTTTGTATGGGACCTAGTATTGAAAAAGTGTTATACAATAACTACTTGGACTCACACAAATGATCTGTACTTGTGATAGACTTGATGCAAGTTCATTGAAATGCATTACCTCATAGACCAGTGGATGTGTTATTAAGTCCCTGGCAAAGTAACCAGTGAATTATCAGCTTTACAGTTATTGCTGAAGCTTCTACTATGATCAGTAGCAGTTTTGCTAATGAAATGAAGATGATTGCTGGAATAACTGAGGCTACTTTAGACATTTAATATTGATATAAGAACAATTTCATGTCATATATAGGCTTAACAAAACAATACTTTTAGACGCCAAATTGTAATGTTGCTGTCTGGTTGTACATTTTGCCAAGGCCTCCTGAAGTTTTGCAAGCTCGTTTTCTTACTTAATATTAAAAATATATAACATTTTTAGATGTCTTTGCTTTGCCAGACGTCAGGGGCAGTTGATGTTACCTCTGTGTCCTCCTCTTCCCACCCCCTCTGAGTGACTCATGTGGGTGTTGGGCTGAAATAGTTTGGTGTAGTTTTACATTCCTTATATAGCCTCTGAGAAGCGAGGAGAGGCAAGGGCCTGCCTGTGTCACAGACGCTGTCGGGGGGTAGGGTTTGCCAACACGCTGAGAATCTGCTTGCCCCAGCACACTTACTTCACCATACTGCTAGGTTTGGGTGACCAGCTGGACAAGGTAGGCTTTGAGGTGGCGGTTTAGACGTTTAGCGATACGTACTACGTGAAAACGTGCCTATAGTTGGCACAATGGCACCTTGAGAGTTAGAGGAGGAGGTGCAGGAGTGAGTGAAGTTGCTGGTTCAGATGTCATGAGTACAGTTGTATCTTAGTGAGAGGATTGATGTTGTCCAGTACCTTTAAGTTGCCTATTTAATATATATTTGATCAATCACTGTCACAACTTTCAAAAGCTCATTCAATTCTTAATATACTTTAATCACTTACATGAAGATTAAATTTAGATATTAGCTCATCCTTGTGTTCCTTATTTCTGTCCAGTAGATTTATGATGCTGCTGTTTTGGTGTTACTTATTTGCTGTGGAAGTTTAGGTTTAAAATCTCTCAAATGGAACTTGATCCGGTTGAGACATGCAAAACCATCACCGCTTCATTTTCATTTGAGTTTCTAGATATCTTGGCGGCATTGTTGTTGAAAGCAATAGTCTAGTCAATTCTTTTCATTTCACTACAGTGTTGCGTTGTTGTATGTGAGCAGTAGATGTCATGTTACCCTCTCTTTAATAAATATATGTTTGCCTTTTTGTTTTTGAAGGGTATGAACGTATACTCTGTAACCCTCAGTGGCCCAGCGCCCTGGGGCTTCAGGCTGCAGGGTGGGAAGGACTTCAGCATGCCCCTCACCGTGTCAAGGGTAAGCCCAACCAAACTCACATATTTCACTCCTGTTCTGCTTTACCCTCAAATCTCTATACACCTTTCTTTAATCTTTATTCTAAGCACAAGTAACTTCGCCTTTGAAAGTACATTCCACTTCTTGAATGTCTTTTGCCATTTTTTATTTAAACAACACTTGAGTTTCTATTTACTGCCAGGTCCTAACCCGACAGAGGTGCAGGCAGCGACTGAATGTGGGTTGCCGTCGAGACCATTTGCATTGATAATGTTTACTTATCACAGGAACATGTTTGTTCTGGAGAGCCACTTCGTGTCAGTTTAAAACGACGTTGTCAAACAGTGTAGCTATTGAAAAGAGCCGTGACTTCTTTCCAGGCCATATAAGTGCATTTCCCTTTGAAAAGCATACACACTACACAATTATTCTCTTATTGCTGCCAGGTATTGCACTCACAGATATGGCATTCCACCAAGCTCCCATTTATTATTGGCGTTATTATGTTCTGCCTCAGAGGCTTAGATGATCTATAAATGTTAAGCTGATTTGCTTTAGCAAATTTGTCAAATTTACACAGTGCCTGCCATTTCCAACTTAATTAGGTTTTAAATTAGTAATTATGTTTCTGTGAATGTTATTCATTTATCTTTCCTTTTTATAGCTGCCATAACATTACTTGGCAAAGACAAATAGTATTGCACACCTATACATTTATAGAATGATGCCTCACTTGTTTCGAAAGAAGCTATAGATTTGTGTAAAGCTGATATAATCCTCCATTGAAAGCAGTAGTTATCATTGGCCTTGTCAGTACATGTCTGTTCTCCCTCGCATCCCAGACAAAAACTCTGTGTTCCCTTCAGATTCTTGTCCAGATCTATCCCTCCTACCCATAAAAACGGTATGTCAACAACGTCCCAAGCCATACAAGGAATTGTGTTGGATCTTTGGGTAGGGGTTGAGCTTTCAGAAATTATCTGCTTCATTTTCTATTTGCATAATGGAAAATATCTTCATTGTACAACGTTGCCTGTCATTAAAGTCACATAAGGTTGTCCCACTAATGATAAACAAACAGACTACATTATCTCAGTTTGTAGATAGTTTGTCTTTCGATTTGAAGTTGGGTGAATTGATCCCGGCTCCCCAATGCTTACTGTTGGTGTATGAATGAAAAAGAGTTCCTTGATGCAAAGATGTGCTGTGACTGTACCATTTTATCATTTACAACAAGCAATTGAGGAATTATCATTGCAACATCTTGAAAGATAGATAAAGATAATTAAACTTTATTGTTTTTTCCAGTAGGCAACATGATTTTTTCTTTTACAAGGCTCAACACTGTTATCGCACAACCATACATGAAAAGGCACATTTAACAACAACATCGAAAAGAAACAACAGTAAAGCGGGCAGAGCTTATCCGTGATTATTCAGGGTGGTAATTGCATTTGGAATGGATGATTTATTTATGGGTCTCTGGGACTTATATTGCCTGCCTGATAAAAAGTGAAAGCAGCTATTCAAATTAAAGTCATGTTGGCACTGTTTTGCATGTTCCTATTGTAGTATTTGAGAAACATTCTGATGAAATACATCAGAAAGCGAGTAACCTGTGACATAGCCCACCTCTTCCCATGGTAAATGCGTACTGCATGTGCCTCGCTTGCTGGGCCTGCATTAAATAATTGCAGTGGGTGATCTTTGGCTCTTGACTGGTTTGTGGCTGATGAGATAAGTATCTGTGCCCAGTCGTTCAGCTGAAGGAGATTGCACAATGAAGAGCCTGTGAGTGACGGGACAAAAAGTGCTCTTTAAAAAAAAAAAAGCACCGTCTGTTGATAAGCACTGAAGCATCAATGTGTTCAGAGTGTTTTTTTTGTGGGCAATTAGTGTTCTACTGTGTTTTCTGGGTAAATTGCTATTCAGCTCATTTGATTTCCAGGTTGTGTCCCTAAAATGCTTTTGTATTTAACCATGTGTCCTTAGCTTGCCACTCCTTTGGTCTGTTTCTCAATTAATTATTTTGAAAGTTACCTTTTACAATTACTTATAGTTGGTCTATACGTTTTTAAGCTGGGGAGTTCTTCACTGCTTGGTGCTTTGTTTCCTTCCTCCTCTGTCTGGAGCCTATGCTTTCTCAGCATTCCTGACATTTTTGCCACATCCACCCTGTTACTTCCAACAATCGCTGTCTACTTACTCTGTTTAGTGAGTTTTCCTTTGCCTGAAATTGAAAATCCTAGATCCGTGAGTTCAGTCCAAAGATAAGCTAACACGGCAGGCTAAGGTTTCTCTGTAATACTGAAATAGCATTAAGCAAACCTTTCACTAATCTGCAGAAAGAACACAGTGCCCAAAACTTATCTCCAGTGGCGTAGAAACATTTCTTTTTGAAGTTTGTATTTTAATTGAAAATGTATGTTCTTCTCTCCCAAACAACTGCTTGCAAAATCAGTCTCTCTGGCTCTTCTTTGATCTTTGGTTGAACATTTATATTGGGACTTAAGACCCAGCCATCCCGAGATATATGGAGATGTGTTTTAGCTGTTGCCTGGTGATGTCTGTTTCAATCCCCGAAAGAGAAAGTTCTGCGGTGCAGAAAGCCTTCTTTAAACACAGATGTTGTGCTGAGTCCCCTGAGATATAAAAGCATTAGTACCAACGCCGTTTCAACATGAGCAATCGGAAAATAAGTTAAAGATGTCCCTCAAGCGCATCCCTGCTGTCTCATTGCACTTCTCAAATCATGCCTCTCCTGCACTTCCTAAAATGAGTTTGACTTTTATTTGACTTTAATTACGTGGGGTCACTAGGTCTGTCACGATTAGGGCTGTGCAAATAATTCAAATTTAATCAATCAATCTTTAGTCTGGTCTTCCGTGGAATCAGGACATTTTCAACCACAATGCGTTGCACATCAGAATCTGTTAATGTGACAGTCAAATGTATCCTCTTTTCTCACCTTGCTAGTTTATGCACAGAACTGTACGCTACACTCTGCAAAAACATAAATTACAGCAACTTTGTCTTGTATCTTACTCCAGATCTGGCGCCGATGCAATTTCGTAAACATTGCAACACCTTAACCCCGCGGCCTTTTGAACATCTGGTTTCCATCATAAAAACACATGCCTCAAGACCGCAATCAAACTAGTGTTGGAAGTGACACACAGCGTCGTCATGTTGTGGGAATGGGGTTTTTGTCGTCATTGCAGATGCTACCTGTTTATCGCTTTGTTTATCTGGTCAGCTGCGGTGATGGGGTGTGTGGCGCTTTCATGGGAGCCACGTCTTTTGGAAATCCTTTTAAAGAGCTGTTCGAAAGACTTGGCTTAATTTTTTACAGTGAAGCTAGGCTAATAAATCACATTATCTGGAAAGTAATCGCTGAGAGGCACATGCATTAATTAAAAGTACTGTCCAAGCTACAGTGGGTAAATAAAACTGTGTGCCATAATTAAGAAACCAGCGACAACGGCAACGCCAAATTTAGTGCATCAAATGTTTTCTTTAGCCTGCTTTGCTTATAAAATATAAAAATATGATGGAAATAGCATGGTACTCATACATGTAATAACATTGAAATGATGGTACATTATGGAGATGGCTGCGTTTCCTCCTGACTAGTACATTAATATAGCCCCAAAACTTGTCAGAAAAATAAAGGTGCGCCTATTTTCCCTAATGGAAATTAAAAAAAAAAAAATCTAATTCTAGTTACTCTTGCTCGATATAACCGCGAGCAAGTACTTTAATTAATAATTCACTAAATCGATTTTCTCGCAAAGTGCATTTGTTGTCGGTGTCAGGTGGTCTTTGAGGTGAGTCAGTGCTAGGTGGTGCGGCTGTGCATTCATTACTGGGCAACCATTTGCATCTGCAGGTTCTGGTTTTCTATTTCTCAGAAAGATATTTATGGCTTTGCATCAGCTGTGCGGTGTGAGTGATGTAAGGACAGAGTGTTTCTTGGAGCCCAAATAGCCACAGAAAAGAATAAAAAAAAAGGGAGTTGCGCACAGTTTCTGCAGAGGACTGTTAGTTTAACCAAAACCAGAGTGTACCCACTAGAGTGAGTGTGGGCCCCACTTATCCTCAGGGTCAGTCTAGGAAAGCATCTCGAGAAAAGCTGCGGTTTGAATGGCTGGCGAGTGCTTTGAAATTTGATAGCGTGCCAAAACAGCTCTGCGGTCGAACTTTGCCAAAAAAGCTCTAAAACTGGCTCGTGTTGGCAACATGTTCAGCCCCCAATTGTGCAATACTGACACTCGTGGACAACAACAAAATGTCTCTGTAATTGCGTCAGTCTACAAATATAAGTCCCGCTTCTTCTTCTTTTTTTTTTTTTTTACAGGGTCTCAAGCCGTGGCCCGATTAAGGCGCGTTGTCTTCAGTACAACCCTGACTGTTGCATTCAGGAACATGTTTTTCCACTGTAGTATTGACAAACTACTGTGGCAGTGTAGGGTTTCCCTCTGCCCCCCGCGATACCAAAGGTCTGTGGACAGCAACTTTAAGGGCTGCCTTCTCAAGTGAGCAGTTGCATTCTGAACCCGAGCCAGGAGCACAGGTGTCCGCGTCCATCACCAGCCCCACACACACCAAACCTGCTGTCTTTATGGCTTCATAAACCCCACTTCTGAGCTTTACGGTGCAGTCATTAAGGTAGAGCGCTCTTACAGTTACTTGTTGTGGACGAATTCAAGCCAGGCAGCAGAAAACCAGCACAAGGTAGCAGACCAAACTTTGAAGTTAGAACTGCTGAAAGCTCTTTGGTATTTGGCCACCGGTAAAATCTCACACTTTCATGAAATGTTTCCCATTAATGCTTTGATGACACAGAAGAGAGCAACATCTGGTTTGGACTGACTTCGTCTGTCTGTTACAGCCACAGCTAATTACGCATTACGCCTTCAAGCGAAGATTTGTGGTTCCCAATAATTACCACCAACCTAAAAAAAATTGGTTTTATGATCCAGTAGTGCCTAGTTAAAGGTTAGCTCGGCACTTTGCACATTGCACATTGCAGTTGATGTTCGGGATTAATGACAGGCTCACATGTCAGATACACCTCTGTGCTTTTTCAACTGGGGAAAACATTTCCTCAATCTCATAATTGCTTCCAGAAAGTGCACATTTAATACTATAATGAGCCATTTTTTCTTTGGCGACAAAAGCTTGAACTTAACCACTTTTTGTAGATTTTTGTCTTTTCTCCCCTTTATTGGGTGTTTCAGATGAACATGTCCTCAGTTTACTTCGTGCATTACCTCACTGCACACCCAAGAGTTTGTGGTGTGGGGAAAAAGCCAAACTAATGATTGAAGCATTTGAGTCCTCTTAGCCTTTGACAAGCGAACATTTGCCGAGATCCGTGACATCTGAGAGTAATCCTAATAGGTTTTTGCACAAAATCCTGGCACTGGCTGCCTTTATCTGATGCTCGACACTTTGTAGTCCAGTTATCAGCGAATTTGACACAAGTCTTGAGTTTCATTAAAGCACAGGGGCAAGCTGACTAAGCCCTTACTAAACGTGCTCTGGCAGTAGCTCTGTGTATCGCGGTGGCTTCAGAGGACAGGGCTGACAGGCGATACGTAGAAGCGTCACTACCTCTTGCAAACACTCTCATTCCTTCCTATTTGTAACAGAGCACTCATTGGTGTCTGCTGCTGTCTACATGATGTCATCTTCTTGTCGGTGACTAAATGACTTACCTGTCTGGCCTTTCCCAGTGACTGTATTGGCAACACATGGTTTCATTTACATCTTCCGAGAGGCCCCGGTCACATCTGCAATAAATCATGTTGCGATGACTGATGACATCATCATTCTCAGCATCAGTGACCGATAATGCCTGTTCCCGACAGCGCTGAGTGAAAAATCTACAGTGGCCCCGCCGACCCAGACGCACCGACTCCCAGAGATGATTAAGTGCTGTTAAAAGACAGCAGTGCAAAGTCAACCTGTGTGTTTTAGATACTTCTGTTTATCGATCAACGCCAGAGTACATGAGTCGCCTCACTTGAGCAGCTGATTTATGTTGTTGTGCTTTATATGGAAAATGGCAACAATGGTGTTCTGTGCTATTCTTACCTTTGTCTTTCTTTTTAAAAAGAAAATGCATTGTTGATTTCTTTGTCTTAAAGGGATATTTCATGATTTTGACATTTCCTAGTTATCAACAGTGTTGTGGATTTCTGGAGATATTTTGTTTAAATTCATACAGTCCTTATATTTGAAAAGTTAAGTGGCGCTAGGCTAGTGCTAAGCTAGCGCATGTCTATAGTAACCAGTAGCTTGCATTAAAAACCTCAGAATCACCGGGTAGTCCTCCAAACATTGCCATATCTGATTTGTGGAAAGCTCCTTTATGAATTCCACGTGTAGTAATGCCGGCCGCAGGTAGTAACTAATGTAGATCTGGTAACCTAGCAGATCACTCCGCCGCTGCGTAGCTTACAACCAGGAAGCTGATGCTGCTCAAATACAAATGCAAAATGGTTATATTAAAAAAATATTCAGTCAACACAGCCATTTATATCGATAGTCTGGTGTTATAAGTGATTTGCCTCAGGTGCACTGTGCTTGGGTCAGACTGTTTTTAATGCAGGCTACTAGTTACCATAGACATGTGCTAGCCTAGCACTAGCCTAGCACCACTAAACTCTTCAAATATAACTGCATGAATTAAAAAAAAAAAAAATCTCCAGAAATCAACAACACCCTGGCTAACTAGGAAATGAGGCCCTATGTAAACAATCCTGAAATATCCCTTTAATTCTTAATGCATGTGAGAAGTGCAAAACGTGGTGGTAAAAGCTACTGTGAAATGCTAAATTGATCGATATGTTTTTATCTACAGAACTACTGCACTGCTTATATTGCACTACCGTACTAATTAAATTACCCTTTCCCCCCAAAAAAAACAGCTTTATGGTTCATAGAAATTGAACTCAATCAATGTAATAGCAAATATTTTACACATAAAATCAAACTCGGATTGCGTTATGTTGTTTAAACTCCTGCCTGACGGTGTTTTCTCCTCTAGCTGACCCCGGGCGGAAAGGCAGCCCAGGCCGGTGTGGGCGTCGGCGACTGGGTGGTGTCCATCGGTGAGATCAACGCAGAGGACATGACCCACGTGGAGGCACAGAACCAGATCAGAGCAGCGACAGACTCTCTCATCCTCACCCTCAGCAAGTAAGAGACCATCATCCCTGCCCCATGATCAGTCAGGCCTTATCTCCGACCATAAATCACAGCAACACCAGTTCTTAGCCGCTGCCACTGGAGATAGCCAAACGCCCTTGAAGTATTCCCAATGTGACAGATACTGTGGGGATGTTTGGACGTGATTAAAATCTACATTGCGTTAGTAAAAGCCTTGGTTTTCCGTATTTGAAAACATTATTGAAAAAAAAGTTGGGTCACTCCATTCGTCTAACATCAGGACAGATCATTTATAGAGATGACTTTGGAGAAATGGCTTTGAAGTGATGTACGATGTGCTGCACCTAGATACACATTTACAATAATGATAGCATAAGGTGTGACATAAGCAAGGCATGGTGTTGAGCAAATCGATTTAGGCTGCAAAAGGAATTACAATGGAGTCAACTCTATTAGTTAAACAACAAAAACAGCTCTCTTCTTGATTTTCATAGTGGGTTAAACCTGCTAACTCTTTACTTATTTCATTCTGCTCCCAAACAACATGTGTATATTGTCAGCTGAATCGCAATTGCAATGTTTGGCTTCATCATTTAGATGAAAGCCCATGTTATAATCAAATTAAATGAAAGCCTTTTGTGTAGGAGATCTCCTTCCAGCAGCTTTCATGCCTACCTTGATCATCTGTCTAAGAATTTACTCACTGATAAAACAGCCCTGATTAAGTGGAGCGATTAAAATGGTCAGGATGCACCCATTCAAAGCTAATAGTATCAAACATATGGCAGCATCGACTTGTTACGAGGAGGAGGCTCGTCGCTGTCGTGGGACTCATTTTGATTTTTGTGCTGCTTTAAAGTGCACGGATCGTGATCACAGCGGCACCAGAGCTACTTCTCACATCTAGTTCACTTTGTTGTCATTTGCCAAGAGACTCCACTGACTTCCAACAAATTTGCTCAGCTCACTTAATTTGTCTCCAGTCAGGACCGGTCTTTTATAAAACTTTACAGATGAAAGCATAAATTAAACTGGTAGACACACATTAACACATCCTCGAGGATTTTCTTTTTCATTGCTGAACATTTACTCGGCTTCCCCCACATTTGGATGGCCTTGAAACCTCCCTGAAGCACTTCACTGAACGGTCCTTGGGTTTTCATCAAATGTAAGCTACAGCTTACTGAGAGACGCCGAAAACATTCAAGTAATAGTGACAAGAAGAGAAGATGATGATGTTTAGAGCATACTTTACTGGTTTAGTACAGCAGCTCTGATCATGTACTGTATGTTGTTGTTATGTGCTCTGCATACATCATGTTGTGCCATGGGAGACAGACAGCACAGCAGTGAAGAAGTCAGCAGGAGAATGCACGAGTCTTGCTGATTCTGTGTATCTTAAGGCTTATAAAAAGGTTCATGCTTTTGACATGCAAGTAACTACCAGTCAGGCTTTTACTCACTGTTTATTTTGATGTTTATTTTGAATATAAAAAGTGTTGACATGTAAGGTTTTCTTGCTATTTCCTTGTTGTGACCTGGCAGTTAGTCAATCCGTTCCTTTGCTTTTTTTGTTCATGACAATGCTGCCTGTTTGTTGAACTTGGTGGATTTTGCCTTTGATGGTTGAATATTCGATCTCCCTTGAGCTCTAAGGCGGCACAAAAAAAATCACAAAATTATTGTTGTCACAAGAAAAGGTGATGATTCATATTTCTAAGAGACAATGTACAATGTATCGCTCAGTGCAAAATGAGGTCTGCATTATGCTGGAAAAGTCTGGATTTTCATAATGCAGTCTAATTTCTTGATTTAGTATTATACATTTGTGCTGGAACGTGCTGTGTTGAAATGGTTTAGTAAAATATGTCAGTGATTTTGTTGCAGTATTCAAGATAGATTTTGGGCAGCCTTGCTTTTTGTGTTTGCTGTTTCTTATTTAAAGTTGTCTCACCAAATAAAGAGTTGACTGTAAAAGTAGATGTGTTACATGCTGACAAAGAAATGCTGATCTTTTGCCAGAGAGTAACAGTGTTTCTTTAGTAAATTCATATTTATGAGTTGACTTGACTTGACTTTGACTTTTCAGATATTTCATTGCACAGGGACGGTAACAACACGTTGTGCTTAGTGTCTGTGGTTAGTGCCTTTAAGAGAAGAGGACACTTACCACTTACCTTGGTGAAAGATGTAATAATTGAATCCTGTGACATTTTCTTTCTGTTGAGGCCAGGGGTCTGACAGTTTAGCCACGCAGCCTGACTAATGTGCTGCTGTCTCTTTAAGGCGTTGAGGGACACCTGTCTGAGGAGCAGCTCCCAGACACAGCTGTCGAGTCACAAGGTTATTTAGCTTGTCGTCAAACTGCGGGTCAGGTATGCCTTAACTTCCTCATGTTTGTACTGAAACTTAGTGCAGTGGAATATTGTTTTTGGTTGTAATATTGTGATATTTCTTTCTGTATTCCTGTTTATCTCTTCTTTCTGTTTTGAAGGTTTCTATGCTTCCTGTTGACCCTTGCTTTTCTATATTTTCGCATTGCATTGTTTTCATTGTCCAGCTAATATTATTTTCTTGAAAGACTTGTCAGGTTTCCGTATTGACGTCTTGGCTGCAATACACCATTTGTTAACGTCAACAATGTGAGACAGCTGCTTCTGACTTAAGGGTTGTTTTGTGCAAGTGCCTCTTTTATTACTAATCACCAGCTCCTGTCTTATTCTTAGGGAAATGTTTAGACTTCTTCCATAGCAGGAAGAGAACATAGCCAATAGATTGTCAGCTCGAGGCAACAATGCTCGACAGGCGATCATGTAACAGAGATTGTAACAATAGTGTTTGAAAACTGGCCTTGAGGCTTGTGGTCGGAGATTATGCTCTCAGTATCATGGGAGTTTTTGTAGCGAAAGTCCTGATTTTATCTAACATCAGCATGTAAGCCAAGCACGCATCAGCTAAAGTAAGTGACCCTTGAAATTAGCCAGGAAATGATCTCATTGTGAGCATATTCAGTTTCAGTGCAAACCAAAAAAAATCTCTTCCCGTGACAGAGACTTTCTTTCTTTCTATCTATCGCGTCCAACAAAAACCAGTTCGTGAACACTTGTCAAGCCTGTTCCCTCCCTGTTCCTTGATGAAGTGAGGCTCATTAGATCGCGGGTTAACAGTGAGACAGAAGGCAGAGCGCTCTATACGGATGACTTTGTGATCGGATTTGACAGAGGTGTGACAGGCAGCGGCACGTCCGTCCGCCCTGCAGTCATCCCGTCTTATATCAGCGGACTGTCAGTGTCGGAGCATGCAACGCCTCCCTGTTTTCTCACAGGCACAGGACGTGTCTGCAGACCAATGAAAACAATGTCAAATAGTGATAAATAGTGTTTAATAGAAGCCGCTCTGCATTCACTTCACCTGCCCTTGTTAGGTTGCACTACACACTGACAGCATTTGAAAATCTTGTGTCTTTTAGTGTGGTGATAACAACTGCATTTGAGGTCAAGTTTCACTGTTTGGAGATATTGTGTCTATTGTGTCTAGGCTCTCAGAAAACCATGATAGGCCTTTTTTCCCCCCATATTAATACCATACCATATGTGAATAATACATGGGCACGGACAGTCAATTTTGATGAAAGTTCTTTTCCTCAGCATTCTTATTTTTCCTGTACATAGACCCTTTGAAAGATACAAAATGAGGACACACAAACACAGTAAATCAAAAGACTTCACAGCACATGCAACAATGTGTAATACCCAACTTTAAAGCAGAATTTGTTATAACGTTCTTTTTTTTTTGTGTGTCTCTTTTTTTCACAGAGCGTTCAAAGCTGCTGGAGACCAGAAGGTAAGCCCTTTGTTGTCTAAAGCATTGATCTAAAATCAGTTTGAATTCCTGGCATGGATCGCTCTGGACTACACAGTGGCACAGAATCAACTGGGAGACACTTTTTTTTCCCTCGTAATTGGCTTCACCAGTGTTTCATGTGACTCTGCGTCGGGAGTCACCACTCATGCCTTCACGCTGGGTTTCCGTGCACTGTGTGAATTAGCGAAGCATCACTGAGTCACTAAATTAGTTGTTC
Source organism: Gobius niger (assembly GCF_951799975.1). Classification (NCBI taxonomy): domain Eukaryota; kingdom Metazoa; phylum Chordata; class Actinopteri; order Gobiiformes; family Gobiidae; genus Gobius; species Gobius niger. Next base: position 18,198,497 of record NC_136856.1, on the reverse strand, counting down.
GCCACATGGATTGGCAAAAATGTTCTGTTGGAATTTACCGGAGCTTTCTTTGTTATGCCTTGCACAATCCTGGGTAAATGCACTGAAATGGAAAAGCAACAAACATGCTGGAGCTGATGAGAGTTTGATGTGTAAACAAGCATTAGCATAACACAAAATCATACTTTCAGTGGAAAAAATACTGATGAAGCATTTACAGACATTTACTTTTCAATTTGTACAAAATACTAATTTGACACGATCACTTCCTATCATTTGCGAGCACCTATAGTTCAAAGGCAGGAGAGTTTGTTTGGTTGTGGTCAGAAGATGGGGCTCACTGAGGCCCAACTCAAGCTTTGCCATGTGTGTAGTGTTTGATTTCTCATAGTTTAGTTAGTTTTTAGTTTAGTTTCTGTGTTTATTCGAGCAGTAAACATTCTGCTCAAAAGGAGTGGACTGAAGCAAGAAGCTTATGAGCGCCTACCCCCAAACTCAATGCAATACCAAAAAAAAATCTACCTTTTGTAATAATACAAGAGGAACAAAACAACAACAAAGAAACAACAGCAAAAAATGGATTATATGCATTATCTGATCATAACAGAATGACCAATTTCAAGATGAATACAATAAGTAAGATTACATGACTGAAACTCGTGCACTGTATACATTCCCAAAAGGAGTAATGCTAGTTAACGAAACAACAATGATGAAACTACATAATGAAACCGTGATCAGTCGCATGCACAACCCATGCAGGATGAACCCATACACACAACGTACATGCGTGTTTACCCTTTTATGAATTAACTTTGTTTATCAATCATACATTTAGCAGCATCACTACTGTATACTATATTCCTCCCCTGGTAATTATGGAAAGGAATTGACAATAGTTTAGTTTTCTGTTGTGCAAATGCAATATAATACTATTTTAATTCTCAAAATGAGGACTCACTTTAGTTGGATTTTGAGGTGGAGAACAGGCCTCTATAGCAGGAACATCATTATTTTCACTCTAAACAGAACCCTGAACGTTTGGGAGTGTCAAAACTTTTAACCCCTTTTTAACTCAACATTGATGCTCATTTGGTTTCTGTTGCCAAAGTCCTTTTTTTTCTCTCTATACTGTACAGTAGTATTAAAAAGTGTAGGCATTTTCCAATTACAAAGGCTCAAGTGTCAGGTCAGATTTGATCAAATAAAAACATTTTCAAAAAACTAATTAATTGTCTTTTATGCGGGACTGTCAATAATGGTCAAGGTAAAAATTATATTCCCAAAACTTCACCCGTCAACTTTCTCATTTTTCAGCTCGAGTATTTTTCTCAGTGCCTGTAGCAGATAACTTTTTAGTCTCCAGTCTTTGGACAGCTGCCAAAGTAAATAAAACCGCTGTGCTCTGACTTCTTAAGCACTTTTTCTGTGCAGAGGATTTAGCCGAGCGTCGTGGCACGCAGTAATAACCATGTACACACCGACTGGCCACATTTTTAGGTATGCCTGTTTTTAAAGGGTGAAAATCCAGAAATTCATCTAAGTTGTTGCAAGTGATTTTATGAGTAACTTTTAGCTTCTATGAATCTATCATGTCGGGAAATACTCCTACATCCCTTTTCCTTGTGTCAATCAGCAATTTCCTACACAGTACTGACACTCACTTGACATTTAATTTTTGGGGATTATTCCCTGTAAACACAATGCCGTTTGAGTTTGTAATTTCCAGTGGCTCAGCAGCACTTTGCAAATGATTGGGATTAGTACATACCACATTCAGGATGCCGTACTGAATCTTCAGAACCAAATACATTGATGGGGTGCATTGACATGTAAAGTTGTTTTGACCAGGATTATGGTTTATATTGATGTAGTTTCTGGATCTATCAAATTAGCCTCAAGTTAAATATCTTCTCTGTTGCCAAAAAAATTAACCATGAACAACAAATATGATAACAAATACTAGAACAACTTCTTGCTCTCCTGGGCATAAGAACAGATGCACCTAATAATGTGGCCAGTGATCCTAGAGACCCAAATCAGAATTGCACAGGCAGCAGGAGCTTGCTCTAAAAATAACCGGGGATTGTGCAACAGCATATGCAATGTTTACCACGTGTGAATCCTAACTGCATGTCGTGTGTTGTGTGCCGCATTGTTCCCCTCTCTCACCCCCACAATAGGACGCGCTCACTCCAGCCTCTGTCCAGCCAAAGTACTCGTTCGCCCCCAGCACCAGCATTAACAAGATGGCACGGCCGTTTGCAGCAGGCGGCGCAAGTGCCAGCTCAGGACCTGCCATTAAACCCGTGGCATACTCGCCCAAACTAAGTGCCCCGCGTTCTCAACAAGGCATTGGCGACTTACAGGACTCACAGAACGGGTAGGTCCAAAACGTGCAATCTCAAGTTTAGGGTAGGATAAAAGACAGGATGAAAGGCACTTGAATTGACACATTATTTGAGTTGACATCACCCTTTGATCAACAGATTACAATCAATAATGTTTTGCATAAGCATAACATAAATCTCTTACAAAATGTGCAGATGTTTGAGTTATCTTTTTCGGAAGGGAATCACTAAGTACAAACTCTTTTTCTGTAATTCTCTTGTCTCCTCCAATACTTCTAGTTTGGGTATACATTGAAAATTGCAGGTGTAATAACAGGAAGTGAATAATTTGTACAGAGTTTTGGATTAAAGCACTACTAAATAAATAGTTTACCTTAATAAATCCTTTTTGTAGTCTCTTTGGGGGTAATACAAGTGTTTATGGGATGAGTGGGGGGGTCTTTCATCTCCCCTGGGGTCTCTGTCCAGAAAACCATGCAGCTTCACCAATACATACTAATTGAATCTCAAAGAAGAAGCTAACAGGCTAACAGGAGAAACCAGCTGCGGGCTAGCACCACTTAAACAGTATTTACAGCCAAGTTAGAGTGAAAAAAAAATCATATCTCCATTGTTGTTATTGGATGTGCAATATCCCTCTCTCCCTTTGTCTTTTCGGTCAGTGTAGTATTTACTCACACGGACAATCAATGAATAAAAAAACCGTAACAACACCTGCAGTGGCGCGTATGGCCTCTAGGGGCCCGTGTTACTTAGTACTGCTTTAAATGTTAAAAAGTTAAAAACTCAATTCCAAATTACTATAGAAATGCACAAACATTGTCCATTATCTAAAAACAATGTATAAAGATGTAGAGGAAAAAGATGAAGAACTGCTCCTGTTGGGGTAAATGCGGGTAAATACTGCATATCTTAACCTGGTGTAGCGTCCGAGTGCCTTTGAGTGAAAGTTTAGTGTTTTACCTTTTAAAATCTTTGCTAACTGGAACTTTGAAGCAGTTTTGATGATTCAGTCCTTATCTCTGGTTTTCAAACCTGTGTGTATTTATGCTTTAGTCCAGCGCTAGACAAAGATTCACAATGTCCTAACAGTAAACCTTCATTGTTTTTATCGAATGAGAAACATATTAGCGACCAGTACTGTGTCAACAAGTTAATTAGTCTACACAGTGATTTGAAGCTTTCCAATGTAATTGGAAAGTAATTTACGCACTACAGATTTATTTTTGTTTTTTTTGACCCACCTTTCTTTTGTTGAAGCATTTCCAGTTGTGGTCAGTCCTGCATAAACAAACCAATGTAATAGATGAAAATTACATCCCCCTTGTGTGATGTGAATTTGTTTACAGCCAGTTTTCAGAAAGAGCACAAAGCCCATCAGTTGAATGAAGTGCTTTGTCTAAAGGGGCTGTCCTCCTGAGCTTTCGTCTGGTCTGGTTCATAATTTGGGTCATGGCAGTGGTGTTCGCAGCCGCTGGTAATGTTGCTGTATTTAGCCCCGCTCATAAATTCTACTGAGTTCCCACACAGCTTTTACTGGTCCAGCGCTGGATTATTTAAGGCCCTTGTCTTTACGGAGGTCTCACTCTGTTGAGAATATCTCCAGCAGATGCCCGAGGCGCAACAATTTCCACCACTTCAGTAAAAAAGACGGTAATTACCACTGACAGCCCCAGTTTTGTCGCTGCTCGGCGTCCTCGCCATAAACATTTTAATTAAAGGAAGGGAATGTAGGATAACAACATCTATTTACATCGCTAAATATGAAGTAACAATTCTCCAACAGGGCTGGGTGATATGGCAAAGCACAAGATAAAATACTTCTAATGGCACACTCAGAAAGTCCACAGAGCCCCAGCTTTTCCAGATCAATTGCTGTCTATGACCGGTAAATTCAATCCAGCTATTGTTTTAGGACTTGAGTGCACTTGCTACATACTTAAGTGCGTGATCCGAAATGACACAAGGATATGTCACAACTGTTGCAGAAGATGACGAATACTTTAGGGCCAAATGTCACGAGTCATTGAGGAGGGTGAGAAACAATACGGCCTTTCTCTCATTGTATCTGCTGTGAGAAGCATGTTTGTTTGCTCTCTGCTCAGTTTGCTGCATGGTTTTTTAGCGGTTTTCATTGTCTGGTCTTGTGTGCAACATTCAACATGTTTAGACTTTGTATTCTTTCATTTTCTTCATCCTCCCTGTCTTTTCACTTTTACAGATGGAAGCAATTGACAAGTTAGTATTATCGTACTATCTTCTTTCTTTCTTTTTTTTTCTTTCTTTTTTTAAATCTAAATACCATATATGGATTTGCAGTGTTCTTTACAATATCTGTGTATCTTTCAAGAAAAAAAAAAAACATTAGACACTGGTGTGTGTTTGGAATGGCTCTTTGGGGATATTCATTTTCACCAAACACTGCCATCTGCTGTTGATAAATAATACATGACTTGCTATAAAAGATGTGGCTTTTTTACAATCCCCAATCCCACCCCCTTTAAGACCTAGTTTTTTTTTATTTATCTATCTATTTTATTGCTTTTTATGCCTTTTTTTCCCTGCATATCTTCAACGTAATTCTACTTTTCTTTTTGAAATATTGGACTTTATTGGACTTTTTATCTTCCCCTTCAGGGTTGAACCAGCTTACTATGACGATATTTACCACGTATCCAAGTAAGATACTGTTGCATGTGGCCTGTTGAAGTTGGTTTAGTTTAATTCTACATTCATCCTGGTTGAGTGTGCGTTCGTGTTGTGTCCATATTGTCCTTTGTATTAAACATTAGTGCCTGCAGTGGATTTTGTTCAGATGAAGCATCAGCAGGATTTTATGCAAAATTCTCTGACAGGCTGTATCCTGTCAATGCTATACCTGCCAAATATATGATCTTTAATGAGCTATTGTCCATTTACGACGGTCTATAGTGTGCCCATGAGGAATCCTCTTAATGGCTATCCATTACCCAGCTCGATGCGTGACCGTGATACTAAGCACTTTGCTGCACGATATCTCAGGGATGTCCTCTGTCTTCAAGGTCGTCTGTGCATCTTTGGATTTTTTCTGGTTGCATTGAGTGGATTTGACCCAGCATGAGGGTTTTCTTTAGCTTTAACACCAGCCCCGCCGTGTGGTGTGCAGGCACGGGCTCAGAATGGAGAACTTGCCTTGCTTCATCCCCAACGACCGCAGCAAGAAGAGGCTGATTGAGGACACTGAGGACTGGCAGCCGCGCACCGGAACCACCCAGTCCCGCTCCTTCCGAATCCTGGCCCAGCTAACGGGCACCGACTACAGTAAGTCAGCGAGAGGCAGGGCTTGACGGTTCAGTTTAACCCCTTAACTCCCACCTTAATCGTTGGCATTTTCAGTTTTACCCAAATCTGAAAGATTCTTGACTGGAGTTTGCACCATCATTTGAAAGCTAAGACCTACAGAACTCTTCTAAGCTTCTTCCTTGTTTTTGTTGCTTTTTTAAAATCACGTTTTCATGCTTTTTTGTCACATTTTTGTCATGTTTTAATTAGTTGTCCACATTTGTTTTTTGTTTTTTTGTAGGTAACACTATTTTATTTTGCAGTACCCTTGATACATTGTACCTAACTAAATTTAGTACAATGTAATGTGCTCTGTAACAATGTGTAATAACTTGCTCCTGTGGGTTAAATACACAATGGAATAACTTGTATTAGTACTTTTTAGGTACATAATGTAATAGGACACGAGACCCTCAGGGTTAGGGCACCAACACAGGGGTCCCCCAAAGGGGCATGCCCAGTAGCGCTTGAGACGTTTTGTAAGGTGCTAAACAGTTAATTTTTTTAATCTGATTCTTAAACATACAGTTATTTCTGTTCTTATGACTCAGTACGAGTTTAAAATAAAGCTGTTAACTTGTAGCTCTCCAGCAATTTAATGCTCTTGAAGTAGCCCTTGGCTGAAAAAAGGTTGGTGACCCCTGGGTTAGGGCTTAAGGTTAGGGTTAGAGTTATGTCTTATTACATTATGTACCTACAAACTACAAATAGATATTATTCCATTGTGTATCTAACCCATAGGCACAAGTTATTATACATTGCTACAGAGCACAGTACATTGTACTTAATTTAGTTAGGTACAATGTATCAAGCGTATTGTAAAATAAAGTGGTACCTTTTGGTGTACTGTAACTGTCATCAAGCCACAAAAATGTGACCAAAACATGTGAAAAAGCCACAAAAATATAATGAAAACAACCAAAAGGGACAAAAACGTGACAATTTTAACGTGAAACAAGCTTTTAAGAGTTTTTAGGTTGTAGAAGCTTACAGCCTAAAGGCCGGTGTATTTGAAAGTCAAAAAGCTTTTAGATTTGGGTAAAGATGAACTAGAGAAAATGCACTTTGTTAAGGAGGGGGGGTAAGACGTTAAAGGCGATATAAAGCTTATGAATGCACATGAATCCCAATAAAACTGAATATCGGGATTCTACTTTTCTGCCATTTCACCCACCCACAACTACAAGTATTTGGTGAAGCTAATGTCAAGCCCTGGTGAGAGACGAGGTACAGAGTCAGAGTGAGGCAGGCGGGGATGAGCTGTAGTTCTGTCAGGTATGATGTGATCGAGCCGCGTCTGAGTGACAGCAGAGTGACGGACGCAGCAAAGACAGATAACAGGCGTGTCAGAGCAGAGATGGACTCGGATGTCAACGGGGGCCTCCTGCTCCACTTGCTTATATTCACGACCAGAGGCAGGCTGACAAATTGACCCGTCGCGTTAGGATGAGCTGTTCATAAAAGTGAAACGCCCTCATGTTTTGTGTTTTCTGATGCTCTTAGTGCAGGACCCCGACGATGAGGTCATGAAGCGGTCCAGGTAAAAAAGGAGTTGACGGAGACGTGCATGTTGGAGTTGTTTAGCTGACACAGTGTTTTTTCGGGAAGTTTTCATCCCTATGTTATGTTGCTGAAAAAGTTCTGATCCTGGAAATTATTATAATCATCGTTAATGAACCTTAACTTTTATGCAGGTTCAAAAACGGCACAAATATGAGTTTGCAATTGTATGATCTGAATGCAGACATTTTATTTTTAATATTTCTTGCATGCTTCTTAAAAATTGTTTTATTATGCATTATAAAAGACATAAACAGAAAAGGACAAAAAAACTTTCTGAACCCACTGTACGATCTCATCATTTAGTTTCATTTGAATTGCTGAGCTGTTTGTGCCTGTTTGCATGCAGTTGTCATGCAGTTGTTGCCTATTTTTTCTTAAACCTGATTTTAAGTAAGTAAGTCACTTTGGTGGTAACGTATGCTATTTGAAGTGTCATTAACGTGGAGAGAAGTAGACTTAATCTAGCCCTTTTTATTTGCAAGAGTGTCAATAATATGCTTGTTTTATTGAAACTTTAGTGCCCTGTTTTGTGCCCCGTGTACATAGACATAGGCTGACCACGCATTTAATGAAATCACAACTTAATGTATTTTTAAATATGGAAGTGACCATCTTAAAGAAGAACTAAGTAACTTGTTTTAATATATCCTTTTCGTAGTCCGTCTGGGGATAATACAAGTGTTAATGGGATGATTGGGGGTTTCATCTCCCCCTGGTGTCTCTGGCCAGATAACCCACCCTTGCAACTTTTCCTACACCGGGTCGGGGGCCCCAATACACACTAATGGAATCACAAAGGCTAATGGGTAAAGCTAACTGCGGGCTAGCGCCACTTTAGCAATATTTACAGCCAAGTTTGAGTGAAAAAAAAATATCTCCATTGTATAATTGGGTTGTGGCACAATGTACAATATCTCTCTCTCCCTTTGTCCCTTCTGTCAGTGTAGTTAACTTGTTTTGACACCTGCAGTGGCGCTTATGGCCTCTAGGGGCATGAGTTGCATAGTTCTGCTTTAAAGTTGGCTTGCTGTTGTTTTTAATCGTACTCGTTCACATAATTGGTGATGATATCCAAACGTAATCTGCATCCTTGTTCTCTGCAAATTCTTGTGACTCAAACCTTATTGTGCATGTTGTCACTGCTGATATTCCATATTTATTTTCATACTATTCTCTGCTTTTCCTTCCCTTCCCTTATTCTTCAAATCTATCTGCCTCACACTCAGGGAAAAGTTCCTCACTGAGATCCAGAGTCCTCGCTATGCCCGTTTGAGGGATTGGCACCACGACAGGTCCGCCCGCGCCCTCAATATCAAATCCTGAGCGCCACAGAGCGGACGTCCCGCGATGCCGACCCCAGTCTCGACCCGCCACCAACAGCGACAACCAAAACCTCTGTGTGACTTAAAGACGACTAAGATAGATGAGCGTCCAATGGCAGTTAATGCATTCACCTCTTCAGATTTGGGTGAAATAATAAGAAAAGTAGACAGCCTAGAGTGGACCCTTGCATACTGAGCCTAAAATGTAAGATCTCCCTGATTTTGGCCGACACTGTGGGCAGCAGGCTTGGCCTTGTGGAGTTAATGATGAGGCAGATGGGAGGGGGGTCTGTTTGTTATTCCTCTAAAGTTTTTCTCTCTCCTTTGATCTCCGTCTCTCGCCCTGTCTCCACCGTTTCCTTTGATTGAGTCCTTCATCCTTCAGACATTTCGTTTGTGATCCTCTCATCTCGTAGTCTTCTCCAAATCATTGCCAAAGTCAAGGAAGACAAACCTGTACTTGAGTTTTTCTGCTGTCAACAAAACTATATAAAAAACATCTAAAAAATGATTTTCTGGTCTTTTTTCTGCCTTTCACTTTCTCTATTACAACTGAAATATGTCTATATTCACTCCTGTTTCTGACTGTCTGACTTCTGACTTGTAAATATAGTGCCTTAATCCAAGTATAAGAGATCGGTGTTGTAGACTTAAACCGCTTTTTGTAGTTTACATGTTTAATGGCTAAAAGGCTCGGGAGTGTGTTATCAAAAAAGCTAAGAAGTATTGTTTAGTTGCACTTTCCATATAAGTATGAAACAATGGGGATTTATATTGTATTGTACTGAAGTTATGGTTTCCAGAACAGCATTTGGACAGTGATAAGGGTCTGTGATTTATACTGACACAACAGTTTACTGAGTTGTTTCTCTTCTGCTCTTTCATATAGTTTTGGCCAATGTAAATCTATGGTGTTTCCTGTTGCATGAAACAATCCTGATCTCATTATTATAACACAGTCCAATTCAACTTTATTTATATTGCACTTAAAACAACACTGTCTGTGTAGGCTCTTAGGCGTACAGGGGTTGTCCATCTTAAATGAAGGTTCTTGAGTCATCTTCTGCACTCTGTAGTGTCGAACATTTCGCCTCTCATCCAAAAGGCTTCATCAGGTTTAGCTTAGCTCACAGCCCAGGGACCCCAGGGAGGACTTCAGCTTTCTAGTTCCCTTCCCTGTATTGACAGCTACTCTCACCTGTGGGTAAACATATATGTAGTTATGAGTATAGCATATACTGTACTCTGATATCCCTGATTTTGCAGGGCAGAGGATGGTTCACCTAAGGTGGTTTCATAACTGGATCTTATCAAGATGTTCACCCACAGGTGAGAGTTGCTCTTAATGGAGTGGAGGGACTAAGCCAAGCTGAACTCCTCCCTGGGGTCTTTATCTGGTCTGCGAGCTGAGCTGAACCTTAGTGTCGCTGACGAAGCCTTTTCTATGAGAGCCGGAATGTTCGACACTTCAACTAGTACAGAAGATGACTCAAGAACCTTCATTAAAACAACACTGCTGGCCAAAGTGCAGTACACAGCAGGACAAACAGCAATCACAACAAAAGTAAAAACACACAGTGGACATAAGCCGATACAAAAGCAATGAATGAAAAGATCATTATCAAGTCACATGAGAATCAAAAGCCAGGGAGAAAACGTGGTCATACCGCCTTTGCTCTGCCCAATCCCGTCAGACCTTGGAAGCTAAGCATGGAAGGGCCTGGTCGGTACTTGGATGGGAGACCGTTTGGTAACACCAGGAAGCCTAGCAAATGTAGTGAGTGAGTGAGTGGTTGGTGGTGGATTTATTTTGTAGAATTTGCTGCATGGTAAATTGGAGATCCCTTGTTTCATCAAGTCTAGTACATTGTGTATCAATCAAACCCAAGGCACTGCTAAATCATTGTGAAACCTGTTAATATAATGTGATTAAAAGTTTTGAGGGCAAGTAGCAAGTCTTGTGTATATATATATATATATATAGCCCTTATTAACAAAGTAGAGAAGGTAACAATAACAGCGAGGTATTTGCCAAAAGTAGCCCAAATCCTGTGACATTTTGTCAGGTGCCACAGTCACATATTTGCAGAACTGCGTCGGTTTTACCCTCTCGCTGTTGAAGGTGACACGTGTCAGCAGCTTCTAGCACCAGCTCAAATCAAAATTCGCCTCCTTCCCCACCGCCCCCGCACCTCCACGCTGCTCCGGTTGAGGCGTCCCACAGGAGAGGAAGAGCCAAAAAAAGGATACAATCACAGGTGTAAAGACTGAACGGGAAATGTCAAGCTAACGTTCCATGAGGCGCAGCGTGTCCAAGAATCAGACAATGGAAGCGCTCGGGGATTTGGGGAAGGTCTGCAGCACAGTGAAGAAAGTGTTTTGTTTTGCATGCAAGTGTGTGGGAGAAATGGGCCTGTTGTTTGACAATGGGACAATTAGAGGGATAAAAGGACTCGTTAAGTGGAACTTTTATACAATTTTGAGAAAACACATTCATATATATTTGACAATATATTGAATAACACATATAGCAGGGCAGATGATGGCTCACCTAAGGCTGTTTTGTAACTGGATCTTATCAAAAACTGTGTGTAAAGAGCTCAGGAAATTGCAAAAAAATAAATTAATTAATCACCTGACAAAAGATGGGATGTGGGGGACACAAAGACTTGAACAGGTCTCCACCAGATTATTGTGCAGGTTTTTATTCCCAAAAAAACGATTGGAATGTCAGCGTTTCAAAATCTGGTTTATCGTACCCTTTTTTTTTTTTGGTGACCTGTAATTGCCTCGGCTTTTTTTCACTTAAGTTTTATCTAGTTTTGAGTTCACTTCAAACATGCCTTAATTGAGATGCTTTTCACTCATCTTTGCCACTAGCTCTTGCAGTGGGATTTTTGGCACTACGTTGCTTCTCTTGCTCTAAATAGGTCCCAGTTGTAAACACTTTTGTAATGTCTCAATTCAAGTGCGTGCCAGCTTTGGCAGATAAAACACTGTACTACAAGAACAGGGCTGCGGGGGGATAATAATTACTCAGTGCCATTTCTTGAAATTGAGAAGTAATTTCATCATCTTACAGTTGCTCTTGGAGCTGGTGTAAACACACTGGTGACTGAAGGGAGTGTTCCCCATGCAGCGGTGCAGGGGGCAGACATGAAATGAAAGAAGAAGCTGCTAAATACTACTTGCATGTAATAAAAAGTAATCTAAATTTACACCGCACATCCTCAAACGGCCATAAGCAAAATTGGTCTGTGTTGAAATAGTCACAATAATATCGACATGGCAATATTTAAGACAGTTTTCAAATGTGGATTTTTGTTTCCCCTCATATTGTGCAGCCCATCTATAATTCATAGTAAAATATATAATGAATAACAACAGCATTTTGCATCACCGCTGCAGGACACATAGGTTGGGGAACTGCACGTATGGAGGAAAGTAGAAGAGTAAACTTTTCCACAGCAGCACGTCTTTATATTTTAAAGTGCTTTTTCCGTGACAGCTATGGTTTGAAGATTTCCTGAATATTGCCATGTTTTATGCGGTGCACGCACTTTGAAATGGGTGAACAACACAGCGTTTCAATCACAGTGCCCCTCTGCATTTTCCTCAAAAGGCACACGCTTCTGCTTCTGACTGTCACGGTAAAGCGCTCAACAAGTTTCCTTTACCTTAAGTTTCAGAGCCACGTCAATCAATTCAGCGCGAATGAGAACCCCTGTTGTTACCATCACTGGAATAGCTCTTACTAGACTTTTTTTCTTCTTCTTTTTTTTTTCCAAACGAGACTTTATTCACCGAACCGAGCGGTGATTAGGCCTATATGATCGACGTACATTGACTCCGTTGTCGCCATGGTAACTGAGTGCTTTCTGCATGCGCACTTGTTTCTAATTAGCCATTTTCTCCCCACAGCCTCGAGCCAGTTCCCTCACCTGCCAAGGCCCAGGCTGCGAATAAACCAGATGGTGAGTTTGTGCTCCTGCTGCTGCGTGAAAAAAAAAAAAGTCCCCCAACAGTATCCAGCTCTGAAGCAGTAGAGGTTGTGCTAATATGTTCTGATTAAGTGTCAATGCATGGGCCGCACAACACTGTCACCGTGAACATCTGGATATTACATAAAAATCTGTCTCCTCTGTCAAATTATTCAAAGTCAGACAGGTTTTATCAAGATGACACTTGTTTTGTTTTTTTTCCTGTTTCCAAGGCTCCAAGACAGCAGCTGCAGCGGCGGACAGCGGCGGCGCCCCGTCCTGTCGACCACCGTGGGTCACTGATCCCAATTTTGCCGACCGTTTCCACCCGGAGAAAACCAGTACAGTGGTGACACAGCACCAGCAGCCCGTTCTGCCCACGCCGATGCAGAACCGCAGCTCAATCGTACAGGCGGCACAGCAGCCCCCCGAGGACAGCGGCAGGACCCCAGTGTGCGGGGCTTGCAATAAAATTATCAGGTAAAACAGGGTAATAATTCAGTTGAAAATCATTTGTTTGTCCCCTTAGGTACAGTAGTGAAGTTTGCAGCATTTCCCTCTTGACAGGATCCACACCACACTGTTTCAAAGTTAGACTCTGAGAAATCCCTGTAAGTGCAGCAGGAGGTGGCAAAGCTGATAGTGATGAGTATAGATATGATTAGAAATGAAAACAAAGTTAAATGTATGTTAAATGATCTCTCACGGTCACTCAAAGTGCTATCTCCTTCATACACCCACCCCGATACAATATGTGCAGACACTGGAAGCAATGCGGTGAAAGAGTCTTGCCCAAGGACGCCACAACAGTGTGCGCTGGTGCGACATGTAAAGAGTAGTTCTAGTGAATAATGGATGGATTGAAGGTGATGCTGGACAGAGACTGCACAAAGGAGATGCAGGCAAGAAAGTACAGAGTAAATGAAAGAAAACACAAAGGTATCCACGGCAAAATATCAACGGCATCACAACAACGCTGCCCAGAAAGTGACTTCCTGTTTCAATCAAGGACGCCAAAATAAAAGCACACAGTTCGTCTCATTGTTTCGTTCAGCAGGTACTTGCAACTATAAGAATATAATTGAATGCACTTATTTTAAGTGTATTGTCTGTTAATAGTTTGGCAGAAAGAAAGTTGAACTAATGAACTGCTGAACTAATGAATAAGATGGTGCTTTTATTGTGGTGTGTTGGAACGAAACAGGAAGTCACTTCTTGGGCAGCAGTTTAATGATTTGAAGTTATGCACAGAGTCAATTGGTCACACTTGTAGCTGCCATATGGGGAAGACAAACCAGGGGAAGAAATGCTCTTCTGTCACCGTTCTGTCCTGTTTTTATAGATGTATACACAACCAAATAAAGGTACAGATTTAGAGGAACAAAGTGATCCAACAGCCCAAATATGTACATAAATGGCAGAGAGAATGCTAGCTTTGATGCTAACCACTGATCTTTAATCTCGAACATGTTTTTCCCCCATGGCCCTCGCCAGGGCATGACGCGTTGCCATCTTTATCTATATTGTGTTTGCGTATTCTATTCAAGAATGCATGTAAACTAAAAGACTTGTGTTCACACCAAATTGTGTTAGTCTTTCAGTGCCACGTGTCCCTGTATCTGTCCCCATTTGAACTTGTTTTGAGCTTCTGGTGTGTGTCTGTTTTTTTTTATTTTAGGGGTCGTTACCTTGTAGCTCTGGGCCGCTCGTGGCACCCTGAGGAGTTCACCTGCATGCAGTGCAAAGCCCTGCTGGACGAAGGAGGTTTCTTTGAAGAGCGGGGGGCTGTTTACTGCACCAAGTGTCATGACAACAGATACGCTCCCAACTGCGCTAAGTGCAAAAAGATGATCACAGGGGTAGGCATTCAGTCAGACGTCGTTTGAAGCTAAAAATATGTCTGAGGGAATGATAAATTGCTTGCTCTGTGTTTTCAGGAAATTATGCATGCCCTGAAGATGACCTACCATGTCCAGTGTTTTAAATGTGCAGCGTGTAAGAATCCCATTAGAAACCAGGCCTTTTACATGGAGGAGGGAGAGCCATACTGCGAGAGAGGTGCGAAAACTCTATATTTCATGTTATATGCCACTCCTAGGCTTGATGGCCCATGCAACTTAACAAATCATACAGTAATTTCCTTTTGGTCCAACACAGTGAACACAGTGCCTTGGTAACTTCTAATCTCATTGCAAATGAAAAAATCCAATGCTTCAGCAAAATAATAAAATGCATAAATAAAAACTAAAAGCTTGACCTAAATATGCATAGAGCTGAATGAATGTAATTTCCAGCTGAGAGCATTCGAACGCAGAAGAGCTTCCCGCTAAGTTTGATCACAGACAAGCATTACGCTTCGCACCGAGCAGTTTGGAAGCAGAGCTATTTTACTCAAATATGTGAATCAATGAAACTAATGATGGAACAAGTCCCATCCTCATAGTTTGCGTGTTGCTCTACATTTTGCCGTTTGATTAGGCATATTATATAGATATATACTGTACAGGTAATGTACATTTTTTTCTTTCCATTTAAAAATGATGAATGAAAAATATCTTTCTGTAACATGCTAGGCTCTGTTCAAGGCTACATATTATTTGCAATATTCTCTATGTATTTTTGCTAGAAATAAATATATCATAATTTGTATTTATTAAATATTGCAATATTTGACTAAACACTTTCAAATCTGCATGTTCCATTAATGTAATATAAAATGAAAATCCTAAGCATTTCCCACCTCATCTGATTGTGTCAAAGCAAAGTTTAAAACGCTATGGGCCTGATCTTGTGTTTCTAAACACAGACTATTGCGTAATATTTTGCGCTTAGTAGGAGCGCGCTTTCAGATCGTGTCACTCCAGATTTAAGTGCGAAATACGTGGGTTTGAGAAACATGACCAATGGTGGTGTTTTTTACAACAGCCTTATTCCTCCAACCTGACTCCGCAGCGAGGGGGAGGTAAAGGGTTTGTGGGGGAGAGGGGGTGAACATGTGCTTTTGTTTTGGTCACGTTGATGCAATTACGGCCGAGCGAGTGACGACCCGCGCCTGTAGCGGGACCGGACATTGTTTAACTCACGATGGAGTTAATAACGTTTTTAGTTTGACCTGTGAGAGCCGATAATGCTAAAGGACGAACACGAGGCAGTGCAATGTAAACGGGGAATGAATGTGAGGCTGACATCAGAGCACTGCTCTCAGTGCTACTTGTAATAAACCACGTCTCAGTTCTCTCTCTTTTTATAAGCGACGCCTTCTCACAAGTGCAGGCACATAGTGCAACAGCTGCACCACATGGAAGATAACCATAGCACTTGAAACTTGGTCTAAGATACTAAATCAGGACCAAAACCAGGCCAAAAGGTCACAGAGTTTGGAAACTTATGACTAAAACCAAACTTTTACATATTTTTCAGTTGTCAAGCATTTTGTTCATGCATATATGTCAATTCAAGGCCTCATTGTTGCAATACTATATTGTGGCTAGAAAAACAGAAAAAAGTAAGTGCATCAGTAGGTCCAAAAAAGTAGGCGCAGGTGCTCTTCAGACATCAGGTATAAAACTTGATGAGCAGAGGAGAAAAATGATCTGAGGCACTCTGACTTGGTTAGAAGTCCTTTATTAAATGGACATGCCGACGTGTTTCGACCTAGAGATGGTCTTCCTCAGGGCATATGTTCTAAAAAGGCACCAGGTGAAGTTGCACTATATTGTGGCTACTTGTGATATTTATAATGTTAAAGTCAACTAAAATGTGGCGATTCATTTTGCAGCCCGAGCTCCGTTTTACTCTCTCATTAATTTCCCCCTTGTTGTTACCGCTACAAGCGCTGCCTCTGACCTAAATTATGAGTGTTTCCCTTTGCTGCAGTCAATCACCAAGTGTCATGTTCTCATCTAGGTAATCTATTTAACCGCGGGTTACCCCACACACCCCTCTATTGGCTTTTATGAATGGTGTGCGTGGATGGCATTATGCAGTAAATGATTTAGCCGTAGCTCTGTGCCGCTCTCTCACGTCGCGGCTTTATCACTGGCCCCAACCACAACCTGCGCGCTCTCTTCTGAGTAATGCCGTTAGAGCCGATAAACATTCTGCCGCCTCAGCATCTTTGGGGGGGATTGAGGCTGCGCCGCGCACTTGTACTCGGGAGAAGCGGCGGCATTAGCACGTGACACTTTACCCCCAGTCTCTGCGCTGAAAGAGAGCAGCAAATCCAGTTAAGTATCTAGAGCAATTTCCCCCTCGTTCTAATCCCTGACGCTGCTGCTGCTGCTGCTGCCGAGGAGGAGCGGCCGATGTGTAGTGCGCGGGTTTTACATGAGCAACGCAGAAATATCAAGTGTCCTTTAAAGAGAGGCGGGTAGAATAGACACAACTTTTACTGAGAATAATGGTGCAAATAATTGATTTTACTCCTAGAAGTAAAAAGTGGTTACCCAATAATTAAGTAAAAATATAAAAGTGTTTGGAAATGCTACTTTTTGAGCTGTTTGAGCTTGAAAGTCAGTTTTATGTTTAAGTAGTACAGAGAATATAAAACAACGTGAAAAATGCACCATATAAATACATAATTGTTTTTGTGTTTTTTATTTATTTATTTATTACGAAACTAGACACTCTCATACACCTTATGTGTGATTTTGGTAGCTCTGTGATGAACAGAACTGAAATAAATGATGGTCAAAAACTTGTGAAAAGTCACGATCTGGACATTTTATATATTACTGCGTTTCTTTTCTTTTTTTAGTCTGAGGCAAAGTAACGTGTCAACAATGTTGTCCTTGAAAATTTGCTTGAAATGTGATGTGTGATAAAACTACTGTACTCCAAAAAGTATTAAAAAAAAAGTTAGGAGGCACATGTACTCGAGTGAATGTACCTTAGCACTCCCCGCCTCTGGAGGAGGACAAGCCTGGATCCCCAAAACACATTCACTTCAGTTTCATTTGCTTTTGCATGTACTTCAAGAGTAATCTTACCACAGTTACTTATTACTTTTGCTTGAGTGATATCACTTTGAAGTATTGTCACTCTTGAATAAAACATTTAGTTATTTTTTCTTCTTTGAGTAAATGTGTAGATAACTCTAAGCTTGATTCTCACACGTTTCTGTTATCTAATTGTATGATATAGCAATCAGAAATATCTTTAACGCTCAACATATTGCTGTACTTCTGTATTGCTGCCAGACTGTGCAATATGTTGGTGGATCACAAACAGAAGAGAATTCTCATTTCTTAATTTCTATAGTGGCTTTGACAACGGCATCTTCAATAAGAACTTTAGTTACTCTTTTTAGGTTGCCTTATGAGATCTGGCAGGGGGACTACCGGTGAAAACTAGCCTTTTGTACATTGTCCCACTTAAAACTAAATAAATAAATAAAATAAAAATAAACTCTTTAATTAATCCAACACCAAGCGCCTCTTTTACCTTTTGACCTCCTCTGATTTAGTGGCACTACAACTTTACGTGGGATTTTTAAGCTCACAAATAGATAATTACAACCACCAACTGTTTATCTGGGTGCAAGCGATCACTCACCTCTAAAGAGACAGCGCTTTATGAGTAATAGACGACATATTAAAGGCCAACAGTTGTGCTGGTGCCACACATGCCCACACTCAACGACCAACCAAAAGAAACACCTATTTCCGATGACTTTTTAATTTGTTTTTTTCCCCTTTATGTTAATGATCTTGCCACTTACTTTTATCACGTTACAGCACAACGGTCTGTCTGATACTTATGAGGTTGAACGTGAACTAGAATTGACCTTATTACGACCGTGTTTTATGTTTAGCCTCAGAGCCTCGCGTCACTTTCATCTCCATCTTTCTTGCAGACTATGAGAAGATGTTTGGCACCAAATGCCATGGCTGTGACTTTAAGATTGATGCGGGAGATCGCTTCCTGGAGGCCTTGGGCTACAGCTGGCACGATACCTGCTTTGTGTGTGCAGTAAGTCATTTTGATTGATATGTCTTTTTTTCTTCTTTTTTTTACCCCACTCAATAGCTGCACCTCAACCTTCTCTCACGCTTTCACCTTTCGCCTGTTGATATGTTTGAAAGGCATAAAAGCATAGGGGTAAATATTATAGGTCTCTGGTTATGAATGTGCATTCACAGAAGGCAGTGCAATGGCCTGTCAGGAACTCTTAGCCCATTTCCTCATCATTCACTCTCTCCGTCTGCCTCCTTTCATCTCCAAAGCTCTGCCAAATCAACCTGGAGGGGAAGACGTTCTACTCAAAGAAGGATAAGCCGCTGTGCAAAGGCCACGCTTTCGCTCCCGTGTGAGGAGACCCCCATCTGCAGAGCCAGACGCACACTCCCCTCTGCATCCACCCTGCTACTTATCTCAGTCAACTGCATCGTTTTATGGCTTTTGTGAACCAATCAGCCGCAACATTATGACCACCGGCAGGTGCAATGGATACACCGATTAGGTTAACCATGGCGTCTGTTTTTAGGTGAAAGGTTCACGCTTTTCCAAGGAGAAAAAGTGGGTAAATCTAAGCTTAGGGGTCTCCAACCTGTAGCTCACAAGCTTCCAGTAATACTCCACCTCTTTCCAAGTTGCTCCCCAAACGTATTTCATTTCTACACAGACTTGATGAGTTAGATTTCATGACTGTCTTGCTGAAACAACTCACATTTATGGATGCATTTTCTGTAAATTAAGTTACAAATCTATTGAACGTGACCTTCAGACATTTAGGTACATATTGTATTAAAGAAGAACTAAGTAACCCCAAAAGTAACCCTTGTATTACCCCCTCGTAGTCCCTCTGGGGTTTAATGCAAGTGTTAATGGGATGATTGGGGGGTCTTTCATCTCCCCCCGGTGTCTCTGTCCAGAAAACTACCCTTGCAACTTCCCTTCCTCCTGGTCAGAGGCGCAATACACACTAATAGAATCACGAAGAAGAAGCTATCAGGCCAACAGGCAAAGCTAACTGTGGGCTAGCGCCACTTTAGCAGTGTTTACAGCCAAGTTTGATTTAAAAAAAATAAAAAATCTCCATTGTGTAACTGGGTTGTGGCACAATGTACAATATCCCTCTCTCCCTTTGTCTTTTCTATCAGTGTAGTATTTACTCTCACGGGCAATTAATGAGTAAAAAAAAACAGCAACATGCTCTGACACCTGCAGTGGCGCTCATGGCCTCTAGGAGCACGAGTTTCTTAGTTCTGCTTTAAGGAAATCATCTTGGCTTGGCATCGTAACTCGTGTATCCTCAAAGATTAAGTTGGTATCTGCCGTTTTTATTAAGCAAAATTGTCTAGTAGTGGAATATAGGTTGGAGATTCCTAGTCTAAGGATTGAAGGTCAAATTATGATGGCTGTACGTATGGGTTGGGTGGTCGCCGTCTGCCCTGGTGAATTTGAGAAAAAAAAACTTGGTGGTCACAATTTTACAGCTGACTGGCTAATAGGAAACACAGCTTTTGTGCACTGACCGGTGACTATGTTCGTTACAAATGTACAGTATGAATTTGATTGTCCACTACTTGACATTTGAGATGCTTAGCGATTGGACATTGTAAAGGGACATCGTGGTCCACACAGGCTTCACTCCAGTCCCGCCTCCTCTGATCTGATCCTTGTAAGTTACTGTCGCTTCAGTCAGACGAGGCGAGTCGGTTGGACCACAGAGCCTGTAATAATGTCACTTGCTGCTCTAATGATGTGCCATTCGGCCCTCGCTAAGTGCACAGAAATGGTGTGCCCCTTTTCTCAGTCCTCGCCTACTACCTATTAAAGTAATCGGGGTCCAGTCAGGCAGAAAGGGGTGTCCTACCTCGACTCTGCTGGACCTCGTCGCCCTTTCACAAAACTGCCTCCCTTTTTAGCACAAGGCAAAGTTAATGATCAATTATCCCGTGTTATTTCAAATTGATCGTTTTTTAATAGACGCACCAGTGACAGCAAAGTGGGCTTATTGGCTTTCTAAATGTTACAGCGCCTTAAGGAAAGACTGAGGCTTTAAATTGGGGACTCGCGAATAAAAAAAAACCACATTTTATTGTTACCTTGTTTATGGCGTAGATTTGTATTTATATGCTTCAGATTGTGTACGTTTTTATAGCTGCTTAAAAATAAAGTTTGGTATGGCAAAGAAAACACACAGCCGGATGTACCTTTTTTTCAGTCTGAAATTTCTAATTTAAGAAAGCTCGGGAACAATGTTGAACAATGTTCAACATTATGAATAGAAGGCAAAATGTCCATCTGGTCCAGTTGTTTTGATTTTCAATTTAATTGGCTACTCGACATTGACATGTTTTATACCATTTATTACATTATAATTGTGCACACAGATATTTCCTCATGAAAGCTAAAACCTCACCTTTAGCTACATAAATATTCAGATATGAGGTTTATTCATAAATTCGATTGACTAAGACCTCTGTTCAGCTAAAGAATACCACTTGCTTAATAATTCTCCATGCAGTGCAGTTTAAGAAACTGTTTTCACACTTGGGTGTTCAGAGAGATAAACCCAGCACATTACAAATAATTGTCAGTCCAGTCATTAATGTAACAATATATAATTTATTTACAACGATTTCAGGTTGAATTACTATACATACCTTTCTGAAATGTCATAGATAGATATATACATAAGGCCAAGTAAATACTTGAAAGCACTTAGAAACGAATTTTCAAAATTCTACCCACAAATCCATATCATTTTCCAAAAAGTACAGAAAAATCTCCTTCAGTAGAGGTTTTTTTTCATCGCCACAAAAGGTTTTGACAACAATTTACATCAACAATAAGGAACACAAAAGATAATTTAAAATAAAAACAACAGAAAAAGGATTATACAATTGCATAAGCGCTGTGGCATGTAATAAATACAGCATTTTTGACTTGCAGAAAGGCAAGAAACATGAATCCTGGAACAGAAGAGAAACATCCACAGGTACAGAAGTTATACTGATTTGACTTCAAAACTAAAAGTTTAGTTGAGTCAGTGACCAGAGCTTGGCACAAACCCAAACTCCCTCCAACACACTTCATTGACACTGAATATTAATGACCCACAGCAGACAATAGAGTGAGATGGATTATTCCCCACATACGAGTGAGATGACGAACCCTTAAACAAAGGCAAAGTGACGTGTTTCTGGCCCAGATTTCATCAGCAGTCTGAGCAGAGCGTTGGAGACGTGAGGAGAGGCTGAACATCCTGCCGCTGGTGAATTACATTACTTAAATGTGCTTAGACAACACATCCCAGACAATGACAGGGGTGATAACATTTCACACACAGTCTGACTGTACATCTGCCACGGCTCCAAACTGCTGCGTCGACGCTGTCAGCATCCAACTCTGTCCTTTAGCTCACACGGTCCCAGCAGCACACTAAGCAATGGGTTCATCTTTAAATGCTCACAGTTTACAAATAATCAGACATATGCAGAGAAAGGACATAATGAAATGTATAGAAACTTTGTGTAAAACAGTCTCTAAACCCTTAACACTGCAGAAAGTCTTCACTGCGGGATCGCCAAAGAACAGGATATAGGCAAACACGTCACGATTGGACTTGACAAATGCTGCGCCACTTTAGTGTCTTTTTTTGGCTTCATATTAAAATATAATTTACATTTCTTTACAAAGTCATAAAATAAACAGATTCCTGCACACACGCACACACACAGGGTGAAACTGTCTTGAGACAAACAGAAGAAATGAAAAGCCACTTGTTCATCACTGTGCCATGTGAACGGAGAAAGGGACGATGTGGTGGACTTTGGTTACCAATTTGTTCATATACAATATGTGACGTGACGGCACGCGGCCGCTATAGAAAAAGTATTTACATTTTAAATGTGACATTTCCACATACAAAGATTTTGTTTGGACGGTATTAGCACTTTCTGAAATGGGGCTTCATTAGGAGTTTCAATTGCATCTCCACATCAATTACATAGAAATGCTCAAGGTAGTTTAAAATCATTTTTAAAAAAGTAAGACAGACTGCACACAATGCAACTTAAAGAAAATGTAGAAAATATTTCCTCCCACAACAGTGACTTGTACATTCCCCGTATAAGACAATCTTCGAGGTGCGCTCTCTGATGAAAGTGAACTAAAGCTGGGACTGGGCTGTGGGCTCTTTCTTCTGAACAGACACTTCACATGCAACCCTGAGGCAGACACAAAGAGCTATGGCTAGTTTAGGATTGCTCAGACCTTCTCAAAGCAGTGACTCGACAAGTGAGCGGACGTCTGATCTGACAGAAGAATCAAAACTGAATATAGAGATGTGCAGTAGCTGTTGAGACTGTGAGGCTCTCGGATTATTTTTCCCTCTAAATCACTCTTGAAAAGGACAAAGCATCTTTGAGAGGACCGGCGTGACGTTATGAATAAGCCACTCTTAAAATTTCTTTGAGAGATAGGCATTTTCTCTGATGTGGAAATATGCTTTTGCCACAAATATTGAATGCTGCAACCCTCCCCAACCACCAACATGGCTTTAGGACTTAAAGCCACATTATCTCTCCTCAGAATAAGTCATTTGAAAAAAGGAAAAAAAAAAAAACACAGTTGGCACTTGAGTGGAGGCGCTTTATTATTCATGGAAGGAAAGATCCCCTTCAGACATAGTTTCTGCTATGTGCTCTATGACGAAAATTAATTTAATTTACAAATGTGAGGCGTTTTCGGGAACGTTAAGTGTCCGTACGCAACCCGATCACCCACAACATTATGACCACTGAGGAGATGGTATTTTGGGAGGTCAAATCAACATTGTATTGTGTTTGTAGTGTGCATTTAATAAATTATCACACTGTTTACCCCATTAACTTTAGAGATGCACTAAAAGCACAAGCATCCTTTGAGAACATTTTCAGCGAAAGGGAAGGCAATCTTATTTGTATAGCGCTTTTAACACGACACACCAAGCGTTTCACAAGGGACAATTCTTCTTTCACTCCGTTCTCGATGGGAGTGAGCTACGTGCCCTTGGGCTGAACCGACAAGAGCTGTAGTTTGAGACTTTGCTACAAGCCATGTTGGTGAGAGGTGGGGGAGTTCACAGACCCTGATGACCTCTGTGAAAAACAGTGATGCCAGGACAAACTGCCAGTTGCATAAATCACCCAAGTGAACCTGAACTCCACATTGACTTTTACTGTAGTTTGAGTTAATTTGCACTATCGGCCATCGGTTAAAAACGCGACTTGCATATTGCTGATTATAGCGCCACAGACCGTTTTAAAAAGGCAAGTTACTGTTCTCTCTAGGAGGCTCTTCTGTGTGTATTTGGATGGTGTTTGGAAAGGTGGAGGTCCCTCTTTTTGTACTGAACCGATTTCATGAAAGCAATTCTCATACAACAGACTTCATCATTTGGTTGTTTTCAAATGCTTGTTCCGTTTTGGCAAGGAATCCTAAAAGAAAAACCCTTCACCGCGTTGAAAAGTCAGGACATTTGGGCATCACGCTGTCATTTTCGAGTTGTACATTTCCCCCCCCCCCCTTTTTTTAAACCAATAGTCCATTAGTTTCCAATAGTTTTTTACTCTGGGTTAGCACTCTCCGTCCGACACCAGGAATATCATGGCTTCCTGTTTGCCGATGTCGGACATGACGGTGGCCAGCTGGTTGATGTTGCCGCTGTGGAAATGCTGCGCCTCCCAAAGGTCCAGGATCACTGAGGTGGGGCTCGCTTTGGACGAGAAATAACTCATGTGCCTGTGCAAACAAAAAGAAAGCAACGTGAGTGAGAGGCGAATCCCCTTTTTATTAAATGTGCCACATATTGAAGCAACTCGCGGCTCCTTGATACGCGGAGAAAACCTTTTCAGGCCCACTTTATTGTTCCACAGCCTCCGGTAAGTCTGTCAATGTCAACTTTTATTGCGCTTTTTATTGCCATCATCTGATAAAACATGTTTGAGTAAGAAAAACATATAAGAGGAACCATTGAACGCAACTTCAAACACCAAATCACCTGCAATAAGCCCCATTCTGTCTTTATTTGATGATGAAATTGGCTCTAAATCCCTCTAAACAAATCCTATACTCACTTTTGCAGCCATATCGGAAGTGACCTTTTTTTCATTTTGGCCGGAAGAACCTTTACAATCAAACACAATCGAAGCCAACAAAGCAGGGGCCCAGTGCTGCAGTATGTTTGATGTTGTGCTGGAGCTTATCCCCATGGAGCCAGGAGATGCCTATTTGATTTAATGGCCTTTTTCTGTTCCTTCAAATGTCTGGGGATTTACCAGTAATGTAGTGTGCGCGCGACATTGCAGTTTAGAGTGGTGGAAAGCATTTGCCACAAAGAAGGGGCCATGTAAGCGTGTAGTGTAGAAAGGAAGTCCCCCCTCCCACACAAAAAAAAGCACTTTTCACCTTTTGGAAGGTCAGGCTGAGTCCATTTTAAGTTCCTAGTTTGTTTGCTTGGTGAAGTGTTGAAGCTTGGAAGCAATGGCGTGACAGGCTTAAAGAAGTCACTGGGCTATTTTTGCCTTGATTGGATTTTAAAAAGCGAGGAAGTGACGGTCAAAGAAGAAAAAAGGCCAAGAAAGCAGTCTTTGTGACATTATTCAGATAAAAAAAGTCGAAGCTTAGTGTCCGACGTGTCAGCCCCGCTTATTCACCTCGCTGTGTGAAACATGAGCTTATCTTGTACGGCTCAGCCGCAGCCGTTTGCACCGTCTGGGGAGAAAAAGATCAAATGAAAGGTTCTTGGCATTTTAAGTTTTATTGATTGGGCCCAGTCTGAACACTGCGCACAAACAAAAGGCAGAAATACACTCTGACTCGTCGCCAGACTGCTGCAGCTCTTGTGCTGTTGTTGTTAGGGACAAACCAAACAGGAGCGCCTCTGTTCCTGTGCTCTATAGTCCAAATGAGAATTGATTATGTCGAGCAAAACATTGCTAATTAAGGCTGTAGTGCATCAATTCAATTTGTGATTAATTGGCTTGAATAAAGTTGATAAGACAAATTAAGTGTACCTATTTGATTTCATTACCAGGGCAAAATTAAATTGGAGGATGGGGATCAATGCAAGGCTTTTCTGTAGCAGGTAGCACTGTTAACGGTGAAGAAATGACTTGCTCTTGGGCACTCGTCCAAACCCATTCTGTCTTTTTTGGCCACTGATGGACACCGTGCCTCCTTGATTTCCAATTACTGCCTAAAAGTGCTGAACAAAATTGAGCTGCTATAAATTTAACTCCGCGCACTAAGCCGCTTACCTGGTTTCATGTCAAAATATCGCACCAGAACCGTGTCGCCGTGGAGTACGTATTAATCCTCTGACGTGCGTTACTGTGTTTACCTCACGTGGTAAACGCATTTCACATTGATTAAATACAATTACCAGCTGACCTTTTCACCTTTGAGCCTCGTGTGGCACCCTCGACAGTCGGGATGATTGCTTCTTCATTATTTTCAACGAGCCGCCTTTAAGTGCAGCACATGTGACAAATGGCCTGATGACCTCTATTCTCGAGAGCTTTGACGAAGCTCGACGTGATGAGGTTTCCACGGTAACCCTCACACCACTGAACAACCACTAATAGTCGTGTAATTTCATATGATTTGCTGTTATTTCTATGTACTGTATACCGCTGGAAACAGTTCAGTGCTGTACATTTCAACATTATGAGAATTGGATGTATCAAGTTATCAGTGGTTGAACATAAGGGTAATACACAGCCTGACCAAAAAAAAGGTCTCACACACTCACACACAGATTTTTTGTTAGCTTTGATTACAGCTGTGGCATTGTTTCAATAATCTACTGCGATGTCAAAAGATTGATATCCATTCAGTGTTGCATTAATTTTTCACCAAAATCCTGCATTGATGATGGGAGAGTGTGACCACCGCAGCACATCTCAAAGATTCTCAATGACGTTAAGATCCGGACTCAGATCACTGTCATGGCTAATCTGAGTGTGTAAATGATGTCTCGTGTTCCCTGATCCACTCTTTCACAATGTGAGCCTGATGAGTCCTGGGATTGTCATCTTGGAATATGCCCATGCCATCAGGAAAGAAAAGATTTTGTGATGGAATAAACTGGTCATTCAGGATGTTCAGGTTCAGCGGATCTCATTCTTTGTCGCTGAACCTAGACCTGACCAACCGCAGCAAACCCAGATCATAAGTTAGTTATATCCAGGGGCAACTTTTTTTCTGTTTCTTTTTTCTTCCAGGCAGTGTGGTACATTATACAAGATAAAAATAACTACCAACAATCCTTCTCAAATTGACAACAGCATATAGTTAGGCATCTGCAAGAAATGGTTTCAGAGCCATATGAGACTATCTATCTATCTATCTATCTATCTATCTATCTATCTATCTATCTATCTATCTATCTATCTATCTATCTATCTATCTATCTATCTATCTATCTATCTATCTATCTATCTATCTATCTATCTATCTATCTATCTATCTATCTATCTATCTATCTATCAGGGTGATTCTGATGAAGTGAACTGGTTTTGTTCTACTCTGGTCAGTGCTTTAGACCTAATTTAGTCCTGGTGTTGCATAAGTTGAGTCACATTCACTGTAAACATACCATTTTAAGTTGGTTCCTCCTCAATTAGAGAACTCAAAATCTCAATCTCGCAACGCCTAGCCATATGAAAAAGCTGTAGTGTTTTCCCTGAAGTTTACCTCTCTAGTTTGAGTCTCTGTGCTAGCATTCTCCAGTCGGCTCCGTTGGGACAGGGGGCGTCCAGGCTGCTGCAGATCTTCTGTCTGATGAGGTACGGGATCTGAAAGGCGCTGGGACCGGCCAAGGCTGTGCTGCTACTGTCCATGAGCATAAACTCCGAGTCCAGCGCTCTGGTGTCCTGTACACAATTATAGGTCTCTAGTCTATTAGAAAACACTTGACAGATGACATTGAACAACAACTAAGAAGGAAAGGCAGGAGCTCTGTATATTCTACACAAAGATATTGTCTCCCTCGTAGCATAATTGCCTTTGAGTCATATGTTAATGCTTTGGAAAAATATAAAACACTCTTTTGAACCCTCATAAAAATGACTTTGAAGGTGTTTGTTTATGCAGACGTGAAGGAGAGTAGAATAAATCAAAATATGATGTAATCCGGCTGGTGATGTCCTGAGTTTGCTTTTGTTTGTGCAATACTTTTTTGTAAATGTAAATGAGAAAAGTCTACATCATTTTTCTGTTTTTTTTCTCATGTGTTTAAATCTCTGGTATCATCAGAGCAAATCCCTCTGCCTCCAAGTGTTCAGTCATTTGCATATTGATTTTGCACGGGCGTTACAACAGATTCCCTCCTAATGCAATGAGTCTATTTCTTTGAGCCGCTATGTCCACATTATTTATAAAACCTTAAAGCAAACATTAAGAACACAGCCTTAGGAACTGCTGGGATGCAGACCATGAAGCGCGCGACACCGAGGGATTTGTAATTAGCGTAGCATGCTGCTAACAAAAAGCCGCGCGTGTTACCTTGGCGATGTTGAAGTCAAGGCTGAACGTCTGGCCCTCCCCCTCCACCTGCCACACGCACAGCTGGCAGGTGAGCTCACAGGTGCTCAGGCTCAGGCGCTCCAGAGTGAATGTGCAGTGCAGGTACCGCTGGGACCCGTTCCAGATGTGGTAAAAGGGGATCTCCTGCAACACACACACACAGCAATGCCGCAGTGAGCAACTAATGTCTAAAGTACGCCGCCTTCTTCTCCAAAACATCTGGACGTGCATTAATTACAGGCAGTGGTCCTGTCACTGTGAAGAGGAGAGTGTTGAAATAAATCGGAGGCAACAGACTGGTGGTGCAGGTCCAGGGGAATAATTTTGTCTTTAAAAGGGGTGTGTGAGCTGCCCGAGTGCGTCAAACCAGTTGCGGATGTTACTGGAACTGCAGATTTTTATGTCTTTGTTTTTGGTTAATATCGTAGTCATCAGTAGGAGAATCCATATGAAACAAAAACTGTTTCAAAGTTCATAGTCTCCTCTGTCAGCACATGAACTAACTATTTTCTCGGAAAGGCATCCAAATGTGGTGACAATATTCAAAAACATTGAGCATGATGTTGGCCAATAGGAAGGACTTTCAGACATAAAAACAATGTGCCAGGTTTGTGAATCCAATCACTGTCAAATACTGAAGAGGAGAATCATTTGTTAACCCAAATTCTAAATCGTGAACACGACCTATTAAAACCTCAAAAATGTACATTTATTGTGAGACTGAGCTAGCAATATGGTTCCCGGCCTAAATACAAGTGTGGAGAATGATTCAAACCTCTCTTAAAAGGAACAGGCCACCATGTTTCCATACTGAGATAAGTTCTTGCCTGAGCTTAGACGAGTTGATGCGTACCTGTCTGGTCTTTGTGCATGCCCTCCGTCACGCAAAACGACCAAAGATGTTATTAGCATTTGGCCTCTCCCAATGTATTCCTATAGCTCCAAACGGGGTAAGGTTAGAAGCGACCAAGCTCTTCCACGCACAAAGACCAGACAGGTACCCATCAACTCGTCTAAGCTCAGGTAAGAACATATCTCAGTATGTAAAAACGGTGGCCTGTTCCTTTAAATACACGCAGTTGAATGTTTGAATGCATTGACCACTACACTTTCATACACATTTCGTACAAAAGGAGCGCCGAGTTGCCTTGTGTATGAAATGCGTGGTGTAAATAAAGTTTCCTACACTGTGGCCCTCCATGCCTTATACATGTCAGTATACGGCCCTCGGTGAAAAAAGTTTGGACGCCCCCAGGCATCTGACAAGACAAATAAGACTTGACTGTAGACTGTAAACACACGAGCCACTAGGTTCTCCGAACGGAGCTGCCCACCGGAAGTAATCATCCCATTCAATACCCATTGATGTTTCAAATAGTTAAGATAAGACTGTCTTAAATGCATGACAGAGGTTAATCATCTATGTGGTTACTACTGACCATAGCGGGATACATTTGCAATTTAAAATGATGTGTTTTATGTCCATGAGTTTCCTGTCATCAGTCATCATCATTGGCGGTGTCTTGCGCAGAATTAGCAGTAGATTTGGTAATGCTGATGTTAATTTATCAATCTGGTGACGTAGCAATATGTAAATTGGAAAGTTCCGCAGTGACGCTTTAAATATGAATTTCAACAGGCCACGATATAGAGCCTGATTTAGCTAAAACCTAGTAATGAATTAAATGTACCATAACGTTGTCAAGTCCTATTAATCTCCATCTCATGATCACGACTACACCTGCATAAATGATCAAATAAGAACCATTTATGATGAAACTCACCTTAATAAATATTAGAGGCCATTCATGCTGACTCGCAAGACATTTACATTTGTGCCAAGTCAATAATAGCTGCTGAGATATTAAACCCAAAGACCTGAGCATTGTCTAAACAGATTGTAATCCATCTCAGTCTCGCACTAAATGCACATATTGTAATCACATGAACCAATTTACTGTTGCAATGGTGTCAATAATCCTTCCGTGTGGATAAAGTAAAGCAGCACTTACTAAAACTCACTGTGTGTAGGTCTCACTGATATTCGCACTGCGCCTCTTTCTGCCTTCCAGGTAAAGGAGAATTTATTCAAGCTTGACAATATCTACATCTCTCTCCCGCTTGCTGCATATTCATTGCTCGTTTACATATCCCCAGGGAAGCACTGAGGGGTAACTCCAAATGCACTGGGGCACACCTACTCCTCACTCCAGCCCACTCGTCAGCTCATCACTCAAACTGGGAGTGCAGTGCACCGCGGGCGCCAAAGGGGGGCACTGTTACAAAGGCAGACAAAGTGCAAGAGTGGGGGGGGGGGGTTAGGAGTTTGAAAGCACACTAGTCTTCCAGCGGCCCCAGAGAGACCAAAGGCCTTTTTTGACCGCACTGCTGAGAGGGGAATAACACTTCCAAATGAACAGGCGCAGTCCAGAGGAATCAGCCTCTGTTGTGGGGGACATTGTGGCTGGCCAGTGTGTTCTCTTCAGGGACGCGGCGCTTACAGAGTTACAGAGCACTTCCGTGTCCTCTATGAAGCGGCCCGGGACAACAGGTTAGTGGTGGGTATATATACATAGGCTTCTACTTCTTTGTAGCAACTTTGAGAACACAGCTATAATCAGTCAGTTGTGAGTTTGTGGACACTGCTGCTGATGCTCATGAAACTCTTCACCTTCCTTGTACAGGTCAATATCAAACCAGGACTAAACCCTGTCTAAAAATATATGTAGTAATGTAATATGCATAAACTGTCCGTAAACCAGAAAATAAACACAAAATTCATTAATTAAATCATTTAAATCTATCTTAGTATAAAATTGCCCGAGTTCCAGCTGGAGAAGCCCAAGTGCCACTAGTGTTAAACAGGCCACCGTTTGAGAACGCCTTTTCTAATTATGCTGAGCAAGGGCATAAAGTTGTTAGACATATTTTGTTAACGTTACCTTTAGCTTTAGCAGGCGATATCAAAAGACTAAAGAAAAAGCAGAATACTCTGTGGGAATCTGTAGCAGCAAAGCCCAAGCATACCTAATTCAATCTTAAAGTTCGCTACACTACAACAACTCTCAGGTGAGACAACTGCTCCATAAATCCTTATTATGAAAAAGTCTAAGGAAGAACTCGTTCACTTCACACACACACATATGCATCCAATATTTAATTTCTAGGGACAGCCAATTTAAAATAACTCCCAGGCTTTATGTACATATTCAATACGAACAAATGAGCTAGCCGGTTTAATGTGAGTTTTGATTCCCTTATTGGACAGAGCAGTTCTATTACGTGTCTGTGGTGATTCCCTGATGTGCTGTGACTGCCTGGTTCTTTGCGACCTGGCCCCTGGCACACACCTGGTAGCCACCGAGCAGTTTGCTCCTCCAGTGCGCCTGGGGCATGTCATGGAGGGAGAGGCGCAGGTTGTGGTAGCTGTCTTTGAAAAGCAAGACGTGAGGTTCGTCAATCAGACGGCCACCAAGCTGTCGCTCCATCTGCATCACCTCCTGAAAAACACAAAAGAGGCAGGAAACACACAGTACCAATGGTTAATGCCAAGAGAAATGTGCAAAACAACAGATATGTTTCCTGTTTTAGTAGTTCATTCAAGTGGAACACAATGTGCCACTGTCTCCACAGAGAGTGGGAAAATATGTTTAGTTATGATTCCAAATCTCTATTGTGCGCGCTATTTATACTTGACATCAATCAGCTGCAAAATCAAAACACTCTGCACAACTTTTATCAGCTTAACAAAAGTTATTGCCCTGAATTGATTATTCTTTCTCAAAAGAAATAAAAAAAACATTGCCTGCTTTAAAGGTCATAGAAAGATGAAAGATCTGGACACCATTGCCTGATTTGCACAGTTTTAAATCCTAAAACAGCATACACATTTGTAACACATACAAAAGATAAATCCAGCTCTCATTTGTGTGCGGAATAAGTCAAGTTTCCCCCCTGAGAGACATAATAAATGAATCTGAAATGAATCTGAATAACACTGTATTCAGCTGAGGACGGAAGCGATTATTTAAGTGAGGCTAAAATCAAAAGCTGAGAGCCACTTGAAAGACATGGTTAAAAGTGAAGGCTATTTGAGCACTGAAACAAATTAAGTACCACCCGCCTTAACTAAGTGCATTTTCTCCAGTTGGCTTTACCCAAATGTAAAAGCTTCTTGACCTGAGCTTACGGCCTTTAGGTCCATGTAGCGCCTCATTTGAAAGCAAAGAACTACAAAACTGATCAAAACTGACCTTTTTCCTTGCGTTGTTGCATCATTGTCATCTTTTTCAAGTTCTTTCTATATCTCATTTTTGCCCCTATTTTGTTGAGCTTTTATTACAGCTTCATCACTTTTTTGTCATATATTTGTTACTTTTTTGTTGCTCTTTTGTTGTTTTTTGTTGCGTTTTCATCCTTGTTTTCTTCTTGTTCTTGTCGCCATTTTGGTTTTTCAAGAAGCTTTTAGATTTGGGTAAAGCCAAACTTGAAAAAATGTGCTCTGGGGGGGTTAAGAATTTATTTTGAAAGTTATTGAATAGGACAGCACAGGCTGAAAGGGGGTGAAGTGCAGGGAGAGACATTCAGCAAATTGTCGCTGACTCGAACCCATGACCCTGACACTGCAACAACACATGTACTTGGCAGCCACCTTAATCACTCGACAATCAGCTGCTAACTAAACTAAACTAAATTTTTATTCAACATTGGGCCGATCCATCCAACCTTAAATCTCCTGTTTTTCTATGTTTCATAAACAAGCAATAACTGGAAAACTGTGAGGCAAAGCCAAACATCCCGTATGTTTCATTTTATTACCATGTCAATCATAATGAATCGTTTGTTCATGAATAATCATTGACTAGTATTGTGTCTTGTGTTGTATGAAGTTATGTCTAATATCTATACATTTTTGCAAATTATCACAAACACATACAGTAGAAAAACAAACATTTTACAGAACTTCCCAAGAGCATATTCTGCTGTTTACCTGGGCTGAGATGAGGTGAGTCAAGAGGTTATTATTCGTCGAGTGCCCATTGTTCTCGCAGAGTAAATCTCCTTAATTTCTTATTTGTAGATTTGAGGACCCATGTTTAATATTTAAATGGATTCGCTTAAAGACTCGTTTTTGTCAAATAACCATCTGGAATAAGACAATAGACACTGCATTTTCCTCTGATATGCAAATCTATTTCATTTCTTCTGTACTGTCAGTAACATTTTTGAGTAAAACAACACCATCAGAGATACATGTCTTATACTTCGACAAGAGAAGCATATTACAGCAGTGAAAAAAAGACCTCACAAATTAGCTGCGGAAAAGACCTCAGACAGTCATTATGTAAAGCTGTCTATAGAGAGATGCAAGACAGCAGCAGAAACCGGCTTGGAAACAAATCTAAGACACAGCATCGTCGAGAGGAGAGGTACATGTTTATGGTGGCCATATGCTGAACGGAACTTGCCAACACGGTTTCCCGTGGTATGATTTTTGCAAAGACATCCAAGTGAAGAGGAGAATTACAATTTTGTTTGCACAACAGTGATTCAATTTTCTGCCTTCATTCCCAAGGATGGGCAGGACTGATTTCAATTAGGAACGAACGGAAGCTGTTAATTATCCGTTTGGTTTTTTTACCTGCTTGTGCTATTTGTGACGCTTTCTTCTTCGCTGAAGGAGCACTCTGGAGCCTGAGAAATGTATTTCTGTTTACACAGAGCATTGTTAATGTGGATGTTTGCTCAGAGCTTATCGTCTTGTTAACATGAATATTATGCCCTTTATGATTATCGCACCTGATTTCTTTAGGCCTTTTGGTCAAATGCCACAGTACAGTGAACATTTACAAAGCTGTGCTGCTGTATTGTAGCCGCCGCTCTGTCGTGGTGCGTTATGGTGCTGTGGCTCAGAGTGGGGAGGTCAGACAGAGCTGTGAATCAAAGCACAGAGGTCTAATGAGTTAATAACAGGGGGCAGAGCATTCTCCACAGAATTAAAACCCCACTGCTATTATGTCTCTTAGCCAGACAAAGGCACATTATGAGGCCATCCAAAGTGCTAGTTAACACAGTTCTTGAGCACATTTATGTGTTGGGACTCATTAGCAATGCAAATCAAGGCTAGTGGACTTTGATCAGGTCTTTGACCTGCACCAGTGATCTCTATAGCAGCAAGCAAGGCCAGGACAGCAGAAAGCCAATTATTCTATTATCAACATCACGTTACTAGAGTGAATACTAACTGGCCTGTCTTGTAGTTTGTCAGGTTCAAGGCTGATGCGGCAGGATTAGGATCTAACAGGTCTAGGACATGCCTCTGTGTTACCTGACAGAGACATTGAGCTGAGACACAGCTTAGGCTGCAGCTGCAGGCTGAGTGTGTCCTGTGTAAATGACAGTGTGCTCATAACTGTGTGAGACTGCAGCATTTCAGCATATGCTCTGGACTGAGAGAAAAATGTCCCTCTGTACGGCCCATTATCCTGTTAACAAATGACTGCCAACTAAAAGATGAGACGCTCAATCTGACCAGATTATTTACTCTTCTGCACAAAAACAATGAGGTGAGGTTTTAATAACTTCAGAAACTGCACATTCATCATAATTCATCATGTCAATGGCTAATGCCAAGAAACGTCATTTAAACATCCTGACCCCATGCAACCGGTGCAACATTAAGATGCGTGGGGTGGGTGAGGAGTTCAAGTGCTTGAGGAGAAAAAGCCTTTTTGTTCTGAAGGAATCCGAGATGGCCTGTGGTGTGTGTGAGGACTGCGAATTTGGAGTCTGGACCACCCCCTGACATTCAATGAGACCAAACGAAGAAAGCGAGGAAGAGCGAGTAGAGTGGAAAAGGAGCAGGAGAGCAGAGACAGAAGCAGCTTAACATTTGTGTCTGCAGGTCACTGGAGTGGCCAGCTTTAGCAGCCCAGATAACAGGATTACTGCAATCACGGACACACTTTTCTATGACTTGAAACCCCTTCTCCACCCAACACACCCCCCTTCTCGGGTCTAGCATCCCCTCGGCTTGGACCGGAGCAGGGACAGAGATGGACCGAGGCCAGGCTCCACCGGGAAACTAGAGACACTCACACAGCTAATCTCTGCGGGCTCTTGCTGACAGAAGGAGGTTAGCGGCAGCACCACACGCTCCCCTGCTTCAAAAACAGCCCCAATAGAACCTCTGAACAAAAACATCCTAAACAAAAGTTTGTAGAGAGGAAAGGTGACGGTGAGGGCAGACAACGCAAATGTGCTTCAATACATATTCATCTCCTGAAATGTTCAGAACGGGGCAGTTGGCCAAGGACAAAAGGGTTTTGTGATACACATCCCTATAATACTGGCTACAGGTCGTAGGCTTTGCCTCTTGAAATATTCAAATCTGTAGTGAAATGTGGTATAAATTTGTAGAAGGAAAGTCCTAGAATCCACCATTCATTACTATTGCTATTTGCTGTATGTGATTTCATTTGCCACTAATGATGAAGATTTTTGTAGTGCAAAGAAGATATGTCAGGCTCAGATTTGGACATGGTGTATTTGCATTTTTGTTTATTTACGTGTTTCCTTTAAAAGTTGTAACTGTTCTGCAAATAAGGACGTTAACAGTTAGCTTCTGACTACACTTGCTTTATAGGAAGGTCAACACTCCTACATGTGGTACTAATTGAACACATTTGTTGCCGACCAAACTGATTAGCTCAGCGAGCAATGTATAACGGGGATTATAACTAGTGTTTGATCACTTAATTAGTCAAGTATCTAACTGTGGGGAAGCAGAGACGGCCGCTCTAATATCCTCGTAAACCCAGCCTCACTCCACTGCGCCTAATATCCATCCACCGTGTGTTTTTAAATATGTGCATTCATTGAGATGATGCATTTCCAGAGCAGCATTTTTCTGCCAAATGCATTTGTTTAGAGCGAGTGTCCCGTCCTACGTGGACTCTATAGATCTGTATTTGTCAGCGCGACATGACAGGCTTTTCCCTCTCTGAGTGAGAGTCTATCAGTCTGAGCTGCAGTGGCCCTGCCCGCTACAGTCAACGCTGATTAATAACTACAAATAGAAGGGACTTGTCTAAGCTAGTTATAAATAGAGAGCATGTTTGCTAGGGAAAAGGTGCACGATTTGCCTGATAAATCACTGCACAGGAGGGAGAAAAACAGCTCTCGGGAAGAGAAAAATATAATATAGAAACAGTTTCTCAGTGGCGCGCAGTGATAAAGCGGAATGCCGGCAATTACTTTGGCGTTACACAGCAAGTTTTTGTAGATTTAGTCACGAAGGTAGTGTCAGTTCAAGAGAGCATCACTAAAAGGACTAGGTGCAAAACGCAAATGCTGCCAATTTATAAAGATGTCAGTGTGGCTCAACATAAGCAGTGTTTACCCCTGTGCCTCTACGTTTGAAAACCACCACTGTTTAACATGACATGGACAGTTTTATGTCATGTAATGTAAGACAAAGTGCAGAGGCAAGAGCGATCTTCCTCTATCCCTTCTTTCTTATGTGTGGCATTTTTAGTATCACCAAGATCAGAATCAAACAAGGACTAACCAGCACGATTTATCCAGGTCTAAACCAGGGCAAACCAAAAGAAGGACAAAACATTTCAGTGTCAATTAATGAAAATACACATGGTGAAGTTAAATATTTGAATGACCTCCCCCAACACACCTAAACACACAAACTGTTTGCAGACATTATTATATTAAACCAGGTACAGATGCAAAAAAGTATCATCATTAAAGCAAAAACGACCTTCTGTCAACCCGTTTAAGGACATTTAAAACAACAGAACACTCATTTGTACAAGTGTAGCGGCTTAATGTCTTGGGCTCAATACATAAATATTGATGAAAGCATAAATTTAGCACTTTGTAACACAACACTTAACTATGAAGTGCATTAACTCCAATCCTGAGCTT
The DNA here is from genome assembly GCF_951799975.1 of Gobius niger. NCBI lineage: Eukaryota > Metazoa > Chordata > Actinopteri > Gobiiformes > Gobiidae > Gobius > Gobius niger. Next base: position 18,161,525 of record NC_136856.1, on the reverse strand, counting down.
TGGTGAATTCTACTGGCTCGTTTACCCGTTACAGGAACAATAATGACATTTGCTACAACCAGCTCTGCATTTAAAAAAGCTAATGCTGAGCACAGGAACTCCGACTGTGATTGTGTTTATCTTCCATAGAAATTAATCTGACACAAAGTGGGCGGTTTAGAAATCACACTGGGTGTTTTTGAAAGAGAAAACGCTTGTCCTGTAAAACACGTTTGCGTAGGTGTCCAGGAAGGACATTCAGGCAGCTGTAAGCACCTGGGAAGTTTTTACTTTTCAAACAGGGATTATCTTGGACTATAATTTATTGCCATGTCCACGTAAGACAGGAGACATAATGAAAACGTGAGCTTTTAGGATTAATGCTTTTGTGTACACAAGATGTAGCAAGTTATGACACTAATTCGAAATATGTTACACAAGTTTATATAGTGCTTCTTAAACCACTGGTGGTACTTTTTAGATGATACTTAGGACCGTCTGCAATTTCAGGGTTTATTCATTTCAGCTAAATAGGTTATTTCAATTTCTTTAGTCATTAGATTTTTTTTAGACCCTTTTTAGACTCTGGTGGAATTTGGAAGGACATGTATTTTGGTGAAATTTGCAAACCTCTGCAAGTTCAGTTTTTAAAAGAGTGTACAGAATATTAGAAAAAGCAATCATGACAAAAAAATAAAATGAATTAAAAAAACTGGTTGGCGACTTGGCGTTCATGTGATTAACTATTGAGATTGGGTATTGTGCTTTTTGCAAGGGTTTGGTAATAATGTCAAACACATCATTATCACGATCTGGTTAGAACATGCTAAATTGATCTGAAACAGGAAAAACAAAATATTCTGTGGTTTCACTTCCTCTTCCTCCACACAAGCTACATAAGCCGCCTCCTGCTGCCTTTCGCTGTGCAGCTGTTTCATAAAAAAAAAAAAGCCTATGGGAAAAAAAGCCAAAGATCACTCAAAGATGCACGAGTGGCTCAAAACACAATGAGAGAACAACACTGTAACTGGGTAAAAAAAACAACTCAAAAGTCGACTTTGCGTAATACCCACGTCTGAAAGGTGAGAGGAAAGCATGTTGAAAGAGTCTTTAAATTCAGATGTAGGTTTCTATCTAAGTTCACTAAACGCAATGTAATGGGCAGTTTTATGTGAAGACTGGACATTATCTTAATTTCACTTTCAAAGCTTTCATGTTAATGGAGTGTGTTTTTCCTTAAAGCTGAAAAAGCCACCATCTTGATGGGCCCTGTTCCAGTTCAATTAGTATTAGGTGTTGGAATTAGGCGGCGTTGGCTGTGGTGCAGGTGTGTGTTCGTCAGTTGTGGTATGGCACCACATCAGCGCAACTCTCTCACTGTTGCCGCTGGAAACAAGTGCCTGCACAGTGAGGGCAGATCATGTCTCGTCAGCAGCTGTGCTAGCCTTGGACCGGCCCATCTAGACCGGGAAGCACATTAAATATTAACTTAATTGGTCCCGGCAGAACCCCGCTAACATACGGCGGGCATCAGACAGAAATGTCACTGCCTCCCCAGAGCCCCCGCACACTCAGGATCAAAGACAATAACACTGGTTCTAATCTGCTGTAATTGGGAGATAAGAGATGGGACGGCCCAGCATACATAAGTGTGGATGTGTCTTTGCTGCTGATGAGGCTGGCAGTGCAAGACTGACAGCCAAATCTCTGCATCAGTCATCATTCAGATTTTTCTCATTTGACAGCAAAGCCACAGCACAGGGAGGTATTTTTTGCCTCTAATCCAACATGTGTCGAATATAATGAGGCATTTGTTCATTTTTAGGCAGAAGATATAGAAGTCCTGGTTTGCTGGAGTAGGCATGACATCAGCACAATCATAACGCTGAGTCTTGAGCCACTTGAGTGAGCCACCAACCGCTGCCCTTCACATCACAATTAAACCTAATGCTTAGCAAAGTGAAAGTCTAATCATAAATGGGTAATTTTAAAGATAGTGATTAGTGATTAGGCCAAACCTCTCCAGGGAAGTTTAATCGCCTCTCAAAGTAGTTAATGTACTTGCTAAATGAACTGCTCCTTCCATAATCACATCGCGAGCAGTGTGAAGTCAGGACTACTAAACAGTGTGGGCCATGTTTTAAATCACTCACTAAAAAGTACAAAGCCCTGGAGATGCCGTGGCTTACCGCAGGCCCAGGTTGTGTGAGAGACGCAGGCTAATGCACTCAAGGGCGCAGGGGGAGACCAGGGTATGGCAGCGCAAGTGCTGGAGTCAACAAGCTCAGATGTCCTTTTCTTGGCTGGGAGCACGAGAGAAGAGTTTTGTGCAGCAGCAGCTTATGCATTCAAACACGACACACAAGGTCACTCAGCAGTCACACTGCAGCAAAACACACACTATATGATACGAGTCCAGAAAACAAAAAAACATCAGGGGTGCATTAGGTACAACTTAATAGGTCTCTGTTTATCTATCCTCCTGCATGTTTCAATGAACATATCATGCACTAGTCATGTCCATGTGGATATTAGAAAAGAGTGTAGAACTGTCATCACATGAGTAATTAGTCAATATAAATCCACTCTCTGCCATGTTCTTTTCATTTACATGCACCTGTGAATTTAAAGCAGTTGTAGATGAACGAGGCTTTTGCTAATCCTCCATTAGCAGCTTGTAGTGCACTAGTTGTCATGCTTCTTAAACAGAAGTGCACTAATTTCAACTCGAGGCCCCTCTATTGTCCGTGGCATCCTTAAATTGTAGAGGTGCTGCTCCTGGGTGCAAGAAGGTCAGCCATTACAGGCACCGAAGTGGACTCAAGAGGGAGGGGGCACTTGTAGTCGCGTAGGTGTAGGACAAGAGTTTAAGAGCGAGAGAAAGGGAGCAGAGGGGATGCTGGGAAAAGACGGGGACAGGCTCTCCTTTTAATTTAGTAATTAAGCATGCAAATGAAATCTTAACAGGCTACTCAGAGGCAGTCCTCGGGGGAGCCAGGCAGGCATTAGTGCTAGATTATACTCTGTCCATGTGGAGCACAAAAATGAAAAGAGGGGTACGGCGGTGTACTCAGTGATGGGAAACTTAGTGGCCCGCAGCAGCCGAGCAGAACGGCTCACAGCATGAAGCAGCTGAAACATCTCAATAGACGGGATCCAAACACAACACTGCAGCATTATCAGGACGACAGGATGTTGCAGAGGAAATACAGCAATGTTTGTGGATTTTATAACTCAAATAGTGGTATGTCACTAATGCTGACTGACACATGTATAAGAAGATATAACATGTCACAAATGCTAATGCTTCTGAATTTGCTTTTGCTTTCTGAAATTGCAGCCAGAGTTTTTTACCTCTTAACCCCCACCCGTAGCCGACTATTTTCTCCAGTTTGGCTTGACCCAAATCTAAAAGCTTCTTGAAAATAGTGGCAAAAATGTGATGAAAAAGCAACAGTAAAGTGACAAAAGAGCTGCAAAAGACCAAAAAAAAACATGATTACATTTTGACAAAAACACAACAAAAGAGTGACAAAAATGTGATGGAAAAGCAACAACAAAGTGACAAAAAAAACAAAAACAAAAACGAGATAAAATTTTGATGGAAACGCAACAAAGACTGTCAGAAGAGTGATGATTAAAAAACAGTCAAGAAAGTGAGAGCAACATGGTAACAACAGAAGAAAAATAGTTTTGAGCAATTTTGTAACTTTCAAATGAGGCGTTACTCTGGCCTATGGAAGAAGCTTTTAGATTTGGGTAAAGCCGAACTGGAGCAAATGCGCTGAAAACAAGTGGAGCATCGGGCCTCACCTTGAACACATCCTGCGTGTCGTCCATGCAGTAGACGCGGATGTTGTACTCCAGCGTGGAGCAGTAGGCGTCGGAGAAGAGCACCAGTCTGAGGCGCTTGGCAGCCCCCATGTGGAGGGACTCTCCCACCAGGGCGAAGGTGCCCAGCTGCTCCGCGAACAGCCGGCACGTCTCCGCCTCCAGCTGGCAGTAATAGGGCTCTGCCACCGGCTCCTCTCCCATCAGCAGGACGTCCTAACGGGGAATAGGAGGAGAAGGTTAAGCCCCCTATTTGCGCTGAAAGCAAGGGTGATTTGTTCATTTGCGCTTGCATCTTTGTTAAAGGCCTCGCGCGATCAGTTCTGCCGGATGAGTCAGGAAAGGGCCAGAGCTTAAAGACTTTACGGGGAGGTTAAGATCAGGGAAACGGGGGAATACTTTTGTTCCCGCCTCGAATTCCGTTGACGCCGCAGAGGGCTTACGACACACGGAGTCAAAGGCTGAGATTCTCCGCAAAGACACACATCCTATGGAACACCATCAATTTAGTTAATAATGCATGAACGAGGTACTCGATCGACATGAAAGGGGAGGCGAATGGATTCCTGGCAAGAATAGATGGATAAAGCAGAAGAAGAGGAGATCGTGTAGTAAAGCAAGGTGTAGTACAGTGTTAATTCCGTCGACTAAAATATTTAGTCTTAATTTTAGTCATTAAAATTGTTATTGTTATTTTTGACGACTAAAATTGGACTAAAACTAAATTAAACGTTTTTCTTGAGACTAAAACTATGACCTAAATGTCCAGATATTTTAGTCGACTAAAATGAGACTAAATAAAAATGAAAGGGAGAGACTAAAATCATCCAAACTTCTGTTGACTTCCGTCTGAAAGAGCCTCATATCATGTAAATTCACTGCCAAAGGATCAGCTCTGAGCTTTGTTCATGTGGAGCAGCTCCATGAAGCAGAGGAACAAGATTAAATATGATTATAATGAATATTATCAATGCAAAGTAGACTAAATTTGTCTTAAATTTAGTCGACTAAATTTACTTGCAATTTTAGTCGACTAAAACTAGACTAAAATTGAAGATATTTTTTTGACTAAAACTAGACTAAAATCGAATTACATTTTCGTCAAAAGACTAAGACTAAAACTAAATTAAAATATGTTGTCAAAATTAACACTGTTGTAGTGAAGGGGCGGGACATAGTCAAGATTGGATTATTAGATATAGATGGGTAAATTATACTATGAATAGTGAAAAAGTACTAATAAAAATTCAGGCTTGTAAAGAGGCAGTATCTTTATGTAATATTGGCAATGAGTGGAATTTCACCAAATGTTTTATTTTATGTTATTGTGAAAAGTGAGCTGCAAACTTTCTGAAGTCATTGTATATGAAACATGACCACATGACTGCTGTGTAGTTTTATAATAAAGTGACTGTGTTACTCTTTAGACTAATTTGATGTGTACAAATTGGATCCAAGGTGACAATGTGTACTCTAAAGCCTCATCATAGCCATTGACTGACTCTCCTTATTAACCAATCAAGCTGAAATGAAAGGAGCACTGTTGCTGCCAAATGCCCAGCGAGCCCCGTTATAATCGATCCACCCAGACACCGGCTCCATCAATAAAATTAGTATCGACACAATTCATTTTCTATGTAATCACATTGCACACAGACTTTTTCAACTTATAATTTATTTTCTCGTGGCCAAAGAGGAAGTGAGACGGCTTTGTTATGTCCCTAACCAGCCACTCAATAAGCAATTTCTTCATTTTCACCTGCTTCCTTCAATGTAAGAAATATGCCTCTAATCAGTGTCCCAGATCTACATTATGTACTTGTCTATTTGCCTTTGTCCCTGACTCCTATTTCACCCGTTTCCCCTGAACATCTCGTCCACCTGGCACTTCTTCCTGGAGTGGCCGCGCAGTGAGGCCGATGGCGCTATATTTGGTCGTGCTGATGATTAAAAGAGCTGGTCTAACCTCAGCCTCAGACAGGCCAATTCATCCCGCAGACACCAACCACCGCCACACACGGGGAGGCTGAATAATTTATGCACAATATCGAACATGAAAGAAGACCTACTAACACTCCAAAGCCCAGTAGCAGCCTTTCCAATCTCTCTGGATTGTTGAGATGGGTATTCTGCAAACAAACGCATGTGTTTGCGTGTGTGCGTCAGCGCCAAAGGTGCTTCCCAACCCAATCTTATTGGAGTTTCAGAGCGATGGCTACTTTCAAATTTCATGGCTAGAAAAACGAGGAGGAAACTCTGTAATTGGAAGCAGCGGTCAAAAATGGTCAAGGAGCACTCAGAGAGTATTTGAGGATCAGTAATTTGCTTAGAATTCTCTGTTTTCAGAAACAGGTTGCCTAGCAACACTGGAGCTGTCAGATCCACTGCTCCCAGGCTTTTGTTCCAGTCCATTGAGAAACACCTGATGGCCAATATAATTTAAACATTATAAAGTGGACATGAATTGGCCAGAACCTGCTCCATCAAAATCAAGAGCTTTCAAGTGCACTGCAGGGAAAGTTATTACTTTTTCAGACAAAAGCCAGTTCAGACTGACTTTCTGAATTCACTGGATGGAAACAATATAAAGGATTTGTACTAAACTCTGTCTCGGTCTCACCTCCCAAGCACCGTCGTAGTTCTGCTTCTTGAGCCGCACGGCCCAGTTGTCCAGGCACGCGTCAGAGCAGTGGTCCATGCTGAGGATCACAGGGCGACTCAGGACCACCCCCGGAGGACCACAGCTCACCACGGGACTGAGCAGGGTCTGGCAGCCGGCCAGTGGCAACCTACAGACAACACAATATCATGTTATTCATGATGTTGATGTGCGGCGGTTGATACAGTCACCTGCGACATAATTACAGACTCCCTGCTGGACTAACACTGTGCAATAGGTGTGCTTGCAGAGGCTGACTGCAGTTCTCCAGACAATTCATTTAACTTAACCAGTGCACATCCTGGTAAATGGCTGCTTATTTATTTACATCTCTCCTTCAAAGTGCCGCTGCAGCCTCTAAAGCCTCCCCTAATGGAACAGTAGTGCATCAAAACAAACGGCCCTAGTAGCATCCAGGGAAGATTGCCAGTTAGACAGTGTTAAACAGACCCACCTTAAATCTTCCCATCTCTGCACAGTGAGGTAAATCTCATAGATCTTGCCTCTGGGGATGGCCTCGGGAGGGATGAGCAGGCTGATTCCTAATGCAAATATCAACAAAGGCAGAGAAAGTGGGTGAGAGGGAGGAACAACTCATTTGTTTTCCAGGAACAATGCTTTTGTCATTACATAGAGAATACTGGCTCCCTCAACAAAAACCGTACGCATCGGAAAACAAAACGCACACAAATATATTCTGAAGGTCAGTGGAAGCTCTCCGTCAGGTGCGGTGAAAAGATGCAAATCTCGGTGCTGCCGACTGAGACGAGGCACGCGTCCCCATGGCCAACAATTAGCCGAGACAAAAGCACACGTTGCGTCGCGGTCTAAATGTCCTCCGTCTGCCTCCGAGTAGATAATTGAGACCATTGAACAGACGACTTTGGAAAAAAATTGCGTTTTCCCGGGAGAGCGTCGGAATGCACCTTGGAGAATAGAAGAGCTATTGAGGTGCTTTGAGTGGTGTGATGTTTTCGCAATTTTCATGCCCAAAATCATCCACTTAGAATCCCATTTAGGGGCTAGTACAAACAGTTGCAAACCTTAGCAGTTCAGGTATTGTCAACTTGGGCTGCAGGCTTGCCAACATCTGTCTGAGGAAGGTGTAGGAATGTCTACAATGCTGTTTAGAATCTATAATCCCTACTCACACAACTAAGCCAAATGACAATGTAGCTTCTTTAAGTGGACACATTCAATATGTCGATTTATTTTCCGAGCCTATAAAATTAAAGACAGCTGTGTATAGTAAAAAAAAAACACGCCAATGAGTTAATTCATGCATAACACATTTTGTAAAGAGCAAGTGAACAAACTGAAATTTTCACACTGCAACTGTCATGTACTAATCTGGGAAGACGATTCAAGCGCAAGCACCATCTTAGGCTAATGTGGAGTGGAGGAGCAATCAGGGGATTAATAATGATGGGCTTAAATCTTTTATCAAACTAATCTTTAATTGACCATCTCTGTTCCGCCGCTCTGGCTGCACCACTGACAGAGGACATCAGCTACACATTCAACCAGTCCTAAGTGGACTTAGTGGACTAATTGCAACAATTTCCCCACAGTTCATTTCCAAGAATTTGTCGGAACCAAATGCATTAAGTGGCGAGCATTATAGTTCCACTGCTGTGCGTCATATCCTTAACTATTCACGTTGTAGAAGATTGTACTGATGGCCAGTTGGACAGTCCAATGTGATGCTCACAGGTTTGAGGACTGTTGTTAAGTTTGGGAGTGAATGAGTGGCAGGAAGAAAGGAAAACAAAAAATTATTGACTAATAGGGAAGGGAATCTTATTTGTGTATCGCTTTTCATATGACACAAATCACACCCAAAGCGCTTCACACATGAAAGGGAGGGGGGTTCATTCACTCCATGCTCCGTGCTCGTAAAATGAAAAGAGAGCTGGGAACGGTGTAACCAATAAACCATTCAAGGTGAAAACCAATAAACCAGGAGATGACATTCATTCATTCATGCATTAGTTTAGTTTTGCTTCATTTATTGTCGAAATGTAAGATTTTTAGGAATTTAAGAATTTAGATTTGATTTAAGGGCACAGGTAAGAGTGGCCAATAAAAACACAGCTAAACACATTACAAATACTGCATTAAAAGCTAGAAAAAAACGATAGCTAAAAAAACATGTAACAAGTAATCCATATAGTTAGTCAGAGGAATGTCTTAAACTTGCATTCATTAATACATTCATTCGTTCATTCATTCTTTATTTAGTACTACAGACAGTCAAACACTGAAAAGGGTCCACATAAAATTAAATGTCAAAGAAATCAGCAAAATGAGACAATTAGTCCATAGCTTATACAAACAGTCTCATCATCCAATGTGCCCTCAACGCAGAGGTAAAACGACAACAACTCAGCCGAAGGTTAAACAGAGATGAGGAATATACAAAGCATTTACTACAATAAAATAGCCTATGTTAAAACAATGGGCAAATAAAGAGGAAAACTATAAAACAAGACTTTAAAAAAACAAAGAATCAGAGTTCGTACAAATGTCCTCTTCCTTGAGGCGATCCTCCAACGCGGCTCGTCCTAACGCAGGCGTCTCACCTCCTCCCCCACGAGTTGGGTCGCGGAGCATCTGGCCGCTCTCTCCCTATAGCGGAGTGTCTCACGTGTCGCTAAAATCGTTTCATCTCTTACCACAGCCTCATCGTGCGTGCCCTCGACTGCCCTCATCTGATCTCATTCTTTGGGCGCATAGTGTTGCAACCCCAGAGCATAGATCGTTCGTCAAATCTAGGGGGGGGAGACTTAATTTTGGGTCAGGCTGTGCACTTCAATGTGTTAGGACCACTCCACCACATAGAAAACATACGACACAAAAAAAGCTCTCATTCTCACCTGTGTTTGGAATGGTCAGTCGTCCTCCCAGAAAGTTAAACGTCCCATACGAGGTGTTGGCGACGTCCCGAGGCAGCGTCTTAAAGTAGGATTGTGTGGTCAGGCGACTAACAAACTCGGCGTTGTCCTGGTTGAGCTTCCCGTTGTGCAGCGTGTGCGATCCGTTCGGGAGCGGGTCCAGGAGAGGCCCGTTGGACATGGAGAACTTCCCCGTCGCTTCGTGCCGTGCCCGCAGAGTGCCTTGGTAACTGGTCGTTGTCGTGGTTAGGTCGGGCTGGATAGTGAGCAAGTGGGAATTTTCTGCATTGTAAAAACACAGAAGAAGGCAAGTGTGTGAATGTTTTGAGTGGCAGTTGAGGAAGTGTTGATCACAGAGACAGACCTCGCACACAGTAAAAGCTGTCGCAACACGGAAAACTAAATGGAAGAGACACATGCGGGGAAAAAAACTTAACACACAAATGCAACCCACAGCTCCTCGTTTTCTCGCAATCTTCCTCTGCCTCTGCCTCTTTAGCAACAAGCTGCATAAGCAAAACAATGTAAAGAGCTTTTTTTTTTGCATTGAAGCAAAGTAACGGCAGCCCACTCCCCAGCTCGATCCGGCTCAGGCAGTTGTGGGTCTGTATTTCCATTACTGAGGTATAGAGAGTCACAGGCAGCGCACACATACACTGCACAGTAAACAGTGTGGGCACATTTCCTGACAATAAGGTGCTGGAGGAGAAACTCAATGTGTCAGGCAGTCACAAAAAACATCCATCTACAAGAGGGCATTATAAACACATTTAAACACAACACAAGGGGAATGGGGACGTAGAAGCCTGCCTTTCCACCAAGGATACAGTATTGTGCGGCTTATACAATTGAAAAGAAACATCAGGAGTTAAAGTAACACAGGATGCAAAAGGACAAGGTTTCGTATTTCATATGCAAGCCTTGTGCAAAACTTCTGTGAGATTCTTCACTGTCCACACTGTAACATTTTCAGATGCAGACGGTAGAAATAAAAGACTCCTTTGTTGTATTTGATTGAAGAAGTGAGCGCTATGCCTTAACAGCTGACTATGTTTTACTTACACTGTTGAAGGTACTGTTGTGTATTCATTACCATGTTTTATTTCTAATATGGTACTATCGTGAATCTTGAGCGTCTTTTTTCTGAAATGCAAACTTCAGTAATCCAACTGAATACCAGTGTTGCTTGGTACAAACAAGGCCTTGCTCCTAACATAGATATATGACGTTAAATTCAGTGGTACATTTAGATGATGCTCTACGGTGGTCAGACAGACGTGGGTTAAAACAAAGAACAGTGTCCTACTGCATTGGGGGGGTCTGCGGGGCCGCGGGGCCCACACACCTGGCTTGCTGGGCTTGATGCCCATCGGCTGGAAGCCAGTGGTGAGGATGGACGAGTCGGCCACATCCGCGTCCAGGCCCTCCTTCTTACGCCGATACACCAGCACCACCACGATCAGCAGCAGAGTCAGGCAGAGGGCTACAGCGACCATCCCCACGTACAGAGCCACGTCCTCAGCTCCGCTCACAGCTGCAAGGACACAGACAACAGAATACAGTAAGTACCATATTCATCAGTAAATCATGTGGAGTGTTGAGTGCCACTCTAGCTACGGGCTTTCAGAACATCACTTAATGTGTGTAATCCGAAAGAGTTTTATCAGATATTCTGTAAATTGCTCTTTGTAAATATGTTCCTTTGGATCAATTTTTCCCATAAATATCACCATTGCTCTGCCCAATCCCGTGAGAGAGAGCTAAGCAGGGTACGACCTGGTTGGTACCTGGATGGGAGACACAGGGCAGCTGTGGCTACAATAGTAACTTAGTAGTTTGGTGTGAATGAATAATGCACAAACTGAAAAAAGCATCTTTGAGCATCTGGAAAAGTGCCATATACTGTAAGTCTAATACATTATTATTTATACAAGTTAAACGTATATTGACCCACAGGTTCACCCACAGTCGCAGCAGCTAAGGACTAACGCCTGAACACTATTTCGCTTGTACTATGACAAATAAAGCACTTACTTACTTAAAAAATGAAAATCTCTCATATGTATAAACAACGCTCTGCTTTTTATCACCCGTCTTACCACATCTGTTCACTATGCAAGTCGCACAAATTAAAAAGTACAATGAACAAAAGGTATCATCATCATCCAGAAATAGTAAGAAGTAGCACTCCTCAGAGGATTCTTTCTGGAAGTACAGTATACATGTAACTTAGGCCAGCATGTTCTTTCTTGCCTGTGTCTATGTGCCTCTGTCACTTTTCATACAACACCCTTCAAAAAAAATCAGACAGAAAAACTGACGGATTTGCTTATGAAATGTAACACCTCTTATTCAATATCTTTTCAGCAGAGAAGACTTTTCTCCCCCAAAAAAGTACAGTATGAGGATGACAGCTAAATCTCAACAAATACCAACGGTTGGGTTTACTGAGCGCTTGTGTGTGTTTGGCAGAAGAATGGGATTTTCCACGGCTGTCTCTCGGGAGCTGGGGTGAATTTGGTCGGCGTAGGTGGAGGATGCTCCTGAGGGCCTTTGTGTAGGGCCATTGTCCCAGGGAGGCATGGGGGCGGTGTGCTGTCAGAGCGGCACAGTCAAAAGAAGCAGAAGAAGAAGAAGTGGAAGGGGGCTGTGCGGGCCAGGAGGCCTTTGAGGGACACAAGACGACGTCAAAGGTTAAAGTCCCAGAGGCTGCTGCGCGGAGACTTGACAACAAAAGCAAGGATAGAAAGTGGGAGGACGGCTACACTGAAAGGGAATTTAAAACGACTAAAAATGACTGTGCGCTAAAGCAGCCATGTGTTCCTTTGTGATTAGGCAAACATTAAACATCGATTAAATAAGATACAATACTGTGCAGAATGAATTGAAGATTAGCACTTGCTTTGATAACACCACATTTTCCTTGTGTTTGAGAAATGTTAGTTCTGGGCCAAGGTCAAGTTTTGTTCACACTTGAAAGGATAGGCTTCAAAATGATAACAAAGCATGGTTGGTATATGAAAATTGTTTAGTTTGTGTGGTGTCTTTAAATAGTAGCACAGGGAAAGTGCAATTACCTGGACGAATCTCGAAAGTCCAAAATATGGGGACTATTTCTCTCCATTGTGAAATAGGACCAGTTCCTTTGCAGAACTCCAAAGCCTCTTTTTTGTGCATTCATTCAGTTTTGCTAGTTTTGGGGCAGGCAGCCAATGTCAAAGGTCAAAGTCCCAGAAACTGCCTTTTGGACACTTGCCAACAAAAGAGAGGACATAAACGGAGATGGAGTCTGCAATAAAAAAAATGATTTTACACGACTAAGAAGAAGTGAATGACAATTTATCGCCAAATTTTCATGATGGAAGTTTTAGGTGACGCCATATTCATATTGCCACATTTTCTGGGAACTCAATGTAAAACAAAAAGGCATTTAACATTTCACTTGTGCAACGATTTCTCTCATTTAGTTAAGCGTTGTTTTGGTCCTTACTTAAGCATTTTTGATTCTTCTTTTGACACAATTTGATGCAAAAAACAACTAGCTTGCAGTTTTTATTTGATTGCCCGTACTGTGTCGCAATGGTTTGAGTAACTTAATCAGGCTCGAACTGTCTCATTTTGACTTAAAAGACGCTTTAAAACTAGTGGCGTGTGTCGTCTAAACCGAATAAAATAAGCCGCAGTAAAACCTGATTAACTTGAGATGTTTTCGACAAATATCTCGCAAAATGTCCTGGCAGCCTCCCACAGCTGCCACACAGGAGCACGTTCAGCTTTAGAAACACGGATTTGACAAGTTTTAATTGGTGTGAGTCAATCTGAGACACGAGAATGGCACAATTAAATTAACTGCGCTAAAACAGAGCATCGGGAAATGTGGCCATGGGGCGTAAAATATTACACAAGGCATTAATACAGTCGGTAGAAAAGGGAATCACTTAGTTTGGACAAGAACGTTTAAGACCAAGTTCAATTTATAGCTTTTTCTGCTCAATAGCAACATACTACAGCCTAAAAAAGCATCAACATTGGTATTTAAAACAGATTTATTATCGACACATGAATATAGGCCTATTACATTTCATGTTTTATTATTTTATCTGTAATTTAAAGAACTAAGTAACTTGTTTACCTTAATAAATCCTTTTCGTAGTCCCTACAAGTAATACAAGTGTTGATTGGGGGGTCTTTCATCTCCCCCGGTGTCTCTTGCCAGAAAACCACACTTGCAACTTTCCTGCCTCCGAGTCAGAGGCACAATACACACTAATATAATCACGAAGAAGAAGCTAACGGGCAAAGCTAACTGCGGGCTAGCACTACTTAAACAGTATTTACAGCCAAGAGAGAAAAAAAATGATCTCCATTGTGTAATTGGATGTACAATATCCCTCTCTTCCTTTGTCTTTTCTGTCAGCGTAGTATTTACTCTCACAGACAATGAGTAAAAAACCACAACATGCAACAAAACCTGCAGTGGCGCTTATGGCCTCTAGGGGCATGAGTTACTTTGTTCTGCAAGTCGTACAAGATGTCAAATTCTTTGGAAAATAACTATTTTTAGGGGCCCCTTTGTGATCTTTCGATCGATAATAAGGACGTGATGCTCCGGAATTTGGAAATGGCTGCAATAAACTACTACTAAATAAGGGCAATACCTATTTATACTAGTGCTGACATCTATGTTTCCATCCTCGCAGTATATTATGGTAAAAAAAAGAGACCGCTGCATGACTAACTATGAATTGAACTACAGTTAACAAACACACCTAAACCCATATTATCTCCTTTGTTTCATGTGGGGCGACATTTTCTCTCATACTTCATCTAATTCAGCCACATGTCCTTCCCATCTCCTCCTCATATAAAAAAAAAAGTCAAAATCAATTTCTCTGTACAAATCCACCCATCATCACTTTATTGCGTAGTATTTAAGTAAAATGCCAGATGCACTTTTATGGGTCATTATCTCCGTACAATCTGATACCTTAAGTAGCCGGATTATGTGCGGACAAACTCTTAGCGCGGGCCATCGTAATACCCGATATCTCTTGACATTTAATCAATGGTGAATGACGGGCCGAGGAGAAATACAAGCCTGCCCATGTTTTCTTAACTTACATGTCTATCAGTGCGTAACATATGGCATGAATAAGTCTTCTGGGATACATTTACTTCGATCTTATCCATTTATCCGCCTGTGGTTGACGTCGCACCTTAGGGAAGCAGCCTCAAGACGAGCCCGTGCTGAAGAGACAGTGGCTGCTGAATCCTCTCATTAAAGTTGCCAAACCCAATTGCCTCGGCGAGTCCAAAAGGCCAGACAGAGCTGTGATATTTGAAGATCAAGCCGAACAGCCCATGGAGGGATGTGCAGACAGACAAAGGGGGAGCAGGGAGATAGTGCTGATAGGGCAAATGCACCGGGAATGGTCACTGTGTTTACCCACTGAGGACAAAGCAAAGGCACCTCGCTCATGTCCGATGGAGAGATCAATTCCTCTGCTTTAAATACAGTGTTGTGCAAAGGTTTGAGTGAGGTGAGGGAAAATAGGTGCTGCTTTAATACTGTAGAGTTGTTTATTTGCTGTGTTGTCCAGGTCATTTCTCTTTATAGCTCATAAAGAGACTAATTCAAGATATATTTGCCCTCATAGAGACAAATAAAGTAATCCTTAACCTTATCCGCACTTATACACAATACTACAACCCTGTTTATTATTAAAACAGTACAACATAAGGATGGGGTTTATGAAAGGAGTGTTTACCAGAGATCCAATGCAATATTTACATTCATACACATTACTTTGATCGTTTTAAACCTACTAAACTGAATAATACAGGTGAAGATACCCTCCCATCTATCACCATTAGGGCCCAAGTCACCAGTGGCTTATCACGGCATCATCGAGTGAAGTTTTATCTGACCAACCAGGTGCTCTCTATAACACTGACCAGCAGCCGCCATCAGCTCCTCTGGCCCCATTCATCGATTTTCAAGATCCAAGCCAATAACCAAAAGGACATCCATCACACCGTAATTGACGTGGCTAATCACCTTTTATAATTGGATGGCTTTCCCTTTAGTCCCTTTTAAAGCAGCACTGCTCCTTTCTAGTCAGTTCTACTCTACCATGTTCTGTTGACACCCGGTTATACTTTTAGGTTATATCGGGACAAAAACGACGATTGGTCATTTTTCCAAAAGCAGGGCCAATTTCTGTTCATAATGTTTGCAAGAGCAAACTAAAATAGAACCCGAATACACATTACAAACAGAAGATGAACTAGTCTGAACATACTAGTCTTTGCTACTTTCCAGTCAGACTTGACAACTAGCCAAAAGCCTTTTTCGTTTTGTGGCCGATAGCACTTTTACACTGACCTTCAGGGCAGTGAAGGCTAATCGCTGCACAGCCTTGTAGACCAAATATGCCCATCTACAGTATGCTCTGCAGCAACTTCTAGTGCTATGTTAAGAGTAATTTGTGTCTCTACCACAATTCATCATCAATAAATAATACAAGTTTAATTTTGTCAAGGCCTGCGGCATGTATTTATTAGCCTGGCATCCAGAATGATACACTGTGTATATTGGGAGATATCAGTCAGGGCAGGTCAAACTCAAACAGATCTGTGCAATCAGAATCGTTTATTTGCGGTCACGTGTTGTTCGTGAGCAGCGTCACGCTTGGATGCGGAAGTTCCTCCATAACAATCTACGGTTGGCCCCCGGGAGAGCCGAATATTTTTTTCTTATCAGCAGTAAATGACCAAAAACACATCGGCAGTAGGTGAATTTTGTGATTCTTGATTCTGTTTTAACATTAATGCAAAACTGCTCATAATGGCACTGACTGCCCTTCGCTGATTGGTTTACTCGGCTTCCTGTTCGCTTGCGTATGTTACGCTGTAGAAATCAAGTTGACGCGGAGTCTTACCAGACTCACAGGTACAGCAGTGAGTCTGGATTTTTCCAGGCTATGTGTTTATATGCTCATAGTGCTCAGTGAGCAAAAGTGTCAATGTCAAACCCTGCTTGCAAGCATTACAAGTGGCCCACACAGTTTCAAAGAGATAAAAGAGTCAAACCTGGTGCCAAGAGAGGACGCCAATCCATTGTGCCATTACTTTAACACATTATTTTGTCAACCCGACAACACTTAGTGCTACTTCAAACATTCCCTCTCTTTGGTGCAGACTTTTCTGCACTCCCTCTTGGCCCCAGGTTTGATTGTCACTCTATTTTTCATTTCCACCTGCCATCACTCCAGGACTTTTGATTCTCCTTGTGTGATTGACACCCGCCAGCAGATAATCTGGAGATGTGATGTGCCGCTTCCACAGCTAACCCTGGGCCAATTCTCTGTTTGTTCTCTCCTCACAGGCTTTCAGTGTGGCGTCCCAGACTGACTCTGGGGCCAACTGCTGAGGGATCACTTTCAGACGCGACACTGGCCTGGACTGACTCTAAAGAATGGGCAAAAGTTATAGCGAAAATAATGTCAAGTGCTAATAATTGCTTTGTTGTGAGAGTTTTTTAACTTTTAAGGCGAACAAAAAGACCCACAACACTGTAGGGCAATCTTGAAGTTTTAGTACAGTTTTATCATTCTTCATCATTATTCTCAGGGTTAAATAAAGCATGTACCGTATTTTTTGGACTATAGGTCGCCCCGGAGTATAAGTCACACCAGCCAAAAAATGCATAATGAAGAAGGAAAAACATATATAAGTCACTCTGGAGTTCAAGTCTCACCAGCCTTGGTAATTACCTGGGCCCGGAGGCGTAACTGTGCCGTTTACAAGCCTCTCCCGGCATCACATTGTTCAAGCGCTCATTTGCGAACTTGTTCCTCTAACTGTGGCTAACCTCCGCTTTTAGCCTGTCCCTCGCAAGTTTCTCGCTCACTCCAAACTTTTTTCTGCTGCTCCAGTACCGTTTTTAAAATTTTCAGTGGTACAGGAGTAGCAGATACCGGTACACAAGCCTAGAGCGCCCTCTAGCGGCTGTAAGTGTGAAGAAACATACGAAACATATGAAATTATATATTTTGATATACAAGTCGCACCCCCAGCCGAAATATGAAGAAAGTGTGACTTATAGTCCGGAATGCTAGTGGCAATAGAACTGTGGGGACCAACAATCTTTAAGATTTATTCCTGAATTAAAAATGGTCTCTGCAAAGCAGCTATTTGCTTATCATACTATTCTCTATATACAATCTATATACAAGATTGTATATAATCCACAATATAGTGGACTATATACAATATGGTCATTGTGTATACTTTTAGGCTTAAACATTTTCTTTTGGTGACCACGGCATTAAGTAAAATAATGTCTCTGCAAGAATAAAACAATGATTCGGATAAACAGAGGCCAGGGCTGGTCAGGAGTTTCCCAAGAGCTCCCTCTGTAGGCGGCAGTGGGAATGACTTGACAATGACTTGAGTGAAATTTCACAGTAAACAATCAAATTCCTCCCCTCTTAACCAGACAGCAGCTTTTAACATTGAGGTCCATCTGTCAAAATACTTAACACTAGTAGTTCACTAAATGTATGTTCGTAAAAATTATTCCTAAGAAATAATACAATATTGACAAACAATTCAACCCATGCGCACGCACACTCGGCCCAGTGATCTTTAACAAAAACACATACTTTTATCTATTCACTCTATTTTTTCTGTGCATTTTGTACCAAGACTTGCTTCTGAAGTTGGTATCACCCTGCATAGACTAACAATTCATCTTCTCTTAGGCCTTGTCGCGGGTGCAGCATCAAGTTTGTACTGCAGCAGCATTGGCAGTCAGGACAATACCTGGTCCTGATAGGCCTCCGCTCACTCTACCTGCTTTTTCTCTCTTCTCTTTTGCTGATAAATAAAAGCGCTGCCGCCTCCCGCGCCCCCTCGTCTGCGCATTTATCAGGAGAGCTGAGCATATATCTCGTCCCATGGCCAATCCCAGTCACTCCGCCCGAGATGAATAACACTGGAGTTCTTAAGGTCAGGGAAATATGGCTACTAAAACTCTCAAAGTGAACGTGACCATTACTATCTCCACAATACAGTCGTCCCATCCTTCAGCCGCTGTCCCTCTAAAATATGGCCCAAAAGAAATACTCGGACATTTTTCATGCAGCGGTGACCCTGCTTCAGCACAGTGTGACTACTCCCATAATACATTTGTTCTAAATAAATTATACAAACATATCACAAATGGGACAGTATGAGGACCAGGACAACACCAGAATTTCAGGACTACACTTTCATATTTTCACTCCTTCATTTTTATTACCATTTCTTGTACAGCTCTAAGAAAAGCACAACAAAATCATGATCCAAACTAGACCATATCCAAACCAATGCCACAAGCCACAAAGACAAAGCTAAATCATTAGAGACTCAAGTTTTATAAAAATTATGGCCAAAAAGAAATATTTACAACACAGAGTTGACCCTGCAGCAACAAGCAGTGGCCGTGTCCTTATGAGAGCAGTCCCCAAAAAATAATTATACATCCCTGTGTTTTAGCAAAACCTTTTCACAACAAAAATGGGTAAGCTGGCACCAATTAACTTCATTACTGTCATTACCCGCATTAAGCTAAATAATTGTTTTTATGCGGTGCTAATTTAATGACTGATAAAAAAGCACCATTTGTTTTTTCTCATCCTTTGGTGCCCTCTAACACCTGTCAGGAAAAAAAATGTTGGCATGGCTACAGTCCATATTTCTGAGTGGATTTTGCATAGGTTAATCCTGGGTTTCACAAGCTCATGCAAATGATGCTGCCGTGGGTACACCTGCTCATTTTAGGGACATTACACTAAATAAATCTGCCTGCTTCTTATTGTTTCTTAAAAGAAAAATCTTAAATGGTTACCTAAGCTAACATCTATTTGTCTTTATTTTCTTTTTCTCGTAATATTAATGTGTATAATGTGATCCTGGCCACATGGGCACACGGCATACATATATGTTCAGACAGCTCGCCTGATTCACTCAAAGTACATTGTATCTACTAGAAAAGGATGCCTTGCAAAGATTCTGCAGCCAATATCTTTCACCTTAACTTCACCCCCTCATGCACCAATGTAAGCTCATGTAAGCTCATAAAATGTTGGTTGACTTTTGTTTTGTTTTACATACATTTTATTTTATTTTATTTTATATAGTGTTTATTTGTTTATTGGTTTATTTGGTAGGGACAGTGCATGTTAATGAACACGCCACACTGGATTGTAGCCTTGGGCTAATTTCCATCCGTTGTCCCCCATGCGCACTCTGAAACCCACACTCATTCATCCTGGCCTATTGTACATGTTTTTAGTGGTAGGGGAATTCGGAGTACCCGGAGGAAACCTACGCAGACACGGAAAGGCCCCGTCCAGGTAGGAATCGAACCCAGACCTTCTAGCTTTGAAGCACGAGCGCTAACCGCTGCGCTACCGTAAGTATGAACAATATAGTGGACATATTGTGCATACTTTTAGGCTTAAACATTTTCTTTTGGTTACCACGGCATTAATCTTTTACATTGTATAATTTAAAATAATGTCTCTCCAAGGATAAAAGAATGATTCGGATACACAGAGGCCAGGGCTGGTCAGGAGTTTGCATAGAGCTCCCTCTACAGGCAGCAGTGGGAATTACTTGATAATGACGAGCGTAATTTGACAGTGAAAAATCAAATTCCTCCCTCTCTTTAACCAGAAAGCCCTTCTAATGTTGTGTTCCAGGCAAACTGGTAACTGGTATCTTTCCCACTTGAAAATTATGACTTACGACCTTAGAGCTTTCCAGGTGAATAAAGTTGTATATAAACGGCTAATGCTACAACAGTTAGCTCATACGATGCTATCGTTTTATGAGAGTTTCTCCAAACCAGAACATGCAACATAACGTTATGTTGAAAGCTGGGACCAAAAGTAACTTTGACTTCACTGATGCAGTGGTTTTCATCTCATACACAAACTCGTAGCAGTCCTGAGGTTTCCGTGTTTACAAGTTGTAATTATCAGTTCGAGTGCCGTTCCAAGGCCTTTTTCCTCGTGATAGGTGGGAAATTTACCTGTTACCTGGAGCGCACCATTGGTTTGCAAAATGAGGAACAGAATTTTCAAAAGTAAACAATCAAGTTCCCTCCTGATTGGACCTGACAGGCTGATTCACAGGATAAGCTCATCTCATTGATCAACGCGGGAAGATACAACACTCTAATTCTTTGCTGAGATCCGGGAAGGAGGGACAAAACATAACATGTAGGCTATATATATTATCACTTTCTTTACAACAAAATGCAAGACCAGGTGGTCGATTTTGCACATTCGAAAACATTTGTAATACATTTAGACTCTCACAAATGTCATAGGACAGTTTAAGACGCAGAATAACTCAGGAAGTACAGATCAGAATCCCTCAGCAGTAGAAGAAAGACGAAAGTGAACATTATTACTCAAACCTGTAGTGTTGTATTTCATTCACCAGTTCTGTTTTAGTCGAGGGAACATTACAACATGGTATAACAAACAAAAAAAAGTGGTTTTGCACGATATGTTTCCTTTAAGCTATAGACAGTAAAAGACTTGTGCGATGTGTCAGAAAGGATTTAAACAAAGCTTGAATAAAGCATATTGTTGGTCCTTTGACTCTCACATTCAGTCACCAAGGGCAACTTTCAGTCGTCCATTCACTTAAGGAAAACGGTTGCACTCCAACTCAAGGTAAGAGCGAAAGTAATACACTAACAGGAAAGAAGAATCCAACTCACAACATACAAATGACAAAGCATTCAATTAAAGCATTTACCACTCTGCCACTGACACACAAATGTAGTCTTTTTCTTACTCAGGCCCTATCCCCTTTCTTTATATCCAGGAGTAGCACAGCAAGGTCACTAGCTGGTGATTCCTTAGGGCCAACATTTGCCATCAAAATCCTGTTTACTCTGAAGCTCCTTAAAGCAATGATTGCAAGGACTTCCACTCAGCAGTTTCATCAGTATAATGTCAGTGAAGGGTGCCTTTAGTATTACAAGTTTTCCATCTAGGCTAATAGACAGCCGTTATGGTTGAAGTATAGCCGCTGCTGACAAACCGTGCTGGTGTTTTCTTGCTTATTCTCATCTTTCACGCATCGCTATTGTCTCTGCAAATACATCTGCTGGGGACAGATTGGGGCATGTATCCTTCAGAGTCCCTGCCTCTCACTCAGTGCAAACAGTGTGTGCATGTATGAGAACAATGACTGGCATCTAGGCGGATATATCTTGCTTCTCTGGAGACGAGGCGCTGACCTTTGATGATGGGAGCGACTGTGATTCCTGGTTCGGAGCGCTGGGCCAACAGAGACTGGGAACAAGGCTTCTACGCATATGCACAATGCTACATCCACGTTTGTACTGTACATCTGGGTGAATGTCTGTCCGCCCCCACGCACTGGCTTTTCATAATTGACTTTAATTCACTGGCTGCAATTCACAGCGAAAAAGCCACTGTTTACCAAATACATTAGTGAACTGAATAGTACTCTTTTTTTATACAATATTAATCTCCATGTGGAATTACTATAGTGGACTACAAAAACAATATAACTGAAGAGCTGATTTACAAAAACAGCTAGGTGTCAATGAAAAAGAAGTGTGGTACAGGGGCTAGATTCTCCTCAGGGTTTTTCCCTTTTTATTGCCGTGCAGCACTGGTTGTTGTAAAAACAAGGTGGTTCGAATTGTGGTTTGATCACGTTCGAGAAGATAATCAAGATAAGCCTACCCCAAGCTGAACCCCTGCCCACAGTTTGAAACCGCTGCATTCGACGCCACCCAGAGACTCATGATTTCTGCGTGAACTAAGCCTGCAATAGCCCTCGCTCTTTGATATCTGCAGGGAGTGACAGATCTGTCCTTTAATGTCCATCTGGCCGGCAGTGGACCCCGCAGTGCCGCCTCAGCCTGCCGAGGCTTTGCCATTTCAGTTCTCCACGCAGAACGCACGTGCCTATTTAAATGGCATCGCGCAGTGCTCCTGCCTTGTGTCCCAGCTGCCACACAGCACTGATTATACACGTATACAAACACAGATGTGTGCTAGGACAACATAGCAGGCTTGTATGTTTGCCTAATCCGATGTGACTAGTTACAAAGGAGAACGTGTTATGGTCCAATTCTCCTCGGTAACAATAGGTCGGCGGGGAATGCGGTGCAGACACAGGTGAGAAGATGAAATATTACTGAGGAGCGAAAGGTCACGCCAATAATAATTAATTGAGTACCGTTTCCAAAGGAGCAATGCTTTTCTCCAATTACTTCCAAAATCAACATTTTTAAATTGAGCTGTCACGCTACCATGTGTTCATTGTCTATTCTTCACTTTTTGTTGGATGAGCTGCGTAAGCAAAATAAGTTCAGAAATATTCAAACATAAATAAATGAATAAATAAAAAACTGTGAAAAAGTCACAAATGGGCCACAAATCGGTTTGTTTGGAACACTTAATGCACTAGAAGTAGTTGGAGAAACCAAAGCTCTTGTTGCATGAAGACACATTTTGTCTTTTGTCAAACATATTTTCAACACAAGTGCCACAAGTTTTTCGACGGATACACACACACACAAATGCACGGATAACATATTGGGCTTATCGACGCCACCTGTTATGAGTCAGAGCACATTCTGCTGCCCAGTTATTATTAGCCAGAACTAAACTAAACTGCTCCCTAATTATCTCTTTCAGGAAAACCAGCAGAGACATTGTGAGGCATGAGTCAAGCGGTGAGTGTTTGGCGGTGTG
Organism: Gobius niger; assembly: GCF_951799975.1. Taxonomy (NCBI): domain Eukaryota; kingdom Metazoa; phylum Chordata; class Actinopteri; order Gobiiformes; family Gobiidae; genus Gobius; species Gobius niger. The sequence goes on along the minus strand of NC_136856.1, from coordinate 18,138,366 downwards.
GGTGGTGCGCGCACTCACTCTGGGGGCACTGCTCGCTGGTACAGTTGAGGGATTGGATGTCGAGCCCCTGACAGTCTTTGCCCCCGGTGCCAGGTGTCGGCTGGGAGCACTCTCTGGTCCTCCACATGGAGCAGTCTGCTCCGCACGCTGACCACTTGCTCCACTCGCTCCAGCCCCCGTCCACTGCAACGTGCCAGAATACAGAAAGTCAATTAGCACAAACGTGTTTTATACAGGATGACAAGTGAACTTCAAGTGAACTCACGGATCAGGTATGCACTACGCCTGCGTTAAAGACAGTGTATAAGGATTTGTGCAGGTATTTGGTAACAATCTCAAACACATCTTTATCACTATCTTACACTTTGTTGGTTAGAAAATGCAATATTGATCTAAAACTGCTGAAACAAAATATCCCGGTAAGCCCCTACTTCCTCCACTCCTCTCCTCTCCTCTTGCTCCCTTTTGCTGCAAAGCTGTTTCAATAAAGATAAAGATAAATAAAAGGCTGTGTGGATGAAGTTTTGTGTACGTACAAGCCAAAGATTTCCTTATATAAAGATCAATTAGAAGTCTAGGTTTTTTGAATGGTTGCTGAGAGGTTAGCGTTGGGTTTGCTCAAAGTGCTGGGATTTTGGGGATCTAGGTCAAATCCTCCAGCTTGGTAGCCCTGAACTACCTATAGCACAAGTTTATAAGTTGCCCCAGCGGCTTTGAAGGATGGGTCAAATGAAGAGGACAGTAAAGTACACCTTAACCACAAAGGTAGTACAGCTTTGGTGACAGTGATGCAGATGGAAGAGCGGGTCGTCTCATGATCCGAAGGTCGGGGGTTCGAATCCCGGCTCCTGCAGTTGCAGACTGTCGTTGTGTCCTTGGGCAAGACACTTCCCCCAGTGCCTATGTGTGAGTGGTTGGTGGTAGTCGGAAGGACCGTTGGTGCAGATGTGAGCAGCCTCGCTTCTGTCAGTCTACCCCCAGGGGAAACTGTGGCTACGTCAGCATGGAGTGAATGAACCCCCCCTCCCTTTCATGTGTGAAGCGCTGTGGGTGTGACTTGTGTCATATGAAAAGCGCTGTACAAATAAGATTACCCTTCCCAGCATGTTTCTACCCTTATAAACTAAAGAGTCGCACCAGCTCATGTCACGTGTCAAATTTCTCACGTGAAACGAGAATCGGCAAATGACTTTGTTTTTATAGTGTGCAGCTAAATCACCTCCTGAAACTCGATAGGGAAAGCATCATAAAGCCATGCAAATGTTAGGTGCACATACTCGATCCACATGTAACCACAGCACATTTGAAAGTGCGCAGGGAAGTCCGACTGCCTGTGTTTCGCGTGCTTTTGCTTATTTTGGACATGGAAATCAGATGAAGCGATACCTCACCAACACAACAAGCAGGATGTCAAGTAATCCTGCGGTCTACCGAAAAAGTCAGGTAGATTACGGCACATTTGTTGCAATACAATGCGCCCACGCGTGCTCAATGCATACTACCTGCTGTGTATTTCAATATGAGCCACAATGCTACTGATATTACTCGGCAAAAAGAAACAAATAGTCATTATTGCGGGTCTATAGTTCAAGCATTGCTCCATATCAGCATGAGGAAAATGGAAATTGGCCGGTAATAGTTTTGGTTCCCCGCTGTACGACAAACTAGAGCCGAAGAGGCCATTGTGAGAAGGTGGGGGTAATTTGGCGCTGTGGCCCGGGAGGAGGCAGTGGCTCGGAGTGATATTGAGAGCGACACAGCGCCAAGCCTGGGGAAGGTTACCATAGGGCTAATGGGAAAAAGAGCTGTAATGAGCTCTCATGGGGGAAAAATGCCACTGTCTCGCACTTTCTCCGTCCCAAATGTAAAGGTGGTGGCTGGGGTGGAGATGTGGAAAAGACCATCTCAAAGTGCATATATGGCTCGGTGACAGTTACTGACCCCAGGCGGCATAAAGCTTTGCGCTCATTAATCCGGGCAATAAAGAGGTCAAAGGGCGTGGCCTCTGGAGGTGCAGGTCAGACCCATCACCGGTGTAAAAAAAACAAACATTCAATAGAGTCAATATCCTCAGGTGGGGTCCCTGTACTATTTAGGTTGCAAGCTCCAACAAAGAAGTCATGGGAAAAATAATGTTGTTCATGGGCCAAAGAAGGAACGATGAGCATTTGGTGTATGGTGGATTTCTTTGCTTATATCTGTACGTACAATACAGTTTAGGTCGGGCTTGGTTTGAAGTTAAAATGATAGACTGTCGTGACATTTAAGGGTGGGTCAAATGCAGATCACTGATTTCTTTACAGACAAAAAAAAACGAATACTAATCACTGCACCTGGGGAAAAATGATCATTTCCTGCGGTCACCCAAGAAGAGAAGAGGCCAACGGTGAGAGAACTGAATTGTGGTCAAATCTTTTCTGTTGTTGTGAAGAATGGCCCAGGTGCACAGACTCCTCCGGTGCGGGAGAATGCGTTTAGTGTGTGCAGGGATGCTGACACAGCGCGGGGCTTCTCTGCAGTCGGATCCATTTGGCAGAGAGAGCAGAACCAATCAGATAATTGTCCTTGTTTGGCATTGAGTGGACCCATCCGTGGGCCAGTGGGCTGATTATCCAGGCTGGGAATGAGAATGATTGAATAGTAAATTACGTCGTAATGAATATATTATGTCGGCCCTCGGTTTATCCACACTAAATGTGAAACAAAGAGCTGAGAACAACGCCTGCCCTGATGAGGTGATGAAATTCTTCCTTTGAATCTTACCACAAGGCAAGACTAATGCCCATGCAAATAACCTTTTCAGACAGGGAGAGAGGGAAACCACACGGCTCATGTGGAGCAAAAAACAGCAAAAAAGAAATGTATATGGAATCAGAGTGCTTCATAATAATAATAACAACGAAAATAAATAAGAAAAGAGGTCTGAAAGCTTCCTGAACCCACTGTGGCTCATACAAACAAAATAATAGGCCTGTTTTTCTTATACGTTATTTGTTTTTTCTTATACCTGACCCATTTTCTTTATCCACAAAAAACATTTATGTACAAACACCATGGTGCTTAATAAATCCCTAGAAAGAAGTTATTAACGTCACAGCAAAAAGCCCTGCAGTCCATTTTCAATCAGGCGTCACAACAGGTTTCAGGTCAGCCAGGTCTGTTATAAGAACAGCCGGACAAAGGCCCTGTGGCAGGTCTCCGTTTGGACAAGGCAGCTAAAAGGTGCACGGCTATAGGCAGCAGGAGGGAGGCCAGTGTTTGAGGCCGGAGACTTCAAAATCACAATGGCCGCTGACTGCCTTTGCCTGAGATCATTGGACGCCCATGGTTTCTGCGTCCTTGAGGGGAGAAATGATGGAGACAAGCACCACCGAGATCAGCAGGAAGCCTCTGCTCCTTGTTCCTTTTCCACACGTGTGTGCACAGTCGGTGACCGGCGTGGCAGAACAAAATTGGAAAAAGGTATTTTGCAAAAACCTAAAAAAAAAATGCAGACCTTTATAATAGCCATGTTGTTCAATATAACATGCAGATCACAGGGCATAGAATGTGAGCAGAAACATTTCAGAGAAGGCTGAAATATGAACTGATAATGAATAACTGATAATGCCGTAATGAATGGTCCCTAAAGACGCTGCAAAAAGCATTTCAGTTTTGAGATTATCATGAAATATTACCTTGGACTTGGGATACGTCAAGCTACAAGTTTCTGTCATGACCCAGACATGCAGGGTGTGGTGTTAAAGGAGGCATATGTGATATGCACAATTTTGAAGGTAGTTAGAAAAACTGGTGTAGGCAGAAAGCATCAGACTATTGTTTTGGGGCTCTCAATATTCTGCAATGAAAATGCATTATGCAAATAATAATGTAACTGAAAAAGGTGCCATTATGCACACAGTTAGCAAGCTGGCTACTCGGGGGCTCCATTCAGATTCAGAATGTTGTGGCCTGTTCAATGTAGAGCTACTTTTAGTAGTAGAAATGTATTGTCCCCGTGGGGAAATTCATTTGCAGTGAGTGGAAATACACAAGTTCAACAGTGACCACAGCAGACAAATCCAAACATTGGCAACATACAAAAAACCTCAGTTTGAATTATGTTAAAATTGTTATCTACATTCCTTAAAAACCTTCTCTGACAGACCAGCTGTGCAGAATAATAAAAAAAAAAGAAAAAAAAAGAAAAAAAATATATATATAAAAAAAATAAATTAAAAAAAATAATCACTCTTATATTAACCATCAAACCTTCTGAATGACCCAGATGTTGTCAGGTATGTCAACCCATGTCTGATGTCAAAGCCTGGTTAAAAATCATTATTAAATGCACAGGCTTTTTCGAGATTGTACTAAAGAAAATAATTAGCGTGAAACATTAGCATCCAAGCTAAATGCAAAACAAAATAAGTTTTGTGATTTTTGTGGGATATGCATCTGGTGGCCACAAAACCTCCTCAGTCTTTTGACATGTTACTGATGGAGAAAGCACATCAATTACGGCATCAACATACAGCCAAACATTTGCATTTGCAGCATCAGGTTTAAACAGAAATACAGTTGATTTCTGCTGTATTTCATTCTCTACACACATTGGATAAATTTTGATGTTTTACCTCTTTTTGCAATATACGGCAGAGAGATATGGACATTGTCTCATATCGGCACGGGGGGAGCTTTCAAGACGATCAATAAATGGACTGATTGCTTGTGTTGACTAAGCAACAAGAATGAACTCAAATGAAAGACAGAACATATTAAGAGTGCCCAGACAAATGCTAAGTACATGTTGTGAAGCCAGACTCTCACCAGATGGACAGCGAAGTATTTTTCTCTGTCATTTCCAAGCCGTTATTTATATCTCCAAGCTCAGAAATGTGTCTCTATAATAATCACACATTTCTCAAAGATACACAAATGCTCCTTCAGAGAGCGGAGCCTACAGCGCAGACAGTAAACATAAGGATGCTATTTGGATGAGGACATGATGTACAAGCGCACGCACAGACTGTTTGCACAAATAGAGCAGCCCCGAGTCTGTTTAATCTCCATTCTCGAGAGTGCTTTGGCAAGCCCCAGGGATCAATACATTAGTTAAATTATTAAGGTTAAAGTTAGAGATTACCCCAGCACATATCTGCAAGTTATTGCTGTTTGCCACATTTATCAGTGTTGTGTTAAAACCAGTTATTTCCTGACTAGGTTGTGGTTTGCTGAAAATGTTGGCATTAGCTTCGGGGCGCTTCTTTTTATTGGCAGCAAAATGTCTGCTATCACAATCAATGGGAAGATGAGGACAGCAGTCTGCTTTTCGGCGGGTGCTTGAGTGGTCTTTCAATGCAGGAGAGTGAGGAGAAACTGAGATAAGCCGGTGGATAGTTGGACTGTTGACTGTCTCTGCTTTGAGCCCCAGACCTTAGCTGCCGCCTCCTCCACAGCTCCCTGTGTCTGTCTCAGCATGGAGCCCATCTGATCCACCACACAGGCCCCGCCAACTCTCATTAAACACGCTGAGAGTTACAGAGGAACCTCGTGCTTCACACTTTTCTGACAAGGGGTGCCTACTTTAGGCACAGAAGAACTTAGAATTGTGAACATTCTGCATGGTCTTGGAAAGTTTTTTCAGCTCACATTCACAATAGGAAACAGATGGTAACTCGGTAAGATAATCTATGGATGCCACTGTTCACTGTAGAGAACAAGTAACTAATATTCTGTGTAATGAATCTAGGCTAGGCATGGGGAGCCACTTCTGGAAGATCATGCGTCTGATTTGCCACCACTATATACAGCAGATACTAATTTAATATTCATTACAGATAAAAACTACTCATTTTTATGTTCAGTGCAGCTCCAAAATTTAAAGAAATCAAAAGAAACCACTTAATGAAGCCACGTAAAACCAAGTTTCGGCATCGTAATTCTAATCAGTTCAATCTCTTATTTATCTGAAGTGTTCATTCAGCTGACAGCGTCAGTTCCAAAGGACAGACCAAGCAACTCTAAAGGCAATAAATGCACAAAACCCATCTGTGGCACATTATTCTGAATCCAAAGTAGCAAAACAAAGTGTATTTCGTGAGATCCTTTTCAAGTTCATTAGCTCAATGCACAAGAGAGCAAATAGTCAACAAAGAATCCTGCTCTAGATAATTAATGAACTCTTGAAACAAGACCAGCATTAAATCATGCAATTTTCAGAAGTGCTTCAGAAACAAAGGCTCAGTGGAGGAAAAAAACGCTCTCAAGGCTAATATAAAAAGAACACCATGGCCTCTGAATCTAAATGTCCAACAATTGTGTAACCCCCGTTACAAAAACGGCATTGATAACCAGTGTTTGGAATAACGCCGTTTAAAAGAACGGCGTTAGGTAACGGCGTTATTTTTTCAGTAACGGAGTAATCTAATTCATTACTCTCCTCGTCGTTACAACGCCGTTATCGTTACTGGGTAAACAAAGTGGCACGTTACAATTGGGCTGAATGAAGCGCCGCGGTGTCAGCATGGGGAGAGCAGTGGAGAGGGTGGGCGGAGTCTGACGGAGCAGAACACGCACATCTGACTGTCCGTGCAGAGTACTGCATCGCGCTCTCTGCTCCATAAACTACTTGTGTCCCCGACCCGCGGCTTGTCATCCCCACAGCGCGGTGCAGCCGCAGGGGAGAATCAAGTTGGTGATCATTGATCAGTAGTGTTGGAACTTATTTTTAACCCAAAGACGCAGTGGACGCGGTGGAGACACGTCTTTCTCCCTCTCTCTCTCAGCGCCTTTCTTCTTCCTCTCTCCCCGCTCTCCGCTCCATAGAACAGTGCAAGGCCACTAACCTTCTGGGGCATGTAAACTTATATTTGCTGTCGATTGTTTCACGGAGAGACATCATGCTTGTGCGTAAAGTCTGCCCTGATCGTTGGCACATGTTACTCTTGTTCCTCCCCATTCTCTTTGAATACGGCCATATTCCTACATTAATAAAACAGCGGCGCAAATACAATACCACTCAGTCACAGGGGCCTCCCCCACTCACCCCCCATTCAGTTCATTCAGTTACTATGAACATCTTTGAACATCTTTGAACACCTGTCTGTTCTAACCATTTCAATTGACTTGTGAAAACAGCAACAACAAAAAAACAAAATTCTTTGACATATAGCAACACAAATAGTTACTTTCCCTGGTAACGAGTTACTTTTATTATAGAGTAATTCAGTTACTAACTCAGTTACTTTTTGGAACAAGTAGTGAGTAACTATAACTAATTACTTTTTAAAAGTAACGTTCCCAACACTGTTGATAACACAGGACAACGCCTGATGATAAATAAGCCACTAAGTTAAGTTATGCTCTATTGATTCCCGTAGGGAAATTTGTTCTCTGCATTTGACCCATTCTCAAAGCCGCTGGGGCGACCTGTAGGAGCAGACGATGGCTCAAAATCACCCATGCTGAAGAATAAACACATGCAAACTCCACACAGAAAGGTCCGTCCGGCTGGGAATCGAACCCGAGACCTTCTTGTTGTGAAGCACAAACGCTAACCCCTCTGCCACCATTCCACCTAACTATATATCTATAAATAACTATCCATAAATAAGTTAAATATGAACTAAAAACAGGCAAATACATAAATAATGGTTGCAAAAATAATTCATAGAATTTACAATTTAACTTTTAAAAATGTATCGTCCATCCATCTATTTTCTTCTGCTTTATCCAGGGCCGGGTCACAGAGGTCTGAGCAGAGATGTCCAGACTTCCCGATCCACACACTCGAAAATTCATTGTAAACAATTACATCTCTTGTTTAGAACAGGTGCATAAGAGAAGGCACATAAAGGCCAAAAGAAGAACAGGAAAAAATCTCTTGCACACAAAATGCAACAGGAAACATTTATTTCCTGTTTGGATAGTTGACAAAGAGAAAGTTTGTCTTTTGTCTTGGGCAAAGCCTTTACATTTCCAAGATGTGGATAAACAGAGCATTCGTAAACGCATTTGGCAATTGGAGAAAGAGACATATGAGAGAGAAACAGCAGCGGACAAAGCACAGATTTGCTCCTCTTCTTCACATGTGCCAGGTAAACAAACACATGCAAGGACCAGAGCAGCATCCCACGGGAGCAAAAGACCCAGCAGAGCCTGGTTAACAACCAGAGCCAGCATAAAGATACACAGGAGAGAAGGCCGGCTCACAGCCAAAGGAGTCCACCTGCATCCCCGTCTGACGTCACTGTGCATGCAGGAAGTTCGGGGATAAAGGGCATTTTTGACCCAGCCTGTCATTTCAGTGACTTCAATACGTCCTTCAATAGGTCTACTATTTTAGGAGGACTACTTTTTGAGCGTAAGGTGAGAGAGATCCTCTTCACTAGGGACCGACCGACATGAATTTTTGGGGTTCGATACTGATACTGATAAGAAGAGGGTTGGCAGGGCCGATAGCCGACATACAGTACAGGTTGGTGCATAGGGCTGATTTATTCATATTTAGAGGGAGCTTGTTTGAAAGATAAAAAGCACCAGAATCCACACAAAAACAGGTAAGTCTCTATCTCTTATGGTGCCAAAATTATTCGCAAAAGTCTTATAACATAAAATATATAAAATGTGTACAAACTGTTTCTCCACTCCCCTGAGGCAGAGAAAGTTGTGGGTGGACTCATTTTAAAGCTCTGACTGGGCTTTCGATTCCAGAGATGTCGGTCGAAATTGTAAAATACCCAAATATCGGTCCAATATATCGGTATGGCCCTACTTCTTACCACCTTCAAATCTTTTTGCAGTAACGGACCGCACTGGCTTACTTTCGCCTCTGTTTAGAACCCTTATCACTACAGTGCCGAGTCATTTGAGGGGTTTAGAGTGATTCAATGTGGTTTCTTCAGGTCCACAATAGTGTCTCTGAGCCTTTTGGGACTGGAAACACATCATTTCAGACAACACAGCAGTGAACTTTGCTCTCAGCTTGGGCCTGTGGCAGGAGTCAGCAGCTGGGGCTCGGGATATTCTCTGAGGTGTAACAGCCCAGTGCAGCCGAACAACAGCACTGATCGAGGTGCGGAGGGGTCACATGGCAGTGAAGATTCATCAAGGGGGAAAAGGAGGGGTTTCTATGCCTTTCCAAAACGTATTTACAGGACGCATGTGATTTCTGTCACAACACAAAGGCTGAAATTACACACATTCTCCTTGTGGGGCAGAGGTAGAGAGTGGAGGGAGGAGTCTGCTCTAACAATAGCAGCTCAGAGTGACATTAATCTCTGTAAGCTCCAGGAGGTCACTATTAGGTTTTACTGTATGGGAATGTCAAGCGTCCCAGGACACCCCTCTCATTCTATCACTGTGATTTCAAGTGCTAATATTCCATATTCATTTCAATAGTGTCTTGATGAAGAGTGCATTTGCCCTGCCATCGCCTGTTAACATGGCCTACTGGGCCATGTTAATTACAATCATGCATGACATCCAGAGATGTTTGTACATGGGAGATGTGCAACACAACACTCTGATTTACTGAGGAAGATAACCTCTGTTTTCGGCTGCAGAGGCTGTCACGGATAGGGTTGGGTTTCCCTTCGAGAGAGGGAGCTTTCTTGCGGTCAGCAGGAGGCAGGCCACATATGAGCAGAGAAAGCTTTGCTAATTTAGCTACAGCACTGTTTGTTTGCTTTGTCCCTCCGATTCTAGTTCCTTCTCTCTGATTCTTTGCTGCTCGTCTCTCCGCCTGTTCTCAGTCCTATCTAGGCCTCTATCAGGGGCTAATGCGCGACTGCAAATGAAGCAGCTTGACTTCCATCTCAGGCTACCAGAGATCAATAAGTGTTGCTCACTATCAGGCAGGACACTCTGCCTGGTGCAGGAGGGAGACTGGGGACGGCAAATGAAACACACTTAAAGCTTAACACATAACACAGCGCTCAGGCAGTCATATCTCAGCTTTTATGGCCTGTATTTACAGCAGAGCCAGGGCTACAACTGCAGCAGTTTTTCCAACACAGTGCGATGGCAGGAACATGTCTCTTAAACTGGACAGGTCTCTGAATTCAATGGTTCTGACTAGATTAGAAAAAATGTGAACAAAGCTGGATGACCATAAATCACATTAAGCATGAGGCTGATTGCGAAGAATAATAGGCTCAGGTGATGCAGTGAAAGTGGCTGAAACCACACAAGCATTACACTATGAGAGGACCAAGAGGTGTAGCACAGAAGCGCAATAAAACAAAGATGAGGATGACTTCTGAATGCAACAAATGCAGAAGGGAAGCCACACAAAGCCAAGCTCTATGAGACAGATGGGCGCCTGCAGTTACCTGGACAAGTGGCCACACAGGCACTTTTCTGGACGTTCTGCCCCTCACAGGACGTGCCTCCGTTCAGGGGCGTGGGGTTGGTACAGCTGCGGCTCCTCTTCTGCCAGCCCCGCCCACACACCGCACTGCAGGACGACCAGGTAGTCCACGTGGACCAGCCGCCGTTTACTGTGAGAGGAGCACCCGACATAGAGGAGTGAGGGGTGAGGAGGGAGGGACAGAGTAGCAAGAATTACCTGACATGCATCAAAGACAGCAATAATCACCAATGCTGTTGCACTCTTTGATTCCGCCCTGACCAACATGAAAGCAAAGTAAGCCATTTCCCATTATCCACATTAAGTGACATCCAACTGCACAGAAAAGCAAAGCCTTTAAAGCTATCGGACAAAAAGAAACAAATCTTCCAGAGCCAAACTGATTTCTGTAGTGAACTTGAACCAACGCAGCAAACAACACAATCTTTCAAATCTTTCAGAGCTCAAAGCGATCAGACACAAGACAAATCCAATATTTTTCTAATACTGGCCTAGTTTTTATGGTACGAGAAACCACATTACTGAAGTAACTTGATCTGTTGTGTTTACATTCACATCAGAAATCTAACGTGAAATCTGAGTTTCTGTTTTTGAACTATTGGCTCACCCCTGCCTTCTGCCATCATCATCAATCAGTTCCTTCTGCAGCTCTAGGTGGAGCGGATTGATGATGATTGCGCTCTCCATATTTGGATTTGGAGTCAAGGGGTCCATGTGACACCACACCTCCTGTATAACTCGGTGGATATGGCACAGCAGAGAGACAAATGTTAGTCTGGTTTGTTGATCTTTCTCAAACTATTCGTTATCTCTTTAGTAATAGCGATTTCGGCACATTGGATTTAAAACAGAAAACAACACATTCGGCTCCTTTTTTACAACTTAAGTTAATCGTCTTTCAGCATTTCCTATAATGCAAATCTGATACTATTTAAATGCTACTTCAATAACTCCAGAAATCCGATTAAAATCAGATTTATGGTCTGGAGGTAATCATAGCAACTGACAAGTCAAATGTCTGGTTCAGCAAAACAATGTAAGGATAGCAGAAAAAAGCCTTTCACATATGGTGTATATCAAAACATAATACAAGCTTTCTCTCACTCTGTAAACCCCTCACATAACAGTAAACTTATGCTTATTTTCAGCACATTGTTACTCCATTCTCCATCATGCGCGGTTTCTCATTTAAGTTGGTTCAGTCCTTTCCTTTACATGCTTCCTTTGTAATTTCCACTTCACTTTTTCAGAACTTGTCGTGGCTGAATCATTTCCTTGGCCCCTCTATGCGATTGATTGGCCGCCACTGTGAGGTAAATTGCTAGGCAGCTCGGCCCCTGATTACCTCTTAGAAGCGGGCGTGGAGCACACCAGCCAACCGTTAAAATGCATCCCTGGCCCCCTGTTGAACCTCTTTAAAAATGAGGTTATTATGGTTCAACACGGCTCAGATCAGTCAGTTTGCAGGATTCGAATGATAGCAAAAGTTCTCCAACTTGTAACAACATGGCCATTACAGTTGTATTGACCAGCGCCTTTAACTGGAACAAAAGTCCACGAGAGAAACTTTTCACACCAAGTACCGCCTCATAAAATATTTGACCTTCCAAGTATCACAGAGGCAAGATCAAAATCAAATCAGGACTGAACCAAGCCTATAACAACCAAATAATCCAAGTCTGAACCAGAAATAAGCACGACTTAACATAGATAAACTATCAAAAAATGTAATCAATAATAATCGCAGAAGTCTCTCAGATTGAGAACCACTGCATTAGATCTTACTCGTTGGATTGACTGAAAGTTATGTGTTATTCGCGGTACCCAAGAAGCTGTTAGTTGGTTGTCAGAGTCCTTAAGGAGTAGGTGCATAATGTGCCACATTAGATCAACACATTATGTTTGTGACCACTCACCGTAAAAACTGCTCATGCCTGAGTTGGCAATGACATTTATCGACAGCTTAGATGTTGCAGCTCCTTTGTATATTTACATCATAGTTCCATTAATATAACAGTGATATTAATGAAGGCGACGCAATGATTATCTCCTCGCCTATAGACGCTTTCTGTGTAGTCGATGTGTGAATTCTTTGTGTGCCATCTTACGCTGTCCCTTTATCAGGCGCTCCCTGGTGGTTTCATCTTTCTGTGCGGAGACTTAGCCACATACTAATATATGCAAATATGTAATGGCCGTGCGCACAAAGCCCTTCGTGATTTAAAAAATAATGCTGTTTCCCTGCATTTTAATAAAGGTCAGTCTATTTATCAAACCAAGTCGTTATTTACACACAGGCAGTTAAATCACTTTCTTCACTGATATCGAAGTGATTTGTAAAAGGGCAGACAGGGAGTGAGCAGAGATTACAGGCTGATTTGGAAGTTTTTTAAAGTTTACTCAGTGATGCTTTAAGTTGAAAAAATGATAAAGTAGCTCCTCCTAAACTCAATAATGATAAAGTGAGCAGGATACTTCATGCTGACTTCAGCTACTAGTGCCGCATAATCAAATAAACAAAGACAAATAAACATTTTTTTTTTTTTAGGAAAGTAGCTTAACTTTACAGCAGCCATATTCAAAACTGTTTCCATAATTACCATGTTACTACACCTTGTGAATCATGCCATTTCAATTCTATTGCTACACTATTACTCTGCTGTAAAGTAATGCAAAGCACTACCAGAGAGTATTATAACAGGATTCAAATGTGCAAGTAGTGGACTGCGATTGTTCTTTCAATATAGTGTTACTTAGGGGCAGGCGATATTAACCAAAATTAATATCTTGATTTTTCAATATCTCGATATCGATATTCAGACGATATTTTTGCACTCGTTCAAAGACATGTGTGCAATCTTGCGAAGAAGGTCTTGCTGGCCTTTTTTCTTTTTTTAAAAATAATGTACCTTCTATGAAACAGCACGTGTGTCCCTCTTTTCTGCTGGATTGTGGGCGGGGCAAACAGCCACCTGTGGCTGTGAGGCCACAGGTGCAACTCTGATAAAATCATAGACATAGAATAGACTCCGTCTCCTCACTCCTCCATGTTTGCCATAATAACTACGTTCAGGAGGAAATCATGGCGGATTTACAGATTCCTCCTAACCTGCTGTGATGGAGCATGTTCTTACGGAAACCAGCCTGGTTTCTTTCATTGCTAGTAACCCAGCATTATCACAGGAGAAATATCTAGGTGTAGCAAGTTCCAAAAAATTAGAAACCAGGCTTTCAGTTGCTTAAAATGTGCGGAAAGTGCAATGCTAACTAATAGAAAACTAGCTTGTTTTGGCGCCCACATATGGAGGTACTGCAGAACAATGTCGGCCTAGCGTCATGGTCTTAAACCAGTGCAACCAGCGGCCATTGGATGAAATACAGAACTAAACGAGGCTCAGAGGGAAAAACAAATGATGCTTGGATTATTTCATTTATTGATCTTCTGCCCCCGTTTCATCTCTCCTCGAAGTTCGCGCAACAACGAAAGCTCTTCACACGAACACGCTTCAACCTTTTATGTGAACACTGACACTAGAAGGAGCGACATAGCACAGGTACGACTTTGTGGCTGTAATGCAGTTGGCAGTGCAGCATAGCCGACTATCCTGTAGCTGCAGCAGAAACGTCGTGATTTGTGTAAAGATAAAGATAGTAGAAGATAAAAATACAGTCAAACAAACGCCTGCAGTATTAAACTTGCTAAACACAGATCTTTAGTGTTACAGTTTAGGTTATTTAGTTTTATACTTGCGTCATCTCTATAAAGGTTTGGAGGGTTGAATTCTACAATTTATGATGATAATACACGATATTCCCAATTTTGCATATCGTCCAAACAACAATTAAGATATTATCGCCCTAGCCTGGGAACCAGACTCACGGCTCTACGAGCGATTGAGTCTGGTCACCGCAGCGTCAATTCCTTTTCCCACAGCGGTAAGTTGTACAGGTGAGTTAAACAGGAAACGGAGTCTACCAATCAGCGAAGGGCAGGCGTCTGCTGTTGATATGGTGTTATTATCGGTTTTCGCATTAATATTGACACAGAATTATGAATCACAAAACTCACCTACTGTCAATGAATTTTTTGGTAATTCACCGCCGATTGGAGACACGCTCTTTCTCTCTCTCGTGCGCCGTTTTTAGATTGGTATTGAGTGCTCATGAACACCGCAAATAAATGAATCTGATTGCACCCGCACGTTTTCATTTTTCTGATGCCGCCAACTGGGGCGGGGTGTCCAGACTGATCCCCCGCTGTATAGAAAAATATAGAGAGGAATCATTCTGGTCTCACCAGGCTAATATCGCCCACCTCTACTGTTACTCAGATCTTTAACATTGACGACCTTCCTGACGCAACCAGCCACATTAGAGACAAGCAAGCTTCGAGCAAGGTTCAAACCACCAACACACTGCCATTTATCCTGCTTAGAGTAAAAATACCTCCAACCCTGACAGTGATAATGTGGCTAAACAGTGAAACAGCGTGTACCCGCAACATGAATTAATTATTTACTGGCATGTCTTTTCAAATCAAGAAAAGGCCCCTCATTAGCCCTGGGGCACGTCACCAGATCGTCAGGACCCGAGAGGGAAGCGTTTGTCTCTTACCATAGATGAGGACGGTGGCTGACGTGCTCTTGCGGCGAGCCACGATGTTTTTGGCCACACATGTGTAGTTGCCCGTGTCCGCCAGCCGGGCCTTTTTGATGACGAGATTATGGTCCACCGTAATGAAAAAATTGGTGTCGCTGACTGGGTCAATCACATCCTCGTTTCTCTGCCACTCCACCTGAAAAGGTTTTTTCAAAAGGTCAAAATTCACTGACAAGGAATGAAAAAAGACGGATTCAATATAGCTCTATTTAGTGTTTGTGTTTGTAATCATTAGCTAAAGCAGAGAAGAAAAACTACAGGAATAAGCCTTTAAGCGCCACCTGCTTATTTATGCGTGTTTTGATTCACAACTCAGCTATTTGCCCAGAGCTGGAAACCCCAAAGAGACAATTTATGTTGCCAGTGGGAATACTGTATATCTCAACAACATGAAGCTTCGAGCAATCACCTTTTGGTACAGATATAAGGACAGACACCATTAAATTAAAAGAAAAAAAAAACAGTTTTGAGGGAAACATAGTAAAGTAAACACTGATTATCAAAGACTGGGAGAACTACATTAACTGTCTGTAACCAAAGTGTTAAAGAGGGAAAACCCTATTCCCAAGATCCCAATTTACACAAGGCTGGACCAACCCATTAAAACTGCACAAAGTTTATTTTCTGTGTTTTTTTTGTTATTTTTACAGTTGGTTAATTGGATAGCATATTAAAGACCAGCTGTTGAAAAGGCTTTGTCAGGTTTGCCGAAACAAAGTTGGAACTTGGGAACATTTCTTTAAGATTTCCATATTTATAAGTCATGTTACTTCTTTTACTTGTTATAGTTTGGGGATTGGAGTTGAGAGTCGTGTTGTTGGCCGTTATAGGGTTACTAAGGCCCCATGGATTCTATAACATCTCCATGTCCCAAACAGAGCTGTAGTCCGCAAAGGCTCGGTGTGCTAGCTGTTGAAACAGTAACTTTGCAGAATGACTGTGACCTCTACAGAAGCCATAACTGATGTTTTGGTGTACTTTGAGATTGGCTTGCTTGTTTTCCTGCTCTGGCTTGACCCAGTGCCGTCAGGAGAGTAGCTAGAGTGCTACTGAATTGTTGTTGCTTTCGCTGCCTATTGCAATTCCTCGTATAATTGGGCTCTCCTCCTCTTGTGCGCCACTTTTACAATTGTTTGACTTTTGATCTTGGGTTGCCCCCCCACCCCACGCCTATTTCTTCCTGTCCAGACAATGGAAGAGGAGTGATTGGCTGGTATGCTGCCAATCTAACCAGACGTAGGTAGAGCAACTCAAATATTTACGCTAAGTGAGAGAAAAAAACATTCTCTGGGAAAATTGTACTTGAATACTGAGTAACTGAGAAAATTTAGAAAACCAGCCATTTCTTCAAACGAGATACAAGAAAGGTTTGTCACAGTTCTCTCGGTACAGCTGCAGTTTTTGCCTTTCTCTGTGAACTGCATTTGTGGTTTCTGTGTTCCACGTTGACTTACTGGATACTTTTGTACGTCTTTGCTGTGTTTTTGTGAGGTTCGGTGGCGTTTATTTTTACTGCAGAGAGTCCATAATGGTCCTGAAGAAAGCAGCTTTTTAAAAGTAAACAGCTAGGATTAGCTAAACCCATTTGAGACCTACAAATTTCTTCTTCTGATACACTGAAGAGGCACCAAAAGCCCCCACACCTGCATTACAAAGGAGGCGTCAAAAGAGGAGCTACAGGAAACCCGGGTGAGACTCTATTGTTCTGCCTAATGGACGTTCACCGGAAAATATAACAGATTAACTTCTAAGCTCCTGCCAGAAGATGGTGAAAGACTGTTGTAGAGCGGCGGGAGCTGCGCAGGAGGTGGTGGAGCTGACCAGTGCAGGACACCACGCTCTGAAACCGGGACAAACCCAGGAGGCGGTGCACAGTTTCAGAGGTTCGGAGGAGCACTGAAGGCAACCAAGCAGATTCCTCCGATCTCCTGCTGGTCAGGTTGGCCCACAATGGCAGCGCGGCTCAGTTGCAGCGGCTCAGGACTAACACCTAGTCACAATTTCGTTGTACAGTTGTACAATGACAAAAAAAGCACTTACTTACTTAAAACTATGAGAACAAATTTTCACATAAAGCTTTTGTTCCTTAAGTAGAAGTAAATAGTCCTGTGTGATGCCACTGCTTCCAAGTGTGTCAGGGTGGTTGGTCATGCTGTCTCTTGTGTGGTTATCGGACAAGGTGGCGTCGAGATGCGACAATAGGATAGAGACCAGACATGCCCAGCGTAAGTTCAGTCACCCGGACACTAAAACACCCCCGACTTAGATACACTCAGACAGACGTGACGGCACAAAGATAGAAGACGGGAAGAAAGCGGCACAAATAGAGACATTAATTATGAATAGGCCTTTAGAGATGCCAAATGTGGAGTGAAGCGGCTCCTAGGCTTTTGTGACTGACGCGACGAGCCAATGTGATACGCCGCTTCACGGAGATGTAGGAGAGATAATAAATCAATAAAGGGAAATAATTAGAGCTGTAATTCATCCTGGAGCTGCGCGGAGCTCCTGAAAGTGGCTTTGCTCTTTGTCCCCCGGTAGAGAAAAGAGTAAGTGGATGCTGGATTTAAAGGGCTATAAATATGGGGTGTATGCGGGCGTCACCTCGGCCTGTGGCACTCCCTCAGGGGGATGGCAGCGCAGCAACACCTCCTGGTCCAATGCCACCTCTTTACCCTGCGGCTCCTCCTCAAAGTTCTTCCTCAGATCTGGTGGGAAAGGTGAAAAAACAATTACAGGCAAAAAATATGAGTGTGAAATGTGTCATGTTTACATATGTTTTCTCTAAAGACATAATAAATGAAAAAAAAAATCCTGAAAATAGCTGTTGTCAGATCTAAGAGAAGAAAAAAGTTTTGTGCACTTGGGTGTATACTCAATGCCATAGCCTACTGACAATGAACAATACCCAGCTCTGACTAAATTTCAGGAAAAACAGGACAGAAAAAGCAGCCGACATTGTCACCAGTTTGAACAACACAAATGTTTGGTCATATACTGTATCAAACCATCCGGCAAGTTTTAAAAGCAAGACTTCTAAATCCTGGCTTGTTGATCTTTCTAAATTTCCCCACTGCCGATATGTGGCAGGAGCCCGCTCTGGCTCTGCATGTTGCACTCCAGTTGGTCCCCTAAGCCACGCAGGGATCAGTGGCACCGACCACGCTTATTACTGCCTTCCTGCTTGGTTCAGAGATGCTTGTCTGCAGCCAGAGGGGCTCGGTATCAAGTAAAAGCAATTGCATTAGCCCGCATCCCTCTTTTCCCCCCTATCCTTCCCTCCCGCCTACCCCCACGCTCTCTCGTCCAGCATCCTCCAGCCTTCCATCTGTATAAGAGCTTGGAGCGGCCACACCAAAACAAAGCCCTGAGGCGGCTGGACAAGAGCTGCCGCAAAGCCTGGCTGCCTGCGCTGGGCCTCGCATTTCGTCTCATTGAACACTCTCACTGCATCAAGCACTGCCATATATATTCGCTGGTAATCCCGGCTATGAATTACGCCGCTAAAAACTGCTACAGCCCATTTCCTTCGAGGGCAAATCCATGGCGCCCCATACCTGATGAGTTAGCTGAGGTTAGCGCAAATGATACATTATAGCGCTTGCAAGGGACGGAGGGCAAGTGCAAGTGAAATATTTTTTAACCAGATGCCTGTCCTGTCCGATCAAAACGACGCAACATTAAGACAAACAGAGCGTTTCATGACATTCAATTTAATTACACGCGATAAGACGCGACTGCAGGGAAGTAAAGATCCAGCTGTCCTCGGAGGCAACGGCAGAGCGTTCTGGGAAAGTTTGTCGAGTACATACTGTATACACCATTATGAAAAAGCTTGAGCATGTCCTTTTACATCAAACTGACATCGCCACGCTCTCAAACAAGTTCGGGTAATGAGTGTGTTTTCTTGTGCTTGCCAGACACTGCTTCGTTCAGCCACGTCTCAAGTTATGCATATTTATATGAGAATTAATAGGCACAATGCGCTAAAATACGCCAATGTAAAATAGCTTCTTTTTTTTTTCAAATAAAGCTTCTGAGGCTGCGGCTGGGGGATGCGTCTGTGTTCCCAAGACAGATTTATGATAGCCGTGCGGTAATAAATTTCAGATCAGTTTTTATTCCACTGACTTTCATCGGGATCATTGCTGATACAGTGCATCCAGTGAATAATACGCTCATGAATACTCAAATTTAGAGTTCCACTTTTTTTCTCCAACTGTTGCCTTGAGGAGATGCATTACTCTTGTACCCTGCGCTGGGCCTGACATTTGCTCTCGTAAGTAGAACTGTAATCACGGTGATAGACTGTGGCGCATCCAATCAAAAGAGCCCAGGGGCTAATTGGTAAATCAGAGTTGGATTGTCACGCGCTAAAACAACATGTGTGTGAAAGATTTTATACGGTGGTCGTGCTTCATTATAATAAAAAACTACTGTTGCCAGGCATAGGTTATGTTTCATTTGTGCACGTGAAAAATTCTCTTGCCCTTTGGGTGATGTCATGTGAAAAGCGCTATACATACAAGATTCCCCATCTGCCTGTCAAAAGTGCAGTCCAGCTTTACCCAAATCTAAAAGGCCAAAAGGCCCGATTGCTTTTTGCTGCGTTTTCATCACTTAATTTTTGACACATTTTTGTCACTTTTTCATCACTTTTTTGTAATTTTTCTGTTACTCTTTTGTGTTTTTTTTGTCGTTGTTTTCCTCACATATTATTACTACTTATTCATCCTTGTTATTTTGACACTTTTTTCAAGAGGCTTTTAGATTTCAGTAAAGCCAAACTGGAGAAAATGTGCTCGGTTCTTTGTGTTTGTGTGTGTGCGTGTATATGTTTTGTGTGATTGGTTGATTGGCCTTTGGTTGGGGAGGAGGGTGGGTGGTTTTTTACATGCAGTTAATTTCTAAGAAATGTGACACACTATACTTACAATCTTGCAACTGTATGTCGGGTTATACTAAAAAAGTACATAAAAAAGTAAATAAAGTTTAAAAAAAAAGAAAAAAGAAAATGTGCTTGGTTCAGGTGCCTTGTGTGGCCCTGTCCACACCTACATAACGTATTTTTCGCACAATTAGGCGCACCTGATTATAAAAAGCATTATCAATGATAATGTTCATTTTCATAAGTAAGGCGCACCGGAATACAAGGCGCATTAATTAAAGCTGGTTTACCTGTAAACAAAGGCACGATGCATTACAAATGAAATTGATACATAGGGCGCACTGGGATATGAGGCGCACTGTTAAAAATAAAGGCATTTATGTGTGCCTTATAGTGTGAAAAATATGGTAGATACTTTTGTAAATACAGATATTTGTCTGCGTTTGGGCCTTCTGGCCACACGCATCCAGATAGATGACATCATTACTTTGGATACTTTTGTAAACGCTGTATTCACCTTATTCCGGAGGCTCGCGTGGGCGGCGCCATGAATTGTGCCCGCCCCCTTTCTCCTATGTGTTAACATAGGGCTGGAGAAGTCCACATAAAATCAGTTTATGAGGACTGTTGGTGCAAATGAACATTGGCCATTTTACACAAATCAATCGACTAAACATCAGATTTGAGCGGAGAATATTTTCCCTCGTTCTCCGTTAAAATGAACGGGCTTCGTGCTCGACCGGAAGTGTCAGGACAACGGAAGTGCCGAGACAACGCAAAAAGTGGCAAAAGTGGGCGGAATAAGGTGAATAGGTACAGACGGCATCTCTGGAATCATCCATATATGGTCATGTTTAGGGGGAAAACCATTTGGAGTAAATTCTAAACTTTGTCTAATTATTCAAAAACTGCTTTAACAAATGCTGAACTATAAATATAGTTTCCTACTAAATAAAGATACAAAGACATGGGGAGGGGCAAAGCGGTTCAACAGCCCATAGATTCATAGATAACAGCGAATGCTAACATGGTGCTTCATGTTAGCATCGTGCTAATGCTAACGCTAGCTAATGCTGGATACAACTGCCGTTTTTCGCTTCTACTGAACAATCTGCTGTGAATAAACATCCATATGAACCCGGTTTAGACTTGATTTCATTTATATGTGATAAATAAGTTCATATTTCACCAGAAAATGGCTAAAAGGACTATAAAGACTCCCAAAATATTCTGTTTCCCCCCCGGCGAAACCATGCCCCCTTCTATGATGCGATGCCGTCTGTATAAATGGAGCGGTGTGGTCAGAAAATCTGAATACTTTTTTCTCCAAGCTGAGCGTATCCATGGCAACATTATTAGTGTGACCAATAACTGAGCCCATGGAGATGGAACGTTGCGTCATCAGTTCTGCAAACAATGTATGGTGTGGACTGAGACGGTTTTGTATAGGGTTGAAGAAAAGTCTGCGTTTCTGGAGAGATCAGGATAAGTGTGGACATGGCCTTAACCAAGTGCATTTTCTCCAGTTCAGCTTTACCAAAAATCAGAATCAGAAGATCTAAACAGATCTTTTCCCTTGCGCCGTTGCAACCTTTTTTGGCATTTCTTCTCATTGCTTTTTTCGTCACACATTTTTGTCACTTTTTTGTTATTCTTCGGTTGCTTTTTCGCGTTTTTGGCCCTTTGTCGTCATATTTTTTTCACTCTTTTGTTGTGTTTTCATCCTCGTTCTCGTCTCATTTTTGTTGCCATTTTGAGACTTTGTTTTCCAAGAAGCTTTTAGATTTGGGCAAAACCAAACTGCTCGGTCCAAGTGGGGGTTAAGAGGTAGTAAAAGTAGCCTTACGTACAAAAATCAAAGTATATGAAATTGCATTGTACTTACAAGCAATCCGGATGTAGGCTTTTTGACTCTTCTGGGTTCCTGTGGTGCTCCAGGCCACGCACTGACACCAGTACTCATCCAGCCCAAACACCTTCTCCACCTGCTGTCTGGTGATCTCTATCGTCACCTGCATCACCGGCAGCACTGCAAACACCATACAAGGACACTCGTTAAGAAGGGGGCGTATAAAATGTGAAAAAAATAAAATAAAATCACATGAAATATATCCTTGAGTCGAGCTGAATTGTGGCATTTATTTTGTATCTCAGACTAATGTGGCAGGAAAAACAAGCACAGGGCCATGATCATCCATAAACAGAGGATTCTTGTTGTTAAGTGGGGAAAATGAGAAGATCGTCTCGCGGCTATCCTCGCTGCAATTTGGTAGGCGTTAAAAAAAAACAGCAGCAGCAGCAATTGGAGAGTAACAAGGCAAATACTGGAGAAAAATACCCATTTTGACCCGCTTTCTTATCCCCGAGTGGAGGAGTTCACAATCGGCGATGTGTTGATATAAGTAGCACCAAAACAGCAAAACAGTATCGCTTGTCAAGATAAAGACAATGCAGAATTGTGACTCTGTTCATTTCTCAGACGTCAAAACAATAAATTCGAGAAGCATTCTTTTCTTCCATCCTGGTTTTTTTCACCTGTTATCCGGAGGTATTTTTTGATACATTGAACTGTACCATTCAATCAAAATGCAAATATTATTATTATATGCAGATTACATTTGTATTTTGTTTTACCCCCTTAACCCCCACCTGAACCGAGCACATTTTTTCCAGTTCAGCTTCATCCAAATCTAAAAGCTTCTTGAAAAAAAAAAAAAAAAGGGCCAGAAAAGCAACAATAACACAATAAAAAACACGACTTAAAGGAATAGGCCACCGTTTTTACATACTGAGATATGTTCTTACCTCACTTTAGACGTGTTAATATATCCCCGTCTGGTCTTTGTCCGTGCGCTCTGCCAGGCAAACGGAGCACATACGCAGCCTCTCCCACATGTCACATAGCTCCGAAAAAGCTCA
Source organism: Gobius niger (assembly GCF_951799975.1). Taxonomy (NCBI): domain Eukaryota; kingdom Metazoa; phylum Chordata; class Actinopteri; order Gobiiformes; family Gobiidae; genus Gobius; species Gobius niger. The sequence goes on along the minus strand of NC_136856.1, from coordinate 18,115,549 downwards.
CGATAGAAGCTACCAAGCTCTTCCACGTGTTCCCTATTTAAATAAAGTTACGTGAAGTGTTTTCATGCGAAGTATATTTACACAGAAATGTAACGTGTCGATTTTATAAGCAAATAAAAAGGGGGACTATATTGTGAGGCGTAATGATACGAGGAGTAAAACGTCCGCGCAGTAACTCCTAAAGACTTCCCCCGCTCACTTCCGTCAATAACCTTTAGGAGTTACTGCGCGGACGTTTTGCTCCTCGTATCATTACGCCTCACAATATAGTCCCCCTTTTTATCTGCTTATAAAATCGACATGTTACATTTCTGTGTAAATATACTTTGCATGAAAACACTTCACGTAACTTTATTTAAATAGGGAACACGTGGAAGAGCTTGGTAGCTTCTATCGTGAGCTTTTTTGGAGCTATGTGACATGTGGGAGAGGCTGCGTATGTGTGAGCGCACGGACAAAGACCAGACGGGGATATATTAACACGTCTAAAGTGAGGTAAGAACATATTTTAGTATGTAAAAACGGTGGCCTATTCCTTTAAGAGTGACAAAAAGGCACAAAAAAGAACCGAAAAAAACGTAATGAAAACAGGGGGAAAATGCATTAAAAGGAGGCCACAAAAAAGCCACAAGGAACGTGACAAAAAACGCAACACAAAAGTGACGTAAACGTGGCGAAAACGCAAGGAAAGCAACACAGATGTGACGAAAATGTGAAGGAAACGGAAAACAAATATGCCACAAAAAAGCGACAAGGAACGTGACAAAAAAGTGACAATGAGTGATGAAAATGCAATGAAAAAGCAACGAAAACGCAACAAAAACACACAAAAAAAATTCTTAAAAAATTCACAATCAGTTTTACAGGTCTTAGCTTTCAAATGAGGTGTTAAACTGCCCAAACTCTCCAGTTGAGAAGCTTTTAGATTTGGGTATAGCCAAACTGGAGAATGTGCTCGGTTCAGGCGGGGGCTAACTGGTTAACTGAAGGAAGTCCTTATGTCTCATTTGTCTTTCTCTAGGAACCAGAAAAAGTGAACCTTCAGTATTTTACAGTCACGGAGAACACATGTCTAAGTACTGTATATTTTAGTTGCGATGGAGTGCCGCTTCTCAACAACCATTTACATAAAAGCACTTTGTGACACTCTCCCACTCCCCTCCAACACTTGATACGTCTGTAGTGATCATTTCAGTGACTGGGTGAAGCCAACTCAAGCCTGACTAAGTGCCACCTATCAGGCCATCAAACCTATACAGCAATTACCTACAGAACTGTCAAGGTATTCATCAAGCCGGAATAGGATTCTTCTGCATTTCAAACAATTGTGGGGGCAAAGTACTGAACGCGCTTGTCGGAAACGACAAGAGAGCTGAGTGGCCTGACCGCCAGCAGGCATGAGGCAGTAAGTGACGGAGAGGAGGGTCACTGGCTGACTTTTTGGTGCATTAGGGTCTAAATGTGGAGGATTTGGCTGTATGTGTAGAGCATGTGCAGAGACTCCAGCCCCGGAGCAACACCGCGAGCATCAACAACATCCTGCCTTGTGATAGAAACATGTGCTCTGACATTATAAACAAACTGAGACACAGAGGAGAAAACTGAATGTATATGTTAGCGTAGTCTGTGCACAAAATAAAATTCAATCCCCGACTAACATTAAAGAGACTATACGGAGTTTAAGTACTAGTTAAGTACTAAGTTTAAGTATTTTCCTCCCCCTACATGTTCCAGCAAGGTCCTGTGTAGAATGAGCTCAGACCTTCACCACAACTGCCTCTAAAATCCCTCAAAAACTCACTTCGGGTCCAAATTGCCATCATGCACAAGCTTCATACAGAACCTGCAGTTACGTGTAAGACCTGAGGTGGCAGTAGTGAGCATAAAATGACTAACTTGCATAGTCCCTTTAAGAGATTTTCTTAGGTACCGTATTTTCCGGACTAAAAGTCACACTTTTTTTTATAGTTTGGCTGGGGTGCGTCTTATACTGAGGAGCGACTAATGTGTGATTTTTTTTTCCCTTTTTTTGATTCAAATATATAATTTCACAGGCTGCTAGAGGGCACTGCAGGCTAAGCTGGCAGCAGAAAGAAAGTTTGGACTAAGCGAGAAACTTGTGAGGGATTGGCGAAAAGCGGAGGTTACTCTTACCTCAATGAAGAAAACAAAAGCTAGTCACGGGCTAAAAGCTAGATGGCCACAGAGAAGAACAAGTTCGCAAATGAGAGCGTGAAAAACGTGCTGCCGGGAGAGGCTTGTCAACAGTGCAGTTACGCCTCCGTGCCCAGGTCGTTGCCAGGGCGATTGTTCAGAAGTGACACCGAGGATGAAGATTTCAATGGATTTATTGATTTGGAGTGAGATGGAGAGTTTGGTATGTTCTTTATGCTATAGTTATCTGAACTGTTTTTGTGACGCTAGCATTTAGTTTGTTGTTTATGCTTCATGTAGCTAACCATCACTGTGCTACACTAGCATGTCGTACACCTATTCAGCCTGTCATTACGCGATTTTTGGCTTGTGCGTCCTATACTCCAGAGCGACTTACAGTCCAGAAAATATGGTAGTTCTTTATTCACTTAACATCACAAAAATAAAGGCTTCTGTCTGCCACATAGGTATGCAGGCTGGTTTATTAATCCATAAATCAGTAAATAACAAACAATAAATAAGATAATTAAAGCCATTAATGTTTTGTAATAATAATGATGTCCAGTTTTTATGACGAAAAGTGAGAACATGTATTTGTATGAATAAAGAGGAGACACTGTACATGATGGGACCCAGTTCATAAACAAACCACGTGTTTCTCATGTGTGAGTCAGTGAGAGCTCAGAGCATTACAGTACTGTGTAATGTGACTGAGCGGCTGCATGGTGCCTTTGTACAGCTGCAGGGCGTGTGGTGGGTAGGGGGGTAAAGAGCGGGACAGTCTGTATCTACACCCCACAGTAAAGTTAATGGGAGGGTGGATCTTGAGGAACCTCACAGACAAGAACAATGACAACATTTGATGACCCCAATTTATGGTGAGCCCTCAGCAGTTTAGCCATGCGCAATCACTTTGAGAAGAGATTTGAATGCAAAGCCGAGAATAAGCCGTGTTCAGCGCTTCACTCTGCGCCTTCTTACAGTAGAAATGCATTTGATTAATGCAAACCTTCTGACTCTGTGCGAGAGACTGTGAAGAATAAAGATCAGTATGAAGATGCAAGGCATGAACAATAGCAACTCGGAGGTGAGAAATCCAAAGAAGAGCAATTTAAAGCTCTGCTTGGCCACATAATTGCATTCCGTTTCCTTATCTATTCCTGTCTCCATAATTACCTGCTTTCTGTGTCTGACACCTTCCAGTTACACCGCTGTGAGTCACTGTCCAATTTCACTCCAATTAATAAGTAGGACACAGCTTATCACTTTAGGAACAAAATGGGACCATTCTTATGCAGTCAATAATTACTGGACGAGCCTCTGTTTACTGTTGTTTTGCCAGTACCCGAGCTGCAGTTAGTAAAATAAACATAACTTTGACAATGTCATTCAGTAACACAGAAAAGACACACCACTCTCATTAAGACTGGAGCTTGAGGGACTCACTGCAGCTCTGAATCTTGAAAGTGAACATGTACACGTCAAAAAAATAAAACGCATCATAACTCCACACAGAGAAATGTGAAGGTTTTATTGAGTGGTAATGTGGCAGACACCACACAAGTTTAAGCTTTTGCTGGAACCCTGCTGAGTTTATTTATATGTGATTACACTCTGGAGCTTCACCAGGCCTCGCTCACTGACCAAACTATATTATTAGGCTAGACTAGAGCGTTGTGGGGGATAATGATGGACTAACAACAAAACATGGACGATTGAAGACAGAAAACGAGTGAAATTCAGCCAAAAACTGCTTTTTATCTGTGGGTGATGGGGGGCAAATATAAGTATAATAGACTGCAGAAGATCGAGGATCAAACATACAAACAACTCAGCCAATTAATGGATTAGAAAAACAAATATTAAATTACCCTGCCTTACCTTTTTGTATACAGAGAATAAACATTTCCCTCCATATCTACGGCTTAGAATCTTGTTTAGGGAATGATTGTAATATAATACATTTCTCTGGCAGTTATTTAGGGGCTTGGTGTCATAGCTGGACAGTGAGCTTGTGCGTGGGTACATCGGCTCCCCTCTTGACCCGACAGGGGCTCAACAAGCGCGGGGCAAACATCATTGGACTCTATCCCGGCACCAGTCGATATTGGGCTCGTCTTGGGAGCCGGACTTTATTTTTCTTTCGGAGCGCTCTTGTTTTCGTCGGCGCTGACCTCAATTCCATAGGGGTCATTTGCTTATCAAAGGCACAAACTGGAGCCTGTGGGTCCCTGGCTGTGTGTGCATTGTGACCGAGGAAATTCAATTAGGGACATCCCTGCTGTGTGTGGTCCGGACTCATCAGTGGATATAGCGGGATTAAGGCCCAGCCACTCCACACAACGGGGCGAATTCACCGATTCAAGGGAGAGGGTTCACAATGGTTGAGGAGAGACATCATAGATAAAAGCTTTCACCAATGTGCGGCCAGATCGTTCCGGCAACAGATCCAAAGCAAACTCTTGAGTGTTTTATTTTCTCCTTCCTTTGTTCCAGATAGCATCAGCAGCAACTCAAGTTCCCGTCTTTGCTTTCAGGGAACCTAAAAGCATGCTTTCTCTTAACAAATATTTCAGACTTTGACACAGGTTTGCAGGTCAGAACTGCTTAAAAGCAATATCAATACAAAAAAAATATCTCGTGAATTACAAAAGCTTTAACTTAGTGGATTTACCCATTCATTTCCCCAGGGTGTTGTGAAGAAATAATCACATTTCATATATTTTAATCAAGTGCACACCTGAAAATACAGCAAAAAACATTTCTGTTACTAAAGGTGTTTTTTTTAATTAATGCATTGATTTTACTTCAAGCAGGAATTTTCTTTTTCATTTTCAAGTGTCCTGCACGTCACGACAATACCACTTTTCTGGCTTGTACATTATAGCTTCTAAATGGCTACTGTGTATCTGCAAACTCCTTAGCAGACAGCAAATATTTCATGAAGTAGTTTATTTGCCCAGATTAGAATTAGTTGAAGCACAAGCTCAGCCCTGTGGTTTCCGACACCCTGTAGTGACATTTCATGAATTAAAAAATGCAAAGTTAACCCCAAGGGGAGGAATAAAGGGCACGACTGCTTTATCATAGACTCCAGCGCAGACTTCAATTACCATGTAAAGCAGTGCGATGATGGGTGGCCCGTGCCCGCTGACACGGAGGGCCGTTGGTGCCATAAGAGCCTGTCCCTAACAAGGATAGTGCGGCCTTCTGAGTGACGCATGGCTCTATTAAACAGCGAGGGGAGGAGAAAGCGGCAGTACAGTGCATTCAGGGCGCTCCGTAAGGTTGGGGCTTAAGTCAGTGGGACGGCGTTCTGGGTCAAGGCTCTGCCCGCGGACAGGAGCAGCTTTTCAAGAGCTTCTTTTGATTGAGCTGTCCATTTTCCACTATGAATGTACGCAGCTGAAGGCCCCCGCCGATGCTCTGAATGTCGCTACAGATTATTCATGGCTGACAAACAGTGGTGCACTACCTGCCCCAATCAATCCAGTCTGGTTCAGTCCAATGCCACTCCAAGGAGACTGAGGTGGGGCTGCATGTCAGAGGGTGAAGAGGCTCACCGCAGAAGACTGTAGACGCTCTAAAGCTGGAGGTACACTTGACAGCGTTTAAATGTGGCATTTGACATTGAAATGAGAAGTCCCTGCAAAGAAAGTCTCGATCTATGCAGCAATAGAAGGGTCAGTACAATCTAAAATGTATTTAAAAGGCCAAGTTTTGTCACCTATTTTCAAAGCGTGACATAGGACGCTATTGATGCTAAAGCAGTACAGTGTTCCCTTGTTTATCACGGGGGGGTTATAGCGAGGGACCACTGTACGAAGTAACTCATGCCCCTAGAGGCCATAAGCGCAACTGCAGATGTCGTAGCAAGTTGCGATTTTTTAACTTATCATTAATTGTCTGTGGGAGTAAATACTACACTGACAGAAAAGGTGAAGGGAGAGAGGGATATTGTACATCCAATTACACAATGGAATTTTTTTTTTTTCACACAAACTTGGCTGTAAATACTGTTTAAGTGGTGCTAGCCCGCAGTTAGCTTTGCCCACTAGCTGGCAAGCTTCTTCTTTGTGATTCTATTTAATTGTTTGTAGGAATACATCTATGAGCACTAGCCAGCGACTAGCGATACTGGTATTGGATATCAGAGCCGATACTGAAAAAAAAAAAACGATATCGGGCATTGGCTACAGATATCCGATACTGACCCGATACCAGTGTTGGCTCTCAACACCTTAAAAACATAACTTTTACCACCTAAATCTAAGTGAATATGGGCATGCTGCATATCATTGGAAAACTAAGAACCAGGAGAATCCGCAAACCTCCGCAAAGGCATTTTTAATTGCCGCGCTAACAAAAACTAATCAAGGCTGAGACAGAGACTAACATAGAAATACTCTAACATATATCTAACATATTTGTAATGATCAGATCACTTCATGTGAGTTGTTTATATTAATGTAACCTAAAGCCTGTCATATACCCAAGGATATTTAGTGTAGAAATCCAGTCCAGTGATCTTTGTTAAATGTTTATCCAAGAGTTTATCAATAGATATATCCTAACTGGTAATTTATCTATAAGATCAGGACAATAAAATATGACTTTATTGATCTTAAAATGGAGAAAAGAGTCAAAAGGCAAAAGTGGAAACCTACGCAGACATGGGCAGCACATGCAAACTCCACACTGAGAGGACCCGGGATCTTTTTGTTTAGTAATTCTTTCCCATTTTACAATACACTGTTTTTAAACAAATTAAACCTAATCCAAATGTACTAAAACTACTGTCACTAAAAGTGATGAAAAATTCTATCAAGTAACAAAGCACATACAACTCATTACAACCCACTTCTAAACAGAAGAGGAAAATGTTTTGGGTAAAAATAATTTGAGCTGCGTGGTAGTAATGAGTAATGAGCACGCGCCTCTGAATGCCCCAGGGGAGTGCGATCTTCACTCAACAAGAAATTTCACTCCAGCATTTGTCAGTGCTACAACACCCAGGTAGGCAGGTGCATGCAGGATGTCACAACAGCATCCATACGATCTTCCAAATTGCGTTTTTTTTAGTCACAAGGGTGTTCACAGGTTTGTGATGTGATAATGAATTGTGGGTAAAAAGCTTCATATCTTGGTTTAAAGCTTGTGTGCGTGTGTTGAGGGGGGGGAGCAACCAGGAGGCATCCGAAAAGATGCCCGAGCCACCTCAGCTGGCCCCTCTCGACGTGAAGGAGCAGCAGCTCTTCTCCGAGCAACTCCCGGGTGACTGAGCTCTTTACCCTTGTCTTTAATGAGACAAACATCTTTCAGATCAGTTCATTTCAAAATCTGTCTTAGACCTAATTTGCTGAGAGGTCCACCATTTGAAAAAAAAAATCATTAATTTGTGATTTTTACCCTCTGAATTATGTCAAAACTATCGGCTGTAATGAATACAAATGGCTAAAACAAAGGTCAAGACTGCTTTGCCAAGTAAATTTAGTGCAGAAATCACTTGTGGTCCCTGCTCTGCTGTTTTGCTGTTTATATGTTCTTTCAGTTTGTGTAAAACTGTAAAAAACAGACGGCTCTTTCAACAAATAAGATTCTGTTCAAACTGTTCACATCAAAAGCTGATTCAGTCATTAACATTAAGTCACTGCATAAGATTCAAAGATGACTCAAACATGCAGGAATGTGATCTCAGAATTGTTTTGATTAGATCACATTGAGACCTGCTAAAAAGCTCTAAAAAGTCACTTTTGCATAACATCCCCCAATTAGGGTTCCATTGCACGTTTTGTATCTGGTCATCAGCCGACGTGGAGCAATCACTTGTGATTAGATCAAATGGACATTAATTCAAAGCAATGGATTTCTATTTGCACTGTCCCCTTCTGTAATTAGCTTGTGAAACCTTTCCTTTAATGGCATTCATGCATTAACACTAACAGGGGAAGGCAGCAGCGTGATTTAGCCCATTGCCCTCAACTGAAATGCCCCGAGCATAATTACTCTGCATCCAATATCCTCCTCAACCTGTGATGGGCAAGAGCGGGATGTTCCCAGTCTTTGGGATAGGGACAGACGGCACTCCTTTATCTCCCGTGCACACCTTGTCCCGGTTCAAATTGAGGAGACATGAAGAGGTGCAAGGCCTTAAGCACTTCTAGCTTCCATTACACCATAGGCAGAGAGGGAAGATCTGATATAGCACATGAAAGCTGTGATCCATGTGCACTGGCATATTTCGCACTCCCCTGTTTGACATCGCCTTGGGCACCGGGGTAAATAAGGAAAAGTTGCTCCGGGTTGTGGCTCTCACATGTGGATGGAAAGTGAGGTGTGCCCCGACAGAAAACAGGACACCCCCATCACTTATTTCATGATTGGTCAGCCCCTGTTTAACAATCCTGATCAAACATAGAAGATTAAAAAGAAATTACAGAAACTCAACAAAAGGTGCACAGGTGCATTCTAATAAGAAAAACAAAAACAATATTCGGTAAACAGCCAGAGGAAGCATAGAGGCAACAGAGCTCTATTTACAATCTAGTCTTATTTCAAAACCTCAAAAGTCTTACATGAGAATTTCAGGAAATCAGTCTCCAAAAGTGGAAAACAAAGCAGTTTGAGCTCTTAGCCATGTTATAATGCTATATCAACTAATCCTGCATATTTAGCCAGTCTCCCTCGAGCCCACACCCCGCTACACGTCACAGAGTAATCCATGAAGCTTCACTTTCCCCAAACTATTTCTGATCCTGTCCTGTCTCTTCTCTGCACAGAATTAAAGTTGGACCAGTGGTTTCCCTTTTCAAGGCAGCAAGGTTTGGGAAGGTTTGCGCCCTCTGCTCCTATAGGGTCAATTTCAACACACTTCATTTAATGTTGCATCACAAAAAAAATACTGAGGCTAAGGTGTCCTGAATAAAGCCTGATGTATGTGCCACTCTACTCAAATCCTGCATAAATGAAGAAGATTATGTTAGGAAGTGCATCTGGCGTAAAAAACCTACGTCAAATCATTTTCCAAATTACTGCACACAAAGGAGCAGGTGGTTTGCAGCGACAACCCCAAAAAAGAAAAACGAAATATTATTCATGAAAGAGAATAAATTATAGGTCTGCAAATGATGTCTGGCAGAGTGAAAAGTCACTCCTGGTTAAAGAATGTTGGAAAGAAGACTGCTGCTTTTCCGAATCTGTATCTCTCAGAAAAATCTCCTACTTTTACACCAAAAGCAGACAGGAATGACACAGCAGCTGATACCGAGCAGTTGCCACAGAGCGGAGAGAAAGCAAAGCCAGTGAGAGAAAGTTTTAAAAGTAGAAAGTATACGTTAGAACAATAATACCTGCAGAAAGTGTCTAAATCCCTATTCTAATCTGTTTTAATCCATGGATTACCTGAGCCGTCACATGTGACTGACTCTACATGGTTCTCCTCCTGCTCGGAGCGTGCATAGTCCACAATTTACCAGTAATGTGAGACACAGGGGGATGAGGCGCTACACAGCAAACATGGATTGAAGACTTAAATATTAATTTCTTTGTTCAAAAGAAATGCTGCATTCATAATTACTGCAGTTCTGCAACATAGACGGGGGATTTCATAAATAACCTGGAGCTGAGAGCTAAGACAACGGCACGTAATTTAACAAGTAGAAATTTACTTCAGTCTGTGAAGCAATAAGTGTTCACTAAAACCCTCTCTGTCAAAAAATCTGCCTGTCCACGAAAAAACATCAAGATGAACAAAATAAATTGTCTGACGTGCACATTGATGTGTGGGATACAACTAGGTTTGGTTATCCTCCACCTCGATCATTCATCCAGTGCCATTTAAGTCCCATGTGATTTGTGCATCACCCGGGTGAGGCTAGAAGGCCCCTGTGTGATGTTTGCATGTTGTCCCAGTGTCTGCATAGGTTTCCTCCGGTTTCCCCTACCACTAAAAACATGTACAATCGGTTAATCCTGCAGCCAGGTGTTTCTGAACTTTAGCCTGGCTCCACATAGGGCGATGGGTCCCCGAGCACCTGCCCATGCTGGCTGCCCACTGCTCCTGCATGTCGTCCCAGCGGCATTGAGGATGGGTCAAATGCAGAGACCGAATTTCCTTATGGGGATTAATAAAGTATAACTTATTTAGCCCCTTTCCCTTGGCTGGGCTTTCCCGCACTGACACACCCTGTCAGTTCAGGCGTGTAACTAGATTTTCTAACTTTCTTCCAACTAATTGCCATGGGGCTATTACAGCATCTGGGAGACTAAACTAAGCTAAACTACAGAAAGTAAAGCTTGGTACAGCATGAGTAAAGATTAGCTGACAATGAACACAGCAGTGAAGTCACCAGTGCGACCCTGGTTGTGCTGTGTTTAAAGAAGTATATGTCAACATACATTATATGTAATCATACATTGTGCATAGACATGTGTAGCCTGATTTCAGACAGTCATTCCAAGAAAAACTATGCCATTTAATATACTGTGCCTACTGAATCCTGAAACACATTTTTAAGGTTTATGGGGGCCATATTGGACTCCATCTTTGTTTATAGTATGCTTTATGAAATATTAAACACAAATCCTTTCACCTTTGCTTGTTGACTCTACCATAAGTATGTAAAGTCAAAGCAAATGCACAAACAAATGATCGGAGACACGCGAAAACCAATGATAAAAACTGACAGAGAGAGAGGAAAAAAAAAAAAATTGACAATTTGAGTGGACACCCGGTAATTTTTAAATAATGGCTTATGGAGACGATATATGCCACATTTCATGCTTGTTTCATGCACTGTAGTGGACATCAGTGGACAGTAGAACAATCATCTAAATGTTTTGAGATGTGCAAGTCCTCTTAAGTATTAGTATTCAAAAATATGTGAAGAAAGGGGGTGTATTATGGTAGAGCAGCACCTCTTTCACTTCCAACTTTCACACACTGCCTAGATTTCAGATGGGTGGTGAAATCGCCCCAAAGCAAATGAATGGGGATGTATGATTGTCTGTCGATGTGTGCAAATGTCCGATGTCTAGCTCGCCCTAAAGCCCTTAGTTGATGTGATTGTCTCAAACCACCCATAACTCCAAGACAGAAGAAGAATGGTTGAAAAATAACACGGGACGAACTACTTTTAGTTGATAAATATTGATACACACACAGCCCCCGGTTATTTTTCTGGCCACTTGGAAAGTTATCAAATTTAAACAGACCATGACATTAATTGAACTCAAATCTTTGTTCAGTTTGGAAGTAGAATTTAAATGAAATATTGAAAGAATACCTCTTTACCCTGTGTTTCTCCAAAGACACGACAACAGAAAGCAATGGATGTCCCAGGAACATTCTTAAACAAGGTGAGTGTTTCAATTATTAATATGGATTTCAGAAATTCCTTGCGGCTGCTCCGTGATGGCTGCAAGAGCTGCTTTAGCTATTGTCCACACGGCTCATTACACACCAGGAAAAAGCTTTCGAAAACATCATTCTCTTTGGCCCTGTTTTTGTGGAGGACAATAGCGACTGCACATTTCTAAAGGCGTGGAGTGGCGATTGACTTTTGTTTTATTTCATGAAATGCGTGCCAGCCACTGTACAGCAGCCTCTGACCTCAAAATCAAACTATGCGAGCCCAAAGCCTATTCAAAGTACGGTCACTAGTGCACATTCACAGTGTACAATATCCAGCTTTAAGTGCCTAGTTATAAAGGCAGCATCCCACCTGCCGCTCGCCGCTCCTAAAACATCAATTCATATGAAGATTGAAGGTGTTTTCTGGCTCCTATGGCACAAAGTAGTCTTTTCAACAGAGAAATGTGACTGTACGGGACGCCCCGCAGCTGCCACTTTAAGCAGCGCTGCCCAATTTTGTTGTTATACCAAATCTGCTGCCTGTTTTCAAAGCCCGCTACCTCATACGCAGCAGTAAAATAGCCACTTTCTCTGGACATTAAATAAAACGCTGTATAAATGTGTAGCTTAGCCCAAAGTTCTCTCTGTGAAGTAATCTCTCTGCCTCATCCCTTTATAATGTAAATATTTCCATATTTCCCACACCTCTCCAACTTGTTTCTTTCGGTGTCTGATGCTAGGACTAGAACTACACTATTGTCCTTGAAAGTATAATGTTTTGTGCTTTGTTCTTCTATGTTACCTGCCCAAGGACAACAAATAAGAGCTAGGGTTTTTGCAATAATCTAGCAGAGTAGACAAAAGTTATACGTCTTTCACTAAATACTGTTAGTTATACAGTATTTAGTGAAAGACGTATAACTTTTGTCTACTCTGCTAGATTATTGCAAGCAGAGTAGACAAAAGCTAACCCTAACCCTAACCCTAACCCTTGCTTTCACAAACATAATCTGGTATATTCACACTGTCCATAAGCTGTCCGTGAAAAGTGAATGAATGAATAAGTAAATAAAGCAGAGTGGCTGAGTGGGGTCTTTCTATGTGCAGTTTGCAGCTTCTGTCTGGGTGCTCTGGTTTTCCCCTTTCAACCCACAGCATGCACAATAGGCTAATGCTCAAGCCAGGTGCGCCTGACCATTGACGTCATGAGCACCCGAACCGGGAACATTTGCTCCAGTTTGGCATTACCCAAATCTTAAAGCATCTTGAAAAAAGCGTCAAAATAGCAACAAAAAAGTGTCAAGAAATCCACAATAAAGTGACAAAAAAGCAACAGAGACAAAAACGAGGATGAAAACGCAACAAAAGAGCGTCAAAACAGTGACAAAAAAATGAGAAAAAAATGTTTATTTATACCACGCATTTCGTACACGAGGCAACACAATTTTTCTTGGGTACAGGAAGGACTGATGAGGTGGAGTTGAGGAAAACGTGTTGAGGCAGACCCAGAGCGATGGGGGCGGGGTTAGGGAGGGTATGTGTGTGCAGTTGTTTACAATCCTAAGAATCAGAGTTATGCAAAACATGAGCCAAGGAGCTCAGTCCTTATCTGGTTTAGCTCCGCGGCTTGGCGTTGAAGGGAAAGTGTTGATCAGCTTTGCAGAGATAAGCGGTCCAGCTGCTTCAAACCTCCTCTCTCAGGAATAAGAGAATTATTACAGTAATAGTTGTCTCAGCATTAGTTCACTTCTCCAGAGAAGGTAGCTCCCTTCACAGTTCATCCCTTTTTCTCCCAAAAACAGAGTCCACCTATCCATCTCCACAGTAAGTTGCCAGGTCGCATTCAATGCAATGAAAAAGTGGCAAAAACACAATGGAGAAAAAAAAAAGTGAAGACGACATGGCAACTAAGCGATCCGTTTAGATCAGTTTTGTAGGTCTTGGCTTTCAAATGTGGCGTTACACTGGCCTACAGGCTCTAAGATTTTAGATTTGGGTTAGGTTACGGTGGGAGGTAGGAGATTAACCAACAGCTCCGGGTCGTCCACTGGTTCCGCCAGGACAATGAAGGACTTTACCCTTAAAAATCTGGTGGTTTCTGTAGGAGCAAATGAAGTGTTTTGCGTTTGTCCCTGGACTGTGTTAAATACCCATACACAACGTCCCCTAGGGGCCAGGAACACAAAGCATTAACTGTCAGCCATCAAGAGTGTGTGCCGATCAAAACTCTCCACAGGCTATTTAGCTGTCAACTCCCGCTCCGGTGTTTTTTAAACCTATGTGAGTGAAGCAGGTGCTGATTGACACCACAAACTCACACTCTGTCTCCCTGTCAGCATAATGTGCACATCTTTCATTTCTGCCTGATGCACTTAAGGCATAAAATGACAGTACTGTAAATGGAAAAAAGGAAAAAAATGACGAGCGGTGGTAAAATACGTAATTATGCAGGACAATGGGTTGTGAAGGATTTCGAGAAGTAGACCACAGTTGTGGTCGTGGTGGCAGAGGTAGTGCTGTGTTTTTCTTGCTTTGCCTTTTTTGCTGTAAACTGTATATTTCACAAAGATTGACAGCCGTATAAATGAATGGATGAATAGTCAAATGGTTAATTAAAACCGTAAGACAGTAAAGAACATTGCAGGTCCTGTCACTCTGTCCCATTTGAAATTTCTCTGTGTAAATTGTGAAGTCCGAGCATATCTCTGGCTCGTATTCGCTCAGCACGGGAGCGGCACGAGGTGAAGATGATGCCGAGTTTCATCGAGGCGCGCAGACATGATTCCATTCACGGATCTGATTTTATTCGCCCGGATTGGGGAAGAACGCAGAGGCTCGCAGCCGCAACTCCATCAACACAAATGTGAGCGGAGAGGACCAAGCACTTTCTCGCTAAACGACACGGGCCAATCTCTGGATTTGGGGAATGAAGAGAAATTTCAACTCACTACTTACTAACATGCTGTTACAAGAGATGAAAATGCTTCTTGAAGAAAATGAAATACACAGTTAGGGAGTGCACTGCGATTTTGACTTGAGGATCTAGTTTGTTCAGCCTTGCCATGCATATGACGAAACTAGCAATAACTACAACACAGTTTCTGGAGGAATCAGGCATGAAAGATACAGAGCATAAAGCGATTTCGACAGCACCTTAGATATTGCGTGAATGCATCAAAGTAGTGACTTCCCTAGACATGTCCTTTATTGATCCACAAGGCAGGAAAAATAGCATCTACGCTATATAATAAGGAAAGAACATCATTACATGTGATGGCATGTCGCACTCGAAGACAAAAACTGTAGTTCATAGTATTGCGGAATATAGCAAAATCAATACCCAAATCAATATTTATGCCCCAAAACAAAACAAAAAAAGTACGTAATGAAAGTGCACCTCGACATCTAGTCATATTTTAACCGGAGTGAATAAATAAGAATCGCAGAGACTGATTCTTGGAAACTGCTGAATGCTTTGAGCTTGGAGCAAGGTCGCAGCTATTGTGTGTCTGACAAACACAGAGACTTGGGAGGTGAGAGAGGCCTGCCGCAGGGGGTAGACAGGCGAGGTGCGTGGGAGACCAGTGATGACAAATGGCAATTATCATTTTTTCAGACCACCTTTGTTCCACTAATTGCTGTTAATTCTGAAATTCATTATTTTCAAAATGTCAAGACCAAACACAGAGGAAGAGGTCGATGTGGAAGACGGATGACAATAAAACAATCTGGACAGAGTAAAAAGGGGGGGGACAAACACAAGTACACAATATAATGTCTTCACAATAATTATTTTAATTTGAGGACCTTCTAACTGTGAGGCTGGTCTGTATCAACTTACTTAGACACAACTCCATTGGCTTCCTAAATAATCAAGCACCTAAAATATTATGAAATACTATATCTACTACTAGTGCAGCGGTTAGCGCTCGTGCTTTACAGCTAGAAGGTTCAGGGGAACAGAACACGTATGTAAAGCGCTGTGAGACTGTGTGAATGGTGCTATATAACTTCTTCTTCTTCCTTGTCCTCTTCTTCCTCATCCTCTTTTTCCTCGTCCTCTTCTTCCTCGTCCTCTTCTTCCTCGTCCTCTTCTTCCTCGTCCTCTTCTTCTTCCTCCTCCTCTTACTCCATCTCTTCCTCTTCTTCTCCTTCTTCCACCTCCTCTTCCACATCCTCTTCTTCCCTTCTTCTTCCACCTCTTCTTCCTCCTCCTCTTCCACATCCTCTTCTTCCCTTCTTCTTCCACCTCTTCTACCACCTCTTCTTCCTCTTCTTCTCCTTCTTCCACCTCCTCTTCCACATCCTCTTCTTCCCTTCTTCTTCCACCTCTTCTTCCTCTTCTTCTTCTTCTACCTCCTCTTCCACATCCTCTTCTTCCCTTCTTCTCCCACCTCTTCTTCCATCTCTTCCTCCTCTCCCTCTTCTTCCTCCTCTCCCTCTTCTTCCTATTATCTCTATATTTTCACCGCTGAGTAACTGACAGTTGGTGCCTGTAAGTCCATGTGTGATCAATCATTACAGCGGATTCACTTTTACTTCATCATGCCTCTGTTCTTCCCCACGGCCCCCGAAGGCACCGCTGTTGTCTCAAGGCCAGACAAACAGCAGCTGCAATTAAATACGGCCCGACTCCGGACTCACCCAGGTGTCTGCTCTGCTTTTAGACGGGGTTACGGGGGCTGTGGGCGCCACACCTCGGAACAGGCCTAATAGAATGCATTGGCAGATGTGCCGCGGGAACGATTCACCTTGCCATCTGTTTTTCAGTGCTCGATCGCCAAATCCTTCCCCCACACAACCCCCTCCACCCTGTTCCGCAATCAAGGGCAGAATGAAATACAAGTCCTATTATGGATATGCAGCTAATAATGCATTATCAATTAGTCCCCTTGGCCACTGATCGATGCTGAGCAGGTGGTACAAGGCCATAGCTAGGACTATATTGTCCCCTCATCCCCATTCTCCCGTTTCCTTCTGCTCATTATATCTTCCCTCTAGGGCCTATCAGGTTTGGGCTAAATTGCAGTCTTGCAACTCCTCAATATTCCATTAATGATCACGTTTAATTACAGTTCTGGGCCTCCGAGCAACCCAACTCTGAAATTACATGAATGTTGGACACAATAAAGAGTCTATAGGCTCAATTGCACATTTTGCTTAGTATTCCATGTGCACCCAGACTATGGCAATGGCTTAATTATCCCTGACTTTATCCGAGTTACACAAGAAAAATTAAACATCGCTGCACGCTAAAAGAGCATGAAATCAAGTGGTCTGGATATTTATTTAAAACAGCGACATTACGTTTATAATTGCTGGGTAAAATAACAGCAATCAAAAAGCTCTTTCAATTACTTTTTTTGGGTACAATTTTGAAACTGTCTTTTAAATTCAGGCATCAGTCGTCTCACAAAGAACGGATAGAGCAATTATTCACCCACTTGTAAACAACATAATGAAAAAATGCTATTATACACAATCAATTCTATTATTCCCAATCACGTCCTCTTTCGGGATCAAGTCATTATTTGCATTATTGATGAATTAATTCAACGCTATTCATTCACTAAATACACATAAACAAGGTGATGCCTAGAATGGAGATTCTGCTCGTAATAAAGCCATAGGAGCCTGAGGTATTAGAGGCAAAGGTTAGAGAGTATTTTGGATAAGCCCAGTAAATCCAAAGAGGGATGAGAAATTAATAATGTCATTATTATGAGCCGGGAGCTGGTCAATCACACGTGACATATTTTCTACAAACCCGTTGAGCCTGGAGGGAGCGCCCGGGTTAGGCCCCAGAATCACAGCACATTATTAGATCTGTTCAGAAGGATTTACGGGCAACCCATATGCGCATTGCATAGAGGCTGCATTTGATCATGTTTTTCAGTTTTACCACTTGGTTAGAGTACTACAAAAAAAAAAAAGATTTCTAACACTCTGCTTGCTCGTGTTAATGGTCATCAACACAGAACATATGCAGTTTGTCATGGGACTTACTGTCGACAATTGTTTAGTAGTAGTATTTTAGTATTGTTTAGTAATAGTTAAATAGTTTTTGATGATGCTATAAATGATGAAAGTGTTTTTTTAAGCACATACTTCATTTTGAGATTGTAATAGGGTCAACTTGTTAAAATTGAACATGACAAGTTGATTTAAATTAATTTTGGGTGGTGGTTTGTCAGGATACATCGAGGAGCGTACTGCATTTTATCAGTTGAGAACCACTGCTATTACTTTAATTAATTGTAATTTGCGTTGTTTCTCTTTCACCATTGCATAGACAAGGGAATAAATTGATGATTCTGTAAGAGCAAAATTGTGTTGAAAAAATAACTACCTTCATTTAAAAAAATGTAAGATGTAATAACGCAAGTAACCTCGCTTCCCTTTCATATAAAATGCACCCTGATAAAAATATTAGATTCCTGCCATTTCAACCTCAAATGATGTCAATCTATTGACAGAATTACCTGTTTGACACCATATGTAGATTCACAAATGATATATATGTATGAACAGATTACACATTCACACCATTTCATTGTGAATTACCAAACAACCTGCTGAAGGATTGAGGTGTGGTGCCCGCTTCTCTCCCTTCACCCCGTGTTTTCATTACTGTTGACAATGGTTTCAATCAACAGGGAAAATATCATCTTTGGCAGCCTTTATAAGGCGCTTGCTGACAGTTTATTGAAAGAAGAATGTGAAATGCATGTATTTTCCACCTGAGAGGGTCCGCTGCAGGGGCGACAATGAAGCGTGCAGATCAAAATCGCTTCCATCAATGCTGCCAGATGCAATGCAAACACAATCAAATCAGCCCAGGCCGTATAACAATCCTCTGCTCGAACGCCAATCTCCCTTCCCCTCATCATGGAAAAATCATAGAGGGACAGAATCACCTAATCTATGCAAACTGACTGTCAGTATTGATTCTTTGGAAGAGGATATGTCTTTATTAGGGGCTTGCCAGACGTTGCCCCCATCTCCTTGTATATAAAGGACGACCTGGGAGAGTGGTACAGGGCGGCATGGGGATTGGGAGGCAGTCAGGGCCATAACAATTGAGATAAGTTACTGAGGACAGGTAATGGGAACCGATAGACTCTGGAGCATGGATCGATGGGGGACATTGATACTGAGAGAGGAAGGACAAATCGTGACATCCCGACCCTATTTCATGTTTCCAGAGCAGCTTCTGAAGTGAGTGTGTCCCAGGCAGTGTCCCCCGACAATTCCCCATGAAAACTTTAATGCATGACCTACAAGGGGCTGTGGAGAGCCGACTTACTATGCTTTTACTGAGATGCACGGCAGCCACCCACCTTGCTCCAAAAGAAGCTGACAATAACGAGTAGTAACACTAGCGCTTCTTGAAAATCAAACAAATCAAATCACAAATAACTAACAATACATTTGACAAACTAACACCAAGACAGGATTACAAAACAACACAAAATACAGTATATAACAGTTTTGACAAGACAGACCACACTTTACCCGTTTATTTGGAGAGGACAGTGCACATTAATGAACACTCACTTCAGAACAATGCATTCCAAAAAGAAAAATAAAGAAATATACAAAAAAAAATAGTAGTAGCTTTAGGAAATGTTGCATGTTCATCCTTTTAACTTATTATATAAAAAACGATCATTAATGATGCCCGCCCACTTGTCCATCTGAAGCGATCTCGTGAAGCAAAGCAAGCATGTATTATTTCATGGCGCTGGGATTATTTGGATTGGATTATTCATTTCACGTGCCATGGCTCATACTTTTGCCTGGCATAAAAACAAACAGCGCTGTGTGATGATGTCATCAGGCCGCGCTGCTCAGTTTACTTGTGCAGGTGTGAGGGCTGGCCAGCAGGGGGCAGGTGTGAAAACAGAAAATATTCAGCATATTTTTTTGATAAATTAATTTAAAATAAAGATGGGCTTTTTTTTTTAAAGGAAACAAATAATTGTGATTTAAATTATGACTAAAATAATCGTGATTATTATTTATTCAATAATCGAGCATCCCTAACTGTGCTCTTACTGAGATGCGCTGCAGCCACCCACCCCTCTCCAAAAACAGCTGACAGTAATGAGTAGTGACATTGTCTCTTCTTGAAAATCTGTAAAATCGAGAAACTTCAAGAGTCGTGATTTGTTTTATGAACCATCTAGTTTAATCAAAGCAAAAACCATTGTAATTTACCTATTCAATTCAATCAAGAAAACCAAGTCCCAAAACCAAGACCTGCACCTAAAAGAGGCAGCAAAATGAGTCACTTGAGTAGAGACAGTGTATTAAGTTTAAATCATTCCAAAATTAATTAGGACTGGAGTCTGTCTTTTGCCCTCACATCCTCTCGTGCCCTCCTGCGCAGCACAGCGTGTTTGAGAGGTGCGCTCTGCTGGGTTAAGGAGCAGACATCAGGAAAAGCAGACACAGGTAAAAACACACTGACAGGGGACGGCGTTGACTGCACAAATGCAATACTGCCAATGCGATTTGATTTTTCTAAAAGGTTATTGGCCCATTGCCTTCATCAGACACTTCATATTCAGCTCGTGGTGTGTGAATGCGTGTTGGTCTTAGAGGCCGTTTTCAAAGCGACTCCGAGTGTCCATAAAAGTGCTACATTAATCCAATTCATTAATATCTTGAGTTGAAAAATACAAAACTTCTATGTGTCAGCGACAGTAACTCGTGCCAACTAAGTGAGCAGTGCGGACTTTGAGCTCTTGTCCTCTCGGCACTGAATCATTTCTCCTCTCACACCTGTCTGCTGGGGGTCAGAGGTTGTGTCCGTTGCAGCCCGTTATCCACATGTCATGTTTTAACCGAGCGGGTCCTGAATACTGAGCAGTCAGGCTCAAACATGTCCACCTTCACTTATTAATTCAAAGCCTTTCACTTATTTTATTTTAGACGGGCTGTAGCCTGCAGCGAGGGGCAGGAGCAGAGCTGGCTGGATATTACCTCTGCTCTGCTGGGTCACCTATTGGGCTCATATATTGTCCCATCTTTGATCAAAAAATGTGATTAGCCAGAGAAGCACTCGTTTTATTGTTTCACATCAAACTCATCGGACCATTTCCTATACATTTTTATATTAAGTATCTGTTAACAGCATTTGGAAAGGGGGCTATGAAATGTAAAAAAAAATAGGCCTGAACAGGACCGTGATTGTCATTGATGTCACCTGATTGTCTCTTTTATGTTATGTGTGAAAACATACACCAAACGACAACTTCTGAATCTTTTTCTCAAAAAATATTGTGTTTAAAGGAATAGGCCACCATTTTTACAAACTGAGATATGTTCTTACCTTAGCTTAGACAAGTTCTTTAGGACCTGTCTGGTCTTCACCCGTGCCTTTAATCACGTAAACACAGCGCAGACGGCGTTAGCATTTATGTTATACCACAAAGTATAATTACACAAAATTAAACAATATGAATTTTCTAAGCGGATAAAAGGGGGAATTATATTGTAAGGCGTAATAATAGTAGTTTGGCATCCGCACAGGAAAGTGAAGACATTACTACTCCTGGTATTATTACGCCTTAAAATATAGTTCCCCCTTTTATCCGCTCAGAAAATCCACATTGTTTAATTTTGTGTAATTATACTTTTGTAGTGTAACACTTCACGTAACCATATTTAAATAGGGAAAACGTGGAAGAGCTTGGTAGCTTCTATCTTGACCTGTTTTGGAGCTATACTGGAGAGGGGGAGAGGCTAAATGCTAACGCCGTCTGTGCTGTGTTTACGTGATTGAAGGCACGGGGTGAAAACCAGACAGGTCCTAAAGAACTCGTCAAAGCTAAGGTAAGAACATATCTCAGTATGTAAAAACTGTGGCCTATTCCTTTAAGAACAAACGTAAATCACTGTGCTGCAGACAACACTGCATCCTGCAACTTGTCAGGTATTATACTGACTTTAGTCCAACTCAACACATCACGTTCCTTTTCATTACCATTATGCCATAAGCTCCTTCACTTACAATACTAATGCCGAGCCTTGAATGAAATGACCACAAGCCAATGAATACTATTAATGTTGATGATGTGTTCATTATGTATGGACCTTTCATCTGTTGAAGGACAAATCAATTGGAAATTATTCAGAGCACAGTTTGGGGCTGAGGTCACTGGAAGTTTGGAGGGATATTTCTCAAAGTTCCTTTTACAGAAAAGTACTATTTTGAGAAGGTGATATTTCACTGTGGCACTGGGTATAAATTGTCAATCAATTCCTGTCAAGTCGGATAAGTCTCCAAACTCCCATTTCTCCAGCGGGAGGTGTGATGTTGATATCAGTGCGGTGACAGAAGTCGCGGTTGCTTGGCAACAGGTCCAGTGTGGCGCGGGTGAAAGCACGGACACACGTCTCACACAACAACTCAGATTTAGCTCAAGTGGCTCACATGTTTGTCCCCGGGTGGGATTAGAAGAAACCTCAGCGCAGTCCTCAGGGCAGTGCTGACATTAAACGGAGTGTTTGAAGGATCGATGGAAAGAGTAGAGACTCTGGACTGACCCTTCTGAAAAGCTAAAGTTCATACAACACATCTGTCATCTGCATCTGGACCAACAGGGCTGGGACCAGACCTACAAAACTTCACAAGACCCTCTCTAAGAAGGTGGACTAAAAATATGTATATGTAAGTATTCCGAGGAAAACCACCCACATTCACGAGAAATGAACCACTGGCCCATTTCTTTTTTTCACATTTTGTGGATGAGTGGAAAGAGTGCTTTCTGCTGTGACCACTTACACTCTCATGTAAGGATGAAACCAACAGCTACAGAAAATTAATTAAATAAACACTAAGACTTCTGATGTACTGACTATGATTTGTGTTGTCAACATCCAGTAAACATATTTGTTTAACAATGATAAAGTGATCTGTTTGTTAACACTGCCAAAACATACATAATGTTAAACTACTAAGATTGCACAAGGCTGTAAGAGTCAAATTGGACGGTGGAAACATTATAAAGTATCTTTTTAAAATGATTAACTTATGCAATATTGGTTTTCAGTTCTTTATGTTCCATCACAATGACTCCAGGATCAATTGTTTTTAGAGTTTCTGATTTCACTGCTGACGGACCCTCTCACCAGAACAAAACAAAAATAAACAAAATAATCACTACAAGGTCGACTACACACAAATGTCATCTATAGCATAATAGTGCATTTAAACAATGAATATTAAAATCCTATAAGTTTGTGGGAAACCATAAGAATACGGCAGCTCAGACTTCACAATAAGCTAGTGTGAACAAGTCAGTTTACTCAGATTGACTTAAATGTTTAACTTTAGCAGTTAAATGTAAAGATTACAGCAGAATAGCCTCAAGTATTTGTTAAATCAGTGTAAAAAGCTGAACACGTTATGGGTGTGTGTGTGCGTGCGTGTGTGTGTGCGTGCGTGCGTGTGTGTGTGTGTGTGCGTGTGCGTGTGTGTGTGTGTGTGCGCGCGCTCATTTCTCATTCATAATCAGTCGCTGAGCAGCAAAGGGGTGGTTTGAATTTACAGATCAGGCCACCAGAATCACAGCACATCAGTGTCAAACGCGTTTATGACAGTGATGGCAGAGGCGGGGGATTGCAGACAACAACAGAGAGGAAAACAAACAGGTCTCCAAGGTGACGGCGACAATTTCTGCAAGTGAAACCAATGTGCTTATTATGAGACTGGCAGGCTAAACAGGCTGAAGGATGAGCCAAGAGCCTGATGGAGCACGGTAATCACTGGCAAATTATAAAGCCCCGGTTTCAGTGCGGAAACACTTAACATAAATGTATCTATGGAAGTCACACGTGTCACACATTTGCAGGAAACAATGCCCAAAAACAGGTGACGCACTGTATGGTCCAATAAAGGGCATCTACAGAAACTGATAAGAGGTCACTACGGCTGCACATTATAGAATAGATCACTCAAATACCAGTGTATAAAAAAGTGAAAAGATAAAGGAATGATTTAAGAAAATGGTCATGAATCAATGATGAATCAATCAATGATGCAAGAATGTGTGAGAGAAATCGAATCACAGGCATTAGACTAGTTTCACATTGGTAGGGAAGCAAATGAGATTGGCCAAAAAGGTTAAAACTGGACAAATATCGTCCACAATTTCCACCGACATGGGAGGCAAACGGCTGATGTATCCAGGCGTGCAGCACGGTTTGTTTAAACCACAGGTATGTGGAAGGGAAGCATTCCTCTGTTTGTGCACATGTATTTAATACTTTGATATTGCCAAACAAAACGGCATGAGACCCGGACGTGACTACATCATGACCTCTCGTACTGATATGTCTTTGAGCCTTTTTACAAGGGGGAAGTATTATACCAAGTGAGCTAAGATTACAACCAAATACAGTCAATTATTAATATATTCCACAATCATTCTTAAATAAAACTTCTCATTTTACACTACAAAAAGTAATCTAGAAAGTACTGTAAAGAAACAATCTAGAAAGAAATTCATTTTAAATAATAATATAAAAAAACATCCACAGCAGTTCTATTTGAAGTAAAGTGACATATTTTCTCATAATTTAATTTTAAAAACATGGGCCGATTTCTTGAAATTAGTTACTCAAATCAGCAGCAAATTTACTTTACATTTCAAGAAAAATGTACTAATTTCTATTTACTTTTTTGATGTGTACACTGTTGTCTTTTCCTCAACTCAACACTCTCATGTTGGAGCATAAAACTAACAGCTACAGATAAATCCATCCAGTAAAAACTAGCTTAAAGCAGTACGAAGTAATTCATGTCCCTAGAGGCCATAAGCGCCACTGCAGGTGTCGTAGCATGTTGCGTTTTTTTACTCATTAATTGTCTGAGAGAGTAAATACTACGCTGACATAAAAGTAAAGGGAGAGAGGGATATTGTACATCCAATTCCACAATGGAGATAATTTTTTCACTCAGACTTGGCTGTAGATACTGTTTAAGTAGCGCTAGCCCACAGTTAGCTTTGCCCGTTAGCCTGTTAGCTTCTTCTTAGTGGTTCTATTAGGGTCGAGGGCAGGAAAGCTGCAATTGTGGTTTCCTGGCCAGAGACACCAGGGGGAGATGAAAGACCCCCTAATCATCCCATAACTGTGTTCGCACGACAGGAAAAAAAAGATCAATCCCATTGCCCAGTAAAAATGTTATTGAAAATATTATCGATGCATAAAAAGACCCAACATTGAACCATCATACAGCTTTGAAGCGTCTCACCTGTGTTTGGGTCGGTCGATCTCTCGATGAGGTGGTCGTCCTGGTGCACCCACTCCCCGTTGCACTTGAAGTAAATCTGTGTGGCAGGAGTGGAGCGGCACGTCAGCGTCACCGGCTTGTTCTTCACAATGAACTCATCCTCAGGCTCGACCAGGAAGTGAGGCAACAGGTCTGTGAAGGAGGCGGGCAGTGTGGATGTAGCAGCGTGCTCCGAACCTACGGGGAAATAAAAAGGGGGAAATGGCTTCAGAAACACATTTGAATGATAATGCAGCTTTATATACAGTGTATTGCAAATAATCTGTCTCCTTGATGACTTACAGCTCACGTTTATTGGTCAAAAAAGCAAAACTAAAACTAAAAAAATGGAGCAAAAAGTAGGTTAAAAATAACATTGCAAATGTAACACCTATTACTCCACTGAAAAAAACACTTGAAATGAGAAAAGAGAAATTTAATTGTCAATCTTTGTTAAAGACTTGTCAAAACCTGTTCAAACTCAAGATGCATTCTCTTAATTTGGGCACTTGTAGGTAATTTATTTACAATGATCATGTTTCACTATTGTAAGTGCATATAGTGGTGGTATCTCCATTTGTTTATTTCATTTTTCCCACCACTCACACGCTATAATATTGCGACTATGATAATAATAATAATTAATTTTATTTATAAGTGACTTTCTGGACACTCAAGGACATAATACAAGATATAAATAAGAAACAGCCATAACAATCTATAATAAAAAAAATTAAATCAACAGATTGCTGCTTCTGCTTCCACTATAACCACCATGCCTACTACAGTAAATCACCTCCAACAGTCGATGGCGCTTTTGAGATTTACGTTTTTCGTTGTGTAGAAGAGGAACGGACAGAATAAAGAGCTGTTCGAGAGATAGCTAAAGGTGACAGAACTCAGTATAGCGTGCTCTTGGTCAGGTCAGAAGGGTAGCCAAGTATACGTCTTCCTCTATGCTTTTAATCATAGCCCTTTACCATCATCGCTGAAAGTCCGACGGCCATAAATTCTGCATCAGTGCGCTATATGGCTCTCCTAACCCCGACTTGAGCCACATTAAGGAAGACAGGGTCAGACGCAGAGAGGTTACACACAACTGACTGCAAGTCCTTGGTACAGTATGGGTTTTTATTCAGGGAAATGTCGGGATGATGAAGAAAGAGGAAGCTACATGGTGTGGGGGAGGCGACACAACTGTCCTTCAGGGGGACAATACATTTTACAGTCAATTTCTGTATGCGGTGAAAAATAGACAATCCAAACTCCAACTGACAACAGAGCTAGGAGCAAAGGCGTCCTTCACTTTTGTTGCTTATCTTAACATTCAGCACAACACAGATTTGTTTTAACCAAGCTTTTTAGACTAATGAGCACGTTGACGTTTACATGGGCTGAACATCTTTCTAAGTTACACAGGCTCTGTATTTTCTAAATATCTTCATACCGTTACTAGTTTTAAAAGAATAGGCCACCGTTTTTAAATACTGAGATACGTTCCTACCTTAGCTTAGACGAGTTGATGTGTAGCCGTCTGGTCTTTACATATGCGCTCAGTCACGTAAACAAAGCACAGTCGGCGTTAGCATAAATCCTCTCCTCTTCTCATCTATGGATCAAAACGGAGGTGAAGTTAGAAGCAACCAAGCTCTTACACGTTTTCTCTATTTAATTATGGTTACATGAGCCTTTACACAATCCAAGTATAGGCGTAGTAATATTACTACACCTATACTACTATATTGCAAAGCCTAGTAATATTACTACGCCTTGCAATAGAGTTCCCCTTTTTATCCGCTTACAAAATCGTCATTTTTAATTTTGTGTAACTATACTTGGATCGTGTAAAGGCTTATGTAACCATGTTTAAATAGGGAAAACGTAGAGGAGCTTGGTTGCTTCTAACCACCTCCGTTTGGATCCATAGATGAGAAGAGCAGAGTTATTATGCGAACGCTGTGCTCTGTTTTCTTGACTGAGGTCACGCGTAAAGACTAGACAGCTACATATCAACTCGTCTAAGCTAAGCTAAGAACTTTTCTCAGTATTTAAAAACTGTGACCTATTCCTTTAAAGTGGACATACACCACCACTCACTTAAAATCTGCTCATTTTTGAAAGAAAAGTAGTGCTTTTTTAAATGAGGATAACATTCACATTTAACACATCATGTTAAAGGGTAACTGATGATTAGAAAACCCTTGTGCAATTAAGCTAGCACTGCTGAAAACTGTTGCTGATGAGAGCAGTTACAGAACTAGACTGGGTGACCCCAAACTTTGGAACGGTAGTGTATATTGTATAATTGAGAATTGAGAACATTATTTTGTGTACCTCAGCGTTGGTATTCTGTTATAGTTTTTAACTATGTCTATATAAGAAAAATGCAACAGGAGAGACTGAGCCTGTCAAATTTAAAATTGGCCTTGACCGCCATCTACAGGGAGCAGTGGGAATGACAGTAAAAACAAACTTCCGCTTTCAGCTAATGACATGCTAGCAAATCGATGATGCCATGATGAACACAGCTCAGAGCGGGTTGAGTGATGGATTAAGGGTTTTAACCCCGGCTTCATTCGATCACATTTTCTCCAAATTTAAAAAGTTTCTTGACTAGAGAGCTTAGCCTATAGGCAAGTGTAACACCTCATTTGAAAGCTAAGACCTACAAAAGTGATCATAACTTTTTTGTCATGTTGTCGCAGCGTTTTTGCTACATATTTGAAGCCTTTTTGTCATGTTTTTGTAACTTTTTCGTCACTTTTTGCGTTTTGATCCTCGTTTTCGACCCTACTTTGATGCCTTTTTTTTTAAGCTTTTAGATTTGGGTAAAGCCAAACTGGTGAAAATGCGCTCGGTTCAGCAAGAGGTTAAAATGTGGAAGGCAGTTTTGTTTTCCAATCAATGACACAACAAAATCCATGAGATACAGATCGGAGTGCTTTAGCAGAAGAAGAGATTACCAATTGTTCCTTGTAAGGATGTTTGAAAGAACAATGTTATAACACTCTTTTTTGCAAGTTGCGTTTTCCATAAAATTGACAGTAGTAACACCAAGTGCATCAGTTATGTACTTTCCTGGCCCTGTATTATATTTCATTTCTATTTTAGTCGAATACAGATGAGCACTTCTCACCACATAACAGCAATTCACAAAGCACTACAGCACTTGGTTGTATTTTACGTGTTAAATGCAAAAGGCAGAATTGGAGTAGACACAACGAGATCACATTTTTATCCCACAAACGCTCAGGGGAGGAGGGTAGTGCCCAAAATAAACCCCATTTAAAGAAGTGTAATATTAATACACTGCCCTAAATCCAATATGGCTGTCAGAGCGGGCATTAGCAGCCGTTTCCATCACTCCTCTTGCCGTCTGATGAAACAGCTGCTCTGATCCCTCTCTCTCCTCTGCTCCGTCCATCCTCGCTCACTCTCGTGCCCCGGTCACGGATAAAATTACCTTGCGTCATAAACACCAACAGTGGATGAAGACATTATCTCTTGTGGTGCATCCCCCACACACATTATACCAGCGCATCTTCTCTCTCCTCCTCTTCTTCTGTGCAGCGCGGAGTTGCTAATTTATCAGAATGAGATACAGCCCGGGCACGCCACTGCTGCCGCCGCTCAACCCCATTAATGTTTCGTGTACATGTTTAACTCTTAATGAAAACTAAATGTTCTGTGTCCAATGAACGGCATACATCACCCGCTGACACTTTGGCTGTTTCCACCCATTTTCCAAACACATTTTCTCAAACGCAGAGAT
The DNA here is from genome assembly GCF_951799975.1 of Gobius niger. Taxonomy (NCBI): domain Eukaryota; kingdom Metazoa; phylum Chordata; class Actinopteri; order Gobiiformes; family Gobiidae; genus Gobius; species Gobius niger. The sequence goes on along the minus strand of NC_136856.1, from coordinate 18,086,989 downwards.
GAAACCGTCATTAATACGGCGGCGTGCTTTCACAACAACCCTGACATGATTTAGTGCCGTCAATGGAGCGGTTTCTCATCCCTGTAACTGAATAAATTTTGCTTGCAAGAGTAATTACATTGCATCATTGCAGTACATTGCAGTACGTTTTTGGAAACTCCACTCAATATGTGACGTCACTGTTTCCCCTCAAAATAGACGAAAATAGAATTTGAGATATTATTTTGACTGGTTTATATTCAACCTAAATGATTTTAAAGTAGCTTATAATGTTAGGATTCTCCGCCTGCTATAGCCATCTGATATAGCCGGTATAATCGCCCTGTATAAGCTTTGCTAATAAACGGTGTGGCTCCGGCAGGTCGGGGCGTTGGAAGAGTGCAGTGGTCTAATGACAAGGTTCCTGCTAATAGAGCGGTTTCCAAGTTTGCTGGCGCAGTCATTAGCCCTGCCGCGCTGATGACCCTCCGTACTCCCTCTGTACTCTGTGTACTCTGTGACACAGGGGGCGGGGCTCACCTCGCACCTGCGGGTTAATCATCTCCGAGAGGACAGACGGACAGACACAAATGGACCAACCTCCCGATGGTTGGACGCTGAAAAGAGTTCCTGAGATGTGCCTGAAGTTAAAGCAGGATATAACACAAGCATAACAGGCAAATGGATGACCGTGACTTTACTGGAGGCACTGCACTATCTGAAGGACTCACGCCAAACGCAATAGTTGCTTAGTTGCTGAAGAATGGCAATGAACAAAACTGGGAAAACAAATCCTCTCTCTATGCAATGACTTCTTTCAATGCTTTATTTCATTTATTTATTTGACAGAGACATTGCACAACAAATGTGTTGCACAGACCACAGATTGCTACAAGCTAATTTTCATCTGCAGTCCCTGGGCAGAAGCAAAGTGACAGCAGGTTTATACAGTGGACAATGAGCATTCTCACTAAAGAGTCCATTAGCAATATCAAAACAGATGAAGCCTTGGCAAAAGGATCACCTCAACAAACATTCAAATGCAATATTTACAGTATTTCCAACTGCAATTACAATTTACAGTTTAATTTTGTAATAATACCCTGATTGACCAATTTTGTTCTAATTATTACAAATATGACCGCACACACATATAAGCAGCAGATTAATCAACATTCACAGGCGAGCATTAGCTAAATGTTGTCTTGCAGCCACTCAATCTCATCGTTTATGTTGAAAAACTCACTTAAAGGCACACTGCGTAACATTTTGAACTATATTGTTTACACAAAACATGCTCTCAAATGCTATTTTTGCAGTGGGTGTAATCAAAGAATGCGTGTGGATGAGAACATAACCTGTTTGAATCTCAAATTCTGCTGCCTTTAGTCTTCATCTCCATGGTAACGAGCTGGAGACGTCCCCAGTCCTGGTAAAGTTACAGTCCTGTCTTAGTAGAGCTGAGCCGCTCACAGCAAAGGCTCATGTTTGTTTCTACATTTATGAGGTATTTTTTAATGATGAAAATATCTGTCATAAAATACATGCTTGTATTTCAATTGTATTTATTGGGTAAAATTCTACGCAGTGTGGCTTTAGCTATGTAGCAATGCTACTGTCGTTATGGTTCCTAAAAGCAATAAAATATACTTTGGATACATGCTACAGCGGTACTTTTTTATTTTAAAAGTACTACATGAATTTGAGTACTTGCAATTCAGTATTTACACCTCTGCTGCCTTCTCATTTACAACGGTCACATTGAACGACTTCTGACGAGCTTTCCAATTTGCGTTGTGTGCTCACCGTCACACGGGGCGAGGTTAGTCTCCCGTTTTAGCACCGTCTCTGTAGGTTAATGAGGTTAAACACGTAATTTCTTTAGAGAAGTAAATTGTCATTTTACGGGAGGGCATTCTGGTCACGCACAGCCTTATATCACAACCATAATGGAGGGCTGATGTGCTGTAAATTGGCTCAGATTATTGTCACAATGGTGTACTTCAAAGTCAATGTGAACACGCGCGCAGCATCGGGCCCTAACAAGCTCCTCGTGGGTCACTGCACAAATCAAATAGACAGAACACAGCACTATACGGCTCTGCTCGGGCGGAGCTGCTGAATGTGATTGGCTGCAATTAATTGTCAAATGCATTGGGAGCCCATTGCCAGATCATTGTGTACACGCGAGCAGCCAGAATGTGTCCCTTGTTGATCGTAGGCCGGTGAGGACGCTAATTGAAAATGCATGCGTGCTGTGGTTAATGCGTTTTGCAGCATCCCAAGACAATCAAAATCACATGGATCCTGTTTTATTCCTTTTGATTTTGTTAAATTACCCTTCTCTGCGGCTGATGTTCCCTCAGAAGACTGTCAAGAGTTGCTCTCCAACACACACACACACACACCCACGTACACACATGCAGACGCCGGAATAACAAGGGCCCAGCAGCTGTCAGTGTGCTGAACCATGAGCCCATGAGGTCCATCTGTCCTGATGACCGTGTCACACCAGAGCCACGGCTGACCACCTCCACATGAGCACAACATGTTGAGAAAGAGGCACTTACTGTACGAGCGAGAAAAGTTATTTACCCAAAAAAAATGTGTTATTTTCCAGTAAAGCGTGTAACCAAATATGTGCTGGCTTTTTAAAAAAACCTGCCGGGATTTAAGTGCAGCATCTTTGAAAACATCTTTTATTACCCTCCATCTTCAATATTTCATAATGATTTTTGCTTTGAAGCCTCTAACTGTATCACGTCGCTCGGCTTTAACACAGAATATATTGGAATACCAAGCATCAATGTACAAAAATACTAAAATGTGGAGAGATTGTATAAATAGTGGCACTGGTAAAGGAATGGGGTGATCTTGGCTCAAACTCTTAAAGTTCGTGAGTTAATGCTTTTTCATTGAGCAACACCACCTCCCAACAATCTCCCAACTGTAAAGAAAAAAAAAAAACATTCAGTTGTGAGGAAGGTTATCTATATTGTGGATTTCAAAATGGCACAGAAACCTTCAAAACTGTTCCTTTGATCCATCCGTCAAAATGTTTGCTTTGATACCCCTGACGGTGTGGCATCACTCTGCTTCAACACACACACACACACACACACACACACAAAAAAGAATGCAACATATTTTTTTTGACAATCCCTCGCTTGCCAAATGCTTTTAAGTTATCATAATGCGCTAATGTTGTCGTAGTTTCAGGGCAAAAACAGCAGAGAGCCCCATGGTGTGAGGATGTCAATAGGGAGCAGACTTTAGCCAGAGAGAAAATGAACGCTTTGTGTTCCATCCATGGAGCCAACACATCAAGTGCCCTTTGGAGCCAATTAATTTTTTTTTTGAACAACGTCATGTCCCCACAGCAAAGCATCATTGAGCAATCACTGGGCGTAATTTACATCACAGTGATGAGCAGCAGCCATAACAAGTGCTTTATGACACCATCAGCGTCTTACAATGCCCTCAGAAATTAATTCAATTTAAAACCACTGTCCGGAATATTAGGCCATTACATGTTTAGCTGCCACTTATGACACGAGCGCCGCAGGCCCATGTGATTCGAGTCATATTGTTGGGCGATTAAAAGATACGTGAATATTCTCAATTGATATACTTTGTTGGTACAATTTCTTGATTTTTTTTTTCTTTTACTGAAATAAAAATCATGCATCTGCTGGCTGTAATGGTTACTCTTTCCTTTTTGTTGTAATACTGGCACCAGCGGTAAGAATATAATGGTGATTGCAGCAACAGTAGTACAGTTCCGCACATTTGCACTTCTGACAAAATGGATAAGTAATGAGTGAAACAGTTTCTAATAGCACTTCTCTCAGCGATGGTGATAACTACACAGCAGCAGTGGTCACAGTGAGCTCGATACACTTTGCATCAGGTAATCTGTTGTGAATCTAAAAACATAAATATGCCCTCATACATGTGCATCTGATCAACTAGACACAGATGAAGCTATTTTGCAGAGGGTTATTGAAATAAAGCATTTGGAGAAGGACCTAGTGAATAAACCTAATGCTGGGCTACATCTAATCATTGAGCAAAATAGCTTGCTGATAACCTGTATATTTTCATTTGCACCCAAAATTCTCTCCCCTTTTGTAAGCAGGAATTGAATATGAAAACATCTTATTCTGACATTTTCAATCGTAACATTTCCAAGAAAGTTATTTGTCCTAAGTTTCTTGACTTGCTTGTTAACATTTTTCTTCACATTCCCACTGCTTCTCTCCCGCACCTCGACACGCTCTACAGCCCGAGAGACAAGAGACTAGAGACTGACCTTGGGCCATGATTGGACTTTTCCATGTTTTTTTAATTAAAGTCTTGATTAGAGCAGCTCCTGAAGCAACAATACAGACATCATGCATGCTCCTTCTTTTGAAGGATGCTGCTCATTACAGCACAGTGCAACTAGGAATATTTATATTAATTTATTTTTTATTTTTATTTATTTAAAATTAATAAACAATACCTCAAATTAAATCAATGAAACTGAATAGTAACTAGAATAATTAAACACATAAATAAATACTAGCATCACAATAGACCCAACTCACCAAAGAGGAATAAGTAAATTCTTTAACTCTGTTGAGATGCCTCTGCACTGCACACCTCAACTCTCCTGCAGCAGATGTAGCATAGCAACTGATAATAATGATAGTAATGCAGTTTAATATAGAAGGTGCAGTTACACGTATGACCTGAGGTGGCAGTAGTGAGTATAAAATGGGCAACTTGCATCTAGCCCCTTCAAAATGGTTTATAAGTCATTAGGAGCTTAACCTCTTGTCCCCCACCTGAACTGAGCACATTTTCTCCAGTTTGGCATAGGGCTGGGTGATTTAGGAAAAAAAAAAAATAATCATGATTATTTTCCCCAAATTAGATACATCTTTTATTCAAACCTCAGCTCAAACAAAAACAAATGCTTTCATCAAGTCTCTAATGCGCAAAAGTCTTCCATTGTCTCGTCCAAAGGAAAGGCTGTGAACCTGTCGATTATAAAGTCCCATGACGATTATTGAGACTGAACAAAGTAGAGATTGCGATTTCGATTCAGTTTTAGGTCAATTTCCCAGCCCTCGTTTTGGCATTACGAAAATCTAAAAGCTTCAAAATGGCGACTGAAACGAGAAGAAAACGCAAAAAGAAAAATACAACAAAAAGGTGAAAAAAGTGACAGCAACAACACAAGGAAAAGGATCCGTTTAGATAATTTTAGTTGGTCTTAGCTTTCAAAGGAGGCGTAACACTGGCCTATATAAGCTCCGGTCGAGAAGCTTTAGATTTGGGAAAAGCTGAACTGGAGAAAATACACTCTGAGGTTAATAATAATGGTGAAGTACATATTCTAAAGCTACGACGGACTTGTTTTTAGGTGCCATTCATTCCATATATTTCGTTGTACTTCAGGATGAGACGGGGATGAGTCGGGGGGGGGGAATCAAATGTTTTCACGGTCATGGTCTCAAATGTACAGTGATTTGTCAAAATACACCCTTGAAGCAAACAGTATAATTTCAAAGTCTGTCAACATCAGCATTTTACACTGCAAGGTTGCTTCGTCATTTACCTCTACCAAGACTGAGCATATACTCTGCCCCGTCCCTAAATGGGCGCCTGGTTTTGGTGTGTGCTCTTTGGAAGGGGCCAGCTGAAATGGAACAGTGTTTTATCTAATTCCCTCACAGTTACAGAGGATGTAATATGAGCAACGGGTTATGGGGCAAGTTTCATTTCAGCTGCGGAGTGCAATTTGTTGTGCTTGCCAGTGTTTTTCCACCATCATAAACAATATAGATTATGGCTGATACCGGTATTCCATTATTTTAAGGTGTACGGCTTTAAATCATTACGGCAGCCCGACTGAGTATCTGCGCACTTGTAAAAAAAAAAAAAAAAAAGCACTGTGCGAAACCTCATTTTAGCTCGAGGCGCATCCCATAATTAAAGGATTAACTTTGTAATCTAAATTGTCTCTTCCTCCTTTCCAACCATTATATCCAACATCCATTTCCAAGATTAAAAAAACACCTCTCTTCACTGTTTTTTTTTTTTTTGCACCCATACTTTCTAATCAGCCCTATTTGCAGGTAACCTTGTTTTTTATTTTTTATTCCACTGAAAGACTCACAGGGACAACAAACCGGTGCGCACGTATTTGCATCAGTCTATAAGTGCGGCTGACCCTTCTGACAGCTCGTATGCCTCTCGCTCCTTTGAGGATTCAGCGCAGTTATTAAGTTAAAACGTGTCTCAGTCTCTGTGGCTTTTCTTGAAAACAAAGCATTCTTAAGTGACGCTCAGGTGAGGCTTTGAAGTGCTGTAAAGCGGACGTATATATTTACATTTAAAGACATTTCCGAGATGTATGCACTGGCGATTGTCATGAAATCTATTTTTCTCAAGGCGAGATGTTGAAATTCGTAAAGTTTCTGAAGTACAGCCTCTTGCTATTTTGTTAACCTTGTGGTCACATATTTTACATATGCAACAGAAGCCAAATTCAGCAAAACAGAAATGCAAATACAAAAATGTGGCTAACATGTAAATGTTTTCCAAGTCTAAATTGTTGAAGCAGAGGTCATAAATTTAATCAGCTCCCTTTTGAAGTGTCGGCGTAAGCTCTCATTTATGAAGCGTTTTCCTACCATAGCAAAGGACTGTTTAGAAGAACATTTCTGCTTTTCTTCTGATAAGACTAAAACTCCTACTTCTACAACTACTGCAGCTACTACTATTTCTGCAATATTACTATCACCATACCATTAGCATTATCTAATACAAATAAGTATTAGTTCTATTAAAAGCCTTAAAGCAAAACTAAGTCACTCATGCCCCTAGAGGCTATAAGCACCACTGCAGGTGCAGTACCATGTTGTGTTTTTTTACTCATTTATTGTCCATGAGAATAAGTACTACGCAGACAGAAAAGACAAAGGGAGAGAGGGATATTGTACATTGTGCCACAACTGAATGACACAATGGAAATAATTTTTTTTCACTCAAACTTGGCTGTAAACACTGCTAAAATGGCGCTAGCCCGCAGTTAGCTTTGCCCGTTAGCTTCTTCTTCGTGATACTATTAGTGTGTATTGCGCCTCCAAACTGGAGGCAGGGAAGTTGTAGTTGGGGTTTTCTGGCCAGAGACACCAGGGGGAGATGAAAGACCCCCCAATCATCCCATCAACACTTGCATTACCCCCAGAGGGACTACGAAAAGGATTTATTACGGTAAACAAGATACTTAGTTCTTCTATAATACAAGCATACAACTACAATAAGGTGTCATTGTTCTACTCTCACCACTTACTATACTTCTAGAAATACTGTCTATGTAAAGAAAAGACGATAAGGAGTGAGAGATTGGGTTGATCAGGATTTGGAATAGTCCAGGAGTGCCCTCTGCAGGCAGTGGTTACAAAAGAACAAAAACAAGCTGTCACTATCGCCTAACAGAATGCCTGCAAATCGTTGCCGACACCATGAAGAAAGACACTATTAGCACAGGACAGGTCCGGTGATGGACTACTGGCTTTAAAAATGCAGAGAACAGTTTTGTTTTCCATCTAGCCGAGAAAAACAAAACAAGAAATACATCACTTCAGCTGCAGATGAACAAATGAACCAAGTGTACAGGATTAATCAAAACTGCAAGAATGAGAAAAGATGCTATGTGTTCTCCATGAGGGAATCTCCTGATTATGATGTTAATGACTTAAATGCATGTTGACTTTTTGTCAACACAGAACTCCCCATAATACTGTATGTAACGCCCCACGTCATTCTTAATAAAGTGGACTGCGTTTGACCCGGGGAACACCTCTAATCGGATTTCTTTGAGATTTCTGAAAGAGCAGGCCATTTGTAAAGCGAGTAAAACAGTGGTGGTGTCACTAAATTATACACTGCAGTGTAAGCACTGATTAAATCACTGACAGAGATTGTCTAAAAGCCTTTCTCAGCTTAAATTGCACTGTGCTTTGTCCAAGTATTGGCTCAAAATGTGTTTTCCTTAATCTGCAGTTTGACACCCCAGCTTCAAATTCGGCTTGTATTCAATCTTGTTAGTGCTTCCTGTTATCAGCTTTGCAGTTGTTGAAGTTGTTAAAAATCGTTTATTCACACAAACATTCCCATTTCTGCAGAATTTACCCACGGAGTCTAACGCTTTTGGGTTGACAGAGTTAGAATTGCAGCTTTCATTGCAGCTAGGTGTCACCAAATGTCAGCTCTAGTGGCAAAGGTAAGGATTCTCTGTAGACCCCCCCTCCCTTCTTTTGAGGTGTTTCTCCAAATAGATGACAGCAAGAATTAAATAAAAAATACACCAAACAAACTGGAATAGGCAGATGTGTGCGCTCCTGCTCCGGAGGTGTGATTAATAGTGTTACAGTGTGCCATATTTACCAGGCAGCAAACAGCCAAAAGTTCTATCACCTCCGTTCTGTCGACAAACTGCTCCATGACATTGCTCAAAATACAGTGTTTAATCAAACGTCGTGTCACACATCTCCGGATGATTTAGAAGTACAGCTTCTGATTGGCAACTATCCATCAGCCCTGCAGTACTTCAGTGTCCAATCAAAATGTCTTCATCAGAGCAGAAACATACGCACATTGTACACTCATCAGCCATATCATTATTATTTAGAGCTTAAAGTGCATATGACACATTAGACACAATTTTTTGCTAAAACATAGTTAAAACAATTGCATTTAAGATTTTGCTAAAGATTGTACCCACCTTTCTTTAGTTTTTGTGATGTTTATAGTTACACTTCCTTATTGGACACCGACAGGAAGTGACACAGAGGGTAAGCAATTTTAAACGGTTGCCGGGCAACCATTTTAAGTTAATGGGAAATGAGTGAAACTGCTTTGGTTTACCTTCATCTATGTCACTTCCTGTCAGTAGCTTAAAAATTCAAATAAAAACTTTTCTGCCCAACATTTCATTAAAATTGCTTCACTGAAATAAAATGATAACTTGCAGTTGATGTTATCCATCTAAATAAATCATATTTTCAAAAGCATTAAAATCTTTCATATGCACTTTAATAGTTTGTGACACTCTATAATTCGAGGTCATCATTTTAGATTAAAGGCAGGGGCCAAGAACATTCTTACAGAGAATACTGACTCCTCTCCATGACTTACCAGCCTGTGCCATGTAAGTGTCAGTGTAACCACCATTTCCTGTTACTATTTCCTCAGTTACCATCACCCTTATATCATATTATATGTTTATAATTTCATCAGTTGTGTCGCGTTGCGGTTACCTATAATCCAACTTCACCTCGTATGACAAACTTTTTCGAGAAGAAACTTGGAAGCCGAGCTCCTCATATTCAAAGAACAATATAGAGCCTTGGTTGCCTCTCTGGATCCTTGGTCTTTGTGTGCATGAATGTGTTGCGCTGTTTACTGAGCGCGGGTGTGTATTGACGGAGTGTGTGGTGAAGGCACGGTTGTTGTCTCGCTGAAAAATGTATTCAGAATCCCAGACATGTGCTGGAGTAAATATTTGTCATCTGGGGACAAACATACATCAGTCTGCCGTGCTGCACATTATATATGATGGTGAACGCCACACTTTATTTTCCGCCCACATCCCAACCCCTCTCGTCGCCGTTTTCTGTACTATGTTGACACAGTTTTATTGATGTAATTGCATTGTGCCTAGATAAATGCTGACATCACTGATTTGATTAAATACATGACCAGGGTGGGAAAGCATTTTAAATGTAGTACTTATATAAACTACAAACAGGCACATTACATTTTCTGCTTTATGTTTAAGACTCAGGCCGGATAGTGGATACACAGTAAGAATTAGGCAAAGTGACAGGTGGATTATATACGCAGCTTTAGGAAATAGCTCAAGTGCAAAGCTAATATTAACCTGCTAATCTGCTAAGTCACTATTTGGGATAATAATAGGCTTATTAATTAGAGACTAATTATGCTCAGCTTTATCCAGGGACAGTGACATTCCACCCGCCTCCAAAGAGTCACACTGTGTAGAAGCATGGCACATATTTGATGTTAGTCTTGAATATTGCACTTATATTATTGAGAAATGTCACTAAAGCAGTAAAGTAATTTGTTTACCTTAATAAATCCTTTCCATAGTCCCTCTGGGGGTAAAACAAGTGTTAATGGGATGATAGGGGGTCTTTCAACCTCCCCTGCGTCTCTGGCCAGAAAACCACCCTTGCAACTTCCCTGCCTCTGGATCAGAGGCGGAATACGCACTAATAGAATCACAAAGAAGAAGCTAACAGGCTAACGGGCAAAGCTAACTGTGGGCTAGCTCCACTTAAGCAGTGTGTACAGCCAAGTTTGAGTGAAAAAAATGATCTCGGCACAATGTACAATATCCCTCTTTCCTTTTGTCTTTTCTGTCAGCGCAGTATTAACTCTCACGGACAATTAAAGAGTAAAAAAAAAACGCAACATGCTGCGACACCTGCAGTGGCGCTTAAGGCCTCTAAGGGCATGAGTTACTTAGTTCTGCTTTAAAATGTATCAAAGCATGATGAATAAAAATGGAAAATTACGACTATAACTTAAGTTTTGCGCAAAAAAATGTGGCCGTTTTAGCAAAAGAAGACCTTAGTGATTTTGCGATATACTGCGGCTTCCTGCGATACGGATATTACATCACCTTATAATGCGACGGTGACAATTTGATGGCATTATGCAGTCCTATCACAAACAAAGTCATACAAGACCTTCCTTCAATGTTAGTGTAAATGCGTTGTCTCTAAAACGATTCCCTCTGTGTGACCGCTACACGAGTTTATTCATACACACAGCTATTGTACGCCTGTCTAAAATTACAAGACTGACTTCATCTGATATGACATCCCACTAAAGCACTGAACATCTGAACTCCTGTGCGTTTTGGGGCACTGGCTGATGGCAGAGGCAGCGAGTGCAGAAGGAAACTCATTTCAACTTGAACAGCTTTTCGATTATTCTCTTCCTTTTCATACTACCATTTTATTTTTTTTACCCTCCAGTGCTTCCGACATCACAACTAAGAGACACGCCGGCGACTGTGATTTCACAGAGCATGAATACAAATGACTTGTGGGGGAAAGAATCGACATCTATAAATGAATTATTTTGGAGACGCTGTGAGTAACTTTGTGACTGAGTGATTGGTCAATTTAGCCGTCAATCATTTGTCTCGCTTTTTTAGCTTATTCAGGGCAGGGAAAAAACTCACATATTTATCCTGACTAACTTTGAAGAACAACAAACTTTTGCGGCGCTTCCTCTTTCTGTAACGACTTGTCCGGCGAGAATAACAAACCAAATCCTTCAACTCATTATTTAGCCCATAGAGGCCAAACAACACAATGCAATTTTCCCCACACAGACGAAAAGCTAAATGTCAGTATGCTTGTTTATATTTTTTCTGACTTGGACACATCTACACATTGTTGGCTGTTTGTCAGTTCTCCAAAAACCTTCACAATTATGAATGTGCGGCATGTAAACTTTGTGTTCAGACTGGCATTTGGCACCATTTATGTGAAAGTTACATTCACCCTAAACATTAAAGCAGCCTTTTTGTGCCAGTCAATAACATCAACAGCCTGAGTCCTAATATGAACATGACTTGCACCTGCTCATGTACATTAGGGATGATGGGGATTAAACAAGGCGCTGAGAACACCCAACATGGTTAACTAATTGGCAAATCTATGGATAATGATGCCACTGTATGTAAGGTCGTTGCTGATAAACAGAGCTTAAGTGCATAAAAGAAAGAAGCCAGCATAGGCATAGGATAGTTGCTATAGGAGCCGAGTCCTGAATGTAATTTGCACCGTTTTCAGAGCCGTAAAAGTGCTCTGAGCAGAAGAGATAGGGCCGCACTTCCACACAGAGGCTGTTATGCCTTAACCTCACAGATCCATTGTAATGTTACAGGCTTTAAGCTACTTTATGGAGTGACTGCTGATGTCTCCAGAATATAATTCAGATGTCCCTACGATGACTCAGATGACCACATGGAGCAGCACTAAAAGAGGAAAAGAGCACTCGTAACATAATCGCAGAACAGGAAGTAAAAATAAAAATCATCTATAATCTGTGAGATATGATTAGATGGACTAGGGTTTGTTGGTCACTGAATTAACAGGAAAGAGTAAAATAGTTGAACAAAGCACAAGCTAAACATTTGCTGGTAACAGGTCTGCACAACAAAATGTCTAATTGTGATGCATTTATTTAATTATGCTTACAATATGCATGACTTTACTTATGCACATAGTAAACATGCCCTGGAGGAGCATAAACATTTGAGAGAAAACTGAACTGAACTAATACAAGAATCCATTCAATATCCATTCATAAAAGAGATTTCAATTCAATTGTGATTCATTGCACGGCCCTGGACAAAAGACTGTGTGGCATTTTCATGAAAATCAATCATAATCAAAACATTACACATTTTGAAAGGTGCATTATGTAACTTTTTATGTGGAAATAAAAACTTGATATTTGACCTTTATGTGACTCGATGGCTGCATGGGTGGTTATTATGGTGCCTTTACTTTTCATCACAGAGGCCTCTTCAACACACTAGGATCAATTGTTTTGTAGGTTTCCTGTTGGGAGGGTCCGTCTACAGTGAAAACCTACCAGAAACTCTAAAAACATTTGATCCCAGAGCATCATAGAGGCCACTATGATGGAAAGTAAAGGTGGGTCACTGAAATGTCAAATAAGCACAAATAAAAACGTTTGGGCGGCACGGTAGCACAGCGGTTAGCGCTCTTGCTTCACAGCCAGAAGGTCCAGGGTTCAATTCCCACCTGGACGGGGCCTTTCTGTGTGGAGTTTGCATGTTCTCTCCGTGTCTGCGTAGGTTTCCCCTACCACTAAAAACATGTGCAATAGGCCAGGATGAATGATGTGTGTGAGTGAATGATTGTGGTGGTCAGAGGGACCGTTGGCGCAGATGTGTGCAGTTGCGACAGCGCTTCTGTCAGTCTCCCCCAGGGGAAACTGAAGCTACAAACGTAGCTTTACCACCACCGACTATGGAGTGAATGTACAATTGTCTCATGTAAAGCGCTTTGTGACTATATGTCTGTGAAAGGCGCTATATAAATAAAGATCTTCTTTTTTTTCCCACATAAAAAGTTGCATAATGCAGCTTTAAGATGCCCTGAAATATGCTGTATTTTAGAAGATACAAATTCTCTCTTTCACTGTGGCATAGAAGGACCAAACCAGTGCTGGTTAAGTAGGTTTACACCAAGTAAAAACTTACAACAGGTCCTCAGTTGTAGTTTTGGCTGGTGTTGGGTGGACAGGAGGCTGTGTGTGTGAGAGCCTGATAAGCGGCACACAGAGTCCACACACTGATGTTCCTCTGATGTTCGGTGACAGATGATGTGATGAGGCCGCAGCCTGGCGCTAATAACACCTCGTCACAAATAAGAGCCCGTCTGATAACAGGAGCACATCTCACAGCACAGATGCACCTCCAGCTCGTGCAGAGCCAAGCTGGACACTGGAGATATTTACTTTTAATACTAGGCTGCATTTAACTGTATTCAACTTTTACCTGTACAGGCAAATACCACAAGGCTCTGCTTTCTTTCTTTCTTTCTTTGGATAAGTGCAATAACACAATAGTTTTAGTCAGTGCTGGTTGGAGATCATCCTTTGGCCTTAAAAGGAACAGGCCATCGTTTTTACATACTGAGAAATGTTCTTACCTTAGCTTAGACAAGTTGATGCGTACCTGTCTGGTCTTTGTGCCTGCGCTCAGTCACGCAAATGTTGTTAGCATTTAGCCTCTCCCAGCAAAGGTATAGCTCCAAACTGGGGTGAAGCTAGAAGCTACCAAGCTGCCTTTACATGATCCAAGTCTAGTTACACAAAATGAAACATGTAAAATTTCTACGCAGATTAAAAGGAGTACTATATTGTGAGGCGTAATAACACCTGGAGTACTTCGACATCCGCGCAGTAATATCGTCAAAGTACTCCAGGTGAGGCTAAATGCTAACAGGTGCACATCAACTCGTATATAAGCTCAGGTAAGAACATACCTCAGAATGGAAAAACAGTGGCCTTTTCCTTTAACCGAGCACATTTTCTCCAGTTCAGCTTTACCAAAATCTAAAAGCTTTTTGCAAAAAGTGTCAAAATAGCGACGATGAACGATGTGTGAATGAGGCTGAAAATCCAACAAAAAAACATAAAAAAGTTCAAAAGACGTGACAAAAACATAATAAAAAAGTGACAGACATTCAAGAAAAATTACAAAAAAACATAACAAAAAAGTGTCTAAAACGCCGCAAAAACACTACAAAAAGTGTTGAAAATCATAAAAATATGACAAAAGAATGACGAGAACACAGCAACAAACAAGTGCATGTCAGTTTTGTAGGTCTTTCAAATCAAGCTTTTAGATTTGGGTGAAGCCAAACTGGAACAAACGTGCTCGGGTCAGGTGGGGGTTAAGAGTTTTCAAAGAGGCAGCGATAATCAGATTATAAACAAACTTCATAAATGCTAAATAATTTTGATAGAATGTTTCTCACTTGTAAACAAGTGAATAAGCGACAAATCTAAAAAAAAGTGCAATTAAATTTAAAATAGACACTCTTGACAGAAGGTAGGACGCTGCCCACGTGCGCTCGGCTGGCAATTACCTTCAATCCAACTCACATTTCTTCATAACACTCTCCCCCAGCCTTCAAGCTGCTTAAACATGCCTTTAGTTCAACTGGGGCATAGAAGCCAAAGCCAAGCGGGCTCTGAGGAGAATTAAATTTTTCTGCACAATGGTGAGCCTCCCTTCCCTCCCGTTCAGCTGCACAGGGTTAAGTCCTCACGCACAATACCCAAATTCTTTCACACATCCTCGAACCGTTCCCAAAAGAGAGCCCTCGCCTTTCAATCTGTCATCCTTCACCTCACGAGAGCCCAGCGCGAGTTCCCGCCTTTGTTTGACGGCGCATGTTTAAACACAGATCTTTCTTTTGCGACAGCCCCCCAAATTCCCCCAAACCCTCAACAACCCTGATGGCCCGGCAGGATCACTAATACAGGGCAATGGACGCCTTTTTCCACAACCCAGTAAAGTGCCTCGGCTACAATTGGGAACAAGCATCGGAAAAGCTTTTTTGCGACAGGAAGAAAGAAACTCTGAATGGAGTCGTGCAGAAACATTTTATCAAGGCTATCACCCGACAGAGGGAGCACTATTAAGGACAATTTGAAGTGAAAAGATTGTATAATTTAATATGTCTTTTCCAGTGGCTGCTAGAAGAGTCCTTATGACTAACACCAATTAGGGCTATTCTTTCTCTCTAAAACTAGCACAAAAAAAGCGATCTCTACATCTTAAGGCTTTGAGAATATTTGAAAGTGATTTGGATAATAGTACCGCTGCGTTTCTTTCCTGCACCTACTTCGAAATGCAAGTCGGGCCCACTCTCCTGGACGACACACACGGACAGAATTTGACTTAAATACTCATTTGAAAGAAGAGGGGAAATGGTCACACTAAATTTAGCTGGACAGACTTGATTTCAATTTAAAATCAATCTCGGATTCTCAGTCGAAATAATGACCCACTTTCGGCCTGAGAACAGGATAGGATTTCGCCCACAGGTGCTGGCCCTCCATAAATTAGAGACATGAGGCCGGCGTCGCTCCATTCTTCAATGAAACCGGGTTTAGAAAAGATGTGGTTTACGATTCTGCATAATTTTAACTGAAAATGAGTGTATTTCTAAGCAAGAATAAGATTTCACAGGAAAAAAACAAGAGCTCAAGCAAAAGTTTCAAGGTCAAAGGTAGAAAGAAAGTCTGCCATTTATAAACTATTTACGATTTTATTTTTCAACCTTGGAGATAATAACTTTGTTATAGATGAGCAGTTTCACACTCCGTTCCCCACAGTAAAGCACAATAAGATATGCCTTTGGAATAACATGAACACGTTTCTGCCAAAAGGACGGATTCACAACTCTTTAAAGGTAGATATTCAAACACAGTGCAGTATGGCACATAACAAAGGAAAAAAGCTTTGAGTGGCAAAACAACAAAGTGCAAAAACAGATATTTCACACAGAATGATGTTTCGCTGTCACATTTTTTCCCACTGTAGTCTCACAGATCCTCAGATGCTCTGGACAAATGAGTGAGCTGCTAAATTGCCTGTCACTAAGTGTCAGCAGATAAAAGCCCATCACTTTTACCGTTCTCAAATTTAGTATGAGAGCCTTTTTATAAACTCTACATAAGAAAACAAGTGTGATGAAATAAAGTTGCGTTATCTTTTTGATACACTGCAGCTTTAGCTCTAATTACATCCGCATTTGTAGTATTAGGCTGTCTGAGCTGGAGGCGAGAAATGTAGAGCAGATCCAAAGTACATTTTGGATGGGGTACAGATCCAATTATGTAATTCTGAGAAGCACAGATTTGCTTGTACACACGGTTAACTTCTATCTAATGTATGGAACAAAACTGTCGAGCCCTGGAGCACACTCGGGGTCAATTCACTACAGAGTAACTAACAGAGGCCTTATATCTTATAAGTAGCATTTGTCTCCATCTTGCAATAATGCAATAATAGTCTAGTCAAATGTAGGTCAGGACAATTACAACTGAACCCAGAATTTAAAAAAAAAGATACAGTGCATTAGTGTGACATGTTCTTTTAATACGCAACTTAATCTCTAGACATTAACAACTCTGGTGGAGGAAAATAAGAGCCTAAAACAACAACAAAAAAGGGCACAAATGAATAATGTGTGGTCTGAAATGCTAGTGATTCGTGTATTTTGCAGGTCATACTTCAGCTGCTTCTGTGTGCACTATGACCTGAATCTTGGTTTAAAACTGTGCATCCAGACTGTCAGAAGAAGAACAGACCAAATTGCCAACATTTGGTCCTTCTGCTGCAGTGGTACTAGACAGTGTATGAGTCCAGTCTCCAGACACAGAACCAGATTGCTGTCCTGGCTGTTATTTGTCCCGCGTGCGACAGGTTGAGGTTATGAGTGTTTGTCATTGAGCAAATCCGCCCTTTTGTTCCAGTTGGTGAGGGATCAGAGTTCTGATGTCCCGTGGCACCGCGACACTGCCCCCTCCCTCCTCTCCGACGGAGAGACAGATTGCCTATTTTCCCATCACCTGTGCAGAGGCCAGCCCACGACACCTGGAGGAGGAAGGGTGGGGGTGGGGTGGGGGGCAGTTTAGCGCTCTGCCTGTCAGCTAACGTATGGGAGTATTGATGTGCAGTGACTGGGCTGGGACAGTCCTACCCAACACGCATTAGGGCCAGCTGTTGGGCCTCATCAGTCTCTGTGTGGAGCAGCAAACACCGCTCAACATGCCTCTTATACCTGTGCTGCAGCAAATACCATCATCTCCTCATGGCCTGGAATGACCACATCAGAAAGCTTTAGGAGGAAAGTTTATTTACTCCCTGTGATTGCACTACTCTTTAAATGACAAGAGATAAAGCTTCCTGAGTGGGAAAAAGCACAAACCAAATCTAAATACAACATACATGTCATTGTGCTTGACCATTTCTCAGTGATTATTTCTCCTGTGTGAAAACAAACAAAAGACCTTGATAAATATGTGCAATACAGTTAACAAACGTGTAAATTCCAAACGCGGTGGCACATTTCCCAGTCTAACGTTGGCTGTTGCTACCTTTCTAACAAGCCAAAGTGAATCAGAGACACAGTCGGGCAGCGCCTACCCTGTTGAGAAAGATGAGGGAGACGCCCTTTTCAAAGTTTGAGCCTGTGAACCCCTGAAAGGTCTGCCCGTGCCCCTACTGCCATGAATAATCACCCCCCGGCTCCGCTGTAATGTGCTGCAGATGATGTATTGGGCCACATTTATTACCGCTCCGCTTCCACCTGGCTAGGAGCAGAGTCTCCTCTATTAAGAAAAAAAAATGGGCCGCAATGAGAATTCTGCACCGGCTAAGACTGATAAAAATCCCCTGACCTAATTGGTGAGAATTAGAGCCAATGGATGCTCCACTTTAGGCTCTAACCTGGACTTTCAAGTTCATCATTATTCTCAATCTGCACTGTGGGGAGATCTGATTAAAGCGGACATAAATGGAACTTTCAGGTTTCTAGTTATAACGTGGCAACAACCCGACCGAAGGAGCTAGACTTCACTTGGAAAGTTGCTTTTGCCAAATGGGCCAATCCCTTTACACTGTTGTGATTATCAAGTGAAAAGCCAAAACAAAAGATTGTATTTATGTGTAAATCCAGCCAAAAGAGGTAATAAGCTAGTGTACAAGAGGTGGGTCCCTATGGCCAAGATAAGTGGAAAAGTATTGCTTCAGGAAGGGTATGCACCATAAAACTTCAAATCTAAATGCAAATCACTGCTCACTCAAAGGCAGACCTTTTGCTGTGGTTAGCTCAGCAGGGTAAGGTAAGGTATGCTTTATTATCGCTATTGTGAAATTTGCTGTGTGCATTTGGCCCAACCTTCAACGGAGCAGGGGCAGCCCGTTAGGAACAGTAGGTAACCACAGGGGAGCACCTCTCTAACAAAGGGCAAAAGTTGGCGGATTAGTCCATTGTTTATCCAGTTAAAAATGAGCACACAAGACAAAGACCCAAGCCTCCATAAATGTACAACTTTGCATGAAAAAAAAAAGCACCGAGCAGCTGTAAAGTATTGACAGCGTGTCAAAAGTCAGGACCACGGGTTTAAAGCAGTACTCATGCCCCTAGACTGCAGGTGTTGTAGCATGTTACGTTTTTTTACTTACATTAATTGTCCATGAGAGTAAATACTACGCTGACAGAAAAGAAAGGGATATTGTATGTCCAATTACACAATGGAGATCATTTCTTTTCACTCTTCCTTGGCTGTAAATACTATTTAAGCGGTGCTAGCCCGCAGTTAGCTTTACCCGTTAGCCTGTTAGCTCCTCCTTCGTGATTCATTCCATTAGTGTGTATTGGGGCCTCCGGATCTGGAGCAGGGAAAGCTACAAGTGTGGTTTTCTGACCAGAGACACCAGGGGGAGATGAACGACCCCCCAATCATCCCATTAACACTTGTATTACCCCCATAGGGACTACGAAAAGGATTTATTAAGGTAAACAAGTTACTTAGTACTGCTTTAACTTTGGGCACGGTTGGTCCACTACAGAGTCATCATGGAGAATACTGTATATAGCATGCTGCTGCCTCTCCTTGATGCTGTAAACTGCATACAAACAAAAGCAGGGAAGAGAGAAAGGTCAAGATTGTTAAGTGGCTCTGTGTGTGAGAGAATAGCCTTTAGCATTCCGTGACCTTAACCTTGCAAGTCGGAGTCTGGAAATCTTAAAAAACAAGATTCTAAGCTAATGTAAGCAAAAATGTCCACTTCAATTTTACCGACGCAGCCTGTCCGTGAAACTGTACAGTACGTGAGGCATTTGTCTGATTCTAAAACTTCAATTTGCTTTGTTTGTGCATGACCTCCATTAGATGAGAATCGACTTTGTGATTTGCATGCGCTCCTGATGGTCCTGAGCCACCTGTTTGTGTCCCCTGTCCATCCCCTGAAAAAGTATTGATCATCCTACTGCGTACATAACTGCAACTTGAATGGCAGATACAACAGTGGCATGTGACTCCTTGGGTTGCAATACAAATACCGACATGAAGTAAATATTTCACTGCTTTACAGAACATAGTGTGCAGCAAGTCCCCATCAGGGAAAGTCACACATGTCACCACTTCAATCAATTTCAAATCCATTGTCCGCACATAAACCACACATTTGTCCGATCTATTAATGTTTCATTCTTTTTACGTAGAACCAGAGAATTCACACGCCTCTTGATTGAAATCGTTGCCACAGGGGAAAGGAGAGCCAAAAGCCTCAGAGGAGCCGCTATTCGGAAAGTGAGTGAGGCATTGATTTTCTGCAGGAAATCATCAAGGCGAATCTATGGCAAATGAAAGAGTGGAGATGGCGAATGGCTCGTAGTTCAGCGGGATATTCAGTTATCACTCTATTCTTTTACAGACAGGGCAAGAGAGTCCAGCTGTTTTCAAGCTCGCGGCTAAGTAAAAACCAGCGACTCTCTGAGGGCGCCTGTTCCTCCGCCTCACTAAAGTGCAAATGGAAAGTGCCCCTGAGATAGCAAAATCGAGAGAGGGGGATTAGTTGGAAAAGCAAAATTGTCATCTTTCCAAAAATAAAAATGAGACAAGAAAGCAATAACATCCTGAACGAACAGTTGAAATCCTGTTGTGGGTTCGGCGCCAAAGGGTTGCACAGAGAAAATGAGCTCTTTGATGTTTGATTAAAAAATATTGGCCTCCTTTTGAATTCCGGTAAGAATTGTATAAAAAATTAATAATGCTTGTATTAGCAAATGTACCATGTAGCTCAAAGTTAGCCTTCGAGGAAAGAGCACTCTCGTGACAAAAATGACACCTTCATTGAAACATGGTTTTTATGACAATACCACAATGCATCGCAAGCCAATGACATTTTAATTTGCCAAATATGACCGTTTGTGAAAAATATATACCTTGGATGGTGAGGCAAAAATCATAATGTGTCAAGAGTCCCAATTAATCAAAACATGTCTTTGTCAGCCGTCAAATTATAGATGGAAGAAAAACACACTTACAAATGATGGGGAGGAATGCGCATACACATGTTCCAGCTGCTGTCAAAAGGTAAATATGTAAAAAGTATTCACTTGGTCGGTGCCTTTGATATGAAAAGGTTTGTGAGGCAATCAAAAGCATCGGCGAAATATCATTCAGAAATGTCATCGTTTTAGTAAGAACTTCATTTTAACGTCTGAACTATTTTAAAATATCAATTTTGCCTATAACACAATTGCAGATCAAACTAAAGTCAGAAAGTTAAGGTCGTACACAGTTCAAAGCAGAAAGAAATGGGGGGGGGGGGGGGACTATTCTGTCAGGATGAGCATCAGGCCTAAAATCTGCACCAGTAGAACCCCAGTAGAATCAGTAGGCGTTCGCCGTTATTCTATCTAAAGCTTACTTTATGTATTTCCAGCTTTGAAGTGTCATTTTTGTAAGCATAAAGTAGGACAGAATTTTGAGATGTGTGAAAGTGCTGCAGCTCAGACAGAATCCGTCCAGCACTGAATCATCCCGAACACGTTGCTGCTGTGTCACTGGTAACATTTTGGAAATTATACAAATGATTGACTTGACTGGCCCAGGGCAGCTCATTACAGAGCTGTGGAGACCCGCGTGTCTGTCAGTCCACAGCCAAAAAAAAAAAAACATTACGATCAAATATTGAAATTCACTGTGGTTTCAGACTTAATGAAAGACTACATTTCTTGAAGTAGTTTTAGCCAGTAGATCATTGTGCAGAATTTTAAGAAAAAGTGGCTTTTTGGTTTTTCCACAAATGTTTACATGATAGAACAGACCTTGGGAAAGCCCATTCTGGATTCTTCAGATGATGAGACCATTGTAAGAGGAATAGTCCATTAGTAACAAATTTTGAGAGAGAGTGGCAAACTCAAGGCTATGATAAATTGGCGTTTCTTTATGCAGTGTTGAAACCGAGCTATTTTCTTAGTTATTATTGCACAATTACATCCTTGTAGGCCTGCTTGTTCTACTCAATTGTGTCACTGGGTTAATGCATTAACCCCTTAACCCCCGCGGTAACCAAGCACATTTTCCCCAGCAAAAGTTCTTTGACTAGAATTAACAGTCTACAGTATAGGCCAGTGTAATGCTCATTTGAAAGCTAAGACCTACAAAGACAATCTAAGATTTTCGTCTCGCTGTTGCTGTGTTGTCCCTTTTTGAACATATTTTTGTCGCTTTTTTTCCCCCAATCTTTTTTTTTTGCGTCTTTTTGTCACTCTTTTGTCATTTTCTTGTAATTTTTTAAATGCTTTTTTGACATTATTTTATCACTTTTCAATTGCACTTTTGTCAAATTTTTGTAGCACTTTTGTGGCTTTTTTTTGCTTTTGCATCACTGTTTAGTCACTTTATTGTCCCTCTAAAGATGCGCGTTTTCGTCCTTGTTTTCATCTTGTTTTTGTTGCTATTTTAATGCTTTTTTTCATTAAGCTTTAAGATTTGGGTAATGCCAAACTGGAGAAAATGCCCTTGGTTAAGGCAGGTGTTTAGAGGTAAACCTATACATTACACTCAATGGGGACAATTTGAGAACCCCAATCTCCCCAGTACTTAGAGGGAAATGCAGACTCAAAATCCTTACGTTAGATCTTCATATGCAATTTAAGATTTACAAACACTGCTATGAATTCAATGGTCTAATAAAAATGAAGAGAGAAGGCCCTCATTCATTAATGCCTTTCCTTACAGCTACAGCTGGAGCGGTGAGGAGCTACACCTAATTGCCATTATACATCTCTGAACCACAGTCAAGATGGATCCCTTTTCCGCCACTGCCATTGAGCATGAGTGAATCCTGTGACTTGGCAATGGGAGATTACTCAACATGGACCCGAGTAATGTTCAGGAGCATTAGGTTGGGGAGGTTCTTAAAGCACTTGTCACACCCCAAAGGCATCCATCTGCCCAGCCAATCAATAGGCGAGTAATCGGCAGCAATGAGAGCCACTGTGGCGCATTACTCAGGCCCGTCCCGCGGTCGCACCACCTCCCAGTGTGTCCCGGTGCTCACAGCAGGCCGCTCCATCACTGGGGGAAGTTATCTGGAAGCCAAGCATGACATTATCGACAGCCCAGAACGGAGAGCACCTTTGTATCGGAGATATCACTCAGAGGAATTGGCCCTTCGTGTGCACACTTGATGCCACATAGGCCAGCGTCCAAAGCGTACAGTAATAGGACGGCGTTCAGGCTGATGTACTTCACAAAGAGGGCGCTGCTCTTAAGAGGAGGTGCATTATCAAAGCATCAAGGGAAGTGAATTACATGTGCATTTCAATTAACTATGAGATACGAGCATGTCTATATATATATGTCTAGATATTTCACACTGAACGCTATAGACCCAATATCCATAGTAATACCAGACATGGAAGATGTTCCAGCGTATTGATATTGCCCCTATAGATTAACTGATTTATAGAGGCTAATTTATCGGGGCAATGGTTCTGTCCTGATGCAGCCTCGATATCAATCTTCAATCTATCAGGACAGGCCACCACATGAAAAATATGTATTTCTACTTCAACTACTTTTTTTTTGTTGCATATTTAAGCATTGATCATAAAGCTGAACAACAAATACTATCCAAACATATCAACAATCCTTTTTGACAAAGGCCTGTGACTCACTGAACATGGTCCTAACAATCCACTTATAGATCTGAAGCTTTTTTTTTTTTTTACAGTTCCCACAAATAACACATTATTATGGTCAAGGTCACGTTTATTTATAAAGCACATTCAACACAACATTGCTACCCAAAGTGCTGTACACATAAATACATACAGACAAAAAGTATACATGCAAATACAAGTACAAAACAAACAAAGCCCGCAACCACGTGGGTTTCCAATAAAGTCTTAAAAATGTCCAAAGACTGGGCTCCCTTAATATTCAAGCATAGACTGTAAAAAAGCGAATCCGGTCTGCTATGGTTGCCATGACCTCGATACATCTAACAAAAAATTGAGTTAACCAACCTCAATGATCTGCTTGGCATATGAGCAGACAGAGGAAAGATACGGAGGAACCGTCTCATTCAAACATTAAAATACAAAAAATATCTAAATTTTAAAAGGAATTCTATATCTTTACAGGGATCCATGTGAGGAGGCCAACACAGGAGTTATATGCACAAACTAAACTATCAGCAGATTATTTTGTGGAAACGCGAGAACCGTCATTATAAGAGATAAATTAGCTTTTACATCTCTACATCTTAGGATAACGGATAATAAAACAATAACTATTGAATTTCTTAGAGAGCTTGTCTTCAGTGGACCTTATTAAGGCCAGCGTATCGTCAGAGAGATGCGTAATTAGGTCTTTAAACCTAAAAGCCTTGCCAGCTCTGGAACACACAGCCTGTGCATTTTCAGTGTCTCATTAAAAAGACCCGAAGTTGGATTTTGGACTTTGGACTTTAACGGCAAATTATTTAACCAAAAGATCACAAAAGCCCCCATGCAAACTAACTGTCTCACACTGTCGGCACATACAGTCGGGGTGATTGGTGATGAACGCGGCGCAAAT
Source organism: Gobius niger (assembly GCF_951799975.1). NCBI lineage: Eukaryota > Metazoa > Chordata > Actinopteri > Gobiiformes > Gobiidae > Gobius > Gobius niger. The sequence goes on along the minus strand of NC_136856.1, from coordinate 18,062,764 downwards.
GTATGATGACACCGTTGCCTCCCAGGTTTGAACGCAAAAAGACACCGTAACAAGGCCTTGGGAAAATAAGAAATGAAAATGAAGCTATGAACATTCTCCAAGGCAGAGACAAAGGTTGGCTGACTCTAGCAGCTTTCCCATGCTCCGAATGCTCGCCCGCCTCTCCCCATAGACTCCCATGACCGCGGGCTAGAACCATCACACCTGAAACTGGTAATGCAGAAAAGCGAGGCCTTCAAATAAAATGCTTAATCATCTGAATTTCTTTGTTTTTAAAAAAAAATGCTGTTAAAATGTATTCTCAGGGCGTTTTGTCTTTGTGTCAAGAAACGAAGCCCCTTTCGTACCTGGCATTAGCAAACAGCGTGCCATAAATCAAATTACTAACCATGCTGCTGATACGGGGCTCTCCTGTTGTGCTTTCTGCGAACACGCGTGGACAGCAGCACAGCCGGGAGCGACTTAATATGCACACCAATTTGCTTCTCGTTCAACAAATGTATGCAGGACTCTCAAAAGAAAATGGAATATTTAATTTTTATTTGAGAGAACTACTAAGGCTCCAAGTTTCGTTTAAAAAAAGAAAGGTGAAAAAAAATAAAGAAAGTTCCCCTGATTATTAAAGATGAGGAAGGAGAGGAGGAGTTGCTGAGGAAAGTTCAATCACTGTTGGCCTGAGTGTTTATCTTGTAATGAAGATTAAAAATATGCTCTGTTTTTCGTATTGCGGTTGGTTTAAATGGCACAAAAGTAATTAACTCTGAGAAAACGTTTTTCACAACATACAAACAAGTGAAATTGACTGATTTGACTTAAGTTCTTTTGGGGACAGAGAGCACACACATAATGCCCGGCCTTGCACTGGTAAATTTCAAACAGGCTAAGCAGATACTTCTATTTAAGGATATGCTTTGTCCGTTGAGTATTAATGGCAAAGAATGCACTAAGGATAATAAGAATTTGCTAAGGAGTCGTTGAGATCGGCCCTATCATGCCAAGGAAAGCAGATAGTAGCAATTAAACTAACCAATAATAAGGACAATTAGGCAATAAACACAATTTTAATCAAAATCTCACCTTAAGTCCATCTCAAATATCAACATGGGGCTGTTTAATTGTCAGATCTGCAGGCAGGATTGGAGTTTGGAGAAGAAAACTTTAATTAATTTCTTGTGGTTTGTTGTTGTCTCGTCCATGTTGTCATGCTCATATTAATAAAAGTTATGTCTATTCATTCTTAAAGCAGTACAAAGTAACTTGTTTACCTTAATAAATCCTTGCCGTAGTCCCTCTGGGGGTAATACAAGTGTTAATGGGATGACTGGGGGATCTTTCATCTCCCCCTGGTGTCTCTGGCCAGAAAACCACAATTGCAAATTCGCTGGCTACGGGTCGGGAGCCCCAATACGCACTAATAGAATCCCGAAGAAGAAGCAGCTAACAGGCTAACGGGTAAAGCCACTTAAACAGTATTTACAGCCAAGTTAGAGTGAAAAATATTATCTTTGACTTCATTGTGTAATTGGATGTACAATATCCCTCTCTCCCTTTGTCTAGTATTTACTCTCAAGGACAATTAATGAGTAAAAAAACGCAACATGCTATGACACCTGCAGTGGCGCTTGTGGCCTCTAGAGGCATGAGTTATTTAGTACTGCTTTAACAAGTGGGGATTTTGTTCCGTATCGCCCACACCTGCTGAAATAGCACTCACAATACAGATAATTTTCAGGAGTTACAAAAGGTAAAGAGATACTACCAATTCAGAGTATGTAAACAACACCATTCTTTTCATACATGCAGAGGGCAAGCTTGACCGCGAACACTTACACTGATCACATTGATCCCTGGGCTCGTCTTTGAAAGAGCGCTCTGGCTCTGCTCTAGTTGGCATATTCACTAAAGACATGTCATTCCGGCTGGTGGCAGTGGATATTGATTTTTTTTTAGGATGGCCTGCTCTAAATATCGCCTTCATACAATAGAGTAGGCACAAAAGCCATTCTGTGGATAAGAGGCCGTGCATTCAATACTGGCTCAGTGCACTGCTGGAGAAACTTAAAGGCATCTCGGGCTGATTGTGAAAGCTATTAACAGCCTATTGTTGCTTGTCCAATGGTACACACACCTAATGGAACTGCTGCAGTTGTGTCCAGACAATATGGTGCTGGATTACTGTGCGCTAATGTGAGGTCATGATTAACACATGAGACCATTCCTTTGAAAAGTCTCTTTGTAAAAGGTATTTCTGCAATACCATTTGAATACTTAAGTGTTTACTTGTTTATTATTGCAGTAATGGTACTATTTGCATTTACAGTTGAGCTTTATTCCGATGAAGGAAAACTCTCATCTAGGAGTTATTAATGCCGTCTTTCATCTCTCGCTGGTGCTGCTTTTACAGGATTCGGAAGATTCACTTTCCATATGTTGTAGAAATCTGATTACTGGCCATTTTCCAGCTCATTAATGAAGACTTACAGTACGCTGCATTTGTAATGAATGTGCCCTGGTTGAGACATGATCAAGTTTCTGGCCCGGCACTGAGTGCTTTCTAGGTGATTACTTTCACCTTTGTGGTCGGGTTCTTCCGCATGGCAGGAGGAAGCCAATGCAGAATGTGACTAAATGTGAAGAGCACAGCATTAGCAAAATTAGGCTCAGATTTTCAGAAGAAAAAGAACATAAATATATATATTCCCTTTATATTTAACAATTGTATGGATTGCGGTAAAAACAGTGTGCTAAACCTAGCGCTAGCATGCTAAACGCCCCCTGCTGTCACAGTTCAATACAGGCAGTTAACAGTTTAGAAGCTTCATACACAGGATTATAGACCAGACATGTGGAAAAATCGGCCGAAAATATTGGTATCGGCCTAAGAAAAACCCACATCGGTCGACCTCGAGCAGTACCTATGCTACATCAAATAACAATTGCATTACTTAATAAACAATGCATCTCTTCAATAAAAAAAAGAAAAGACAAGCTTCCTACTAAAACTTCCTGTACATGAAACAGTCACCCTATGTTAAATAGTCCTGCTGCAGTTCACGTCAAATCTCCAAGAGCCAAAACAGCTGAGACAACAAACATGCAGCTCTACTTTTCAAACAAAATGGAGCCACATTCATGCTCCACAGATGTCACATCAGCACCATTCAGAGGAGGAAGGAGATCATGGATGACACCCATTACACCGCCGTTCACTTGGGTCCATCATTCTGGGCCCATTGTCTGCTGCATCAGCGAAAATTACAGCTTATACCACTTGAGCAACTTATCACTTTGGCTATACAAGTCTTGTTTTATTTTTAGCCCACATGGAGGCAGGATGCTTGAGGGATTTGTTTGCCAAATCCCATCCAGCAGTAATTTCTACCTCATTCAACAGCTTCAATGCAGAAGTTCTCAAACTATGGTTTGTGTGCACTTTTGCTGTGTGAGATTACAGTCAAGGTCCTCATCAAGTGTTAGTTTTGCTGTATTTTGTCTCTAGAAATCAGCTGTGTTTGAACTATGTCCTAGTTTTTAGAACAAATTAATCCTGTAGGCATTAGGTGCTAGTGGTAATTAATACTGAATGTTGGGTTTGTGGTACACCCTATTACTAATATTTCTAATTACTAATAATGAATTACTAATAAGTTCATGTGAGAGCTACACTTACTATTAAACCTAAAAATCTCACTCACACATGCCAAAAAAAAGTAGTGCAGTGTTGGCTTTGTTCTGTTCAGTTTTTTTGTTGTTGCGTATTTTGTATCAATGTTAGAACTGGATTAATAAAGAATGGTAATTGGAAACACTTTACACCACAGTAATAGAGTGGTAATACCACAGAAATATAGGAAATAACATGGTGCCTGAATATGGTGCCTAACATTTCCATCCTATTACCATGTTATACGTATGCACTTTATACTCTGCATTCCAGATATGACATTAAACCTTGTTGATGCCTCTTTGCAGAGCATTGGCACGGCCGAAAACAGATTCACACATTTCTGTCTGTTCTTGAATTGCAAAATTCTGACCTCTAAATCTGTGTTTACAAGACACATGAAGGCCTCTTTCTGACAGCGCAATGAAGTTTCAAAGTCAAGTTGTCTAATGCGGCATAATCTAGTGACATGTACACTCAAGTCTGACACTCCTTAGAAGTCTCGGCTACTGTAAAACACATTAATACTTAATGTTATGCAAACACCACATGCTGATTAAGAAATAGCACAGGGACTTCAAAACCAGTGTTCCAATGGGACAATTTTCAGCAGTTTGCGAGCAAGACTACATGTTTAGGTTTTTGGATTATATTATTATAATTATTATTATTATCATATAGGTTTTTTATTCATTATGTATTAATCTAACTGGAAAAAGATCTTGATCTGTACGAAACTGTTTTGCAGCAGGCTCCTGTTTTGTGACATGACAACAAACAAGCAAACAACCATTCACATGAGGACATTTCCACAAAATCAATCAGCCACCCTAAAAGAGGACTGCACTGGTGTGTGACCGCGGCTTCCATTAGCAACGGTCGCAGTGATAGCCGTCAGCAAAATGTCTGATTACAGTTCTAGTTTGGCATGTTTACAATGAAGGTTCAAAACCACAATAAGGATCTGAGGGTTGACCCCAGATTAGACCAGGACTAAACTACTTCACCAGAGCACCGATGGACAGATTCTACAAACAGACAAAAGGCCATAGGAGCATGTCCAAAGCATGTCGCTCTAAAACCACAGGCTACTGATTCCTGAATTCAGTCAAAACCTGTGGTCAGAACAAGTTTTGCCCTGTAGACATGTCAACGGATTTGATAAATTGTCGGGTTTGTTGAGTTTGTAGACACCCGCTGAGTTTACTGCAGTACAAAGTGCACTACTGGATGTATATGTGTTTATGCCAGTGGAGGCTTGGTGCCTACCGGAGCTATAGACGTTGAAAAGATGCTGGCACCCTTCTCCAGAAAGTGTGTGTGTCCCTGCTGGGCCAAACAGATGGGTGTGTAAGGAGGAGAAGAGAGAAAGCGCCATGGAGACAGTGGTGTGATGACCTCTGTGAGTGAGAGAGAGGGGAGCAGTGGAGGAGGTGTGGGTGCAGAGGAGGGGTTGGTCCTTTGGGAGACTGGCCGACAGAGAGCCAGAGCCAGGTCACCTTTCTCTAGAGAGCGCAGCTGTGAACACTCTATCCATGGGAGGAGGGTCGCCACAAAGCTGGGTGTCTTCTCTACCAAATCCCCAAATCTTTTTCCTCTCGCTGCCGCTTTTCACCCTGCACCGGTCTGCAATAACAAAGCCAATTAAGAAGCCCAGGAGAGCGGCTCGCACAGTCTCCCCGTCGCCTCGCGCTGACTTGGCAACCAGAATTATAGCTCAGGAGAGTACCTTTCAACATCGAATATAGAGAATACAAGCAATTACCATTGAATAGCTCCAGTTCTCCGGTTCCATTTCGCCGACTGATGCACTGACTCATAAAACCACTTTTAATTTATCCCAAATGGGCAACTCAGGAAATAGGAGCAACAAAATAACATCTCGGGTTTTAAATAAGTGCCTCTATGGACAGTGGCTGTGTAATGACCGGGCCGCACTGGGCTTGTCCTTATTTACTGTACATGACATTTCTGCTGGCATTTGTCTCATCTGGATGTCGCGCCGCATGACATTAATTCAAACTCGGATGTGAGAATCGATATGTATGTATTGTTCTGGGAGACGCATAGACAACTGACACGCTGATCTTTGCCTCTTGTCCACAAGGAAGGGAATATGTAGGGTTCACATGGCATAACATTCTCAAGAGCCTATAATAGTTTAATACTGAGAACAGGAAAGTTCTATGGTAGAATTTGCTTTATGTTGATATCTACATAATAACAGGTCTTGTCCAAATAAAACAAAAACCGGTGCAAAGTTCAATGATTTCTCTGTCCGCAAAATGAAAGTGATTTCAGAAATGTGATTTTTGTATATCTCTAATAGGTGGTGATTTAGAATGTGATTATGTACTCTATGGGAGAAATACATTTTTGTAAGAAATCTCCAAAATGTAAATTGTCAAATGATTTTCCTCATCAGTGTTTGACAGTGATTGGATTCAGAAGCCATATCATCATTTTTATGTCTGAAAGTCCTTTCTATTGGCCAACCTCACGCTCATGTTTTCGAATATTGTCACCACTTTTGGACGCCTTTCAGAGACAATAATTGGACTCATTAGTTCTAATTAGTTCATATGTGCTGACAGAGGAGACAAGGAACTTTGACACGTTTTTTGTTTCATGTGGATTCTTCCAGTAATGGCAGATATTAACCAAAAACTAAGAAAAAAAACTCTGCAATTCGCCAGTTACCACAGTCACCATAGATACCGTCAAATAATTTTCAGCTGCTCCACCTCAATTTTAAACTATAGGCGCTATTGTGTCTTACATATGTCTTGTACGCTTGTTTGTTGAACCTGCCATAGATACAGACGGCATCTCTGGAATCGCCATATATGGTCATGTTTGAAAACAGCTAAGGGGGAAATTATTCATTCAATTATTCAAAAACGACTTTAACAAATGCTGAATTCTGAATATAGTTTTCTACTAAATAAAGATACAAAGACATGGAGAGGAGCAAAACAGCCCATAGATACATAAAAAAAACGGAGAATGCTAACATGATTCTAAATGTTAGCATTGTGCTAATGCTAACGCTAGCGAGCCCTTGCTATGACTGCCGTTTTTTCCCTTCTACAGAGCAATCTGCTGTGAACAACACAGATAAACATCCATATGGACCCGATTTACACGTGACTTTATTTGTATGTGATAATTTAGTTCGTATTCCACCAGAAAATGGCTAAAAAGAGTGGAAAATTGTGTTTCCCACAAAATGGTATTTCCCCCCTCGGCAAAACCACGCCCCCTTCTATGACGCGATGTCTATGATGCCGTCTGTATCTATTATGTCTTTCATGTCTTCTGTGCTTGTTTGTTGAACCTGCCATGTGTCTGTTCCACCGACTCTCGCTCATTTCTAGTCAAGCAACAGATAGTCATTCTGTACTGTAGCGAGAGGCGCCTTCCCTCCGCTTCATGGGTGGCCAGGCCTTTTGCTTTGCTCTTCTTTTGTAACTGTCATCTGGCAGAATTGAAATCCTCCCCGATCGATCGTACTAAAAGCTCCTAATCTGATTGTTAAAAGAGCTGATTTGACAAAGCTGTTATCAAACTGATTTAAGCACCAATCAATACTGCATTACGCGGGGTGTCTCTTTTCTGTCAGACGTGTGGCAACTTTTCCAAGGGCAGGACTGGCGGATGTTTTATTGCACTGAAGCCATTTGTAAACAGGGGGGAAAAAAATGGGTCTGTCATGTAATATTGTGCCAAAGCTATTGCAAAGACAGGGGAATACCGTCAAGTAAGAGTGTCCTGAGAATTTCAGAAAGGGCCATTCATGTGTAGGTCAAGGGCATCAATAATTGTGAACATTGGGGTGAAATGTGAATGATTCCAAGCCCTTTAAGAACATGAGCCACACACAAACTAAATTCATTAAGAAGTAAAGTACTGTAATCCAAATGACATGTTGCTCAGTGCATAATAATGGCGGCACTGTGGCTCTCACAGCGAAAATGTTCCGGGTTAAATTCCCAGGGCACCAGTAGGTAACTCCTTCAGCTAAGTACCATCCTGGCCCTGCAACACTATATCACAACTGAACGCGAGCCACTGCCTTAGCATTTTGCACATCAGTAGGCTCGTCACAATGTTATTTAATCTGTTTTCCTTTAGTTTTTTGCAGACAACAGCGAATACTCGAGGGGACTATTTCAACTTAACCTGATTTAATCAAGTAAATATGCGGAATTTGACCAGCTGTGAAATTAAAAACGACACCATCCATCCTGCATGTTCACTGTCAAAAATAACTAAAGAGAGGTTGTATATTTATGTATATTTATGTAATCCTATTTTTCAGGAAAGTGTAATGATGCATGCCCTGTTTGAATGAAAGGATCATTTCTCACCAAAATGAAATACAGACACCAATTTCATCTTCCCATCCGTCTTCCCGATATCCATTCTGCACACGTTTTCGACATTAGAGGGCAAATAAATTGATTGCCGGCAGCTGAAGACACTTATCTCCCGGCAAGTCCGCTTTTGGCTCTGCAGACCTCAATACCAAAACTGGGAAGCACTTCATTACATTGATGCTTAACAGTAAGAAAAGAGCGCAAACACTGGAATTGCACCAAGTAGAGCGAGGTTACCAGCGCACCAAACGCATTCAGACCGGGATCCAGCGCGATGCAATGATCAAGACCTCCGAGCCGACCGCGGTTCATTAGTGGCAGCAATGCAGAATGAATGGAGGCTGCTTACTTATTCTGCTTGCATGCTGGGTTCGAAAGCGAGTGGGCAGGAACAGGGCTAGCTGTATAGCCTCATGCTTGCCTGCATAGTGATGGCCAATTAAGCCCTTCTCTGATGAGCCATGGCGAGCTATTAGAAAGGCCAGGGGCGGCTGCTTGTTACTGTATAGCGCCATTGTCCGGCAACACGCACATGAGCAGCCCATTTCACACATTAACGATTGGACCACATCAGTATTATACCGTTGATATAACACATATGACTTTCACTGGTCAGTTTCTTAAAAGTTTTTTTTTTTTACAGGAGACATGTTGGATGATTACTTAAGTGTAAAATGTAAAGTGTGCGTTCCGAAACATAGTACAATTCAATAACTTTTGTGTCTACATCTATTGCAATCGAGGCTGACTGACGAAGGATAACGGGACTGTCTGCACCAGTTAGAGACAGGAATTGAACCAGTGACCTTCCTTCCTTTTTCTGCAACATGGAGTGACCTCCATCCATCCATCCATCCATCCATCCATCCATCCATCCATCCATCCATCCATCCATCCATCCATCCATCTTCTTCCACTTGTTCGTTGCCGAGTCGTGGGGGCAGCTGTTGGAGCTGCAGGTGGTGGGTCCACAGAAGGACGGCCTCACGATTCTAACCAGGCCTGTTGGTCTCTCATGAAGGGCTTCTGAATCGCCATTTGTCTGACCCATCACCTAGGACCTGTTTGCCCTGGGAGACCCTACATGAAGTCCCCGACAGCAGAGCCCCAAGGATCATTCGGGCGCTCCACCACGTTAAGGTGGCGGTTCCAGGAGGGGATGGAGTGACTTTTCATTTCTTAATTAAACGGGGTAGGTACAGTACTTAAAGGCACAAAAAAACAAGGCTTTTCTAAGGTATAATTGTATTGTAATTGTTTGCTTTTGCAGGGTGCTATGGGCCCTGATGAAATGAACAGGAGCTGAACACTAAACAAATCTAATGCCCCTATAAAACTCTGCGAGAGCTGCTGCTGGATTCAAAGCCTTTGCGTGTCACTGCTCAAACTGCCAACCAGTGGTTCCATTAAGTCTGTTTGGGGAGACTGAGGTTTCCTGATATAATGGCAGTGCCGAACCTGCCAATCCCCTCTCGCTCTCTCCCGGCATCTTATTCCCCTCGACTACCCACTCAACACCAGAGGCAGGTGGCAGTAAGTGCTAAGCATATGGCAACTGCCTTACAGGAAAAGTGGCAAGGGATAGGCTCCTGTGGGCACCGGGCCTCACCATTACTGAGGTCAGTGATGGACGGTTGGCACCACAGCGCGTGATCTTTTGATAACCATGAGAAAGTGCTGCTTTGATTAATTTTGGGAAAACAAAAGAACAAACTAAAATAAAATATACTTTCCCTGCTGGAAATAGACTGTTGCCCAGAGAGCCATTACTGCAGTCAACCTGTGGCAGCCTTTGTACAGCTTCAGGTGAACACACACCCACATCTCCAAACAAAAGAAGGAAAACAAATTATATTCACCTCACACAAGTGTGATCATAATAAGTAGTGTTATTCATAATAGAGTAGTGTGGGGTGTATTTTCACAAAAACAAAATACTTTGTTCCTCTGGTGGATAAAGCTTTCTGTTATAGCATAGAAGAACATTTCTCTTCTTTTGACCAAGGGGGTCATGTTGCTGGTGGTCAAGTGGAGATATTTTCTTTAGGAAACCCACCTGACCTAATATTTTTTACAAATATACTGTAAATATATCAAATGCAAAAACAGGGCACAGCATTTATTATGCTGACTCGCTTTGAGACATGAATGCACATTCCCATTTGCAACAACAGCTAAAAGGAACTGGATTCGATTCCTGGACCACATTGGGGATTTTCTGAAAAAACATTTAGACTAAAACATTGTCATTTTATTGCAAGCTTGCACTTTAAAAACTCCACGTTTTGTTCTGTTACAAACAAAAAGTGAACGGCAGTCTTCATTTTAACTAGTCATGATTGCTTTTGTACTAAATAACCAACCAATTACAGTTCCCATCAAAACTCATCATTCTGTGATTGTTCGGTAGTATTATGTGTGCACTTCTGAAATTAACTTTTGTAACATTAGACTCAGGAGCGGGGAGTTGGACTGAGTGGCTGATTATACCGACCTGTATAAAATGAGCAAAAAAACAATTGTTGAGGCTTCTGGCAAAAAAAAAAAAAGAGTCTTCATTATTACTTTGCTTGGATGTGTGACAAATTGAAAACACTAATTTACTTCAAAAAGTAAAGTTGAGTTTATCTTTATGGCATGTAAAGCACTGAACATATGGGCATTAGCATAGCTGTTGTCATCACCTGCTGGCTCTGAGGTAGACCTGTCCCAGTGTGACGGTGCACTGGGACAGGTCTACCTCACCCTCCGCCGGTGCGTGGATAGATAACACTGTGGGTGTTACACCGCTCTGACTGGATAGTTTAGGAGCTGGGTCCAAGCCAAGGTCATTTGTGCTAAGTGCTTTAAATCGGAGGAGCAAAGAGTGACAAAGCACTAAAACTGGAAAAACACGCCTTAAAAACAATAAAGAGGTGGTAGTTTCTTCGGCTAAATTAAAGGTTAGCGCAATAATGAACTACACTTATATATAATAATGAATAATAATGAAAAGATGTGATTGGCAAGATTGTCAGTTTAAAATCATATGGAAATACTCAAAAAGGTCTATACAAATTATGAACTTTTGTGCCAGTCCCAGAATCAGATAAAACAGAAAAGGTGCTTCAGGAAGGTCGCTGGCGAAATAAGAAAATATTGTAAATAATGGTGAGACTACTACATTTTTAAACAAAATCATTGTGATAAAAATTCATTGCATTTAATCACACTGGTGAAGTGGTCAAATTGATAGTGTTAAAGAGGCTAGATGCAAGTTGGCCATTTTATGCTCACTACTGCCACCTCACGTCATACGTGTAACTGCACCTTCTATATAAAGCTTGTGCATGACGGCAATTCAGACCCGTATTAACACCTTTTTGAGTGACAGTGCAGGATTTTAGAGGCAGTTGTGGTGAACAGATCTGAGTTCGTTCTACACATTAGGACATGGCTGGAACATGTAGGGTGAGGAAAATACTTAGTTTATTTATTTATGAACATTTTTTTGGAGGATCAGCCCCAAGAGATGAATGATCTCGTTTTCATGGTTAAATATTATTTGACATTTTTTTGACACAATTTTTTGCTTATTACACGTACAGATGTGATGCTAGCATCAACACTTTTAGAAATACAGCATTTTAACTGATTCTATCATGCCCCAAGACATTGGAGAATACTCTTCTAAATTAGTTATTGCAAGAAAATCATTTATGCAGGCATAATTCAAGATGTTTGACAGTAACAAAATTATTGGTTATTTATTGGCATATGTCTTCCCTATTTCTGCGGTCTCAGCCTAGAGGGAGAATGGGATGTTTGTAACTAAAACCTTGTGATCTCACATATAACTTTACTGAAAGACCGTGGTCAATCACGACGATTCCCCAGTGAAGTCAGGCAGATTGTGTCTGAGACGGAGATAAAATTAGAGCAAAAATCCAGCGGCAATAATGTTTTCACCAGGATGGCTGTCTCTGAGGTGTGTTCCACAGCTACAGGAAATGGAGAAAGCTAATGTGCCGCTAAAGTAAAGTGCAATGAAGTGTGTTAATTTTTTTTAACAGCATTCATTTCCTACAATTAATTAATCAAAATCACCTCGTTAAAGTCCCATTATAATATTAAATATCTTTAAGGAAGCTGGATGTAGATTGTTTTTTATTTTTTTTAACTATTAACAAAATTCGCAGACATTTTCCTTCTAGCCTCCCTGGAGTGTTACCGCTCCTGTTGCTTTCGCTGTGCAGCTGCGAGATGTCTCCCCATCAGTTTGGCACAGCTTTGATGTTGTCAGGAGTAAAAGATCTCATCTCTGCAAATGTTCCTCTCTTAGAAACAGGACGGTTCATGTCAGAGAGAGACTCATAACGACCTCAGCATTCCTCCCGACAGAAACGCCACTACCGAAACACGCCGCGCCGCCTACACCTCACAAATGCAGAGCTCTTGTCAAGAATGCAATATTTATCTTGTAAATGTCTCACGGGCTCAGCTTCTGCCTCTAAACCCATGAGAAATGTGTGCTTAGCAATTCAAGCTAAGCACTCCATCCACGCCATACTAGTTGCAACACAGATACACAGCGTGCTTAACTGGAGACATTTTAGAGACAGCACTTCACCACCACCCACCATTGCTAGTACTATCAGCGGCATGAACAGATACAACCCCGCAGTACTGAAGTGGGCAGAAATATCTGAACATGGACAGGATCAAGAAATAGACCTCCTTGGGCTGGTCTCATTCCAAATGGCCCATTTCCAATTGTTAACTTGAAGCTTTTACGCTGACAGTGTTGATAATTGCATTTCAAACACAATAGCCACCAGACACAACCTTAGTTCACTGGAAGTTTGAGCGCAACATTTATTTCTTCTTTAGCAACAGCTTACAAAGGTCGTCAAAATGACTTTCTTTGTGCATAATGGATTATTCACTCGTAGACGATCACCCTTATAGTATGCAACAGAAAGGCCAAGGATTTCATGCCAACAACACACTCCAATGTACAATATTTTCATTTCTCCTATCTATCTAAACCAGGGTTATCTTCTTCAATGTGATTTTGGTAATAACTGCTGTTTATCAAAATCCAATTCTGCGCATAAATTCCGCTAACGAAAACACCACAGCCAGGACCAAGGTCAAAAATAAAATGGAAACTACTGTTGCAATTTATATGACTGTATCGACAAAACGCAAGAGGGGCAAAGAAACAACATTTGAAGAAAATCTGTCTTCCGATTTCTCACACTTTTCTTTTCACAAATATGTTGTTCCTGCTGCAATCTAAACCGCAATCGGCTCGAACATCTGCTTTGTGATCTGAAAATGCCGTTGTCTTTTCTGACTGCTCTTCTGTGAACATTTGCAGAAAAAAGCCAAGCCAGTGTTATCCATTTAGCCAGTCCTATTCATCTGAAATGTTCGGTTTTGTGGTTGTTGTATATTACGCCCTTATCTCTATAGACTTAGGCATAGCGTTGTCTTATGCATATTTTAGATTGGAGAGCGTTTTTTACAAGTGATCAATAATATTTCTTCAAGCGAGAGCTGCACTATGTATTGATGGGGAAAAAAAGAAGCCACACTATATCGCAAAATCACTGAGGTCTTCCATTTGATTGAGAAGTTCAGTCTTTGGCATGATTTTTCCGATTTAGTTTCATATTGGCATCGTTTTGTGCCAGATGTAGTATTTCTAAATCTTCAAATCTTCAAAACACAACACAGCTTTGGTAAAAAAAAAAAAAAGCCTATTACCGGTTTCATGCCATGAGCATCAACCATGACATTTATTAAAGATCCTGAAAGTCATCACATCATGGAAGACCCAGTATTGACCACAATGACAGTTTGACATTTTGAAATAAAACATAACTGTATGCAATAATCTGATCAGACTTTATCTCAAGGTGACATTTTACCGTCACCTTGTCTGAGCAGTTTAATGTCATTAAAACAGAAGCCAAAAGCATCCGCCGCTGCTGTGTATGTACACAAATGCGGTTTCTCTTTTGCCAGGGAGGACGATCCTTATCACTTGGTGTAAATCCCAAAATGAAACCAACAAATGGGGCGCGGCGGCTTCAGAAGGCAACATCCTTCAGGCGAAAGTGCAGCTCTGAGAAGATTATGATTCAAGGCATTACCCCAGGACCTAAGGACGAGATATATGGGAACACCGCACATTGATTTATGATATTTTTTACACGCTTGACCTATGTGCTGCAGGAGACATTAAGAAAGCATTGCAAAAGAAAGCCCATGCCTTGTAGGTTCTTTCACTCTCAGGCTGATGTAAATTAATCATTTGTGCGGCTCTTTGACGCTCGCTCGATGCCCAGAATAAATAGCAGCATTACACAGCACAGGCCCAATGGTATAAATAACAACAGGAGCGCTGCTATCAAATACTTCTCACTTTGGTTTCAAATGCTGGATTCAAAGGGGCTTAAACGCTGGCTACAGTACTGCAATTCATTGTGTTTTTGGTGTCCTCTATCACAATCTCGCTCGCTGGATACTGTACGTTACTACTGGGTTTCATTGGCGTTAAGTGGATTGGCTTATGTAGTAAGTAGTGTCGGTAAACTACCAGCTGATGTGGGACGGGGCGACTAGGACATGGTTGCATTCATCCCAATAAAAGTTGCCGAGTTTAAGGGCTAGGTACCGTTCAACTTGGTATTGAAAAAAAAGCTAAGGTACTAGCAGTATCGAAAGCAAGCACCGGAAAATTATCATATCTTTAGATCCAAGTTTTGATGCAGTTGGTCCAGGGACAGCGATAAAGGAAGTGACCTGGTTATATTTTTGCCCCATTTTTGCCCCATTTCTACTTATTTTTCCCCCCGCTATTTTTTTTAACATATTTGCCCAATTATTTCTTATTCTTTTGCCCCGTTTTTTTTCTTGTTTTCCCAATGTTTTTTCCACCCATTTTTCGCTCATCTTTTCCCTATTTTTGCCCAATCCCCCCACCCCTTTTTCAACACAGTTTCTCCCAATTTTCTCGCATTTTCCCCCAATTTTTCACACATTTCTTGACATTGGAGATGAACTCGATATTGTGCATTTCTTCCACACAACATTGTTCTGTTTTCTGGCTCTAACCCACAATTATTTTAGGACAAAGTATCCTTCAGGTATCGGTATCAAAGAACCAAGTATCATTAAAATGTATCAGAAAAAATTTAACGGTACCGAGCCTTAGTTAAGACACAACAGAGTGCAAAGTCAGTATATCGAAAACCTTACAGTTGCTGCTCCGCTTATTCCAGCACTATAGGCTCAATCTCCACATGAGCAATGCATTTGTTCCACCATGTTTGGCAATGAACGTTATGAACTACGAGTGGTCAAACGAGTTCATGAGCAGTGTTAATTCATACAGAATAAATGATTAGCACTATTAATAAACATTAGGTCAAAGTCCAGCTCCAGTCGGACCAGTGGGGGCACCCCCGCTGAGAGGCCTGGTCTCTGCGTGCCTCTTTAGGAGGGGCACTGCTCCGGACAACCAGGGTAAATATGTGCGCACAAAGGCTCTGCTCCACCACATTCATAACGCTGGCAGAGTACTGATTTATAATGCTGCTACTCTGCGTGGTGAGCATGCCAGCACACATAGTACACTACACCAGCTATTTTAAACTTTATTTTAGCTATTTATGGCCAGGGAGCGCTCTCTGCAAATCTATCAGTGCTATATGCATCTTTCAGAAACTATGACGTCTGCCTGTGGCTTAATACTACACTGACTCATGAGGACATCCTTTTTTTTCCCTAAACATCAAGCAGCACAGGCATGAATGAAATATTGTTTAACGTTTCACTGATTATGTTGAAGTGGGGTAGTGAGTTCAAAACAGGAGAGATATTTTAAATCATTACTTATCCAGTCAGCGAAAGAATAAATCGTCAGGTGCCTTTACAGCGCAACAAAGCAGTAGTTCCATGGGTGCTTAAAACCATTTGGCTGCGATAATTTCTTTTATCAACAAAACACCGCATAAGCAGGAGATTTCCTTTCCAAATTTCCTTAAACACGCTGATCGTAACGTTCTTCTCATTTGAGTCCAATCACTAAAATTCATAAATCACAGCGAGACAGATGACAGTTTTCTTACCTGTACTAAAGTCCCCCCTAATAACAGCCGGATAGCCCAAGTATTGTGCCCAGGGAAAATGGCTCAATTTATTACTGCCTTCATATCAATGCAAATGAGACAACCAATAGCCTGATGTGTCATTATGAAAAGACAGCTAAGCAAGCACATTCTCCGTGATATTACTACAATTACAACGAATGTGAAATGAAAATGGAAAAAAAAATAGGAATGCCAAGAAAAATCAAATAAAGAGAAACTCAATTGATTATCATTAACCGAGTCAACATTTGGTTTCTGTGAAGCAGCTGGACCTTTTCTCTCCTACGCAGTCAACACTTTCTCTTCGAGGCCAAGCCACGGAGCTGAACCAGATAAGGACTGAGCTCCTTCGCTCATATTTTGCATAACACTGACTCTCAAGATTGTAAACAACTGCACACACATACCCCCCCCTAACCACGCCCCCGCCGTTCTGCGTCTGCCTCGACACATTTCCCTCGCCCCACCTCCCAGTCAATGGCCGGTCGTCCTTCCTGTCCTCATACAAAAATTCCAACACCTGACCTGTACAGCGTATTTCCCATGTCTTGATGTTTTTATGTATTTGCCTTAACTTTAACCTGATTGTAAGTTTCCTTTTGGAAGGCGCATTGAGTTGACTTGTGAAATCTGCAGTATAAATAAACATGCCTTGCCTTCTAAAGTCACTAGAACAGTGCGAGCATGCATAACCACCAGTAATCAGTACATCCATAGATTTCAAGATAAATTAGGGTCGTCGACAAAGCAATAAATACTTTACAACATTGCTGCTATTGGTCTTTTAACTGGTCAAAGCAAAAATCCTCAAAAAGGGCATCCATCCCATTAATCTCATGAATATGCTTTAAACTGAATGTAGTAGTAGTTATAGTAATAGTAAGGGATCTGAGTGCAGTACAAAAGCAATGCTGGGAAAATCAAGGTAGGCACAGAAAGGGGGGAAGTGGGAGATTTATGCTAAACGTGTTCTGACTGACAAAGCGGCGTCTTCTCAAGGCTCTGCAGGAGATCGGCCCTAATCCCGCTCATAAATTTTATATTAATGCCAGAGGTAACCAAGGTTGTTTTTCCCCACCATTTCCGCAGGTCCATTAAACACACCTAATGCATTCTTACGTGCGCTTGTTTCTCGTCTCTCTAAGTGGTCTGGCTGAATCGCAAAGGCTCGTCCATGCGAGATTGTCGTTTGTTCCTGGTGGAGAGTGATGGGACTTCAGTGGCAGTGCCTTCTGTTGGGGGGTTGACTGGCTTAAAGATAAAAGTTCACCTTCCCCTGCACCTGTAGCTACTGTAACCTTGCTTTGGCTGCAGATAATAAGACGGGCTGTCAGAGAGAGGGGGGGTGAGCCGAAACTTGCTCAGATCGCAACACGCCATCCTCCTCAGGTATAAAACCTAAATAACTAGTCGCAATTTCTGCCGTACAAGTGACAGCTGTCTGTCTCCGTAGCTTTGAGTAAGAGGAGTCAAATGATGCCTGTGAGCAATTTGTAGCTTCTGAGCCACAGTCTGCGCTGTTAATGCCAAGTTTCGACGTTCACACCTCCACAGCTCCTTCTTCTCTGCTCTATTTTAAGACCTAGCCTTAGCATCCGCCCGCTCTCCGAAATTTATAACAAAACAACTTGTGTCTCATTGCAGCATGTTGCAGCGGGTCTGTTTCCATAAACAGTGCGTTCAGTGCCATTAAAGCACGATAATTACAATGCCACTTATTTAACATGTAATGACAAAATAAATGCATTATTTTTTTATGATATAACAGTTAAATTAATTGGATAACATTTTTTGAAACATCTTAACAAGAGTAGGAATTATACCGTGCTATTCGATTCCTAACACAACATTAACTGAGCCCCACACAAACAAAGAATCCACTGACAAAAGACTTTCCAATCGCTATTGAGCTTTAATAACATACTACTGATTTGTCTCTTGGATTAATTGCACACAAGATCGAAATAATAGTAGCAATTCTGCACAGTTATAGCAACACACAAACACAGTAAAAACCAAGTGCAGCATACAGCATCCCTGATTTGCCCCTGTTCATTAGCATAACACAAGATATGGAAATTTCCCTGTATAACATGCCATAAATTCTGCACTGCGTGTACAAATAGAACATACTGAGCTGAATAATGCTGATAACGCAAACATAAAGAGCAAAATTATTTGGATGCTTTGCCTCTCTACAGACCACATACATGTTCAACACAGCGGAAAAAGTGTATGCTACACTCTACGAAACATGGATTAGAGAGTGACTCGGTCAAAATGGTGGCTTCACTTCTCTTCACGCTTCCAAGAAAAGGCAGAAAACATGTCTCTCAGTCCGACAGGAGCCACGGAGCCGGTTTGATCTCTGCTTGAGCTCCACTTTTCAATTGCTAGTCACCGAGATGTGAGAGCACATGTCTGCCATTTAGCTGGACTGAAAAAAATATGGAAAGGGCTGCAGCGGCAGACGGTCTATCTCTTTCGAAGCATCTCGGAAGTCAAAAATGTATATCGTATTAAAAAGGGTTGTGGAAAATGCAAAAATACATCAATAAAAGTGAAAACAAAGTAGTAACTAGTATTCGAAAAATGTGTAGACTGAAAAATACACTTTTAAATACTCTATGCTATAGTGATAAATAAAATCATAAGCTTTTGAGTGTATCCGACTAAACCAGGCCTAGAATTAATAAAAAGCATACATTTGAAGTTCCATTGTATAACATTGTAAACGGCACCAAGCACAACACTCTCTCTTATATTTGGAGATCAGGAAATCACCAATGTTAACTGACACTACCCTAAAGGTCCAGTTCATACAGAAATGGAGGGGAGAATGTGGTACGATGTCAACCTGTGATGTTTATGTGGAATTTAAGACCATATTTAAACTAGAAAAGTATCTTTTGTGTGAGAATGTCTCCCACAAAAGGCCATGTGTAATTTAAGAACTGGAAATAGGGCTGTCACGATAATTACTATATCGACTTATCTTTCTATAGATAACAGATAAACGATACATTTTGGGCTCGGTATTTATTGTCTGTACATTCATTAGCATTCCCCCCTATTTTTTCTTCATACACTTTGATTACCAATTGAAATTAAGTAACATAACATTATATTTCATGTTCATTACAGCTTGTGTGGTATTTTAGGATATGATGATGCACTTTTAGAACAAAGGTTTACTGTCAGTTTTATGCCTGAGACTTGACAGTTTCTACCAAGTATCGCTAGAATCGATAATATTGTTTATCGCAATACTTTCCAGCCTCAACATATCGAACTTCGGCCTAACTGGGAATGATCGACTTCCAAAAATAGTGTGCCGACATAATGGTATTGACAGAAAATTCCGCTACTGTAATCTCTGCAATAATAACGTTGGTGATGAGTTGCATTTGCTGTTTGAATGTTCGAATGCTGAAGTCGTCACTTATAGAGAAAGATATTTGCCAACATTTTATGCACCTTTCTATGTTAAAATGCTTGCTATTGATGCAAAATGAAAGCAAACTTGGGGGCCTTTTTGAAAATTTGCTTTGGTCTGTTTTGTTTTGCAAACTTATGCTCCATATCATGGACATGGTTGTGAGCATTGAAATAAACTTGAAACTAAATAAGGCCACAGATTTAGGTCTTCTGAAATAACACCAGTGTAATACTTGCAATTAAATGGTAAGTTTTCTGATATCAGCTCCTTGTATATCTCAGCGCCCATATGCTTCAATACTAACAATTAAAGCCACTCGAGAGACAGGAGGCTGATTGTTTATCTGTATTGTAGCACGGCGAACCGAAATCCAGCGCGTCGCAGATAAGACATCAATCTTCCTCAGTGGGCCACGCAAATAAATCTGATTACGGACGCAATCATTTTCCCATTCCAATTGTTTTATCTGCTCATTCCATGCCTCGGCGGCAGATAACACCCTCACCGGCATTTGGCACAAGGTGGGAGCTCCCCTCGCGCTCCTCACACATCAGCGCTTCAGGCCCACTGCCAAAGTAATGATGTCAGATTTCATTCAACAAAAACAGCAGACGGGATATGAATGATAAAATAATCACTGTCCACTTTAGATCACACAGGCTGGAGATTGTGTGGACCGCAACCATTTGATTCTTTGTATTTGGCAACGATTCCATAAGAAGTAGTGACACTGGTGTGAATATTGCAATTAAGAAAATACGAAGACGTGGGAACACAGACCATATCACGGCAATTTGGTGTTGGAGTAACGTTTTATGAAGGTAGTGGATGTAAATTTGGATGCTCATAATGTTGGATTTAGAGCAGAAATGATCTTTTAGAGGCTATACATACATTCCTGAGAGATATCCGCAACTGTTTTAGTATCAAATAATTTCCATAACTAAATATTGTCTTATGTTCAAGATTAAAGTGTAAAGCATTAGAAAAGATGTGCAAGTAGCTCAAAGTGCACGGTCAAACATTTATACATAAAATAGAAAACATACTCTTAAAAACAAAGCCACATAGTTGAATTAAGCTACAAGAGAATGTAATGTATAAGCTCATATGCCCTTTGTTGGTATTCCATTAATAATGTTTTTTTTTTACTGGTACGCAGCGGGTAAAGTAATAAATTATGCATGTTCTGGGGGTCCAATCACAACATTAAAAATTATTAATCCACGGGTTAAGGAGAGAAGAGGATAAGGCGCAGTGTGAGCAGCATATAAAGAAGTAATGGGGAAAAAACAAAACAAGCAAGAATGGGAAAAGTGCCAAAGGTCTAAAAATGTACTTGATGAAATAATTACAGCTATTAACTGCATTGCAGCTGATAATAGTATAAAGCCTTAATAATGTGCCCCAAGAGCTAATTCAATGTGAAATAAAGTGATCGCAATCCTGATAATAAGATGCAGCGCTGTCAAAATATTTTCTGATTATGTGCATAATTGTACTAAAATTCCCCATTCGCTCTTCTAAAGGATTTAAAATCCTTGCAAGTTTATGACACAAAGCATCCACTCACACTTGACTTGAATATTGAATGCAGTTGAAAACTAAACCGTTAACACACAACACAATACAGATCGGTTTTATCATTAAATGCATTGACATTTCCAAAGCCGTCATTTAAATGAATCTTTTGACACTCACATAGTGATATTTTGGTATTGACCCACCCATCACTACTTGATAAACTTTCCCCAGAATTTTCCTCCCAAAAACAAACTTTCATGGTGTTCCTTATTGTTTTCCTCTGAACTGCATTTTTCACACTCCACTAACACATTTTCACATTACTGTACATTGGAGCATGCTCTCAAGCGGAACAGATTTATTGGTGTTCCCGTGTTGGATCTGATAATGCATTAAAAGCATCCACAGTGAGCAAACTAAGGTCATTCCTCTGCTGTGACCCGAATACGCAACGACAGCAACTAAAACAAATTTGGCCTCAGCGTTGCACCCGCCAGCCTCTAAGCACATTTACAGAGCGGGGGCTTACATTCAACAAGGTGACAAAGCATTCTCTTGAAAACACATACACACACACACTAGATAAAAGACTAATTTGTTCCAATTTCGCTGGAGGGATGCTTATCGGAGAATTCAAAAGTAAGGTCAAAAAAGAAAGGAGTCACCGAGCTTGTGATAAGATAGTGGTGGAAAACAAAAATCAACCCAGTAACCTCTCACAGAATGAGTTTTGCTCCTGATCTTTGAGAGGTGTAAGTTGGTCCCGTTTATCAGAGGATATCACAAAGTACAGACGTGATAATTAGTCATGTGTGCATAGCAGTGGTGTGGAACTAAAGGCTTCTTTAGGTTATATTTAACTTGATACAGTTTGATTAATGCATTAGTAATCAGAGGTGCAACAATCCAGCTTTTTTGCTTCCGATAACGATACTGGGGTTTGAGCATCTGCCGATATCTGATATTAACCGATACCAAGAGACTTTCTTAATAGTGGCTTTCTCTGTGTGAAAAAGTGAATAGCCCTCTTCTTTTCATTGTGAGATCAATAAAGTATTTCCTTGTCATGATGTTACAGATCAATCATCAATTACAACTATTAATAAACCAATGGAAAAACATTTAACCAGGATCACTGGATGTTTGACACTATCTTTGGGACAGGCTATGTTACATAAAGTGATCTGATCATTACAACTTGTGCATTACAAATATATTAATCAGCTATTATTTAATAGCATTTCTTAAACTAAAATGCAAACACTTGGCTCCAGCAGTACCCAAATTTATTTTATTTTACTAGGCTACTTAAGATATTTATTTCATAGTTTCTGACCCAGCCTTGATTAGTTCTCGTTAGCATTAGCATGCTGCCGCTAGCTTTAGCATGCTGTTGCTAGCCACAGCATTTTGCGAGGCGACCAAAAATACGTTTTGAGAGTGATTGAATTCTTCCCTTTAAAATGATATATATGCCCATATTGACTTAGGTTTAGTTGGTGAAAGTTGTGTGTTATTGTATTTTATCCAGTATCGGATCGGTGCATCCCTATCACTAATGCATTGTTTTTCTGGTTTAGATGCTAGATTTTTATTTTGTTTTAGGCCCTTTTTACCCACAGCTCAGTTCGGTTCTCATCTTGCTCTAGGCCTGGTGGTACTCGGAAGGTCAAATATTTCATGAGGTGAAACTTGATGTGCAATCCTCGCCTATAGCATCTAAGTCATTGCTCCACATATAACTGCACAAATGAATCGAGGCACCTGTCCAACAAGATGGGCAGAATTGTAGAACTTTTCACTGGTCACAAAATTATGCAAATATTGTTGAGAAAAAAACAAAACTGAAGAGCACATTGAAAGTTGGAAAAGGACACAAAAAAACATTGTAAAGTTGTCAGGGAAAAAGCAACATTGGTTTTATGTGGAAACCTGATGAGAAAAATGCAAAAACAAGTGTTATGAGTCGCATTTCACCCATACACAAAACTTGCAAACATGCAGTATATAATCTCTTGAAACGCAGGCAATCCTGGCTTTCTGCCCTTATCAGGAACACTGTTTATCTTCAAGAAAAATACATAAGTTGGGATATTTTCTGCAGTACGGAGAGTTGTACGTTTTACATATAAATGAAAGAAAAAAAAATACTGATACAAATTAAACAAATGATTAAAAAGCTCCCAATAGTAAAGTGCACATCCATGAAAAATAGAAGTAGAAGTTGTGGTTATAACACAATTTGCCAAACAATGTCAAGAAAATAGGACAAAAGCGCAGTTGTGAGGTTAAACAACCAGCACTTTATGGGGTTCAAGTTGCGGCCGACATTTCGCTGCCATTTTCACTGTAATGAAAGAAGCCACATCAATCAACTTTGTACTCCACCTGTTCCAAAGATGAACCTGCAGTGAGGGATGGCCCCAACTCAAGTGTCTCTCTTTTATGAACCACCCATCATCTGAGGATCCATTCAGAGGCTGATGGTAGTTCACAAATGATTTCTACGGCACACTTCCTCTACTTTTGGTCAGTCTCACGGAGAAGATCCTGTGAGTTATTGACAATAAGAAGAATGTGAAGAAGCGCAAGAATAACGCGGGGCCAAAAAGTTCTTTGTTGGAGAGAACACGCACAAAAAAAGCTATTACAGGGGAAATGCTTGCAGTCGTTTTTATTACAAACACAGAGGTCTAAGAAAAGAAGCCAGTTTAGACGGACGATGAAAAAAGGTTTGAAAGTTTAGAGTGAATGCCAGAACTGAATGATGTGTCAATAATAAGAAATGAAGGCTATTCCGACCAAAAAAAAAAGGAAAACTTTGCCATTTTAAATTGGGTTTGAGCAGTAAATTGTTGCCATTTAGCACAAAATACACAGTCAAATCTCTTAGTGTTTCAACCTTGGTGAAAAAGAAGCAGCAGCAGTAAAAACAGTGGTAGTTCTATTAAACGGAATTTTACAAATACTTCGCAAAGCCCTATTACTTATAAAATTCCACATTTTTTGCATATTATACTGTCTGCAAAAAAACAAACAAACAAGATACTGCTTTAAACATTATTTTCCAAACACTAACTAAAAGATTAGACAAGCACCTGATACAATACTCGATGGACATGCGGGGGTTGCTTCTGTATACAGGCCTGCAGTCATTTACGATGGCGGACTTGGACTCTTGCTCATTATGGCCCGGGCAGAGTGGGTGCATGGGGGTCTGTGTTTCGGCCTTTGTGCCGCATTACCAGGTCTGCCCTGTCACTGCGGTATCACACACAGGTTTATTGGATTTGGAGAGCGGGCGGCCGCGCTTCACACCTACACCCTCAGCTGTCATGGCCGCCGCTCAGCATTTCCTGTGTCTGCGCGGTGACAGGCGCAGAGCCGGGTAATGGCTGTGATGTGGCAATCTTCAGAAAATGAATGCAAGTAATGAGTGGGAGCTGTTACAATTGTCCGTCTGCCAGTCGCTCAATATGGAAAATAATAGGGAAGCACACAAAAGATGTCGATGTCACAAGGGGCAGAATCAAAGATGTTGGCTATAAAGTTGCAGTAAAAGATGCCATTTCAGAGTGAAGTTGTGCTCGCGGTAATGCTCTCCTTATCTGTATTTCTTTAAACTTTATTTTCCACACAGGTTCCTACTTTAAAACACAGACATTAACTATAGTATACCAATGCATACATGTCTAATCAGGAAACCATTGTGTTTCACAATGGAGCTAGCTCAGTTGAATTGTAATGGCCTTTAATAAGAGACGTAAAGACCATAAGAAACAAGTTGAACACTAGCATTACAGACAAAAGCTTGGTTTGAAATAAGTGTATAACTTCACCCTTCGTCCATATTTCAGAAAGAAAACCTAACAAAACATAACACTTATGCTTTTGATCAAGGTTGAAGCTTGTGTGAAATAGTTTGAAAGGTACCCTGATTAACAATGGGAACTAAAGCAAACAAGTTTTAAGAATTGCCGTACCTCTAACAAGCACAAGGTCAAAGTGACTATACAGTCAAAAGAATCTTACACATGAATACACGGTGAACTTCACAATATTTTTGAGGAGAATAGATTTCTCATCAACCTTTAGGGCCGCATATCTACTGAAACATGGGTTAACTCGCTCCTCAAAGTGGACACAGAGAAGAGAAGATGATTCAGTAACACGGCCCGCTCGCAAAGATCACGCCTGTGGTATTTGCCCCCCTGCAAAACCACGACATTGCCTGTAATCTACAATGACAAAACAGGCAGCTGCTGTTGACTGGGGGACGTGGCTCTTGATCGCCCACATCGCCATGACAGGCCGGAGGGGGAGAGAGAGAGAGGGAGAGGGAGAGAGAGAGAGGGGACAGGATCGTTAATGTATCATTCATTGGGCCTCGGCACCCCGTCTCAACTGCAGTATGAAAACATAACTGTAATGAAAAACCTATTGATCCGAGGCGCTTCCTTTTAGACAAATTGCACCATTTTCTGTGGTCTTTTCAAAGAGGGGCCAAAAATGAAAACCGCTGGGGACATCATCATAATCAGCCGTCGCGGGGGGAGGGATGAATTAAAACTCTGCGCTTGTCTATGTGTGACTCATGGGCATTTGTTTGCGTCACTAAAAATAAGAGTGGAAGTTGTTATATTGTGGGGCTTGCATGTACATCAGCTGAAGTAGGAGACGTCGGGAAGGAGGCAGGCTTATCTGCGTAATTATTCTGAAGGCCATCTATTCTTTGATCTAACCAGACCTAGGCCCATGTGCCCTTGATCGAGACACGTCATCATGTTGTTGCTGCTGCTCTCTGGACGCCTCAACTGCCTCAAAGGTAAAGCATAAAAAAAAAGTGAGTCAAGGAAAGACACACTTTAGCCGAATTCGCCTAATTTGGCCATGGCTGCTAAACTGAGCTTCAGACATTGTGGGAGATGTAAAGGGGCATTTATGTGGTCCCCAAAGGAAACGCTTGTCAAGCTAACGTCCACAAAGTGACAAGACAGACAGCTCGGGTTGATAACCATCTTGCCCGTGTGCAGACGTCCTGCATTTCTAAATTAAAGATCGAGCGATAGGCAGCCACCAATCTAACAGAGCGATCTCCATTCTTTTGGTCAAGGGAAGGAACCCGGAGGAAATAGATCAACCCAGTGTCCCCGGGGTCAAGGGTTTGGTTAATGAAGTTTTATCGCTGTTCTCTGCCCCTTTCTCTTATCATTAGGCCGGTAATAGACATGTGTGCACTTCAAATAGACTTCAAATGTGAAACTATGGCGATGGGCGTGTTGCACATAACTGGAGATGATCCCGCTACACTTTACATTTTACACCTCTTGGCTAGAAAACAAGACAATAACCCCACCGTACCATATAGGGAAAAGCTTCAACCTCCTAACTCACAACCTCTGTGGAGAGTAGTTACCGCTTTGAATTTTTTAAAAAGCCTTTACACTCTCAATAAAAACACAACCTTTGCTTTTCTCTTCACAATACAACAACAGTTAGTAATCCAGAAGGGAATTAGCCAACAAAGCTCGTTTTTTTAATGGCTTATTTCAACACTTTTAATTGTCACAGTCGCCACGGAGACGAAAACACATTTTCCGACAATGATGAGTTTTACAGGCCACTGTTTTGACCCTGCGTGCGACGTAGACAGAGATGTACTGTGACAACACGGATACCAAGCGTTTTTTCCCTGTGCGATGCTTTGCAGAATGTGGCACATCAGACATTTGGACATTTTACCCCAAAACTAAAAAAAATGCTATAGGTGTAAAATTCAGATACAGCAAAAATAGGGCAGAACATTTTTGTCTCAGAAGTTCAATGGTTCAGTGCTTTTCACTGTGATTAAATGTGAGGTTTGTTTCTTTAGCAATTAAGAATTTAAAAGAAAATGTTCTTCCATCTTCTGAAAGGAAAAAAAACCTTCAAAACCTTCATAATAGAACAAGTCACATGGATAAGAATTATATTTTAAATAGCTAACACAGGGTTGTTGATTAAAAGTAAAATAGATCCTTTGACCTGAAAAAGCTCATTTAAATATGATGGAATGACTCTTGAGACTGATATTAGAAGAAACATGCCATGTATTTCTCCGAATAAAAACACTGTGGATGTCTAACGGATCAAATTAAATTGATTTCTGTGCTCCCTGTGTTATATGAAAATAAATTACTCGTATAACAATGGTCATTTTACCCATAAACAACCTTTGAACCTATTTTCACCAATCTTTCAAACATCAAATCCCCGATCACAAAAACAAGCTCTTACTCACAGCATTTTCTTCACACCCCGCTAAACTTGGCGCAATAAGGTATACACGACGTCATATTGTATAAAAGAAGGTCTTGACTGGTTTTTAATAAAGAAAGTGCCAGTTTTGCTCGGAGCGCTCGACTGTATAACTGTTCCCGCTTCATATGTGTCATGACACTGACACAAACCACAGCCCACAGCCTTAATGGGGTCGCCCTATTTTCTCCATACCATCTCTCAGCTGTACAGCCAGTCTTTGTTCCTCATCGCACAATCTGGAGATGTTATTAGTGCGCAGCCGACAGTGATGTTGGGTGACAGTGCTCTGGCCAGGACAGTGCCCCCTATGTCGTCAGAGTGTCACTCAGCCCCCTTCACACGCCGTCAGCTCCCGGCCTCCACCTTTGTTCTGGTCCGATCAAACACTCTGCTAACCGGCAGCTTCAAAGGTGGGTATAAAGTAACCACATTTACTGCAGTCACATTTGGAATTGTACTTATGAGTACTTTTATGACACAACACTTCAGCACCTCCTTATAAACTGTATTGTAGGGCTGCTTGATTACAGGAAAAATTATAATCATGATTATCTTAATTAAGATAATCATGATTATAATTTTAATAATTGAAATCTAGATTATTGAAATATTTGTTGCCTTTAAAAAATCTTCATTACACTGCACTGTTTGTTTATGTCGGACCGTAGCATTTGCTATTAGCACATGAAATGCGAAGGAAACATAAACAAAAATCCCAGTGGCATGAAATGATGGGAGTTTGCTTTGAGCTCCGTTTGTGACACTGGCTCCTCTGAAGAGTTTTAGACTCTGCTACACACAACCAGTGCCTGGGCAGGATATACAGGTGCTCATCATTGTAATGAGTTTATCATATATTATTTTCACAGTTTAAGTTGAATAACAGAAGTGAATGCACCTTTTCATGATATTCCAATTATATGACGAGCACTGTATGGGCTTCTAAACAGCTGTTCTCCTTTCAGCAAAAGGTGAGCACTTATCGGTAGCGTCATCTCAAGAGCTATGTATGAAAATTATTCAAATTATCCCCGACAAATACAACAATTCAGCGCATCAGACGTTCTCAAACAAACCGTGATGGACAAGCGGTAGGGCCTCCTTAATAATATTTTTCTCTCGATTATGGTGAATGGTAAAGGGTCTCAACTTATATAACGCTTTTCCACCTACTTTAGGCACTCAAAGTGCTTTAAAGCAAGGAACCATTCACCCATTCATACACCAGTGTACACAGACACTATAGTGTGGCTGAAGTGTCTTGTCCAAGGACACAGCAGCAGTGTGCAACTTCAGGAAGCGGGATTCGAACCCCTGACCTTCTGATCATGAGACAACGTGTTCTTTTTGCATTTAGTGTAATAACAATTGTGCGTTTTTCTTCTTACTCCAACTTGGATGCACTATTGCACTACTAAATTTAAGGTTAGTGCATCTTGCCAAAGGGTACAACTGCAGTATGTTGATATCGCCGGGTCAATCCTGCATTCTGATGGTGACACCACGGAGCTACTGCTGCCTCAAGGTGCAACAGCTTACATAAGATACAGTTCTAGAGTATTTTCAGGATGTTTTATTCAAAACTGTATTAGTTTCAGAAAACTGGGTGGTTCCATCTTTAAGTAGACACTACGAGGCTTCTTCTTTCAATATAAATCTGCCAGTGCTGCATGTCAAAACACAAAAATTAGGCACCGATGTGCAGGCGCGGGCTTTCCCACTCAAACATTTTGCTGGAAGTGGCATATTTTTTGTCTTTGTGTTGCATTTAGGACTATTGTCATCACATTTGAGCTCAAAAACATCCAGAGTTTTGGCATAGCGGCTGTGTAGGATGATAAGAGACGAGCTACATGGCCTGTTTGCGGCTGATAACTGGCACTCGGCACAAATCAAAAAACACCTTGGGGTGACTCGCTTCATTTGTGAAGTCCATCGTCATACAGCAGGAAGAAAGTATCATGCCTCAGTGCCGCCGCGGAATGAAAACGCCTGCCGAGTTGTCAAATCTTCAAGTGAAATGCTTATGCCATGATTTAGAGGCATTACTGGCCAATCAGCAATAACTCTACACAGCATATCTCAGCAACAGAAATGAATGCTAATCTTTATTCTTTTGTTTATCACCCGAAATGTGATGGGGTGACTTAATGTGGCCAAACAAGCAGTGAATCAGTCAGTGGTTCGTTTGTGCTGAACGCCACACAGAGACAATGGCACAGGCCTCTCCATAGACTGTTAATGGCTTTGCTTGGCAGCCTCTGACTTGCGGGAGCTTGGGCCCCACTGTTTGCTTTAGGCACTAGTAATTCACCAGGCTGAGCAGGCTCTATGCATCTGTGCAGGCTTAACATAAAATCGCAGACTACAGAGAAGATAAAGACGCTGCTTATGCAAAAAAAAACTACTACCAAAACTAATATAGATATACATATGTTTAGGTCATTTCCATGGTAGATTTGTGTATACCATGTTGTCTTCTGTGCCTTGATAAGTGGGAGAGCTGCTGTGTTCTGTTGGTTAATGCAGTAGAGTTGGGGAAAAAAACGAGACAAAAACAGTGACACTGAAAAACGAAGCTCAAGTTGAAAAACACACACATTGTCCTTCAACATAAGTGCGATAAATCCTGGATCAATCTGGAAAGGTAAATTGCGATTTGAGAAGAAACAGCAAAGCACAGAACAAAGCATATTTAACAGTGACATTTTGTACAACCGCCCGGCTCAGCGAGGAAAGTCGATTATTTAATCAGTACGTCAGTGAAAATGGCAATGCACAGCCATACGCAGGGCAGGTAGCAGAACAAGAAATTAGGGAAAAAGCTAAATTGCAGTTGACTACAACAATGAATCAGCCTCATTCCACTGCTCCCAATGCCCGTGCAGTAATTCGAAAGTAGTAAATGTAATTTTCAACAGGCGAGTCATAATTCTGCTAAGCATTAAAATGATTGGATTTTTTTTTTAATAACTTTGAGCACTTGGAAACCACCAACCAATCACACAACGGTAAACGACTTAAGACTCAAAACCACAAATGTCCTAGTTCAGGGGTAAATGCGCCATGCACTAAGCCAGTTGTTCCCAACCTTTGTTGTCTCACGTACTCCTTAGGTCTTTCATTTATACTCAAAGTCCCCCTTTATCTCACTGGGGCTGCAAATTATTTAGAAAACAGTCAACTAAAATGTATGAGTATGTTTGCAGGGTTTTGGGTTCAGAATAAGCCTAAAAACGACTGACCCTTCTCACCCTGGACACGGACTATTCCCCCCTCTCCCCTCAGGCAGGAGGCTACGGTCTATATAGACCCATAAATATAGCTTATAGCTTGTTTTTATCTAAATTCTATGTTTTACGTTTTATGTTGTATGTCAGCACCAAGAAAAATTCCTAGTTTGTGAACCTGTACTCAAACAATGGCAATAAAAACTATTCTGATTCTGTTTCTGATGCCCCTAAAGGCCATAAGCAGGTGTCATAGCATTTTGCATTATTTTACTCATTAATTGTCCGTGAGAGTAAATATTACGCTGACAGAGAAGACAAATGGAGAGAGAGAGATATTACACATCCAGTTACACAATGGAGATATTGTAAGATAGATAAAATAGATAGCTAAAATGTATATTTTCACTCAAACTTGGCTGTAAATACTGTTTAAGTGGCGCTAGCCCACAGTTAGCTTTGCCCGTTAGCCTGTTAGCTTCTTCTTCGTGATTCCATTAGTGTGTATTGGTGGCTCCAGGTCAAAGCAGGGAAAGTTGCAATTGTGGTTTTCTGGCCAGAGACACCAGGGAGGGTAACCCTAACCCTAACCCCCCAATCCCATCAACACTTGTATTAACCCCAGAAGGACTACGAAAAGGATTTTTTAAGGTAAACAAGTTACTTAGTACTGCATTAAATCAAGAATAAAAAAGAAAACATCTATAATATATATTATCGTTATTGCAATATGAGGTGACACCATATCCATATCGCAAGACAAGGCAATATATTGCAAAATCTTGTCTTTAATTTCACATTTTGTACTAATACATTGACATTTATTCCCACCCTTGTTCTTATTCCCTATGTCTTTGCATAGCACGCCATAATTAGGTGCATACCGTGGATCTATCAGGCAGCTTAGTACCACATGCTGTGCGTATATTGTAAAGCAGGAGGATAATTTTCCACCAGCCTTTTTTGTACCTGGATTTTACACTCAGGTTCTCAATTCCAATTAGACTGTCATATCGGAAATAATGGAGATGAATCATCTTTCAAGGCCTTTACCTAATGAGTGATAAGGTATTCCATGAAAAAAATAAAAAATCCAATGCCTCAAATGAAGTCATTAAAAGAGCTGTAAGAGCGAAATGTGCTAATACATCTCCGGAGCTGGCCCACATTCAGACTCTTTTAAATTGGACACCAAGTCGGTCATTAGGAGACGTATGGCATAAATACCTCTTTATATCCACAATACCGGTCAGGACATGTCAGCCCGCCCTTAAGATAACACTAATTAATTAGTTAAAGAAGCACGCGCGGGTATATGTGAAAGCAGTCATTACAATGTGCGGCTGCATGAATTTGGAAAAAAAAATATATGACACTTTTTTTTCCAACACGTATTGCAATTAGATTTTAAATGTATGCTTGGTTAAATCCTGGAAGAGTTCACAGTGCACATTTTGAGAAAAGAAAGATATGTAAACTCTAAAGTAATACAGAAACTAGGGCCTAAGATTTAATTTGATGTAATTTTTGTGTTGTTCAAATAGCCTATGGTTAAACCTTTACTATCAGAGTAAAGGTTTCAATCATAGAAATATATCTAGTAGAGGTTGACCGATATGGGTTTTTCTGACTGGCCGATGCTGAAATGCACCTGAAAAGTCTTGTGTGTAATGCTTCTAAATGTGTCAGTGTTGAACTGGGCCTTCGCTTTAATACCGACGCTACACCAAGGCCATCGTATTATGCTCTTTATCTCAGAACAGTTTTAACTCACAGCGGGCTAAAAAAGTAGTTTGGTGTCCATATAGTGTTTAACCCCTTACCTCCCACCTGAACCGAGCACATTTTTACTCCAGTTTGGCTTTACCCCAGTCCAAAAGCTTCCGGAAAAAAGCTGTGAAAATAGCAACAAAACTGAGACGAAAACAATGATGGAAATGTGACAAAAAAAGTGAGAAAACATTGATAAAAAAGTGACGAAAAATTGATGAAAAGTGGCAAAAATGTCACAAAAATGTTACAAGAAATTGACAAAAAATGGAAGAAAAAAGGACAAAAATGTGACAAAAATATGACCAAAAAATGACAAAAAAATGATTTAAAAAAAAATGACAGAAATGTGACAAAAAAAATTACAATAATTGCTAAAAAATTGACAAAAAAAATACAAAAATTTGACGAAAAAATGACAAAAATCTGACAAAAAATGACCAAAAAATGACAAAAAAGTTACAAAAATGAGTTGATGAACACCCAACAAAAAAATGATGGCAAAAAAAGTCTGATGACGTGCGGAAAAAGATCCTCTCGGTTCAGGCGGAAGTTAAGAGTATGGAAAATGCAGCGTGATGTTTGAGGAAAAACGATGAGAGGAGATGAGAATGAAATGGGAAAGAGGAGGGGCACTTGCCTGTGTTGCTGCTCGTGACCTGTCCCGCACTGCACTCACCTCTCGGCCCAGGTGCGCTCAATAGTCTGGAATTTACGGTATATGCAAAATTCTTCAACATAAAATACACAAACTTGTGACCAATTTTCATGTTTCTTGGCTCCCCTGAGGACTAGGGAGTTGTGGGAGCGCTCATTTTAACAACTGCCTGAGTCTCTATCACTTTCGGCTCCAGAGATACCGGCCTTTTAATTGGCTATTATTATAAAATACCCAAATATCGGCTGGCTGATCGGCTGCATCAGTCGGGCCCAAATAAAAACTCCATGCATTTCAAAATAACTTAATACGACCCCCGGGCAGACGAGATAATATCTGTTGTGGTGAATATTGTACATCCTAAATAAATGCAGTCTTCACAATTTTCCAATTGCGACCATTTCAATCACGCTTAAAAAGGGACTAGACAGATTTTTAAAATGTAAAAATTCTTTATTTCCTACCACTTACTCCAGCAATGTCCTAATGTCTAGAATGAGCCCATTCTCCACAACTGCCACTAAAATCCTGCACTGTCGCTCAAAAAGTTGGTACTTAGGGCTGAAGTAACTAGCTCCAGCGCATGTATCCGTTTCTCTGACAAACAGGCGCAGGTCAAAGGCTAGAGTTGACATTGGAGCAGCTTTCCAGCAATGGCGATCGCTAAGAGATACTTTTCAAATAAAAAGAAAGCAAGACATAGTTACAAGTTTACGTGAAAAATAAAATCCAATGCCAATGTAAAAGCTATCAAGGTTGCATTGTCTTTAGCCTGCAGTACGTTTTTGCTAGTTGTTTATTTTGCAGAGCCTGTAGTGTATCGTGGCCTGGTGACTTTTAAGCCTACATTTAATATTTATACTTTGTCTACATGGACACAGGGCACAAATAAACTTTTTTTTTACCTCAGTTAAAGTCATGCCAGCAAATCTGTGCAAAATGGGATGCAAATGCGTACATGTTTTATCCATGCATGTACTACTAGCATGTGCGTGTCATAGAGCTGAACATAGAGACTGCAGTTACACAAAACACCTGAGATGTCAGTCCCAAGTAAAAACATGACAACTTCCATATAGTCCCTTTAATTGCATAACCCTAAGTGATGTACTTGAACTGTAAAGATTTCAAAATAACAAGCCCAATTCGTGGTACGTTTGTGGTGAAATACTGTATTTGTAAACTTTGCTTAAGTTTAGAAGACTTCAGTAACTCACTTTTTGCTCATGAACTGCAGAACCTTTTTACAGCTTCCACTGACAGATACAAAAAGATGCAAAAGGATTAAAACAAAAAAACACACTTATTTCTCACCCATCACCCATAGTTACCTACTTGTGCTTAACTTGTAGTATAGATAAGAGGCACTTGAGAATCAAACATATTTGGAGCTTTAATAAAAGCCAGGCTTAAAACAATCTGCAGCACATCTTCCACCGCCCACACACTATCTATCACTGTGAATGTCAGTTTATGCGCACTAAGTACAGCCCCGATGTCTTAACCTGCTGTACAATAACAGTAATAGTGAGAAAATTAACAAACACTCTGATAGCTCTCTGTACTATGAGCACTGTCAATTGTTTACTAATGAAGTGAATGCCTCTTGCTAGGTTCCCATTATTATCTAGAAGTAACACAAGTCAGAATTGGACACATTTATGTCCAACCTCAAGAGCTTGGCTTGATCACAGTTGTGTTTTCTGGGATTAGAGTAAAATGCCCTGTGCATACTGGAGTAAAGCTGCCTGCCAAATTTTTACCAAACAGTCCAATATCTAGTTTAACTGAGCCAAATGACTCACTCCACAGTTGTGAGTATTAAAATAAGAGGAGTCAAGTCGTCTCACACTAACTGCCAAAAATAAATGTTCATGTTACTTTGACGGCTGACACTAAAATATGAAATATCTTTTAACTTTCCAGATCTTTAAACACAAAAAAAAACAGATTTCCAATATTATGTTAGAAATGTTAAGCCTTTGCCGAGTCATTAGCAAGCAGCAGTAGCGAGCTAATGTTGTCTAGGGATGTATGTAGGACGACATCTGGAGCGCAGCGTCTGATCTAATCAAGATGTAATTTTATAAAACTGTCCATCCATACGTATTTTACAGTTTGTAGAGTACATAAACAGCAGCAGATCACATTGTCATCTGCTGAGAAATATAAAAGTCTGATTTTGGAGACACAAACTGCGCTGCTGCATAAGAACTGAATTATTAACTGCATGTCTGCCATGAGCCCTCCTTTCCGTAAATGTAACCTCCATCACAGCACAGTCTGGTCGTCCCTCGCTGCGCTCCTGGTGCTGTGTTGACTCAGAGTATTTGCTCGCCTAAGGCATCAGCTCTGGACACATTCACATAATTAGGAAAGGTCACTGTGCCTTCTGTCTTGTCAACAAATTCACTTCAAGATGACAAATATCCCAGCCCGGACTGCGACGCGCCTCCCTTCGCTATACTGTCGCCTATCGGGTGCCAGCAGGGCCTGTCTAGGTAGCCTTGGGTCATTTCTAATTATGACTGTTGCATGCCATACTAAAACGGACAAATAATGAGATGTGTTTTTATCATTTTTACTATCATTAAAAGGTTAAATTGTACTAAAAAAAATAATAACAACACCACTTAGCATATTGTGGCATTTGAACGGAAACAGGCAACTCAAATAACCTTCGAAGTTTCTTCCTCTGCCCCATCTTCTTGCATGATGAAGTGCAAGTGGCTTTCACACCGCTCCCTGGTGGCCTTACTAAGGAACTATTAATCTATGGCGCTCTATATTGCATTCAGATGGGCCCTCCCCTGCCACCGCCGCTTCCTCCTCGCCTGAAGTAAAGGCCAGGAGTGCACCCCAAGGACCGGACACTCTTATTATGAGCTGCTCCAAGACACCTCCGGGTATCTAAGCACTTCCACAGACACTGACTGATGGCCAATTAGCCATTAGGGAAGGTATTGATCAGGAGAAGACGACCTCGGAAACATCTCTGACCCAATGATTGTGGGTTTACATTGTGTGTGTGTGAATATGAAAATTAGCTATTAAAAAAATTAACCAGGGCCGGCAAAAACAAGGGAAACTCACACTGTAACATATAAACAACAATACAACATCCATTAGCGGCGTCTTTTTTTTTGCTAGAGCTATGTACATGCCCCAA
Source organism: Gobius niger (assembly GCF_951799975.1). Lineage (NCBI taxonomy): Eukaryota > Metazoa > Chordata > Actinopteri > Gobiiformes > Gobiidae > Gobius > Gobius niger. Next base: position 18,026,490 of record NC_136856.1, on the reverse strand, counting down.
GGCCAACATAATATTTACCACCTTTACAAAAACAACCACTGCGGCACAGAAGCAAGTTCCAGAGGGCCTGACTCTGAGCCTGCTACCTTCACCTTCACATGTCCAGTGTTATGTGCTCAATGTAATCTTCTGCCATCGAGAGTACACAGCTGCATTAAAGGTTCAAGGTCAGCCCCTCGCATGTGCTCCCTCACCTTACCCGCAGTGTGGAGAGAGAGAAACGGAGAGTCCATGTGGAAAAGAACATTTGATTAGAGCCTCCAAGAACTCGGCTCTACAAGTGCCACGTGACTTCTCCGCAGTGGCCTGTGGTCCGTTACATCGATTGGATACATTTCTTAAATCATGGAAGGTGCTGTGAAGGCAACCCATTAATGTAAAGTCCCGGGTTCAATTCCTGGGCCATGTGTGTGTGCATTTCTGTGGAGTTTGCATGTTCTCCCCGTGTCGATTCGAGTTCCTTTCCAACAACCTTAACTCAACTTGAAACACGTACAATCAGCTTATCCCCCGGCTCGGTAACCCTGATCGAGGGTTGCCAGGTCCACGGATATCCTGCAGAATTTGGCGGCTTTTAAAGCTCCTCTGCGGGTGCAGGTTTTGGTTGCGCTGCAGTTTTTTTCTTAGCTTCATTCTTACTAAATTTCACTTCCAGAACAAAGCCTCAAATACAAGGCCGTCACAGATTCTCTTTCTTTGAGAGAGAGCGAGAGAGAGAGGGTGAAGGGGGCGGGTCCGGAACATTGGAGAATCGCTGAGGCTCTGAAAGCGAGTATAATATATGCGGCCGCACCGTTTTTCCGTGGGGTTTTGGGCTGCTTTTGGAGAGGCTACTGGGCGGGTTTGGCTGCTGACATCTGGCAACCCTGACCGGACCAAACCGAGCTCAAGATCTGGGGAAGGGTTGCCAGGTGTTTTCAAGTCGTTTCCAGTCGTTTTCAAGAGTGGGTCGACGATTCATTTCAGTAGTTTTCAGTGGTAAAATGAAATTATAAAGATTGACAAAGGAATAGAAGGCATATTTGTAGAAGGGGGATCAAAAGTCAGCATCCAAATCACATCACATCATAGCGGCATCATCGTCTATCTAGAGTACTCTTGAGTAAAGTAAAAAAGGGACTCTAAACCTCATCCCGAGCATAATGCGACCTCTCTACAGCAGCCTTCAAAAATACAGTGCGGCGTGTTAGTGGTCAGCAGCAACAGAAACACAAAAGTAGATTGAGGGCAATTTGCAAAGTGCCGATTCTCGCCGAGATACCCCTGTGAGTTATGGTCTGCTTTGCCACTGGCGTAATCTTATCCCATATTAGAGGTCAGGGGTCAATTTTATGCTACCTAGATGGAAAAGCACAGATAGCGGCTGTACTCGGCAGCCCATTTTGAGGGGGGGAAACAGCCCAACTTCAGCTGCTAAGCACTCTCGCATAGGCCTGAAACATAGAAATGGGGTAATTGAAACAAAAGGGCAGAGTTTGACAGAGATATAGTGCCTTTTGCAGGGTCTGTGCACCGACTGCAGAAAATAACACAATAACGCCTCCCCCCTCTCGAGGCTCGCCCCACGTTCTCACCCCAGTGTCCTTCTCTCCTCTTTACCAAGCTGCCATTTGCAAATGATAAGCACGGGGACATAGCCTGCTGGAAGATAAAGCGTCTGGACATTTGTAATCAAACCGAGCGTGTGGCATAGTTGTTTAACACTGACCTGTGGAGGCGTGTAGTTTTTACCTTTCACGCATTTGGGTTGAACCATTAGCTTTGCGCTCATTAATCAAAGAAGCAGGAAACATTTATTCTTCCGGTGTTGTTTGAATTAAATAACTATATTTGAGTTAACTTTACAAATGTTATATAAAAGTGCAAGATCATAAAAAGTGCTCATGTAAAGAGAAAAATCATGCAGTTTTGCGATACCAGGCAATATACAACATTTAAAATACTTCACTTCTGCCGTTGAAAGTGATATTTATTCCTGTCAAATCATCTCACTATTACTTGTGCTTTTAAAAGAGTGGTTTTGAGTTAATTACCGATACATTTAGAAATCCTTACGCCTGGTCGTTTTACTGGTGTGTGGGCGTTCAATTCATTGCTATAGTAAGAACTATTTCTGTAGACAGCACTTTTCAAACCTTTCACTGCTTGACGACAGACAAATATGATCAGCAGAGGGAATGAAATTGTGCCATTTTAAAGTTAATTTCTATGTTAACTTCAATCAATCTTTTTTTCTTTTTTTTTTTAAGACCACAGAAGAGACGATGTTTTGAAGAGAGACATCTGGCAAGGCAGCCATTTGTTAGGACTGTACCGATAAACTCCAGAAACGAGCATTACGCAACAGAATCCGGCTTGTTGTCACTTAATGGTTATCTACTTGCATCATCACGGGCTTTACACCCCGTGGAAATTGCTCTAAGGTTGACAGCGCACACAAGTAGGAAAAATGCCTGATACCAAATCCCCAGCTCCCCTCTATGAAGACAAGACAACAATTGCTTGGCAACGCTCTCACTGGGCACAAAGGAAAACAAACTAAATATCCAGGATTTTTTCTCTCCATCTACTTGCTTTGCTTTATGCTTTAGATGGTCTTTTAGAAGGTATTAACGGGGGACAGGCGACACATGACAGGAAGTTTAGAGGAAAGGGATAAAACACGAGCGACGGGGGGAAAGATGTGTCCGTACTTTAAATAAGGCTTACAGGAGAAATAACACATAATGTAGAAATGCCATTCTGTGCATAAGGACAGCACGATATTAAGAAAACAAGCAAATTGTCAAAACCAAATGACTCCATTATGTGGAAATTAGAAAAATAAACAAGTTCTGACGACCCGCAACAAATCCAAAAGCAATGTTATAATAGGGATTTAAGTGGAGATGGGTGATATGACAATAAAAATGTAATCTTGATCCTTGCAACAATCTATTTGAGAGAGATTGTCCCATCTTGATGACACTCTTCTCGCACTCCTCCTGTTGACGAGTCATGCTCTGAATAAGTGACAGAGGGATTTACCCAATCACAGAAGAGTGTGAACTTTCAGAAGAAGCGGATAGTTTCTGATAGAAAATCAAATCACAATCTTCTTAGTGTCAACATTGCCGACTCAAACCTTTTTGCATAACCGCTACTTTACTATCAATCATTATTTGGAATAGATTCTGGACAGTTTTCCTGGCTTATAATGTAAAGAGTAAGGATTTGGAAAGATGGTACATAGGCACATCTGACAAAGACACAGTGAAAAAAGATCACATTTCTGTCATTAAGAGCTTCCGTGACGTGCTGTGCAGCCATACGTGGCATGTTAAAGCTTCGCACTAAAGAACTTTTCCCTGTCTCCTGTCAGATATTTCAAACCGCTAAAAAGGAAAGCACCTTGCGAGCTCAAATCAAGAGTGACATGTCTTCCTCGTTCACAGACTGACTTATGTTTCCCTGTAAAAAAAAAAAGAAAAAAAAAAAAAGACGACAAGTGGGCTTTTGGTGGAGACAAATGTGGAGTCAGCGTTTTGTCCCGTTGCTAAGTGGAGATCGACTGATCCCATCTGAGTCTGTCCGAGCCCAGATGTACAAAAGGAGCAGCCACCAAATTACCTCCCAATCCATTTCTGTAGCTGTCCTATAAAAGTAGCCTGTGTGCAGTGTTGTGAGCGCGAGATCATGATTGTACTGACCTATAACACTTGAGAGTATTTACCAGACAGGGAACGAGTCGGCCTAAAAGTGACCTTCTGTATCCACCTATATGGACAACAAAACACATACAAAATGCCAAAAACTGTGATGAACTCAAAAACAAAACTTCCAAGAGGCTAAAATTCGTTTTCATTTAAGAGGGAAAAAATAGATATGATGAGGAGGTTCATGCCGGTTTGCTGATTAAGCTCATTAGTAAGACTTTTTTTTAAAATTTTTTAACTACATTCTTCTTGGTGTCCACAATAGTCAAAATAACTCTGTAGTTTCAATTAGAAAGACAGCAATTAGGCAAAAAAGTATCATCATGTCTCCAACTGGCTCTAATTGTGTTTAAATTTGTATTTTAGTCATATCTCAGATGTTAATACTGCCAGAGATATTTACAATGAACTGAACAAAATCTTGATTAAAAAGAAATCATAAATCTAGCTGCAACCAGTGCAATATGTGTCAGATAAAACCCAATCAGACGTCCTCCTTCAAAATCGTGCTCGAATGCTAGTATGACTGCTTTAAACAAACTGCCTTAATTTCGAAAATAAAACTGTGGGGATCAACACCAATTGAAAGCAATGGAATCATGTTTTTTTTTTCTTTCTGAAATTGTATGTCTCTGCCTATTCTTTCTTTTCTTTGCTACACTGAGGATCAGCTTGGGAGCCACCCGGCTCCATCCACCAGTCTATCCAAGGGAGAGCAAATAGAACGTACAAACACTATCACACCTGTGGGAATTAGGGGGGTCTAAAATTGACCTAAAGCTGCATTTCATCCAACCGTGGGAGGAAACCAAAGCACCCAGGGGAGAACAACTGAACAAAAGATGAACATACAAGCCCCCAAACATGAAGTAATTGCTTGTTTTTTGGACAACATCATCAAATACAAACCCTAGTCAAACATATAAACCACTTTGAACAAACAGCGACTTGAAAATACAACAGCTTCTTAAAGTTGACTTACGGCTGCCCCAGAGCATGTCTGTTTATTTAATCCTAAGATATTCATAATTATCCACTAATTGATGCTAGAGTAAAGCCTTTTAATTCATCATCTCACTGTCCCGAAGCAAGAAACACTTACAACAGTGTTTTCATTCCTGTCCAAAAAAGGTTAACAGTTCGGCACCTCCTTGTAATGGCACGAAACAGAGACAGCTGTGTAGCATTACAAGGAAGGATTCAGGGTATTTTATGACATAATAATAATAATAATAATAATAATAATAATAATAATAATAATAATAAGACAGTATTTGTGTTATGAAACACAAATTTGCACAAAGGCAAGAAGAATCGAATAATGATATTATTATTATTATTATTATTATTATTATTATTATTATCATTATTATCATTATAATAGATAACTTTTGTTAATTAATAAATTGTGTATGGCTGCTACAGCACTACCACACGTTGCAGTTTGGCATCTCCTTTTCACTTAAAGAAGGTCTTTGTCTCACTGTGAAATATCTGTGCGCATTTGCATGAAGTCGACACTGTCTGACCAGGAGCTCCATCATAAAATGCAACTCATCAGCGTGAGTAGGTCGTCTCCTGACTTCGTAAAGCTGTCAGCACAGTGCAAATGCAGCAAGAACGAATGGCCAGGAGCAGAGAAACGTGGAACTGTATAGTGGTTAAAAGGTTTACAAGCAAAGGAAAAGAAATCAAGCCATTACGCACCGTTACGCAGATGGTAAGAACTGAAAACATAAGCTGTTCTCCTGTAAAACAGTGATGCAAGTCGCTAAAATGTTCACGCGGTGCCGGGATCAGCCCCGGACTGGGTTCAGGTGTAGCCCAACTTACACTCTGACATGACACGGGCGTGCAAATACACTTAATTGCTATCGCTTCAGAGGATCTCATCATAGTTGCAGCACAAAACCTCACTACTGTTCTCTCATGTAGATGTTAAGGTAAGTTTTATCCTTGGTGTTATTGCCATTGTAACCTTGAAGGTATACGTGCTCATTACAGAGTGCTGGCAAATTAATGAAAAACACAAACACAGTTCGTTACAGAATCCTGGATATTAGCCTGAGTCGCTTTTTTGTGGGTTCTTGGGTCACAATGCTTTAAGGACTTCAGCATCGCGGTGGAGCATAATTGAGCAGAAATGTGTGTGATGTACTCACCATAGCAGGTGAAACCAGTGAGAAGGAGCCAGACCACGAGGAGCGATGCGCCGAGTCTAGCGCGGACAAAGGAGCCCACAAGTACGGGCATCTTGGAGCGGTTTAATCAGCCAACTTCCAAAAGATACGGAGAGGAGAAAGAGTAGTGCGCACTGGGCTGGTGCAGGTCCGGAGAGTGTCCTCTGTGGCACTTTTCGCCTTTTCTTTACAACGCCCAAGTCTTCTCCTCAACACATATCCTCACGCCGTTCCATCTGTATCCCGTTCATGCGTCCTCGTTGCTCAGAACAACGCATCACAGGTGTAGGGAAATAAACTGCTGCTTCGCGCTCGTCGTCGCTTTCTCTGTGGGAGAATCACTACCCTCTCACAAAAACTGTCTTTGTCTACTTCAGACCGCAGAAAGAGGCAGTTTCTTCTCTTTGCGGTCACTTTGTAGGCTTAGTGTGAAAGAAAACCTTGTCCAAATGCGCCAGAAATTGGCTTCAGAGGCAAAACATCTGCTTGCACAGCAATGCTGGACTGTTGAGAGTCAGGGAAGGAAGGTAGAGCGGCGTGTAGCGGCGGAGCAACAAAACCCGGACTGGAATCAACGGAGGAAGTGGAGTGGTACTACAGCGCCCCTTGTCACAGTGGTATTTCTTGGGTATACATTTACATACTTAAAAAAAAAAAACTAACCACAGATGGCACGCACATCAGAATGGAAATGTGTACTTTTGCTACCTCCCGCCTCACATGAAAATGATTGATATGGCATCCAGTCTTGTATGATAGAAATCTACGCGCTGCTTTGCATACACATCACATCTGCATACATTGGTTTTTCAGTTAAATATGCGCGCGCACTTTGTCTTGGGGCTCTAATGCGCACGGCGTTGTAGTCGGCGACGGACAAACAGACGAAGAAGAATGAGGATTAGCGCTCCCGTGAGAGAGTCACCTGTCAACAAACTCCGACCCGGAGGTGACTTATGTCGCACATAGCTGTTCCTCATTTTCACTGTGTCAGAGGAGTGATTATAAAGCTCCTCAGCCTGTTTTTTTTTTTTTTTTTACAAGGCCTCCTGGAACGGACAGCGCATTATTAATACACTTCACTGGAGGTTTTTGTCTCTTTGTTTGTCCAATTCTCCACTCCCACGTACCAGTCAGCAGAAGAATAATAAGTAGAAGCGCAGGACTGGACCACTGTCTTACCAGCTAATTATGGGCCTCATGTAGATGGATGATTCCTTAGATAGAGAGCTGCTATTACACAAACTCATTAAGACTCCTCGCTCCGTTCCCTGCATCCCCCTTTCTAAAGGTCAAAGTCACCGCCAGAGCGGCAGTACAAAGAAGACACATGCATCCACATCCTCGCATGCCCAAACAGATGACTCCAAAGCCTCGGTTCTATGATCAAACCCTGACAGCCTACGAAACGCTAGAGTTCGCAAATACATGCACAGCAGCAACTACTTATATTCTGAAAGCCAATGACTCAGGCCCGGTCACTTGTGTGGTTGCCTGTAATGATCTCTCTCGTTTTTGCTAATCTGCGGCGTGTCCTATCAGCGGCTGCAAGCTGGAGGCATCACAGCGTGTCGCCTTTTTGCTGCAATAGTCATTTAAAGGGAGGTTTTGTGATGTATATAAATGCTCGGTTTAGTACATTAGCATTTTTGCAGACATGGAATTAGTCTTGGCTTTTATTAAGGATATATTTGAGTGCTGTCGAGGGCGTTTGCTGAGTCAAAGCAAAGCAGTGCATGACCTTGCTCTGTTCCTTCTATACCAACACATAGCCTACAAGATCCTTCCCTCCAGGGGGTGGGGGGCACAAATCTCCCCTTTGCTCTCTCTATGAGACTTCAATGGCCAATCAAAGTTCTTGAGGGAGATGACACATTCGGCTGTCCATCGATTTGTGGCATTGTAATTAATTTTCTCCTCCGTCAATGGCTTGAGTTACAATATATCCGCAGACTGGAGCAGCTTGTTCAGTTGCAATCAATCATAGAGGCCAAGACAGATTTCTCTTGTATCACGCTGAATTATTTAAAACATGTGATCCAAAGAGACCCAGGGCCAGTTTCATCAAAGTGCTGTGTACAGGTCTATAGTGTTACACGTCTCAATTCGGCTGTCTGTCATCAGGAATACAAAGCAGTTTGTGGATGATAATTTTGCACCACAACTCGGCACTTGGCATACAGAGGGGTTTGGCACTGTACTCTCTCAACGAGGAGGTTGTGGGTTGAATTCCCCAGGCTATGATCATCCTTTGGTCAAAGACTGAATGTGATCGTGGTACCTTTGTGCAAAGAAATGCAAAAGTGTATGTGGACTTTTCTATACCACTTAAGGGACCATAGTTGAGGGATAAGTCACTCAAAACTCCTAAAGCAAATAAAGACAAAAAAAAAGTGACTGTCTCTTCACCTTATTCCGGAACAATGAAGATTCTTGAGTTATCTTCTGTACTGTGTAGCTGAAATGTCGAAAATTTCGCCTCTCATCCAAAAGGCTTCGTCAGCACATTAAGGTTCAGCTCAGCCCGCAGCCCAGATAAAGACCACAGGGAGGAGTTCAGCTTGGCTTAGTCCCTCCCCTCAATTAGCCAAGCCGAACCCCTCCCTGTGGTCGATATCTGGGCTGCGGGCTGAGCTGAACCTTAGAGAGGCGAAATGTTCGACACTTCAACCGCAGAGTACAGATAAGATAACTCAAAAACCTTTCTTAGAAGATGGACGACGCCTCTACGACTTAGAGCCTACACAGACACCTTATTCCGGAAGTTCGCCTGGAAGTCTACATGGGACAGGAGAAGTCAAGAGAAAGTGTTCATTGGCGCAAATGAACATCAGATCAGATTCCCATCAGATTTTAGCTGCAAACATTTTCCCTCGTTCTCCGCTTGATGAAGAGAATACAATACAATGGAAGTGCCGTTCCATGGCAAAAAGAGGCAAAAGTGGGCGGGGTGGAATAAGGTGGATGCCTGCATGCTATGGACAGTATAGTATAGATCAGTGGTTCTCAACTTGGGGGTCAGGATCATTTTTTTCTTTGTTTTTTTAAGAATTATTTAGGCTAATGTTCCGATGTCTCATGGTGTGACCCAGGCGGGGGGTCACGAACCCCTTTAACTGTTATAATGGGGGTCGCGACTCCAAAATGTTGAGAACCACTGGTATAGATGCATCCTGGACATGGAGTTTGTTCCATGACTCCCTGATTTCATGATAAAACAAGACAACAACACACAAGTATGTGAAAACAATCGTTATCATTTAAACCACTGTACAATTGTGGGCTATTTCATTTATACACTGTAGCTTCCTACGTAGGTGTAATAATAGGATGGCATATTATGAAGCCCATCTCCATAGATTAACATTAGCACAAGGCTCATTTGTATGACACAGATGCTTGCGCCGCGGCATCGTTCTGTAAACCGCACAATTACACTCAGAAGATATGCACGCCGTAAAGACAAGTGATTCGCCCGGTCGATGCGCATTGATTGGATGAAGGTGTCTGGCATGAAATTAATATTATTTATTGTTTACAAACAACACCGCGGTCCCTGGAGAAGGATAGCGCTCGGTCGGCCACTGCCTGAGTTCCTGCCCCGGGCTTGTGGAGAGACAGACTGCAGGAGGGTGTATCAGCTTCCATCATGACCACAGCTTCACAGCCTATTGTTTTGTTTATATCAAATTAAACTGCAATGCTCCTCTGGAGAGATATAATTGACCACAGCCTCAGATTAAATGACTGTAAAGATCTTAATAAGCCATCAGCGCATTGCATATTACATAGCAAGCACTTATGAGAATGCAGTCCGATGAGAATGAAATTGAGGGTTGGTGTTTGGATGGTGCAGCGTTTTAGACTTTAATTACAAGTAAAATGACAGAGTGATCATTAATAATGTATCAATTTAATTACATGTTATTGATAGGAGGTTCTGAAAAATTAATTATGGACTAAAATTGAATCAGAACTCCCCCAGTGCACAATGCTATTACCATTTAGCTTTGCTGTCTTCTGAAATTGAAAAAGATTTAAGTCACATCAATAGCACATATACAAATAAATCATACATTAGTTTGTATCGTCACCCAAATGCATAGACGTTAGTAGTGAAATAATAGTGGTCAAATCAGCCGCACGCAGCAAAAGAGCAAGTGGTTACGAATTACTGGCCCAAAGGTTAGGACTCAAAATGGAATAACAGTGAAAATTGTTATAATAGTTCAGTTTTGTGTTGTGCCGTCTAAATTTCGGACTTGTAACAATATTGTCAAAATGAGCATTTATTTCTAATGCATTGTTCAGCCTTCTTAATTGGGATTGTGTTTCTTCCAGTTTTTTTTTTTTCATTGGAGTTCAATTTACTGTTGTTGCTTCCATTTGTATTCTCCCTTCAGATTTCACGCTAGACTCTTTTTTGTAAACAAGCACAGCACTTGGGTATATAAGACTATTGCATTCAAATCATTTTTTATTTGCTACCCCTTTAAAGTCAGATGTGGAACATTGCTAAACTTTAATCCAAAGATTGGCCACAAGTGGAGATGAAACAGTGTGTGAGATCAGTGTGAGAGGGAAGAGTCAAATGCGAGGCACAGATATGGGACTTTAAGAAAGCGAGCCGGAGTAAAGTGGGGAGGATGAGGAGGGGTGATGAAGGAGCCCAGTGAAGGTCCTCATTTCTGCAGCACAGACTGCTGATGAAGCTGAACTTCCAATATCCCACTACCTCAGCTCTGATGATTTCTCAATTTTACAGATATGGCCCCCAGAATGTGATTTGATGAAAATGTAAAACTGGATAACCACCAAATCATATGAAATGGGCTGCATTTCATCCCATGACTATAAATCAAAAGAGACACTTACACTTCAAGAATAAAATAGAAAGCGTGGATTTTTTATTTTTTATTCAAAGTTTAATGACTTGGAGTAAAAGGAGGAAACAGTTACAATTAAAGTCCTCATTCTCACGATATCGTATAAGCCTCATATCAACCGCTCCAATCTATCCATAGAATGTGTTTCCATAACAAATGGAATCACCTAATTTAAAATACAATGCTTTTCCAAAAATATTATAACTTCATTCTCTAGTCAGTCTTGTGGTCCTAAATACACCTGCATTTGTCAGCAAGTATGAACTAACTGACTTGTAATTCATCAGTGCCATTTCTTTGAGCTTGGACTTGAGCATATGTTCTCACACTGCAAAGCTGTGGGGTCTATTAGCGGAGGATCGCTTTGATTACATGTATCAAGTGAATACATATCCTGTCACTTTTGTCAACAGGCGCGGTTCACGTTCACAAAGCCCTTTTGACAACCGTGTAATAATGTATTCCCTCTCACTAGTAGGAGCGCTGCAGCGGGATGTAGCCAAAGAGAAGTCAAGGAAAAATGTGAAAAAGGCACATGGCTCTTCTGTTGGTCGGTGAAAAGTTGTATGATCCGTCACTATGGATCAGGATATAAACACTGTTGGGGTTTCTGTTTTGCCTTGTGAATGTGTGTCCAACATCAGCAGGAGCAGCGGAGGGAGCAATACTCTGTGTTGTGTGTGATTTAGCTTTAGTTCATAAGCTTTCTAATTTTTGGTTTTGTAAGGAGTCAAAAAAAAATCATTCGACCCAATATTGATCACTTTCTTTTTAAACTAAACCAAGATCCAAAGTTTCAACCGGACCCGGATTCACTTCTTTGGTCCACATCAAAATTCAACAGCGCCTTCACAAAAACTCAAGCAGACCGGACTATGCCAGCAAACAGAAATACAAATCAAGAGGGGGTTGCTAATGCACCCTTAATGTTTCACCCAAGGAGAGCTGTCAATGCAATGTATATTTCCCACTATTGTTGCATATTCAGATTTATTTTTTGTTTGAAATGATTGCAAATGATAATAAACTACTACTGTATGTTCCTTTTGTTAGTGCACATAAAAAGTATTGGCAAATACAATATTTCCAATACCCCAAAACTTCAACGAAATGGCAATTTATCTTTAACTGTTCTAATTCACAGGACTCAGGTTGACAAAACAAAGAAAAGGAAAAAAAAAAAAATCCCACCAGTTGCTGTCCTTTATTACCATCCTTGAAATAAAAAAAGCATTTCCTGAGCTGCCCTTCCTGGACCACCATCCTCCCCATGTTGTTTTGAATGTCACATTGTCTAAGAGTGCGCGCTACATCCGAATGATGATGAATGTTTTATGACTCTGTGCTTTTGTGTCAGTCTTCCCAGAATCCGAGCGATGCTCCGTGTGCGATCCTGGATTCTAACACAAAGGCAGATTTGACGGCGCAGGATACAGCTCAATTTTTGAACTGGAGATTCCATTCAGAATACAGCAGAACAGCCTCACTACTGTGTCATATTAAATAAATCACAACTGCAAGATATTTCTGTTTTATCAAGGTCAGCTTACTACGACTACGACGAGTGGCTTTCCGTTTGCTGCTGGTTTACTCATAAGATTTCAATTATGGTAAATTGGCTTAAGCAATATTGTATAGCCATTTAGGGTGTTTTTATTTTCAAGTAAAACATGTGCATTTCCACATCTCTTGCCTGAAGTGGTTTAAAGGAACAGGCCACCGTTTTTCCACACTGAGATATGTTCTTACCTGAGCTTAGACGAGTTGATGTGTACCTGTCTGGTGTTTGTGCGTGCGCTCAGTCACTCAAAAAGACCAAAGATGTTGTTAGCATTTAGCCTCTCCTCCTCTCCTCTATGGGGCCAAGTTAGAAAGTTAGAAGCGACCAAGCTCTTCCACGTTTTCTCCATTTAAATACGTTGAGTACTTTGACGATCCAAGTATAGTTACACTCCGAAGTGCACTTAGGAGTACTTCGACGTCCGCTAAGTAAAGTGAAGTGAAGTGCTCCCACGGTGTTATTACGCCTGGCAATATAGTTCCCCTTTTTATCCGCTTAGAAAATCGACATGTTTAATTTTGTGTGACTATACTTGGATCGTGTAACTACTCATATAAACATATTTAAATAGGGGAAACGTGGAAGAGCTTCTAACTTCACCCCCGTTTGGCTCCATAGAGGAGAGGAGGAGAGGCTAAATGCTAACAACATCTTTGGCCTTTTTGTGTGACTGAGCGCACGCACAAAGACCAGACAGGTACGCATCAACTCGTCTAAGCTCAGGAAAGAACGTATCTCAGTATGGAAAAACGGTGACCTGTTCCTTTAAGGTATACAGAGGTAGGTACATGTGTCAGCAATCAATAAAGAATAAATCTATATCTAAATAATTGTATTTTGTGGGTTTTTCTATCTATCTATCTATCTATCTATCTATCTATCTATCTATCTATCTATCTATCTATCTATCTATCTATCTATCTATCTATCTATCTATCTATCTATCTATATAATGTATATAATATATAATGTCCGTTTTTAAACAGATTTTTGTTCAGTTTTATTTGGTTAGGAGATGTTGCTCTTGCACTTACAGAACATGGTATTATCTTTGTGAATTTATATTTATCATTTGTGAAAATGGCGTTTACCAAAAATGCATTTTTTTTCTTCTTTTAAAGTGATGACCTTCCTACTCCCCTGCAGAGGCCCCTGTCATGGTGAGGTGTCGTATATTGTCGATATTAAATGGGACATGTATCTGGCAATTCACTGCTCAACATCGCCATTGACATTTGACATGCAAATAGATACAGTTACCACGTTAATAGAACAATAGATTTTTCTGTCAGGACCCAACCAGAACACTCATTTTAATTAACCGAGTTTTGCTCAGTGCATGGGTGTGAGGACGCTTTCAGTTAGATTCATGGAGCAATTATATGACCAGTGTCAAGCCCAAAGCTTCAGGTTGCACTTCACTGTACACAGCGCATTACATGAAAAGGAACACATAGTAACCCACTATAAAGACTAAATTACCATAAAACATTCTTAGTGTTATCTTGCAAATGGAAACCATGCTTTCAAATGCATCACCTGGTTATCCCCATTATCAAGCTATGTCATTACGGTGCCGTGGACTAAACAGCAGCCAAATTCAACCCACTGGCCACTTTATTAGACGCACACACTATACCTAATAAAGTGGCCTTCTGCAGCTGCCATTTGCTTCAAGGTTGTTCAGAGATGATGTTACATGCCGTGGTTGAAGGGTTGCCTTTCCATCATCTCTGTCCATTCTCCTTTGACCTCAGGAAACTCATTTTCACCACAGACACACCACTCACTGAACATTTACCTTTTTAGAGACTATTTATCTCTTTATTGCATTCAGAAGCAATAAAAAGTAATGTAATAGTAGCCATTGGCATTTTAACAAAACATTCAAACAATAACAATGACATGCAATTGACAATTTAGTTCATTCAGTATCGCTTGTAAGCAGAGGCGGTGCACGAAAGAAGGAAAATCGCAGTTTAAATGAACACAGTTATCAAATCAGAAAACCTGCAATTGTTACAAAATATTATTGTCTAATAAAAAGTCTATGTTTTTATGTACAAAACCCTTTGACAATGATTACATACATTATTGTTGAATACAAAGGCTTTGGGGCCAGTGTGCCTAATAAAGTGGCCACTGATAGTAGTTTAGTTCAGGTATTTGTTATTTGTTTTGAATGAAAATAGATTAAAAATAAATAAATACAAAAAACCATGTGGGAAAACATTTTGTCAATGTGATCGATTTCGATGAAATTCCAGCAGCAAAGCTCTTACCCTAAGGAAGCACCAGTAAATAACATGGGCCACCGGCCGCTTGAATCTATTTTTTTTGCTCCCATTTATCTCAAGACCTTCTGGAGAAACGTCAGGACGGTATTGGCACAGACCAATCAGGAAGCGAGCGCACATATTGTTCACTCTGTACACATCCTCCTCATTCAATTCTGGGAAATTGCTCTGCCTCAAAAAAGGTTGTCATTATTTTGTCACTCAGCGTCCCAGGTGACATTTACAGCAAATAACCTCAACGGCGCAAAAGGAGCGGCACACAAAACCGAGAAGTTGCCAGCGTGTATGTGTGTGTGTTTGTTTTTGTAAACATGTCTCGCACAGATGGGACAAATATGGGCTGTAATAAGATAAATATAATAGAATAGATGCTTTGATAGGAATACAAGTCTGCTCAAATTGAATCGAATTCGAATCAAATCGAATTTTATGTCTACATCAAGAAAAAAAAAACAGTATCACTCTGCAACATGTCGCAAGTGAAAACATTTCATCTTAACCAAATGCTGGGCTCGTAATAAAAGATCATAAAATAAATGTTTTGGCTACTTTGGACAGATCACTATCTTCCTTTTTTTATTTGGGAAGATACAATACTGAAAGTTTCACTTGTTTCACTTCTGTTCTGGTCTCTGTCTTTAACATACAGGAAACATCAGGCTTGGTTGTTAAAAACTAGGAAGGCAACTTCAAATAGTTGCTGTGGTAGATTCAAATATTACACAATCATTCTCCAAATACAATTCCAGTATGATTTTTGCTTTTATACCAGAACAACACTGTAACATGCAGGTAGAAAGTGGTTAATGCAAAGTCCAGAAACATTAACATATTTTTACACTTAACTTAAATGATGAATATCAGGCCTCATAGATTCAGACATTATGAAGGCAATACATGGCCTGCCATATACAACTTTTGATTTTGAGGAAATGTATATTCATAACATTTCAACTGTTTTGTTTTGCACAGGATGCTATTTTTCCCCAAGTGCCATTAAGCGCATATGGATACGGTCGTTGTTAAAAGCAGCTCTTCTTTCTGAGCGTTCCACTCATGAGTCTTGTACGGTACCTGCCAGCATGACAGATGGCTGCAATACTGATGATGCCAATTCAAAATAGAGCCTTGAATTTGACAGAGGATAGCAGTGATAGCAGTGGAGGAGCGAGCGCACTGGACTTCTCCACACAGCAGACTTCACAAAGGAACATAACCTGAAAGAAAAGGTATAACTTTCTGCCTTTGAAAATGGAAATCAAGCATGAATTTGTTGTCAGAGTAGAATACGGTGGAAAGGAGGAAATATTTTAGCAGAAGAAGTTAAAATATTTACTAAAATAAGATGTTACTTTAAATTACTGTTATAGAAGTAGAAGTCAAATTTAGGTACTCAAATAAAAAATAAAAAAATGGATTTAGGGAAAATCATACTTGAGTACTGAGTAACTGTTTGAGTATAAGTATGATTTATGTTTTCGTTTTGATGTGATTATAGACAAAGCAATAAAAAAAAGTATAGAGGAAGTTATATTTATTCATTCAAAGAATATGCCATAAAATAAGGTGAAAGAAATCCGAGCATAAAATAAAAGAAAGGTTATTACAGTTGTTTATACTTTTAATTTTCATGTCAACTCGAAGCTTTTGTCTCTGTCAGAGTGACGGATGGAAAAAAGCTTAGCTATAATCTGCTTAATGTCTCTGTACTTAAATAAAGATCAAAGTAAATGTTTCACTCAGGTAAGATGGTAAGACTTTATTTAGCAGAAACATGTAAAGGGAGAAAACATCTCTAATGTGTGACAAAAAGTATATTACAAATATCTGTCAAGAGAAAAAACAAAATGAACATTGGTGAGTGTAAGATTACGATTAATTGAACATAATAATATTCAAGTAGAACTAATAAGTACTGATAAAACCACTCTGATCTCTCTAGCAAATGATACCCTAAGTCTCAAGAGACAAACCTGTATAAATAAAGGATAAATAGATTTAATTAAGTACATATTCTTGAGTAAATAATAGAGTACTACCCGCATCTGTATTTTAGTACACACATTCTGAGTGGACATTCTCATCAGATTAAATGTGTCTAAAATGGGAAAAACCCACATTCTCCACACTATGATAGTAAAGCAGCAGTAGACTGGACTGAGGTGGACAGACGTGGATGTTCAGACCTTCATTCATTAGAGGGAACAGAGGAACCTCCTTCAGGGCCACATCTGAAGCCGTGTGCCCCGCACAGGTCAGTGTAATGGATGACAGCTGTAACGATTAAGCCATTTAAAAAGGGCCTTCTCTTGTAAGATGAGGGATAATATTTCTGCTCTATTACTCGGCCTCATATATTACACCATTAAAGAGAGTTGCAAATTCAATTTGGACTCACACCAAATGAAGTGAATCAAGAGGCTTTTAACAATTCACAACTGCCGCAGTGCTTAAACAGTAAATAAGCAGCTTTGTTTGACATACATGAGAGGTCAGTTTTATTATGTGTGTGTTTTTTTTATTTATTTTCTCTTTCATTAGTTGTCAATAAACTTGGCTAAACAATATTAAGCACAGTATAGGAAGCAGTGCAGTATGTAGGAATAAATTACTTAACTGTACAACAACAACACAGCAAAGTTAACAAGCCCATAGTTTCTGCAAGCTTGCGCATGGAGGTTGTCAGGAGAGAAGTCGGACCTCCCAGCCATCATTGTAAAATGAGGCAGTAAAAATAGTTCAAAGAGCCAAAACAACGCTGCTCAGAAAATCCCTTTCATCATTTATCTGCAGAAGCTCTCCATCAGCACAAGCGCTTTGCCTGTGCTGTCCCATCACTGCAAACAAAGACTGATTTAGCCACGAAAGAAGAGAGCAACTTAAGCGCAGGTAAGACACTAAGCTACACGGGCCACGATGACAGTCCGCCGGCGCTCACCTGATTAAGCGCTGTCATGGTAACAACAGTGCACAATTAGTTTCTGTGGTTGCCTGAAGCACTTCCTGTTGTTGACACCGAGAGCATTGAATAGCCAGGCCTTATGTGAGTGGCAGGCAGACACAGTGTAGAGGTTGCAAATGACTGTTTGTTTTTAGTATACGTCGATAAACCAAGCAATTACAGAGACATTAAGCACTGAAAAGACAAAACCGTTGAAAGGTAAAAACACAATCTAAAACTCGGGCCGGACTTTTGACCATTCAAAAGATATATACTTTGTCCACAAAAAGCCACAGGTCAGAAACCCATCCATTAGGTGCTGTCATGGCAACAGTTTGTGATTAGTTTTAGTTGCCGCCTGAAGCACTTCCTGTTGTTGACACCTAGGGCGCTGATTGGCGAGGCCCTCAGTGCAGTGTGTGAGAGTGGCGGGCTGACACAGTGTATTGTTAAACGTCTGGCAGCGATCGAACCGCCGGCCGCTCGTATCATCTGCAGCCCACAACGCGGCTTCAGAATTGATGAATGATGCAGCTTGAAAGGACTTGTTTAGAGTTCAGCGAGACAAGCTGTCCCAAATAGATTCACAAGATCACATGTCAGCAGCAGGATACAGAGATATTCTTACTGGACCAAGGTTGTGTGTGTCAGAGAAATTTTATCCAGCTTCCTGATGGAGTTCATTTTTCTCCCCGCGTGCCTCATGCTCCGCGCCCCTTTATAGGGACGGGGGATTTATGAGACGGGATGATATATCAGCGCCCACGTCCTGCAACTGCTGCTTTGGAAGCAATACAAGAAGCATGGAACAAAGTCTTCTGCTCAATTTAAATGTCTAGACTGGTCAGTGACTCATTTCCAATCACTGAATGTAATTGGAAAATTGAAGTCAGGGACATTTTATGCATTATTGCAAAGGCGGGAAGAAAATTGAGTTCTTGTTATTTTCAAATAAACTTTATAGGCAGAGTCCTACATACTCGATGTAAATGTTACAGAATATGGGTGTCAAAGCAAAGAATAGCATA
Source organism: Gobius niger (assembly GCF_951799975.1). Taxonomy (NCBI): domain Eukaryota; kingdom Metazoa; phylum Chordata; class Actinopteri; order Gobiiformes; family Gobiidae; genus Gobius; species Gobius niger. Next base: position 18,007,902 of record NC_136856.1, on the reverse strand, counting down.
AAAGCCCTTAAAGGAACAGGCCACCATTTTTACATACTGAGATATGTTCTTGCCTGAGCTTAGATGAGTTGATGCGTACCTGTCTGGTCTTTATGCGTGCCCTCATTCACGTGAAAAGACCAAAGATGTTGCTAGCCTTTGGCCTCTCCCAATGTATTCCTATAGCTCCAAACAGGGGTGAAGTTGGAAGCGACCACGCTCTTCTACGGGCATGCACAAAGACCAGACAGGTACACATCAACTCTTCTAAGCTCAGGTAAAAACATATCTCAGTATGGATAAACTGCGGCCTGTTCCTTTAATATTGCAACATCTACAAATATTACCGTAAGCGAGATTTTACAGGATGATTAAAATATTACTGTCACAGTCACCAAAGCCATACCACCTTGTGAATGCTTTGAGAGAAACACTTAAATAATGTATTTAAGAGGACATTTCTAAACAGGCAATTTTTTTAATTAGCAAAGTGGGCAGACGAATTACCAATCAGCTGTTGCTACTTTATAAATAATCATTAAGTTAATGAAGTCAGTCTTGCAATCTTTTCGAGTGACTTACAAATGTGTAAATACAGCTGGTCTTTTCATTCCCTAGTGCTCTTAAGATCACTGTACACATAACAAGTCGTACTAAAAGACAGAGTGAAAACCCCGGCCACTCCCTGACAGTTGATGCTGGGTGTCACAGCGGAGGAGAAATACCGATCTAATTCACGGTGGGTAATGCTGAGTGCGAACAAAGCCACACCTGAGTCCTGCCGCACTTAGCCCCTCTATCTCCGTGGATTTAACCATACGGGACAGGCTTCAGTCTATTATAGCCAATATATGCCACTTAGCGCGGATGCTATGGCCCATCTGCGTGACGTTCCTGATGTCTGCATTAACTGGGCGACTCATAAATCACGTCAACACGGCTCAGACTTTAATGCAACTGACAAACTTTCGAGCTGATCCAAGCTTTATTGCGCACATCACCATTCTTCATATGGATGAGACAAAAAGCCATTCCACAATAGTTTCCCAGGGTATTATGAGTAAATAATTTCCAGGGGGCCATCAGAGGAGAATTAAATGTGTTATTTAATAGGCGACATGTAATTGCAAACTGTAACCTATTGCGTTACTGTGGCAGACTCGGGTTCAGTCCAAGTTCAGGGCACATTTGATTGAGGGCATTTATCATAGAGAAGATTTGAGTGTGTCATCACTTTGGGCTCACCGCTCTGAGTTATTGTTTCATGAACATACTGTATGCAATTCATTTTGGTAATCAAATGCCGGTTACTACACATGAAAACGAATGGAATCATTACGAGAAATGACGCTTTTAAGTCTCTAAAGTTTAATTAAATTCTCTACGCAATTGCCATCTGATGAAAAGCTATCATAACAAAAATAGTGCTGCCAATCAATTCATTTTTAATTTTGAATTAATCACAATTTGGTTAAAGGTTCAAGTTTCAAGGTTGTTTATTTGTCATTCCAACATGTAAAAAACATGACCGAACAAAATTTGTTCTCAAGGTACAGTGATGCTTAAAGGTGCATCATGCAACTTTTTATGTGGAAAAATCAAGTTGATATTTGTGTGTAAGTAAACCTTCTATCCGGCCTCCCCTAAACTGTTAATTGAATGCTCACGAACAGAAACGGCTGCAATGGGCTCAGAAATACATGAAGACTCATTTTCAAACAGTCTAGTTCACTGATGAGGCCGTGTAACCCTGGATGGTCAAATCAATGGAGTAGTGGATAGTTGGTGAATGGCCCCAATGTCCCAACAAGGCTGTGATGTCAGCAAGAGGTATCCAGTACTCACGCGAGTTGTTGGTTCGGGGCCATGACTGAGGCACAAAAGAACTCCCTCAGGAAAATATGTACAGTTGCAAACAAAATCCTGGGTGTTCCTATGAAGGGTCTGCAGGACATTTATTTTACTCGAGCTCGGAATAAAGCAGACATAATATTATCGGACTCAAAACATCCTCTGTTTAGTGAGTTTGAGCTGCTCCCCTCAGGTCGAAGGTACAGGAGCCCCGCCCTGACTAAAAACAGGACCAGGCAGTCATTTGTGCCACAAGCCATTTTACAATTAAACAAACCAACAATTCGAAGTAACCAACAGTGATTTTTTTTATTTTTTTTATTCTGCACAGCTGGTCTGTCAGAGAAGGTTTTTAAGGAATGTAGATAACGATTTTAACAATTTAAACTGAGGTTGACTGGCCGTGGTTTGTTCTTTGTATGTTGTCGATGTTTGGATTTGTCTGCTGTGGTCATTGTTGTACTCACTGCAAATGAATTTCCCCCACGGGAGACAATAAATTTTCTACTACTACTAAGAGGTGGTGGAGTCATGTTTTGGGCCAGAATCATGGTGAGAGAGCTGGTCGGCCCCTTTAGACTCCCTGAAGGTGTGAAAATGACCTCTGACAAAATATGTGGAGTTTCTGACTGCCATGCTTTTCCTAACAAAATCATCTTCATGTATGACAACGTACCATGTCATGCTGTAAAGAATACCTCTGCATCACTGGCTGCTATGGGCATAAAAGAAGAGAAACTCATGATGTGGACCCCATCCTCCCCTGACCTCAACCCTATTGAGACTTTGGAGCCTCAACAAGCAAAACTTCTATGAGGGTGGGAGGCAGTTTTCATCCAAACAGCAGCTCTGGGAGGCTATTCTGACATCCTGCAAAGAAATCCAAGCAGAAATTGTCCAAAAAGTCACAAGTTTAATGGATTTAAGAATTTTGAATCTGCTATCACACAAGCAGATTCAAAAAATATAACTTGACCTGATTTATTCTTTTGATTTCAGTAAATATGGTCTCCTAATGCTACAAATTCAACAAATGACTATTTTCAGTTAATTACAAGCTTTAAAATGTATTGAAACGATGAGTTGCATAATAATTTGGAACAGTAGATTTTGAGTTTTTTACTATATTTATTTTAGAAAAAAATACTGTTATCACTGGGAGATTTTTTCAACATTTAAATAATCCTTTACCAGTTAAAGATTATGCTGACTCTCATTTGAGTTGACAGCTTATAAAATCAGAGAAAAATGTAAAATGTAATAACAAAACAAAATTTTGCATCCAGGGAATTATATTTCATGTTAAACATGCTTCACGTAAATTTACACAACACAAAACACTTGTTTGGAATAAGGCCCTATAATGTTGCTTGCTTGTTCTTTGGTTGCATGTGCCAGCTGCTAGACTAATAAGATATAGGCTAACTTCTTCCTATTTTCAATAGTATGAGTAGTCTGGTTAAATATTTTAATTACTAATATCAGGGGACACATGGGATAATTACCTGCTGTTCACCTCGACATGTGTATGTGGAACACACAGATCTCCTCTTAGAGGAGCTCAGTGATCATCTGTGCTCGTTCATGACAGGATTGAGGGATTTTTGAACAGAATATATACATACCAAATTTGAGGAAATGTTGCTGAGCTGGCAAATGAATGAACTCAGTCCTTAAAGTGCATGTTTCCAGGAAACATTAGAAACCCTTTTAATGGGTCATGCCCAGGAGAGTCGCCATTTCATCTGCCAATAAGCTCACTATGATTAGCAATAACACCGTTGATGTCGTTGTATAGGCTTTGGTGCGAATGTGGTCTTGAGAGAAGATCTAGAGAGGTTTTATATACAAAAGATCAAACATGTCCCTCGACAATAATGGCAGCTGTTGTATTCAAATTACTCACATAATCACATTCTGTCCGCATTAGGGTCAAAACAAACAGACACATGCCAGGCCATCAATTGGCACTGCGATAGTTGATGTTCAAGAGGTGTGAAGAACACCGTGTACTGCCTGCAGCAATAATTGCACAATTGGTGCGTTTTTTGTTCAGATCACGTTGTCTTTATGTTATACATGGCTGTGTGATTACCATGAGCTAAACCTGTGCAGTAAACCCTTTGAGGCAACAAATGTTTTCCTCTAGGAACAAACAAATACAACAAAAGCAATATTGGCAAACAATATTCAACGACATTACAGTCACAGCCAAAATGTTCCAATTCCTCCCTTCCCAAATACATGCTAGGTCAATGTTGAGTCGAGAGAGAAACTGGAAGCTGGGACATCAATAAATCAGTGTAAATGTGTCAGAACTGTAAAAAATATTTGCAGGACAGGGGAATCACAGTCTAAAAGAATTGCAAAGTAGAATTTAAAAATGTAATCAAAGCAGCAGAAAAGAGTAACGTTGAGCTCAAGCTTGAGAAACACTCCCACAAAGCGGAGAAGAGAAAGGTAACATTAAATCACTATCACTCAGTCCACTGGTCACTAATCTAAATCGATATTTATCATATTGGGTCACGCTGTACGACCTATCAGCTCTGTAGTACATGGTCCCATAATAAACAACACACTTGCTAATGCTAAACTGGCTACTGCTAGCGTCCACAGCAGCTTCTAAATACACTCACTGAGGAGGCTCTGTAGGCTACCTGCTAAAACCATATTTATTGCAAGGAAAGAATTGCATTTGCAATACTTCAATGTCGCCTGTATATGTCCAAACTCTGGTAGAATCAAGCCCAACAGCTGTAATTACACAAGTAAGTAAGTAAGTAAGTAAGTAAGTAAGTAAGTAAGTAAGTAGGTAAGTAAGTAAGTAAGTGCTTTATCGTCATTGTACAAGCGTACAATGAAATAGTGTTCAGGCGTCAGTCCTAGGCTGCTGCGGCTGAGCCGCGCTGCCACTGCGAGTCAACCTGACCCGCATGACCTTGGTTGGGGAAACTGTAGCACTCAGAAGAAACCTGGCTGGCCGCCCTCTGTCTCCTTGGATCCTGTGAGGTGGTGCGCCGCCTCCTGGGTTTGTCCCCGTACAAAGGTACGTCCCTTTGCTTACGCATATTAGCCATGTGTGCCGAGTTCAACTCAGGCCTTCAAAGTAATGCAATAGAACTGGGAAGGGCTTTAGACACCAATAGGTGTCTTAAAGGATGTGTCTGTCACTGTAAGGGTTATACTGCATGTTTATAATTCTGCTGCCACTGCTGTGGCGTTTAAATGGGCTTGAAATGCTTATTGAGAGAAAAAAAGGGCTCCTTAGATAAGTATAGAAAAACATTGTTATGCTTGTGACTACAATAGCAACAACAACACAGAATGGCAGCACAGATATTGTCCTTGTGTTGAGGTGCCCGTGCCCAACTGAGTGACGTGCTGCAGACACAGCAGCGCGACGGTGGACAGTACCTCTCTGCTCTGACGCATCCAAGACCGTTTAACATTATGGAAATGTGTTCTCCCTACCCTGCAGAGGACAAACAACTGCTTTCCACATCAACCAAGAGTTTGGAATTACAGTATTTCATGTACAAATCAATATTTCCAACACTGACAAGAAAAGACTAGCCTGGCTAACACCAGACTAAAATCACAAGTGATATTTATGATATGTGATATGTTGTGCAGTTCGAAATATTTCGAGCGCACACAACAGCCTGGCGTTAGCCAGGTTATGAAAAGACCATAGTAAATGCTATATATTCAGCAAGGAAGAGTTGAAAGAACAGAAATACAAATGCTGTATTACTGTGAGTCATTACTGAACCAATTTGAACTAAACTCGTATGAAAGTTCGGTTTGACCTACTTCATACGCAGCAGGCACTGATGTTTGCTCTCTTCATATTTGCTGAACAAGCCAAGAAGAAAGTCAAATTATGCACAGAAAAAGAATATTTGAAAAAACAAATACATGAATGAAAAAGTAGAACACACTGTACAGTAACCCAAACACTGTAGAGAAGACTAAAAGTTGTTATCAGTAGTATTTTATGACTGCATGTTGCTTCTACTGTGGCAAATATCCAAACAGTTTTCAAAGTTCATCAACTCACTCTGTCTGAAGCTAGAGGACTCATTCGGAACCTTATGCACATTTGTCATAACACTCAGCCCTTGTCGGTCATATTGTTCACTTTTTCTTAGCTCTTCCACCTCTCTCTGAAGCCACATACCGCAGACCTCCATGCTACATATGATCACTATCAAATACTATTGAATGCTTTTTATTGGTTTCTTATTGGTTCATCTCTAGCATGTTTTAAAGGCACACTGCGTAACATTTTGGACTGCACTGTTGCCATCATTTCAAAGCATGCTCCGAACCAGCTCGACACAGAAAATGGTATTTCTGAAGTGGAATGGATTTGGATGAGAACCTATAACCTGTTTAAATCTCAAATTCTCCTAACTTTTTGATCTCCATGGAGACGAGCTGGAGACGTACCCACTCCCGGTAAAGTTACAGTCATGTCATAGAAGAGGGGAGCCGCTCACAGCAAAAGGAACATGTTTGTTTGTACATTCAAAAGGTATTTTTCAATGATGAAAATATCTAAGGTATGCAATCTCCATATGCAAGAAAGGACAAAATTCCCCTCTAGTCTTATGAATTGTTGTTTTTGCACATGAGTTCATTGTAAATCAACAGTCAATAGACCCGAATTTGTTCTGGATTTGGATATCCCTCATTTAGTCCCAGGACTTAAAGGGATATTTCAGGATTGTTGACATGGGGCCTAATTTCCCAGAGTGTTGCTGATTTCTGGAGATTTTTTTTTGTAATTCAAGCAGTTCTTATATTTGAAGAGTTTTGTGGCGCTAGGCTAGTGCAAGGCTAGCACATTTCTACAATATCAGCTAGCCTGCATTAAAAACAGTCTGACCCACTCCACAGTACACCTGAGGCAAATATAATATAAATGTCTAAATGTATGTATAAATGTGTCGATAGAGTAATTTTAACCATTTTGCATTTAAAATACCTTATATTTGAGCAGCATCAGCTTCGTGACATTTATATGATTAGTCTGGCGTTCTAAGTGATTTGCCTCAGGTGCACTGTGGAGCGGGACAGACTGTTTTTAATGCAGGTGTAGCGTGTGAAGGTTCGCCTATTGCCTTTCGCCATTGTTAACGCATTCCAGAGAGCAGCTCAACCCCCACTCCAAAACTCCTAGGCCATTTTATGACCTTTGGAATGTCGTCACTTCCTGTCTTGTGAATGGCTGATAAGATCGAATACAGTTCAGGACAAAATTAAGACTGTGACGATCTATCCTTTAACCTTCACAACCAGAGATGGAAACTCCCTATTGACCTTCGAATTGGACTAAAGACTGAATCTCAAACTTCTGATTTGAGTAATAATCCAATTCTTTAATTCATGGACAGTGAGAATGAACTCAACCAATCTGTTCTAATGATGAATTCTTCCCCAGGTCAACAAAGACGCAATGTACAAACATACTGTCGAAATGTTGTTTGGAAAGTTGTGAAGTTGTTAATGTGTTTATCGCAATAGAAATGTATTTCTTGAATTCTCTCCCCAAAGACATTCCCACTTGGGATCGTCATATCGAGTTACGAACTGAACCGATTGGTCGAATCCACGGAGAAGAAGGGGCCGCCCCCTTGGTATAAAGGAAGGAGAAATAGCCAGAACCCCCCCTTACCCTTGCTCTTCCTTTTAAACGCGCTTCTGAGTTGAGTTGGAAGGAGGAGGAGAAAGAGACGGCAGGATGAGCACATGGCTAACATCCCCCGCTGAACTCTGACCTCTCCTTTGTCTCAGATGGACCACAAGAACTTTAAGTTTGAGCCCGTCAGTTGACGTGATTTTGTAACTACCAGTTACTTCTTTTTAAGAACATTTGCATTTTTCCTACAAGACAACAACATTTTTGATCGCTGAGCTTTCAGCGAAACCAATTTGAGTCTAGCTGGTCAATCCAAACCCCAAGGCCCCGAGGAGCTGGAGAGAGACCCCCTCGCCTGCATCAACTTGAGAATTGCCACCCGAGAGACCACGACCAAACAGGCCGTCGGACACCAGAACTTTGGATCGCCGGACCACAGTTGGCGTGGAAAACCTTTCTCACGGTCGTAAGCGTATCTCACAGACCTAGCTCAATAAGACTCACATAACCACCTTACTGACTTTCAGATACAATTTTAGAACATTTTATCTGATTATTCATCCTGTTAGCCTTCTAGGTTATTCTGTTTGCACTTTAATATTTAATGCCGTCTGTTAATTGATTTTGATCATTAGACCTCCATAAACCACAGTTTGCTTTGGTAATGTCTGTGTTTATTATTCCAGAATAAGGGTCCATGTGTACGTCCAAGACCTCATTTCCTTCAGATAAATCTGTAGTTTAGCCTCCTATTCTTACTTTTATTTTGTTCGCTTTTAGAACTGGTGCCCCGTTAAATTTTAAGGCTAATCTACAACCTATTAATTAATTAATATACAAATTAATTGATTAATAAACCCTCATACCCTACACAGGCTAGCTGATACCATAGAAATGTGCTAGCCTAGCACAAGCCTAGCACCACGTATCTCTTCAAATATAAGAACTGCATGAATTACAAAAAAATCTATATCCAGAAATCAGCAATACTCTGGATAACAAGGAAATTAGGCCCTATGTCAAAAATCCTGAAATATCCCTTTAAGATACATTTAATCATAACAGTATAGCCAAAGCAGCAGGGCCACAGGTTAGTCTAACATAATACTTAGAAATTGGGTAGCAGAAGAAATAATATATTGCAGTCGTTGCAAACACTTACTGGGGGAAAAATAGGCACATACCTTTTCTGTGACTGTCGGCCAAAACAATTTTCAGTGAGATGGAAGTCAACTGAGATCTAATGTTTATTATTGCCTCTGGTTTTAGCAAATGATCTATTAGAAACTGATTTAAACACAAATGTAAGTACACACATCCACAGCCAGTGCAGAGTAAACAATGCTCAGGGAAAATCAACAGTGCCCGAATACAGAGAGGAAATTGGGGCTTAGAAATGAATTCTTGGATGCACAGGCACTTCTGCTAACGGCGTCCCAATCTGCTGTCGCCCATCCCGGTGGAGGATCTCTCTAGAGCTGAGAATCTCACACAACTGTCCTATTACCACATATATATTCATCAGTCTCCAGTGCTATTAGGTCGTGTTTTTCAGAGCGTCAGTGAAAGCAGCAATCCATCAGCCGCTCGCTCAGCACACCTGACTCCACCACTTTTTAGATTAAACAAAGCGCCGTCTGACACCAAAGGATTTGTTTTACATGTGAGCACAACAAGCGTGCTCAAAGGGTGGAAAACAGTGCAGCAGATTGGTTTTCAAAGCTGGACCGATGATATAGCATTTCACTAAGAAAAAACTCATTCTGCCTCAAGGCGACGGGCCACCACGTCCTGCATTAACCCCGTTAGTGCCCAGAGCCGCAGGAACAGCAGCCTCAAACTCAAACTCATCCCCCTCGCCCACAACAGTCCACTTCAGCTCCTGCCAAGGCCTGAGGAGGACGAAGCTAGAAGATTTTCCATGAAGACTGAATGACATCTAACATCTGTCACTTAGCAACCAGAGACGACATGGTTTATTTTAATGTCTACCGATATCAGTGACACATCTATGATCTTTTTCCGAGACTAAAAGGTGCGATTAGAAAGATTTATTGACATACATATTTTGGCGAACACACCGGCAGTAGACATTGATATACAGATTATAGTTGGTATGAATGAATAGGTTAGAGATAGGGATGTCTTCCCCAGAGCCTGGACACTGGTGGTGGTATGGGAGGCCGGCGAAGGATGAAGCAGGGTGAAGCCGTGGACAGAAGAGGCGGTGAAGGAGTGGAGGTGGGTCACAGCACAGTTGGGAGGCTGACGAGCCATGAACGCTGGAGCTTAAATGCAGGACCGCAGGCGATGATTGGTTGCCACACAGGTGTCGCTCTGCGCTAAAAGGCTGAGGTGGAGGTGTGACCACTGCAGACGTGATCATTAGCTCGAGGTTGGTGATGTTGAAATTAGTCTTTCAGGCTGAATTTATGCCTAAGCTTAATTTCTATTACTTGCAGGAACTTCTGGGTTTACGATTGCTCATATCATTGCTTCACACACCACAAAGCTATAATGTATTTTACCACAAATGTACTGCAAGGGGGCAAAATGGATTTCACTCTACATTGAGTAAAACTGATTGTACCGTCTACATTTATCTATAACTCTGCTCATCTTGGCCAGGACGTCCTTCTGAGAGAGATTTTTAATCTCAAAGGATATGTCTAGATGAATAAAGGGGGGACAAAAAGCAAACAGGCACAGACCCTATAATAAAACAATGAAAAACAAATTCAAACTATTGAAAAACAGGTCCAGAAAAATACCAGATGATATACATGGAAGGATTGAGAACATGATCTAAACATGATCTTTCAGTATTACATTAGATATAAGATTAGTATAAACACCCAAAGTAACTTCAACAGCAGAATCCTATCCAACACAGAACTAGATGCTGTTTTGGAACACAATCTAGTGTTTATTCCAGAGTGAGTAATTGTAAACAGCACCTCAACTTGCACAAGTTACAAAATGACAGCTGTCAAGGCACCGGCATTTTGTAAATAACATCAACTCTCTGATTTCGAAACACCTGTTCGTCAATGCCAAAAGAGGATGCTCGAGATGGCGCTGCCTGTCTCGTTGCTGCTGATCCCAAGTGGTAAAAATAGAATAAGCTATGAGAGAAACCGTACGGTATGTGTAATCACTTTGAATTTGGATTCTAAATTACATTCCCAGCCCTAATCTTTGGACTTTTTACTTTACCAAACATGAGTGGCCATAACATTATGACCTTTACAGATGAGTCTTCTAAACTCAACCCCTGTTACATTAAGTCCATGGGTGAACCTCTTGTCCTCAAAGCGCATTGAGTTGCCTTGTGTATGAAATGCGCGGTATAAATAAAGTTGCCTCGCTTTGCCTGTAGGTAAAAGAAGGAAGCGTGGGGTGTAAAGGCAGGATTAAGTGAGTGTGAGAAATTGTGTCTTTATCAAATAATTTTCTGATGATCAGTGTCTATGAAAGGTTCTCCAAAATGTGAACAATGACTTTACCAAACTTATATAAATATCTCAAAAGGTAAGGTAAAAGTACACAAAGTATCATTTATTGTATCTGACCAAAGTGAGTCTTTTTTATTGGGCTGACCTGTGACCTTTCAGGCGTACTGAAACCCTGGCTTCAGAGGTTCAGCATCCTCTGTACAATCAGGGTAAATCGCATCAGGGCTCCATTAGCACTTGTTGAGATTTGTTTGACCACCCTTTTCATGTCCACCCTTTTCGTTTTCCGATGAACAGCCGCTGGATTTATTGTTTGAACAGGACTGTGTTCAAGAATGCTGCCCACCATCCCTCTCTTTTACATCAAACATTTGCTTATATAAAATTGCTCCTCATTTGGAGTGTGCACTGGGAGTCGTTTTGCAATGGAAATTAAAAGTGTCCGCGACAGACGTATTTCGGCCAGATATCATGTCCAGAGATCCACAAGCCATCTGGACATTGTGAAAAATACCAGAATGTTGTGAGATATGAGCCAGTGTTCAGCCCGGCCAATCAGGCAGACACTCAAAGCAGGGCAAACACAGAGAGCCACTGGGCAGTGGAAGTGAAGGATAATCCAGGTGAACACCATTCCAACATACAATGCAAAAACACAACAAAAATCAACTGATAACGGTTGGTTGCTTCTGATGTACAAAGGATCAATGATGGGCCAACAACTTTTTAAGTTTCTTGACATTGATCTTGTACCACAGTAATTCCTTTTGGTGTAGACGTATTTTTTTGCATTCATGTGTTCCTTCATTTGGTTGGGACGGTGCACAGACAGTATATGCTCACCAGGCTGTCCCAGGGATCGAACCTTCTTGCAATGAAGGAAGAGCACTAACCCTTGTTCCCCTGAAGATGTTTCACCTCTCATCCAAAAAGCTTCCTCATTCCATCTGTTATTCCAGTCTTTAGATCAAGGGCTTTGTACCACTTCAGAAGAGGAGAATGAGACTCGCCATTGGCTCCACCTTGTTTACCCAAAAATCAGCTTTTTCCTTGCTGGTGGTGAGTATTGATTCCACCCGTATTTTACCCTGAACTTGTGTCTGCTTTTTACCTGGATATTGTTGTAATGAGAATGAGACGCCTCTCTAGGTCAGAGAAAACAAACAGTTCCAACAGGCATGTGAGGTCATGAATAGAATAGGAGGAGAGGATAAGTGACTTTCTGATGAGATTAGAACTACATTTCTTATCTTAAAATAGTTGCTTGTGTGGGGGCTTGTTTTAAAATCACTGATGTTGAACGTCAAGCCTGATTATTTCCGGAGCATTCAAAAATGTTTTTTCTATTACTAAAATAACATGAAGGCTTCATCCATGGTTACGGTATTTCATTTATTTATGGGCTGACATGTTTTTTGCAGGTTTACATAAATAGGAATCTGCTACCAAGCCTTGCATGCTTCTCAGTGGAGTCCTGACCTTGTTACATTCATAAACTGTTAGAAAAGTTCCATCCTAGTTGTGTTTGTAGAATGATCCTCTCTTTGCCTTTTGATAGCGGCAGAATTCCTCGCTGAACTTGATGAATCTGAATTCCGGGGCAAGCGTGGCTCGTTGGGGAATTCCATTCTCACAAGACACTTTTTTTCCCCCCTCAAATTCAGAGTTCTTGTCCCATTGGAAACCATGAGCTCTGGGAAGGGTAATGTTTGCAGCAAAAGTAAAGGTTCAAGAGACGAAGTCATGTCGTCGTGGGAATTTGCTGGGTGAAGGTAAAACTGATTGGCCTCAAAAATCTGTCCAGCCAGGCCTTGAGACGGGAAGTCATCACTAGGGGCCTCATTAAAAACAAGCAACTTTGGGGAATCAACAAGAGAAAACAGTGCACTATAGCTTACGGACCATGGCATTTCACACCAAGTTATATTATTGGAAACACACTCGTGGGATTTGCTCTGGGATCTGAATACAGCGGATCTTGGGGAAAGGCGCTGCAATATTTGCCTTTTCACACCCATAGCTGGTCATTTTGAGTTGACTCCCGGTGCCAAGAAATGTCATCTCTAATGCTGCTTAAGCTAATCGGGCCTGCTATGCTTGCGATGAGCGGAAAAAGAACTTCAAGTGAAGTGTGTTGCCAGCAAACAAGATGAGTTTTGTCACTTAAGAACTGGCTTATGTAAAAGGATGGTCGGAGCACTTGACCCGAGACGAGGACAACTCCATGGGTTTGATCTTGCTTACACGGTAGCTTTGAAGCACAAGGATCTTTATTACAGAGGAGGCATCTACAGTAAGTGGATACTTATTGTCTTGATACCTATATACAATGAGGAAATAGATATGCAGCAATATAATTGAACTCCCAATTCATTGTTTGCCATTTATATCCAGCTGTCGTCAGAACCGAACACAACAACTCCATGGACTGTGTTGCGTCTGTATGAGCGTCTGGCGAAAAGAAAAACAGGAAAGTGTACATGCAAATAGCTGCACCCAAGCTATTAGGAAAATTAGCGATGTCCTTGAGTTGTAACGAAAGGTACAGACTCTTTATGTCGGAGCAAGTATTTATCATCAGTATGTGAACAAGAGACTCGAATACTCAACACGTTGTGATAGTTCGACAATTCAAGTCTGGCTATGTTTTCATTGTAGGGATTAAGATGATGCAGTTCTTAGACACAGTTATCCACAAAGAAATGTCAGCAAGGAGAGGACTGCAGCTGGCTTTGGTATGACAGAGCAGGCATGGAATGGAGGAAAAACTGGTAAGCTTGTTATTTTTCTGTGGCCACTCCAGAAGGGGGAAGCCACAGGAAAGAAACGAAGGAAAAAAGACAAGCCATTCACAATATATAACAATAAGGCATTGTGAAAGCTAGGGTAATAAATATTGTGTCTTTTTCAAGGCAGTGTTATTGTGGGTGTGTGTTTCTTTGTGAGAAAGACACAGAATTAAGCAAGTTTGATAATTGCCAAATTACTTGCCAGAATCACATCTCTGTTTTCCACAACAGTCAGTATCAAAGGATTTCTATGGACGAAACAGGTGTATTTTTGTGTGTGAAAAGTATCACACAGGTGAATTGTTGAAGACTGCTTCTTTTGAATTATAGACATGTTATGGATTTTATATTTGTGAAGTGAACGTTCGATGTAACACTGAAACTACCCAAGAAGCAAGTGGTCACAGTGCTGCCTGACTGATGTGGACAGGCTACTTAAAAATTTCAGTCAATGGCCAGCGTTGACTTACTGCACAAAGTTTCTGATTGGCCTGAATGTGGCGCGATGACTAAACACTGTCATTAGGCCTGTGCTCACAAAGCTCCGGAGCTCAGCACAACAAACACTGAACCATGCAGTGTCGACGTGCAGTAATTCCTCTGCCTCTTCCACAGCCAACCACCTGTTCCTTTGTTTACTTGCCAGACTCTTTATGGACGGAATAATCTTGGGAGACGAAGAGTGAGCTTGTTTCACAGCAGACATGATACTCTCAGCCTGAGCCGGCTGTAAAATCAAGTCCGCAGCAGCCAGATTATTGCACCAAAGCGTCAGGGAAAAACAAACAAATACTTATTTCCATAATTAATCAAGTGCATTTGCAAGAGCCTCATTTTTCAGTGTAGACAAAGATAAGCCTCAAGTCGTTGCATGTGGATTTCAATTAGTACTTGTATTGTAAATTAAGTGCACTCTGTCGTTACCAGTGGAAATGGTGGGGCAAGGGCTGACAGCGTGAGCAATGCAGAGGCAGTGAGACCTCCTACTGACTCCAATTACGGAATAATAATAAAACTAACTGTTGTTTTAACACCCTCTTCAGCCGCATTTTGAGTTTTTGCTTGACGAATGCCTTTTCTATTAAATTTGGTCTATTTCTTATAATTTCCATTACTTTAATTACGATGTAGTTGTAAAAATGTGGGTCTGGATCTGGACCCAGAAAGATAAAAAGCTCCCCCTTAGCTCCTTGTGGAATGAATGTTTAATTTTTAAAACAAAAAAGACCCTAATTATCTAATTAAATATGCACACGTGAAGTACAAATAGTTCCGTTTCCAGATCGTTTTTTCTGCTCTGAACTAGGACTAAACCAGAAAAAAACTAGATCTAAGCAGGGCTCAGTACTGAGCAAAGAGGAGGAACACAGCACTGCATTGGCACATAACATGTAGGCATTCTGCTATTTAGAGTTAAATACAGTTATTATCACTGGATTTAATACCGTAAATTTAACCTATTACCTCCTGCCTTAACCGAGTGCATTTCCTCCAGTTCGACTTTATCCAAATCTAAAAGCTCCTCGATTGGAGATCGACAGTGTAACGCCTCATTTGAAAGAAAAAAAAAATGTTGTCGCATTTTTGGCGCAGTTCTGTCACTTTTTTGTTAAATGGGTTAAGGTGTTAACCCATATATGCTCTTTGCTTGGCTTTTTCTTTTTCACCAAATTTGATTTCAGGACCTGAGGAGCCTAAGTACCACCTGAAGTAGGGGGAGACCGGGGCTATTTGTCACGTTTTTTTCTGGAGTTCGCTGCTCATCAACAGAAAATCCCACAAGAGTCAGACCTGCAATAAATGAAAGCTTGAACCCTTGACTTGAAGTCGACCTCGCTCTCTTTCTTCTATCACATTGCGATAAATAACCATCAAACACAACAAAATCGACTGTGACAATGTGCCCCATATGCGGGCAAGTTGTCACAAAGCATGTGGTTGGTTGTCACAATTGTTTTTTACGTTAACTTCAAATTTGATAAACCTTTGTAACTTTTTTGCTTTTTGAGATAAAAGCGATGCAATGCAACGTCAGATGAGGTCATGACACTCATTTGAACTTACTGTTGATTTTTTTTTCAAAATGCTCTATGTGGTGTAAAATGTTCAAATTCACTAAAATTATATAATATAAAAGATATTGTTAAAATAAAGTGATCAGAAAAACATATTAGACACAAAAGAAAAAAAAATCCCACCATGTTATACCACATGTGACAAATGACCCCTCAGTTGTGACAAATAACCCCGAGTGTCCACTTTTTACAATGTAAGCCAGCTAAGAAACGGATTTAGCATGTTAGCTTTAAAATGGCTCAAATCAAAGCTAACATCTGCATCCTTCAGATCAGTGTCTTTTGTTTAAGGCACTAACTAAAGGAAAACTCTCATTACAGAAATAACCCAAACATTGAAGTTTGGTAAAAAGCATAAAAACAATTCAAATTCGCCCTGTCTTTGGGTCTTCAGTCCAAATGAGAAAATTATTATTGAAAGAGAAGAGGAATACCAATATATCAGTACCACCTCTAGTGTGGCTATAAAAAGCAATGTGACAAATAGCCCCGCGTGACAAATAGCCCATACCACAGTTAGAGAACCACAGCAGGCAATGGTTGTCTGTATGTACATTTATGTCAGCTCTCCATTGTTTAGGTTAAAACCCACTTCATGTATTCATGTGAATAGACAAACAGAATGAACTGAGAGCAAATCACTTTCTCTGTCACCACCCCAGTGTACACCGCAGCTCTCCTATAATCACCAGGACCGTTATCAATTCATAATTCATTCTGATTGTGATATTTCTGTTGACGCTCATAAAGGTTTGTGACTGGGGTGACACACACGCGCGTTCACTCCCCTTTGCCGTCTGCTCTACTCATGTGGCTCTTGGCTCCGAACAGTTGGGCTGTGATTATCTGGCAACCACGCATCAGCACATCTCCATCTTTAGCTTTGTGGCGGCGTGCTCTTGTGAAAGTCGGGTTTGGCGAGCGCCCCGCAGGAAAACACGGCGCCGCCTGAAAAACTGAAAAGGTCCCAGCTCCAGAAGCTGATGTAGATGGCTCTTTGTGTCTTCCAGTTCATAGTCAATTCACTGTGCAGCGCAATTCAGTCTGCGAGTCAGGAATCGTCTCATTAACGCGCTTTACACCTGCAGCAGCTCACGCAACAGCACTTTCACACCGCACGGAGGAAATTTTTACCACTGGTGTTAATTATTAAATGTGGTTTTAAGCACTTCCGGCAAAATATGGCAAGATGTGATCATTAGATGTTTAAAGCAGTTTGTTCACAATTTCCTCTTTCCTTTAAGGCAATCTATTTGGACTTTATGCACTCATTAACGCAATTAAATATGCGGCGAGGGACCATTTTCTGTTTTAATTTGGTTAAACGGTTAAAAAACGTTCATGATATATTGTCAAAAGAATATTGGGTGAAAAAACATGTCCTTAAAATAGAGAATTTAATTATGATCTCACCTAAATCGTAAGCTAAACCCGTTCACTGACAGCAAACGTGTGAATGTGGTGCGTAAGTGAGCGGTTGGCTTGGCTCTAGGGATCTTTCATTATTTTTATCTTGTTTTAATTTCTGATGGTCATATTAATGTGAATTTTATTGCTTTTTTATGCCCCTGGAGCAGCAGAATTCAAGACATCTGCCAGAATATGCCCTTGCCAGGCTGTTGTAGAGCGCACACAAGTCGATTTGCACATTTCTTAATGGAAAAGGAACAGTTTTTGTTTTTACTACTTGTTGTCAGTTGTTTCCCATTGGTGAAGATTACAAAACTCCTGTCATGGGGATTCAAATGATTGATTTGCACACCCCTAAATGGACCAGAGGAGCTGTGACTATACGGAGCTGACCAACACTGAGTATAGATACAGACGGCATCTCTGGAATCGCCCATATATGGTCATGTTTGAAAACAGTTAAGGGGGAAAACAATGTTGAGAAAAATCTAAACTTTCTTTAATTATTCAAAAACTACTTTAACAAATGCTGAATTATGAACATAGTTTTCTACTAAATAAAGATACAAAGACATGGAGAGGAGCACAGTGGTCCAACTGCCCATAAATACATAAAAAAACGGAGAATGCTAACATGATGCTACATGTTAGCACCGTGCTAATGCTAGCGCTAGGTAGAGCTTGCTATGACTGCCGTTTTTTGGCTGAACAATCTGCAGTGAGAAAATATACATATGGGCCCGAATTACACTTGCCCTTATTTGTATGTGATAAATAAGTTCATATTCCACCAGAAAATGACTAAAAAGAGTGAAAAATTGTGTTCGCGGAGGGGAGATTCTATTTGCCCCCTCGGTGAGGCCACGCCCCCTTCTATGACGAGATGCCGTCTGTTAGGGATGGGCGGATCAATACCACAGTATCGATATATCGATACCAAATGGCTACTTTTTAAGTATCGATATTGGGCAACAAGTATCGATACTAATTTGCATATGTAAAAAGTAGGCGTGGCAGCAATTTTAAACATAAAAGGACAATTTACATCTTTGTTCTGAGCCAAAACAGTCCACAGGAGCAGGGGATTGAATTAAGGCAGCCATATTATTCTGGTTTAGATTCTTTTTGTCATTAAAGTATTACTTTTAAACTTTGTTTATGTATTTAATTTCATATTAACATTGTATAATTAACCAGTTAAAGTGAAATACATTCACCCATATAAAAATGACCAGTATCGGTATCGGTATTGGTATAGAGAAAAATTACCCCAAAAGTATGGTATTGGGGGTAATTACCTACAGATGGTAGGTATCGCCCATCCCTACCATCTGTATCTATGGAATGAGTGAACAATTATCTCCTGTAGAAGCACTTGAGCACTTAGAAGATACTATAGATAAAACTTATTTTCCAAATGCCCAAAATAATAATAAACATGCTTACTAGCCACTAATTCACTTCAAGGACTATTGTAAAAGAGCATAGGCAGTCACTTAAGTTTGCTGCAGTATTGATCCCGAGCTTTGGGGAGCAACGGTCCCCAAAGCTCGGGATCATCTCAGAACTTAGCAATTTTTCCCTTTAACTATTTGCTTTCACCATTTAGCTCAGAGATGTTGCTAAAAATAAATCTAGTCTTAAGAACAATTTTGAAGACTGCTACCAGGTTTTAATATAAGTGCTTTAAAATTGCCACTTTGATCTAAAGTTATTCATCACGCTTGTACCCAAAAAAAGAAAAAACAAGAAAAAAAAACGGTATAGTATCTCAATCAACAAAAGTAATAACAATTTCCACCAGTTGTAGCTGTAGTAATTGTAATGTAGCACATCGCAGTATTGATTCTGCTGAGGCATACTGAGTGAAATAAATTGTTCTTGCTTTGCTTAAAACTTATTGTTAAAGCTAAACTTTGGAACATTTCATCCAATTACTAGAAGAACATTTGAAGAACATTTAAACGCTATCATTGTCATGTGAACTAATGCTATGTTATGTGTATGTTGCCTTAAAGCCACACCGCGCAGAATTTTACCCAATAAATGAAATTGAAATACAAGCATTTATTTGATGACAGACTTTTCATAATTGAAAAATACCTCTAAATGTACAAACAAACATGTGCTTTTGCTGTGAGCGGCTCAGCTCTCCTAAGGCCTGACTGTAACTTTACCGGGAGTGGGTACGTCTCCAGCTCGTCTCCATGGTGATGTTGACTAAAAACAGCACAATTTGAGATTTAAATAGTTTTGGTTCCCATCCAAATCCATTTTTGATCACCCACTGCAAAAATAGCATGTTCTGTGTTGACCTGGTCATGTTTTGTACTGAGGCAACAGTATAGTTGAAAATGTTACGCAGTGTGCCTTTAACTTAAAAATGTCTCTAAATGTTTTAATTAGTGGTGGCACTGTGCACCTTGCCCAGGGAACAGTTGAACACTAGTTCTGCAGCTAATTAGCAGAAATGATCATTAATATATGCTGTCCCTGTTAAATAAACATATAAATAAATAAAAGTAAGCTTTTATTAGAAGTGTTTTTACTGGTGAAAAATGACTTTGCTGCTTTTCGTCGGCTTCAGGCACCGAAACATGAAGTTTAAATTTGGTCCTCACCCAAATGCTTTATTTTGATCACACCCTGCAAAAGCAGCACTGTCTGTCACTGGCAGGTTTGCATGTGTCATTTTATAACAGTTTAGTTTGTGACAAAGCAACAATCAACCCGTAATGCTCCACAGTGTGGCTTTAAGTGCTAAATATTTGGCAAAAACAGAAGTGACAGCACTAAAAGTAATGCTTACTTAGCGTTGTTATTGGTGTAATTTCTTTTCATCATTTCCATTTAATTGCACATTCTGAGCACTATTGGTGCTGTTCCCTCTAATTTTAATTCTATTGATTACACAAAACGCCACAAAAGCATTCATCAACACTGTGTTTCAGTCCCATTCAATGGAGTGACGCAGAACACCGGAAAACAGTGTGTGCCCTTTCTTTGGGGACTCCTGCCTGTAAATTCTGGTCTGTTTTGTGCGCACCTCTTTGTGATTTTCTTTTCATCTGACTCCTCTCTGCGCTGATACCAGGCTGTGGCTCTGTAGTTGGCTTGTATTGAATTTGCCGCCTGATGGGACAATTGGACCAAAAGACAGTGACACACAGCATGGCTTATGTTGAAAACGGCCCTAAAGAAAACTAATACCCGGGGTCTTTAGTAATTTGGTGTACACTCATCCTGCATTGTCATAATGGATTAAGGCTGTAGATAGAAATATCATGTTGCCTTTCTTTTTCCTTCATGATTTAAGGCTTGTGTGCTAGTGCAAGAATGATGCAGACAAAGGAATAATACGCCCACAGGTGTTATCCTGAGTGTTCTTCATAATCTGTAACTTTGGCAGAGATGTGCTGACCCGCTGTCACGACTATAGACTGCTTTCAGTTTGGGCCCAATTATAACACCATGGTTGCATAAAAATAACCCATACAAATAGTTGTGAAGACAAAATGTACTAGCTTTGACATTAAACAAGAAGCATTTAAGAATTTATAGGCTAGAAAGCCATAGCATGTCATGAATTTACCTCTGCATAGTTTTGTTTAGCTTTTTACCTTCCCAATGTCAACTATGTTTCTGAACGGTCATTGCTCTGATTTTAGATACAACTGTTAAGGTCTTGGTGATGTCAAGGGAAGCTTCAACAGTGCTGAGTAACAGACGACTCAAGTGTGGCAGCTGCTGATACCATTTCATAAAAAGGTCCCTCAAAATGTTCTGTACATCCTCGACTTAGTATATTTGGACTGGAGGCAATCAATAGGAACAGAATTATGAGGCAGTGAAGCGAGTGATTTTAATCTGGGACTAAATATCCAGTAGTGGATTAGTTTCAGACAATTTCATACCTCCAGAGCCCTTCATGAAATATGTATAAGGTGGAGGAGCGGGAGGAGGGATTATGAAAAATAAAGGCATTTTTCCCAAACCTCCCCTTTTCGATGGAGGCAAAGATGAAAAGTTTTACAGACGGGCAGCTGGAGGATTTGGAGGCACTTTGTAAGGCAGATGCAGTGTGTGCCGAGCGTGCCTAGGCTGGATGTGGGCACTGGTTTAATTAGACAGACCCCCTGGAAGGATACCTTTCAGTGCTGACAGCCGAGTTCCCAAACATGCGCAGATTTAGCCTCGCTGCAGGACGTCCCATGGTCATTGGCACTGATGAGTCCGGGGTGCATGGGAAAAACAAAGAAGAGATGTGAGGGAGATTTAAGCGGCAACCGGGACATTTACATACGCGGATCATTAGCACAATCCATCCAGTCACGGAGTCGTTCGCTTTGAAAAATTAGCCTTGCCTCGCACTCACAATCAACGCACAAATGCCTTGATAGCGCTATTTAAATGCAAGATTGTGTTATTATTGAGCACGAGCCAGAACTGGTGAATTTGTTAAGGCGCGACTCATGCGTCAACGTCTCTCTCCGGGTTACCTAACACAGATGGAGTTTTCAGATCATAAATATTACATGCAGGCACAGTGCTTTACCACAGCTCCAAATGTCAACTTAGGCCTGAAGTGGAGTTTTGGTGCTGTAGGACAGTTTCACAGAGGTTTTTGATTATATATTTAAGATGCATGCCTCACTCTTGTAACTGCAATTTTACCAATGGCTATGCTGGGTATATATATAGTCATTAAGAGTCCAAACTAAATGGAATAATTCAGCATGTTTTTTATATTGAGTTTGCAAACCCCACGGTCAGCAGCACATTAAGTTGCCTTGTGTATGAAATGCGCGGTATAAATAAACATGCCTTGCCCAATCACACGTAAAATGTGCTCAATTTCTTTCAGTACAATGTACAGTATAATATGTAAACAAACTAGGGTCCATTTGCAGCTCACTTTTTCGCTGTACAAGGGTAAAAAGTGCAGCCAATTACTGTATATTCATGCCACTAAAGAGAAGGGAAGATACTCACTGGAGTATTCTGAATTAGAGAAAACATTCAGTACGTGATTTCACAAATCAGCTTGTAGTACTTCTACTACTATCATATGTAGTGAGAGCTTGTGTTTCGTATTTGCTTCCTAAGCCTTGAGTAGACAAGAGTTTGCTGAATGGGCTCTTTCCAATGAAAGTGTCTCTGTTCATGGCATTATAGTGATGGCCTCTGTCAACGTTTGTTTCTTTATCTTGCTTATGAGCACAATATATAAAAGGTCACTGCAGAAGTAAATAAATAATACTAAATAAATTATTACATTTCATTTGTTGCTGAAGACGTCATTCTGAGTAAAACCGATGAGTTATTACCATATTTTTTTATTTAAAGCTGAAAATGTTGAGTTTTGTTATGACCTCAGCTCACCCTATTCATCTTGTCAGATTAAAGTTGTCCAGAACAAATATGCTCTCGGTGCTCAAAGTGACTGAATGCTGACTTGAAGAACTTTTTTAGTGAGGGGCCTTTAAAGTGCTGTGGTAGCAGTGGAATATTTAATTCATGTGTTGACTTAGTTGGTTCAATTGGGTTGTGGCTGCTGCTTGTGGATGTAGTCCATCACCACACAGACTTGTTCTCATATTATCAGCTTTAGCTGGCTAAGCACTCATTGGGCCAGAGCAGCACAACAAACAAATGCACATAGCAAACCCCTTTTCCGCACGGATCACTCTGAGCTTGTACCGTAGCATTAAAAATTACAAGTGAACGACATTCAGAGGCTTAGCTCAGCCGGAGATCTTAATGGATGATTTGGAAACAGTCTGGAAAAGAAAATCTCTCCGCGCCGCAGCTAGCTTTGCATCTTAAAGCGTGAGATTAGACAGTAATGTGATCTGCTTGTGAACAAAAAATAACTTAGTCTGATACCAGTCTGATAAACAACACAATAACAGTAAATGATATCAGACATAATCACAGAATGAGACGGATAACTTTTAAAACAAATCCGCAGAGATAATGCAACATGCTTCACATTGTTTTATATTTGTCGTCCTCTTTAACCAATTATTTTTCTTTCTAGTTCAAAGCCATAACGACCAATCTTAACTCATGCCCCTAGAGGCCATACGCGCCACTGCAGGTGTCATAACATGTTGCATTTTTTTACTCATTGATTGTCCGTGAGAGAAAATACTACGCTGACAGAAAAGACAAAGGGAGAGAGGGATATTGTACATCCAATTACACAATGGAGATATTTTTTTCCACTCAAACTTGGCTGTAAATACTGTTAAAGTGGCGCTAGCCCTCAGTTAGCTTTGCCCATTAGCCAGTCAGCTTCTTCTTTGTGATTCCATTAGTGTGTATTTTCACTTGTATCACCACCCAGAGGCACAACAAAAAGGATTTATTAAGGTAAACAAGTTACTTAGTTCTTCTGTAACAAAACTGATAGATTTAATCTCTTTTACACAAACATGTGACCAAAATGTTAAGGAAATACTGCCCCATTCCTCATCCTTTGTTTTGTTTTTTCAAAGTCAACTTTACAGATTGATTGAAGGCCCTGTGTCAGAGCTTTATATCCAGGAATCCTATTTGTTTTGTCGGGCAGTATATTGTAAAAGTAGAAATATTTGGGACGTGTATTGAAGAACAGGTTGGTTGATGTTTATGTTACTGTGTTGTAAAAGCATGCTTAGAAACTCCTCGCTATGAAGAACTGGGGAGTTAGGAATGTGTTACTTTCGGAAAGTTAGGAAAGAGCTTGGACCACAACTAACAGTCTGAATTTTCACTGTTTGTAGACTAAAAACTCAGGTACTGTGCCTTTAACAAGCCAGATGTGTGTATTGATGCATATGGCTTCTATATTACACTGATCTAATCCTGAAGGTGTATACAGCCTGCTATAACATACTCCACCACTTCATCAAGATATCGGTTCATTTCAGAAATGATCAGCTGCAGCACTACAGCCTTCTGCGATTCCGCTAATGACAGCAAGACGTATGCTATTATGGCAGTTTGTCCAAGCTATAAGTCTCATTAAGTGCAACAGCTTTTAGTGAATGGCCTTTTTCCTATGAAGAGGCATTCTTTATTACGACTAGTCTTTTGTGGAACATTAAGTACTGACAAACAGGCTTTCGCTTCATTCCTCATCAAAATGAACGCGCACAAAAAAAGAGAAGGAAAGGAAAAAAAAAAAGCCTTTGATTGGTGTTAACTTCACACCGGAATAAACAGAGGCTAGCAGCATTTGCGGTACGTGTTAATACTGCCGGTAGGAGATAATTATTGGGCGCATACAGGGGGGTGACACCCTCTTCTCCTCACTCTGATGAAGCCAGGCAGCGCTGCATAATAATCACCCTTGATAGAAACGTACACAACCCCAGGACCGGCCCGCCATGATGAGAAGTCCCCTGACCTTAATTAGCTGCGCGCATGGCATCGCACGAACCCATTACGGAGACGACTTTAAAGCAGATCCATTTCATTTCTCACCATTTGTCTGCAGCACGAGTTAACGACTGCCAACAGAGAAGCCGCGGTCGGAAGTCTGAATCGGAACACGAGATACGGAAAAACCGGGATAACGGAGGATTTACACTCGCCCCGCGGTCACTATAGCTTTACAAGTCTGACATATTTCTACACACTTCATTTACATACACGTAACTATGCAGTGTTAAGTCCATGGCACAGACATTTTCTGAATATTAATGTTTGTTTTTTGCTCCTGTAGATACATGTGATCGTAATTAGGTGTGATGAGTCCACTAATATTATACACGTTCAACGGTAAAAGAACCCAGTGGTATTAACAAAAGAACAGTGCGCACTTGCATTTACTTACAGCTGTGAGCAATGAATGGTGAGATGTGAATGGAAAGCAAGGTCTGTGCTGGAGACAAGCCGGGAACTCCCCAGTCACACGTAAACACACATAACAGTATTCAAAACAAATTATTTCATGGTTTTGAGACTGTGATTGACTGAAATGAAATGCGGGTGATCCAATTACCAGCAAATGCTGCGGCAAAAGTTTCAGCCGGAGACAGACTTGCTTTATTGGCCATCGTTAGAAAACAGTTTTCAGTTCAATCGTGAAACATAAAACATATAACATACAACTTAGATAAATAATAAAGTATAATAAGTTCGAAGTATGAGACTATGTTGGTCCCAGGGCCTTTCTGTGTGGAGTTTGCATGTTCTCCCCGTGTCTGCGTAGGTTGCCCCCGGGTACTCCAGTTTCTCCTAGCACTAAAAACATGTGCAAGAGGCCTGTGTGAATGATGTGTGTGTGTGAATGCATGGTGGTGGTCGGAGGGACTGTTGGCGCAGATGTGTGCAGTTGCGACAGCGCTTCAGTCAGTCTCCCCCAAGGGAAACTGAAGCCACATATGTAGTTTACCACCACCGAGGATGGAGTGAATGTCAAATTGGCTCATGTAATAGTTTGTGACAATGTCTGGGAAAGGTGCTACACAAATTCTTTATCTTTTTCTTCTTCTTCTTCTGAACGAGAAATGCTGCACATAATACAACAAAATATCCAAACTGTGAAACAGATATAATGTCTGAACAAATGTAAAGTCCAAATAAGCAGATGGAAGGTGTCATGAGTGTCCCCCGCCCTTAGACCCTCCTTTGTTTGTAGGAAAAATTCTAAAATACTAATCCCATGAACCCAGTTGACACCGCAACCTAAATTTTATCTCAAAAAAAGATTTGCAAATCTAATCGCAGGTGGGGTATCTTTGTGATACAATTGCCTAGACAAGTGAAACTATTTCTCACACCTGGCTGAAACACAGCACTACGGTATACATCCATAAATGTGTGTATGGCAGAATCAAAAAGATAAAGTTCTGCTGTGATATCAAAGCAGGTGGTCATGGAGCTGCAGATTTCTCCCGAGGGGCAGAGTGCGATGGGAGCTGACCCTGGAGTGGCCATCCATTGCATTCCTTTGAGTACACTCCAGCCATAACAACGCTGGAGTGCTTCTTTCATCTGTGTGTGCCAAGCTGCGAGGTGGCGGCTAACTTTGTTCCAACAAACAAAGTCGTCGGTCTGGGTAATTGTTAAAAAGGCCGTGATTCCAGAGGACTGTTTCCTAGATACGAGTAACGCTTTGGGCAGCAACCAACTGGGACTCTTGCACCGCACTAGCGTGGTCCCTCACAGCATGGAAAAAAATAAAGATTTATTGGGGTTGCACAAGCTGCTCAAAGTTTCACAGCTTTGAAAGTGACCACAGCATCATCAGGGCCAGACATTGCCCTATTCAAACGCTTCAAAGAAAAATGGTCCTCGATTGACCAGTTCTTTCTCCACAGCTGCTGGAAAAAGTGAGATTGCGGATTTTAAAGAAGACGCGGTTTAGTTTGCGATGGAACAGCTCAGCAGTAAGCAACTACTGTACGTGATGATTAAAGAGAGTTCCTTGGTGAGGATCCACCTCAAGGAGATAATTTCTAAGCTCCTGGTGCTCTTCATAGAACAAGATGGATGGCTAAGGTGATTTACTGCTTTAAGATGTGGATGTTCAGAGAGCAGCATCTGAAGAGCGTGGAATGCTGCAGTTATAGTTCTCTTTGTTGCAAGTTTCTACATCAGAGTGTGGTTTGAAGCCCCATCACCAGCAAAAGCTCCTGCAAATGATTTGGCATTCCTCAATAAGCTGTCACAGTATGAAAATTCAGTTGTCAAGAAAGCTGCCTTAGCAGCATTCGGCCGGCATCGTTGGTACTTGAACGAAGAGATTGTTGGCCTGGCATTTTTCGACTCCAATGTGACACAAGAACAGAAAGAGCTGATGGTTCACAATATGATGGAAAAGGAAGAGTCAGAGGTTCCACCAAAGCGTTGTGATGCCCTTAATCAAGCAGATTATGAAGGGAAGATCAGTGATTTTGTCACCACCAGCACGATGCATTTCTTTGAAATTTGAAATCTGGCAAAAACATTCTTAAGAATTCCTCCAGCAGACTGGGCTGATGATGCAGACTTTCAAAAGCCTGCTAAAATTGTGCATTCCAGGAAAGTTGTCAATGATGTTGCAGAAAGGGGGGTGAAGCTTATTCACTTCAACTGTAGCCTAACAAAGAACGAAGGAACAGTTACTGCAAGTTGTGAAAGTGCACAGGCAGATCTTTTGTGATGCCAATAAAGCCACAGTGATTATTGGACTTTCTAAGTAACATTTTATGCAAGTTTCACTTTGTTTTTTGAGAATAAAACCACAAATTATTGTTGTATGTCTTTTTCATTTGGCTCACTATGTTATAGTATATGGCAATTTTCAAATGTCTTCTGCAACCTCTAAATAGTTATTCATTTGCTTTAAATTTTGACCCAAATAATTTGGCCAGATATAGAACAAACAGCAGGTTCTAATCTAGGGATCAGCCTACTCCGCACCCCAACACTTTGCAAAAGCGGATTGTAGGGCCGAGTCCAGGTGGGGCGATTCAGTGTGAACTGGAACTTCGAGCGGAGTGTGTCATAGTTGATCTCTGTCACAAAAGATACTCTCGATCTTATGTGCTTGTTTGGTGTGTTGTGTCCGAGTACATGCCCAGATCTCGATACTTTTCCTCAGGTTCTTTAAGCTGTGTTATCATCATTATTTTATTTCTTTATACAGATATCAAAGTCAAGCCTAAGCAAAAAGGAGCCTTAAGCATGCCCTGAACAGTTTGAAGTCGAAATTTCATTCACTGACAAATAACCTTTCAGTCCCACATTTATTCTCCAAAAAGGGTCATTTAGACGGGCCAGTGCATTTCTGTGGATGGTGGGAGGAAAAGCCTGTTGACTCTGGAAAAAAGCCACAGCACCCAGAGAGAAGTCACATGGGGAGCTCTTAGAGAGGACACACCAACACACATAGCTGCAATAAAGCGACTCAATATCTCAGCACCGTGGCGGTCATGGATACAATTTTATTAAACCTAAAACACATATTTTATGCAAACGGGTTAAATAATATCGGTCTATGCTTGTTGCTTCCTTTAGGGGGATTAACATCTCTTCAAGGCACCATACACGTCATTGCACTTTTTCACATTTGCAAATCGCTTAATAAAAAGGAAATGAGCACGAGTGGTGAAAAGCTGCCGTCCTGCCACAAAAAAAAAATTGAGCCGCGCTGACTGTAATGGAATATGAGTGACACCACATGATTTTCTGATTACATGCCTGACAGCTTTCACTTATTGGAAACGATGGCGACAGATGTTTGCTGTGGCTCACATGCAATTAGGTTTTGACTTTATGAAAACGAGAAATTAATTGAAATTGAAATGTGGGAGTAAAAAAAAAGATTGTTTTCATCTTATAAGCTCTGTCTGTACACTTGACAAAATGGTCGCGAGCGTGACGGACTGTTTTAAACATTGCACACTTTAGATGAACGAGTCCAGTCTGGAACGGGAGCCTCTAAATGAAAGATACCAGGTTTCTGCACTGACAAAGCCAAAACACTGTAATTACAAAACGTATTTTAAGCAGATGTTGCATAGTAACGGTTAACTTGGGGTTTTTAAAATGAGGCAAATTCAACATAAAAGTAACGACACTGACAAGAATTCAAAGCAGCTATTACCCGGAAATCCTTGTGCACGCTCCATTAAAACAAACACCAAATATAATTGCCTTACTTACTTTTAATTGGCTGCTATAAACAATAATTTCCATCATCTGATGTGACCAGTGGCGGCGCCTTTAGCCTCAAGTGTGATTATCTGTCATATCTCACTGACTTTTTAGAAATAAAGACTAAAAGAACATTGTGAAACTATATGGTCAGAATGATGGCTTCCGTATATCAGTCCACACTAGGGGCTGGGCAGATCGAGACCATAGTGTTGATATATAACTGTTCTGTACAGAGGGGCAAATGCCTGGAACTCGCTATTAGAAGCAGAAAAATACATTTCAAGCTGCAAGTAAAAGGTCAATTAGCTCAGTACATGTGAGCAATAGTAACCATATCCTATACTTTCTATGGTTGTATGATTTATGAAATGTTTAACATTCATGCATTCCAAGGTGCATTTTGACAGTTTCGTAGTTTTATATTATGTCAGGTCCCCAGGAAGACGAGTAAGCACTTTGTGGAATCTAATGGAGATCCAAATAAAGAATAAACAAAGAATACCAAATCAGTACATTTATGAGCATTGATACCAGGCAACGAGTATCAAAGCAAATTAACATTATGTAAAATAAAAGATGGGGCAACAATTATAGACACAAAAAGACGGCTTACTTATTATTCTGTCCAAAAACAGTGATAATATTTCATCTTTAAAAGTAGATCTCTCATATTAAACACTCTGAACATGACCTCGCTCCACAGCTAAAACAGATAACCGGGGTGCTGTGACCTGCTCTACCTCTCATCACAACAATCTACGTATGTCCAACTCATTCCCCATTGCTTAATGGCAGGTTAAATCAGCGACCTCCGTCACAGCTCACTATTAAACTGCAGATCACTATTGTATCTTTGAACATTTTTGCATATTGGCTTGTAAACTTTGTTTAATAAGTAAAATAAATTGTCTACATTATGACTTCAGATGTCTTCCTAGTACCAATTTTAAATCTAAGTCTTTCCAAAACAGTCATCCAGCAGCAGTATTGGACTGACTCATCCACGCAGGATGTGGTATCACCCATCAAATCAAAACTAAGGGTGTTCATAATTGATCTGTCAATTGCCAGGATGAGCTTATGTGCTTTTTTTCATCCTTAAATTGAATTGAAAAGAACCTTTTGAAAAAAAATGTACTAAAGACTGCCTGAGTGACTGTTTCACAAAAAAAAAAAGGTCAACAATTTGTCTAATTGATACAACTTTTTTGATTGTGACTGTGACGCTTTAAATACAAAGTACAATATGATTTGAAGCTGATGGTAAACAGTTTATTGATAACTTTTGGAAAAGCGATAATTTAATCAATGACACACTCAAATAGAGACCAAGGTGCCAAAAGAGATTCGACTTAATACACACTGATTTGAACCCATCATGTACAATGGTATTATAAAGCTATGGGTAGTGTTGTACAGTTGAAAAACATTGCCATAGTATATAACAGGCAGAAAAGACGGCTGAAGATTGGAGTAAGATTACTGGGTAGACGGTAGACATTTCAGCACACCATCATACATTCTTACACAACACAAAGAGACTGCAGTTCAACAATGTGCCCAGAGCTGACTATGGGCTTTTCCTATTGATCTTTATGACAAAATCTATATTTGAATCCTATTATAAGCTGGGATTTCACCATTTGTCTGACTTTCCAGTCAGTGAGAAGCAGAGCCCCCCTGCTGTAACGGAGAATGACACATCCCACACCAACACCTCTGGGCTTCTTTGAAAAGTCCGAGGGGGCTCCAGGGGGTGCCGTGGTCGTGGGGAAGTGTGATGCTGCATGTGCTGTGAGAGTGTGCTAAAGGAAAAGAGGTCATATGTGCATCAGGTTTGTTTGCAGACAAATTAAATTATCAACATAGCAGCAAGTGGATGAGTCAGTAGTGAGCATTTTAAAAATAACAAACACTGTGACTTGAGCTCAGTTTAATAGTCGTGCACAATATACCACAGGGGCATAAATAATAGAACATTTAATAACTCGGACAAACTAGTTTCTTCTTTCTTTCTTGGATAAAACACAGTTAAGTCAGTCTGTGTTAAAGCTAGACTGATTATGGACAATTTTAACCAAACTATACTAAATTAAATTGTTTCTAGCACTATGGTGTGGGTCCAATGTGATTGTACATGCACACTTGGTATATTTGTATCACTTAGCCACACTGCAGAACATTAAACCTCTTAACCCCTGCCTTAACCGAGCATATTTTCTCCAGTTCGGCTTTACCCAGACCTGGCTCATTTGAAACTACAAAACCAACACTTTCTTTTTTGCTTTTTTGTTCATTTTTTGTCACATTTTTTTGTCATTTTTTTGGGTGCTTTTTTGTATTTTTTGGGTCATTTTTTGTCTTTTTTTTGCTTATTTGTCATTTTTTGTTGCATTTTTTTTTTTTTAGGTTTTTTTTTGCTTTTTTGTCATTTTTTTGTTTGTTGTTTGCTCAATAAGTGTCTCAATATTCTCTGTGCTATGTAACATGAGAACTTGAATGACTTTGTAATGATATATGCTGTTTTCAAATGATAACTAAAAACATATATTTGCAATTAGACTCTATAAAGCTCCTATGCCTTGATATAACCAGTCAATATCCTCCTCCCGCTGAGAGCAGACGATCAATTACCGAGAGGAAATGAGGTGTCCGGCGTGGCCCAGGTAATTCTGTTTACCTTGAATCCGAGTGCGGGCGCTGTGATGATTACGCCTGTTATGACTGTTGTTACCTGCAGAGTTATTGTGCTCGACCCGCTGTCACTTTCAATTACCGCCGTCAGAGGCACCAAATCCTCCGCCTGGCCCCCCTGACGCAACCGTCACCGATAAAAAGAAAATCCATACGCATCACACCTCCAACACTTTTCTTCTTCTCTTACACAAGCAGCGCACAACAGTGATGGTGAGCTGAATTTGGACATTTGCTGGGGGAAAAAAATGTCCACAAACAATTGAGGTTTTGGAGCTGGGCTGTTTGGATTGCTCCGACATCGGTCAGAGGAGTGGCAGGTGAGGGGTAGGTGAGCTTACTGACCCTTGAGCACATACAAGAGCTGCCATCTGTAATTGGTCTCTGTTCCATTTACTATTTGTGCGCCCCGACTCCTGACAAGCAAAGACAAATTATCGATCCCGGCTTTAAGGATATGTGGGACGTGTGATTCAGCCACAGGAAGGTTGGCGCTACAACGCGGGAATGCGCAGGGACTTGCTGTGTAGCTGATTCTTGTTAAGTACCACAGACGTTCCACAAGTGAGCGGTCTGCATGATAATCAGAAAAGGGAGAGCTCACCTAGACACAATAGAGCTCAAAGTTGGCAAAATGAAAGTCAAATAAATCCCCAGTGAAATCAACAATGAAATATGTTTAACAATAAGAATTGTTCTTATTGCACTCTAAAGGCTGCTTCCACACAGGAGTGGGGGCTGAAGTGGCTTGTCCAAGGATGCAAAGGTAGTATGAACAGAGCAGGATATGAACCACAATTTTTCTCACCTACTTCACAGCACATAAAAATCTGCGAGATATAATAACTTTTACAAAATGTTTCATACCACCTGTATGAAATAACTAAAAAGTGCTGACCCGTTAGAGGCAACTACTAAGTATGCGCGGTTATTTCCTACAAAAATCTAAATTTCTTCATCAAGTTCTAATGCTGCTATTGCTTTTACAAGTGCATTATTATAATATATCCATCTCTGCTAGCACTTCATAATCACGTTCACAGCTGGAGCTTTCAAAGTTCTCTCATACCTACCAACTTAGACAAACCCAATTAAAACTGTTCCCCCAAATAATTAACTCCACATTTGCACAGTAAAACAAGCCAGCATTTTTTTTTTTTTTTTGCTGAAATAGTGTGACTATGCTAAACCTCTTTTTTCTCCACATGTCGAAATTCAGTTAATTGAATTTGTGCATTTTACCCCGCAGCAAGGTTCATCCACAAAGGTTTAATCCACATGGTGTGCGGGGTGTGCGAATACATATATAATGCATGCTCTTTTGGATTGCACTTAGTGTGGAAATTAATTAAAAGAAATGATTTGAATTCAATGCAGACTTGTCTTAGAGGTGTTGGATAACAGTTTAGACAAGGCGACGCAGGGGGAGACGTATAACGTGGAAATATATAAAATCCAGACATACGTAGAGGTGGTAGACTAGACACAATTAAAAGTGCTAAAGTGCTCATAAAAGTGAACTTTAGTGAAGATCATGGATTTGAGTGTACAGCAAGGTTAAACTCAACTTACTGTGACTTTTTGTCTGCCTGCCTGTCTGTCTGCAAGTCTGTCTGTCAGTCTGCCTGCCTGTCAATCTGTCTGCCAGTCTGCCTGCCTGCCTGTCTGTCAGTTTGCCTCCCTGTTTGCCTGTCTGTCTGTCTGTCTGCCTGTCTGTTTGCCTGCCTGTTTGCCAGCCTGTCTGCCTACTTGTCTGTCTGTCTGCCTACTTGTCTGTCTGCCAGCCTGTCTGCCTACTTGTCTATCTGCCTGTCTGTCTGTCTGCCTACTTGTCTGTCTGCCTGTCTGTCTGTCTGCCTACTTGCCTGTCTGCCTGTCAGCCTGTCTGCCTACTTGTCTATCTGCCTGTCTGTCTGTCTGTCTGCCTGCCTGTCTGCCTACTTGTCTATCTGCCTGTCTGTCTGTCTGCCTGTCAGCTTGTCTGCCTACTTGTCTATCTGCCTGTCTGTCTGTCTGTCTGTCTGCCTGCCTGCCTGCCTGTCTGCCTACTTGTCTATCTGTCTGTCTGTCTGTCTGCCTCCTTGTCTGCCTGCCTATTTGTCTGTCTGCCTACTTGCCTGTCTGTCTGCCTACTTGTCTGTCTGCCTACTTGTCTGTCTGCCTGTAGCAAACCTTAACTCAAACCATTCATCTGCGTGATGCCGCAAACAAGAATTTTGATTAACAAACCGTAAGACTCCTCGCTCTTTAGCTAAATCCTCCAACATATTCCCGCTGACTTTTATCTCACTATACAAAAATTGCACTGAGCATTGCACTCCCTCGGTTTGTTAAATATTTTCTGTGTCTACTAAAAGCTCATAAATACAAAAAAGATGACACAGGCTTTCACACAAATAAAAGCATTTGCACAGTCTGGCCCGAGCTGCTCATAGCCCTGACATTATTTCTTCACTCATTCACAGATGGCTGCCCTCCACTTCCCTCTGAGAATTGCAATTATCAAACGGGGTGCAGTTCACACTCTTTAGATGAATTAACACCAGGCGGTAACTGGGACTCGTGTCAAATACCAACAACGAAAAAGCCTTTTTTTTTTTTTACCACATAAAACTCGCAAAATTGCCTTTTTTTTTGCTTTTAGTCTGTAAATTTGAATGAATAACAAGAAGAAAAGTGAACTTTAATGTGTGGTATGTTGTTGGAATTATAATTATTGTTCTAAAAATGGCACAAATAATCAGACAAAAATGCGCAAATCTGTACAATAAATTGGTGCTTGTCAAAAGCATCAGCCTTGAAAAAATATTACTATTATCTTCTCTCCAAAGACTTCAGACAATTAAAAAACGCAAGCTCAAGAGCGATACAATTTCATATGGGTCATTTTTTAGCAAATCTGCACATTTGAGTGAGCCAATATGTTTCATAAAGGATCTTTTTAGCTGTTAAATATCAGGGAAGAAAAATGCAGGATTTATATTAGTATATTCTTTTAAGGGCAGTGTCAAAGTTAATAAATGCAACTCAAGGAGAGCTAGCACAGAAGAAATATCAGCTGCTGCTCATGCAACAGCCGTTGATCTAATTGTATCACGATCATGTCCTCAACTGCCTCTTGCAGTAGTTTTCCAGTGCAGTTGGTAATGTATATTTTTCTGCTTATTTTTACTCTTCTTACCTAACAGCCTGGCTGCCACATGCCTGACTCCCGCTATAGTCATACTTTTGTAATTGTCTCTATGTTCGCTTGTGGAATATTTGTGTAACAGCGAAAGGGAATTACCAGTTGAGATCCCCTGGCAGCAGACCCTGGTCCTGTTAGGCAGGAACATGCTCTACTCCACCGCCCATTTACTGCACAGATACAGGCAGCTCAGCTTTTACTGAATGTTTACTCCTCAGGGAATTGGCTCAATCCTGTTAAAGTTCAGGTCACTTCTCCCACCGCTCACTGGCCGCCGCTGCTGCAGCTGCTCCTCCACCACTTTAAGTAACCTCACCTTTTCCTACAGGATAACATCACCGGCCTAAAACCCCGTCATGGTAGAGAGCAAAAAATGATCAAAGACTCTCACTTTAAAAAGTCCATATGGGCCACTTTGTGTTTGGGGGCACTAAAAGTCCTTTATAAACAAAATCAAACCTGGGCTGAACAATCATCGTCAACTTTGCGACTTACTTCAGCCTTTCAGACAGACACTGATGAAGCGTGAATTCTATCTGATACGATCTTTTCACAATGCAAATACTTTATCATTTACATGTGCGCAGCTTTCTGATGTACCATGTTCACTGACTTAAGTGATGATGGAATTAGACATGGGAAATCGTTATGCCCAAAGACAGAACCAATATCTCAATGCATATTTTTAAGTATTTTTGCCGGCCATTTTATTATCCAATTAACCACTAAAATTAAAGATCCTCCAGGTACTACAAAGTCTATAAAGCTCAACAATCACACCCACTCCCAGTCACGTGTCGGGGTCCAACATAAAAAAATCCCATGTATTTTAGCATTGCCTTTTCGAAAAAGTAAACTATTAAGAGTTTAACATCACGGCGATGACTAATCAGCTATGTGCTAACTCACGGACATGAAACATACAAGGTAAAATTTAAGATTTGTCTAAAACGTTATAAACTGCAAAATTCTAAAAGTAATTTTGGCGTATTTTTAAGTATTATTTGTTTCTTTCTTGTAAAATACCTGTGCAAGTGTTGGTAGTTAGCACATAGCTCATTAGCCAGCGTCGTGCCATTAAACTCTTCATAATTGACTTTTTCGAAAAGTCAGTACTAAAAATACATGGACCCGACACGTGACCAAGAGTGGGTGGGACTGTGGAGCTCTATATCTGTCTTCACATGGTAAATACATACTGTAGCAAGATTTAAAGTTCAGGTGGAAATTTGACAAAAGAAATCTATATTCCAACCACTATGGCACACTATGTAACATTTTGGATTATACTTTGCCACCAATACAGAGCATGCTCCTAATGACCAGCTAAATGCTGGTCATTAGGAGCACTGATGGGTGGTGCACTGTGAAATATTCAGCTCTAAATGCAGTACATGGGTTGAAGGAGGGCTGTACGTGGGCTGGACAGACACTCATGGCGAACTCACATTGGAATAAGTGTAGTTGTAGCATATCCTGTGAGAGATTGAAAATGCTGAATTAAGTACACGAGGCTGCGCTGTGTGAATGTAAAGGTGCGGAGAGCGAAGGGGAGGAAGGTATATGGTGTGCTGCTAGCAGTACACCACGCCCTGTCTTTCTACGCCACGCCCCTCACACTGGCCACTCCAGCACTGGTGCACCGTTTGTTTGTACGCAAGATGTGACACTGTTGCAAAATGTCACGCTGTTGTTGTGCCAGGCGGAAAATATTGGGCCCAGAAAATGATTGCAGTGGAGAATCAAAGAATGGATTTAGATGAGGACCTAACCTAATTAAATCTCATCTTTGTCTGTCTTTAGTCAACATCTCCATGGAGACGTGCTTGAGATGTCCCTGCACCCAGTAGGTCAGGTCTTAGGAGAGGTGAGCCACTAACAGCACAGGCATTGGTTTGTTCAGTTTTTAGACATTTTCCAACAATAAAAATATCTGTAATAAAAATAAAATACATGCTGATATTGTATTATATTTATTTGGTGAAATGTTACAGGATGTGGCTTTAAGATGAATTATAAAATTCAGAATGTGAAAATGCAGCTGTATGTTGTCTATCATTGAGGAATCCATTAAAGACAAAGGAGAGATTCAAAGCTCAGTCACACATCAGCTCAGAGTGGGGTGTCTGCTGCGCTTTAGCAGGAGCCAGTAACATGTGTCTGTGGTTCTTTCTCATTACCGACTCCGCTCCTCACATCTTCATCAAGCGTCACCGTAACTGGATCAGACATTGAACAGGAGTACACCCCGGGAGCACATGTGGAAGGTCCACGTCTGCCCCACTCTGCCTCTCTGATCATTTGCCGCAACATGCACTCACCTCTCTCCCTTCTGCCGTCCTATAGGGAGCTCACGTCACATAGTGGCTTTTCACACAGGCTGCTGGACAGGACAGTCAGGCACACGGCAAATCTGCTTACTTACTTTATCATGCCGTGAAGTGTTACTCGTGGGGACGCGGCCCTGTCAAAACACATATAGAGAGGAGACATTCCCACGCAGCACTGCACCTCTGCGGTTTAGTGACCTTTATACAATATGTACAATTTGATGGAGGTTGTTTTTAGAACCATGCAACTGGATTAGAAATTATAGGTCTGAATATATGGAGGGTTATGGTTATAAGCAGTGCTGTCCAAAATATTGCAGAATTAATGCAAGTTTGCAGGAGAAATAGCACTTGTTGTTTTTTCTACTACAGCTGTGGACACCTTTGAAATCGCTTATGGACTTTCACAAGGCTTTACTTTCACCATGTCATGGACAACTCTTTTTGTCAAACAAAACGAAGTTTGGAGTTATTGTGGAGCAGCCTTTACCTGACGCTACAAGAAGCTGCTGTCCTCAGGTTAGTAAGAACTTGTCGCCTTGTTATTTTAGCTCTGCCTTTCTTCTCGCTGCTGCATTGTTTTCATCACAGGTGCTTGGGCACTGCTGTTGTTATGCACTATATGAGCAGAAGAGCTATAGGCCCTTTTCTCTAAACTGTTTTCTCTAAACTGATTTCTCTAAAGATTTTTTTCTAAACTCAAGAAAACAAAACATACACAAAGCATTGCCTACTTTGTTATAAAACAACGTAAGGAAAAAATAATGATAATAAGTGCGTGCTTTTTTCCACACTAACCATGACCATGGATAGCACTATAGAAATGTTAACATGTATTTACACAAATCTTCACCTCCTTTGTATGACCACCATTGACGATGTACAAGAATCCTGCTAATGTCCACACACCAGCATATCAACACTTACACAGGCAAGAAGGGGGGCATGTTTTGACCAAAGACACAGCAAGTCCTGTGGTGGTCATACTATTTTGTAAGTCATGTACTGTGTTGTCAAAGGTAGCAACAACGTGTCCAAAGGTCGCTGAGGTTCAGTCAGGACAAGACCGATTCTGGAAAGTTCTTTTCACAAATGAAGTTTTCTGGTGTCTAAGTTCCACCAACAGAATAAAAATATATAAAACTTCCAGACTTTAAAGTTACCGCGCGTCTTTATCCTCACTTTTCTATTTGCAGGTAAATTGTGTGGCTCAGTCGCTGGCTTTATCTGAATGCCTGCAGCTTTCCCCACATTTAAATGTACTGTTGTGTGTCTCTCTGTTGTGTGGGTTGCATGTCGGGGTTATGTTAATTGACTTCCAGTAGGGGTGGGGGACATTTTTCAGATGGTAGAAAACAGACAAGCAGCTTATACCGGTGCGGTCTCTGTGTCTTGGATACACAAGGTTCTCCGTGCCTTTAAGTGAATGTGTTAGAGATAGTTTTTGTCCAGCAGTAACTTGAAAGTGTAGCGCATCATTAAAGTGAAAAGGCTTGGCAATTTATTTTTGGTGTGGTGCAGTGGACTAATCTTCAAACACATGCCAAGTAAAATTATACAGTGTAAAATGGGTTAACTCGATTTGAAACCCTCTTATGGAGTAACAAGGTCACACCGGGCCATTTCATTACGGTGATAAATGTCGGAGTAAACACGCCTGACCTCAAAATGAGGCCATAGATCATTTGAAAACACACACAAACACTAGAAGAAACAAACCAGTTGAGTAGAAACAGTGACTCTGCTCTTTGGCTTCTCACAACATCCAACTTTGAGTTCAGACAAAGCTAATAGGACTTAACATCTCCCTTCACTCTCTCTCTTGTTCTCTAAGGTTGAGAGCAAATTGTCAACAACGTGGCTTTGACCACACTGTAGGTTTACCTTCATACATTCTTTATTCACCAAAGCTCTGGCAGTTTATCAGGGTTTGGGAGTAGCATAAACTAGGTTAAGAGGACAGCTTATCAGACACTTTCCATTCTAATTTTATAACATGCAACATGCTGTCAGGGCCGACTTAACCTACCCATAGGCCCCTGGGCTAACCAGGGGCCTCCCCCCCATCACTCTAACCCGAGATGACTTACACATATTTTCATTGTGGACAAACACATCAGCACACATACTTATGCTGTTTATAACCTTTAATAAATAGAATAATGAACACTACACTAAAATATTGGCAGAATTGTCTTTTCGGCTCAGAATCCACCACTACGTGTTCAGCTGACTCATTAATGTAAGCGATCACAGCCATTATGAATTTTACTATTTTCATGCTCACGTAGACTCACAGAGGTGTGTTTCCAATCAGAAAACTACAAATCCCCTAAAGTTTCCTAAGGGAGAAAAAAAATGTTGCATGCTAAAAAAGAAAAGGTGAAGCCTGCCCAATGCCCATTGATCAAGATTTTACTGAACTTGCATTCTCAGTTTTGGTCAATCTCAATTATTGTCACCGGTGTCTCTTGGCCAGGCCTCTTGGCCAGGCCTCTTGGCCCTCGAAAAAGAGATTTATCTCAAGGGACTTCCTCTTCAACCCTAACGGCACCCGATCGGGGGCCAGTTTTGCTCTGGGCAGTTGGACGCCACTGGACACAAGGGGGCGCCCTTCCAACCTTCTCAGTGTAAATGTGAGTTGACTTTCTTCAGAGTTAGACTTAGGTCAGACACCATGAGTGACAGTAACATGACGCTAAATACAGTGAGCTCTTTGTTTCCAGTAAAAAGGCTGAGGCCTCATTGCTCTTCAGTCACAGACTGAGAAGTGAAGAAGGAAGTCATGGAGCTTCTCCTTTAGACAGAACTTAAGGCTTCTGCTGGCAAGCATGACACATAGCAACGCATGACACAGCTGAATCAGATAAAGGCGTAATTAGTGACTGACAGGAACGTATGAGATGGATTTTGTGTTAATTTCAAAGTTTTTGGCCAAAACAAAACGTTTGATAAATGTGAAGTAGAGGAGAGTGAGCAGCTAGGTTAGCTACTGTTAATAACATATGAGCTCTACATTTCTATTGAAAATGGTTAAGGCTATTCATCATTTTCAGGCGTACATAAAATGATCCAGCATTTAAGCATATTTGTCTGGATTAGTAAAGTCAAACATAAAAGTTTCAGTTGGTGGGGCCCAGGTGTGAGCGACTCCACCGCAGCTGTTTCCATAAACAGTTGAGCTGGTTGAGCTAGCTAGCTAGCTTCAGGTTAAACAGTGTAAAAGTGAAATAACTCCTGCCCACGAGTGCCGCATATCTGTGTTTACTTCTACGGAAAAGTGCCGGGTTAGTCCTGTTGTGTTGTGATTCTGTGCTGATGTTGTGTCGTTGAGCCTGACTGAGATCCTCGTGATGTGATAAAAAACTGACGAAAAAAATGACAAATATTTGACAAAAAATGACAAAAATTTGACAAAAAAATGACAAAAATGTGATGAAAATTTGACAAAAAATTGACAAAATCTGACAAAAAAAAAAAATTAACACTTTTTTTAAAAATGTGATTTAAAAAACTGACGAAAAAATGACAAAAATGTGATAAAAAAAGGACAAAAAAAAGGACAATTATGTGACTAAAATGTCACAACAAATTGACAAAAACATGACAAAAATATGACAAAAATGTGAAAAATAAAATTACAAAAAAATTACAAAAAAATTACAAAAAAATTACAAAAAAGTTACAAAAATGAGTTGAATACCCAACAAAAAAATGATGGAAAAAAATCTGATGACGTGAGGAAAAAGATCCTCTCGGTTCAGGCGGGAGTTAAGAGGGTAAAGGGACTATACAGAGTTTAAAAATGTTAAAACTAAGTATTTTCCTCCCCCTACATGTTCCAGACATGTCCTAATGTGTAGAACGGTCACAAACGTGCAGGTCTCGCCGAGGGGGGGAAACAGAATCTTTTAGGAAACACAATTTTTCACTCTTTTTAGCCGTTTTCTGGCGAAATATAAACTCATTTATCATACAAATAAAGTCAAGTCTAAATCGGGTCCATATGGATGTTTTTCACATATGAAGCATGAAGCTAACGTTAGCATATGTCGTATGAAGCTAACATTTGCTTCCTGGTTCATTGTTAGTCTCTCCATGTCACGGTATCTTTATTTAATGGAAAAATAAACATAATTCAGCATTAAAGCAATGATGGAGAAATGGGAGAAAGAGTCACAAATTTTTTTTTCCTCTGGCTGCTTCGAACATGACCATATATGGGCGATTCCAAAGATGGTTCTATAGTTCTGTCGTCGCATGTTAAAAAGTCATGTGACCACAGTGTTCCGGGTTTCCGTGGTGACACATTTATCCGTCCAGCTCTGGGACATCACTTCCTGAACTCAGCGCTTGGCTAAGAGCAGCTGTCATTGTTTCAGGACATAATCTGCTCACACTTGAGACTACGAGAAGTAGGATTTAGCTACAGAAGCAAACTTACTAGTAATAGTTAAGTTGCTTCCATACAAACACTACAAAGATGTGGTTTTTCAGAAGGAAACCATCACGCAACGCTATACTGGTGAAAGAGCTTCGGCTCCAGCTGATCTCTGCCATGGAGACATCTCAGAGCTTGCAGGGACAAGTCCAAAATGAGAGAGAGGAGAGGATCGCCCTGGAAATTCAGGTCCAGACAGAACAAGAACGGAGGAAAGAGCTACAGCTGAATATTGAGGGGAAAGATCTCATTATAAACAGCCTGGAGCAAACGATACAAAAACATGAACAAGCTGTGCAAAAGTCAGTTGAAGAGAAGATAAAATTCACAGAGA
This sequence comes from Gobius niger, assembly GCF_951799975.1. Taxonomy (NCBI): domain Eukaryota; kingdom Metazoa; phylum Chordata; class Actinopteri; order Gobiiformes; family Gobiidae; genus Gobius; species Gobius niger. The sequence goes on along the minus strand of NC_136856.1, from coordinate 17,966,076 downwards.
ATGCGGAGGATCTCAGGAAACAGATGCTTCGGAAGATGGAGGAGAAGTCTCAAAAGAACGATGAACTGCAGAGAGATCTTGTCAGGTCTCGGAAAGAGTCAGAAGAACTCAGAGAGAGCCATAAAGCAGCGTTCGAAAGGTCTGAAGAGGCCAGAGAAAACGCTGAGCAAAGGCATGCAGAGCTGGACAAACAGTTGCACCAGAAAAGCGTGGTCAACTCGCAGCTGGAGACGACAATTACAGACCTCGGAGAGAGCCTCAAAGCAGCATTGGAAAGGTCTGAAGAGGCCAGAGAAAACGCTGAGAAAAGGCATGCAGAGATGGTCAAAAAGTTGCACCAGAAAAGCGTGGTCAACTCGCAGCTGGAGAAGACAATTACGGATCTCCAAGAAGGCTTCAAAGCAGCATTGGAAATGTCTGAAGAGGCCAGAGAAAACGCTGAGCAAAGACATGCAGAGATGGTCAAAAGGTTTTACCAGAAAAGCGTGGTCAACTTGCAGCTGGAGAAGACAATTACGGAACTCCGAGAAGGCCTCAAAGCAGCATTGGAAAGGTCTGAAGAAGCCAGGGTCAATGCTGAGGAGCTGACGAACCAGTTGGACCAGAAAAGCGTGGTCAACTCGCAGCTGGAGAAGACAATTACGGAACTCGGAGAGAGGCTCAAAGCAGCATTCGAAAAGTCTGAAGAGGCCAGAGAAAACGCTGAAAAAAGGCATGCAGAGATGGTCAAAAAGTTGTACCAGAAAAGCGTGGTCAACTCGCAGCTGGAGAAGACAATTACGGATCTCCAAGAAGGCTTCAAAGCAGCATTGGAAAGGTCTGAAGAGGCCAGAGAAAATGCTGAGCAAAGGCATGCAGAGATGGTCAAAAAGTTTTACCAGAAAAGCGTGGTCAACTCGCAGCTGGAGAAGACAATTACGGAACTCCGAGAAGGCCTCAAAGCAGCATTGGAAAGGTCTGAAGAAGCCAGGGTCAATGCTGAGGAGCTGACGAACCAGTTGGACCAGAAAAGCGTGGTCAACTCGCAGCTGGAGAAGACAATTACGGAACTCGGAGAGAGGCTCAAAGCAGCGTTCGAAAAGTCTGAAGAGGCCAGAGAAAACGCAGAGAAAAGGCATGCAGAGATGGTCAAAAAGTTGCACCAGAAAAGCGTGGTCAACTCGCAGCTGGAGAAGACAATTATGGATCTCCAAGAAGGCTTCAAAGCAGCATTGGAAAGGTCTGAAGAGGCCAGAGAAAATGCTGAGCAAAGGCATGCAGAGCTGGACAAAGAGTTGCACCAGAAAAACGTGGTCAACGCACAGCTGGAGAAGACAATTACGGATCTCCAAGAAGGCTTCAAAGCAGCATTGGAAAGGTCTGAAGAGGCCAGAGAAAACGCTGAGAAAAGGCATGCAGAGATGGTCAAAAAGTTTTACCAGAAAAGCGTGGTCAACTCGCAGCTGGAGAAGACAATTACGGAACTCCGAGAAGGCCTCAAAGCAGCATTGGAAAGGTCTGAAGAAGCCAGGGTCAATGCTGAGGAGCTGACGAACCAGTTGGACCAGAAAAGCGTGGTCAACTCGCAGCTGGAGAAGACAATTACGGAACTCGGAGAGAGGCTCAAAGCAGCATTCGAAAAGTCTGAAGAGGCCAGAGAAAACGCTGAGAAAAGGCATGCAAAGCTGGATAAAGAGTTGCACCAGAAAAACGTGGTCAACTCGCAGCTGGAGACGACAATTATGGATCTCCAAGAAGGCTTCAAAGCAGCATTGGAAAGGTCTGAAGAGGCCAGAGAAAATGCTGAGCAAAGGCATGCAGAGCTGGTCAAAAAGTTGCACCAGAAAAACGTGGTCAACTCGCAGCTGGAGAAGACAATTACGGAGCTCCAAGAAGGCTTCAAAGCATCATTGGAAAGGTCTGAAGAGGCCAGAGAAAACGCTGAGAAAAGGCATGCAGAGATGGTCAAAAAGTTTTACCAGAAAAGCGTGGTCAACTCGCAGCTGGAGAAGACAATTATGGATCTCCAAGAAGGCTTCAAAGCAGCATTGGAAAGGTCTGAAGAGGCCAGGGAAAATGCTGAGCAAAGGCATGCAGAGCTGGACAAAGAGTTGCACCAGAAAAACATGGTCAACGCACAGCTGGAGAAGACAATTACGGATCTCCAAGAAGGCTTCAAAGCATCATTGGAAAGGTCTGAAGAGGCCAGAGAAAACACTGAGAAAAGGCATGCAGAGATGGTCAAAAAGTTGCACCAAAAAAGCGTGGTCAACTCGCAGCTGGAGAAGACAATTACGGATCTCCAAGAAGGCTTCAAAGCAGCATTGGAAATGTCTGAAGAGGCCAGAGAAAACGCTGAGAAAAGGCATGCAGAGATGGTCAAAAAGTTTTACCAGAAAAGCGTGGTCAACTCGCAGCTGGAGAAGACAATTACGGAACTCCGAGAAGGCCTCAAAGCAGCATTGGAAAGGTCTGAAGAAGCCAGGGTCAATGCTGAGGAGCTGACGAACCAGTTGGACCAGAAAAGCGTGGTCAACTCGCAGCTGGAGAAGACAATTACGGAACTCGGAGAGAGGCTCAAAGCAGCGTTCGAAAAGTCTGAAGAGGCCAGAGAAAACACTGAGAAAAGGCATGCAAAGCTGGACAAAGAGTTGCACCAGAAAAACGTGGTCAACTCGCAGCTGGAGAGGACAATTATGGATCTCCAAGAAGGCTTCAAAGCAGCATTGGAAAGGTCTGAAGAGGCCAGAGAAAACGCTGAGCAAAGGCATGCAGAGATGGTCAAAAAGTTGCACCAGAAAAGCGTGGTCAACTCGCAGCTGGAGAAGACAATTACGGAGCTCCAAGAAGTCTTCAAAGCAGCATTGGAAAGGTCTGAAGAGGCCAGAGAAAACGCTGAGCAAAGGCATGCAGAGCTGGACAAAGAGTTGCACCAGAAACACGTGGTCAACGCACAGCTGGAGAAGACAATTATGGAGCTCCAAGAAGGCCTCAAAGCAGCATTCGAAAGGTCTGAAGAAGCCAGGGTCAATGCTGAGGAGCTGACGAACCAGTTGGACCACACAAATATGGTCAACGCACAAATGGAGAGTCAGGTGTCTCAGGCCAAGGAGCTGGTGGAGCAGACACTTACACACCAGCAGGAGATGCAGGCTTTGAAGATGGCTTTGGAGAAATCTGAAGCTGAGATGAAACAGAGCACCGCAGGAGGAGGAAAGATTTAAAAATCCTACTAGTTGCACCTGGGTCATCATCAACTAGGAAAACAAGACTCCCAACGTCCCCCTACGAATCCCCAAGTCTAATCCTAACTTAAAACCTAACTCATGTTCTTTTATTTAGTGGATTGTTTTCATTTAGGACAGAAATAGGTAAAATTGTTACCTATCGCTGTCCAATTTCATTGTGCTTTGACAATTTCAAAGCACAATGAAATTGTTACTGTCCAGATTTCAGCCTGGACAGGAACATCGGTGCTGTTCTTCCTCTCCTCGGTCTTTTACATTCACAATTAGCAGGATCCCACACAAATGAAGAGTCAGCTCAAGATTTGGTAAAGGACAGCGAGTAAAGATTGGGCTGTGACTGGAGCAGGTTAAAACATTACGTGAGATGTCATGACTTCACTGGAGGAAACCTCTGTGTTCAGAACGGTGGTGTTTTTTCTTGGGGCTAACGGCAAACACAAAATAGAAATTAAAACTAGTGCAAACAAGCCTGTGCAAAAGGATCGTCCTGCAAGTAATTTGAATTTCATTTAGTTGTTTACATGTTTATCCAAGATAAAAGCTCTTGCCTTATGAGCCCTGGCGTTTCCTTTGGGGCAGGATTCACAGCGAACATGATGTTTATAACACGCTGCAGTGATGTCCATCTGAAACTCACAGTCCTTTACCAAATCCTGAGCTGTCTCTTCATTTGTGTGGGACCTGCTCATCGTGAATGTAGGAGATGGGGGAGAGGAAGTAAAGTGCCGATTTAATTGTCCAGGAAGAAATCACGCAGAGACACTGTGCCGATAGCCCAAATTAATTATAACTTAAACACATTCATTATAGATTTGTTTATAGTAGTAGGAGTATAGGAGTAGGAGTAGGAGTAGTAGGGTTGGTCCATATCATACCCTGCACGGTAATACCAGTATAGATTTTGGACACCGGTGTAAACTTTCATACCGCGGTAGATGACATCTTTTAACCCCTTAGAATACCTGAGCCTGTATAGGACCCACTGTTTTGGTACGGGCATTTGGATGCAAGGTGACACAAGGGGGCGCCCTTGCAACCTTCTCAGTTAACTTTCTTCAGAGTGAGACTTAAGGTCAGACACCATGGGCCAGATCTTGTGGCGGCGCACGGGGCGGCGCAGGCTCTTGGCGAATTATTTTCCGAGTGGCGGAGCTATATGTGCCATTCGCCTCCGCCACCTGTGAGGGGGCGTCACAAGAGGAGGTGACTGCACTGATGGAAACACGGCTGACATTCACTTCCTGGTTTACATTGCGCTGGCTTGCGTTCTTTCTTAAGCCTTAGGCTCTCACAGGTCAAACTAAAAACGTTATTTACCCCATCGTGAGCTAAACGATGTTCACGTCTCGAGAGAAAAAGAGCTACAGCGTCCGCTGTGGCGCGGATCGGCCCAAGCTTGGCATGAACGCGAAGCAAAACAAAAGCACATGTTCACCCCCCACTCCCACACAACCACTCTCCTGGACGCGGAGTCGATCTGGTTGGAGGAAAATGTGTATGTCTCAACCCACTTAAATGCGCCAAGTCTGGAGTGGCAAGATCACAAAGTGCGCCCCGACTGAGCGCAAAATGTCACGTTATCGTCTCCGTTTTGATGCACAAGATCGGGCCCCAAGAGTGACAGTAACATGACGCTAAATACAGTGAGCTCTTTGTTTCCAGCAAAAAGGCTGAGGCCTCATTGCTCTTCAGTCACAGACTGAGAAGTGAAGAAGGAAGTCATGGAGCTTCTGCTTTAGACAGAACTTCAGACTTCTGCTGGATATAAGAGTTATATCATATTCTGAAACTCAAATATGGTAAAAGCAACAAATATAGGAGAAATTATTACAAAAAACAAACACGTGATTGATGCTTATAAAGGTTGAAGAAATATCCAAATATATGATTTGCTGTAGGTCATGTGTGTCCCAGTTCCTCTGAGTCGTGGTGGGTCATGGTGGACCGTGACAGATGTGGACAGGAGATAGATCTACTTTTACTTTGGAGAAAATAGTTACTATAGTAACTGTTGAAGAAATGAACCTCATGAGCTTCTTCTGCAACATCTGTCCACATCAGTCCTGCTGCACCACGACTCAGAGGAACTGGGACAAACATGACTTTACAGCAGATACAAATGACCTGGGTTTGTTTGGGGTTTTTTTAGAATGAGAGTAAATAAAATATTAGATACAGGATTTTCAAATTATTTTTCTTTTTGTAACAATTATATTCCATACATTATGTTTTTGCTACATATTTGAGTTTCAGAATATGATATGACTCTTCCATGCAGCAGAAGTCTGAAGTTCTGTCTAAAGCAGAAGCTCCATGACTTCCTTCTTCACTTCTCAGTCTGTGACTGAAGAGCAATGAGACTTTTTCTGGAAACAAAGAGCTCACTGTATTTAGCGTCATGTTACTGTCACTCATAATGTCTGACCTTAAGTCTAACTCTAAAGAAAGTCAACTCACATTTACACTGAGCAGGCTGGAAGGGCGCCCCCTTGTGTCACCTTGCATCCAAATGCCCGGAACATGACAGTGGGTGAAAAAGACCCGCGAAGGCAACACAAGGGTTAAGCCCTCGACCCAAACGACTTCGACACCCCTGCCATAAGACATAGAAACTTACCCTTTTTTGTTTTGGAATCTGCTGATTTTTGTCTTTCAAACAAGCTCCCGCTGAAGTACCAACTAAACATGAATATACAGCACCCCCTACTGCAGTTCAACACTGACACGTTTAGAAGCCTCATACACAGGATTATAGACTGTGACTTAGAAAAACTCACATCGACCTCCATTACATATATTTCAATATGTGTCTATAATGGAAACCTTTACCATAAAAATACATGTTTAACTATAGACAGTTGATAGATTAAACAAAAATACATCAAATTCAATTACTTAAATGAAGGTTGGGCTGCTGCCCATTCTGTAGCAGTGACTGCGCCTGATTTGGAGTTGGAATGAAAGATTTTTGTGTTTCTGATCCTCCAATCACAGGACGACCCACTCTGCTCTCTGCACCAGCGTCGCCCCTCCACTGTCTCATCCCTTTTTAAAGATATAGATCTATCTTTTTTCAGTAAGAAACTACACATCAAAAAGTAAAAGGCTCAAAAACAAAATTATATTCAAATTCCTTTATTTGCACCTTTCAAGAAGAATTTTATGCTAAATATTTAAATATCTACTATACCTAAACTGGATCCCTCAAAAAAAAAAAACGATCTGACCAATACTTATCTTCCTTTCTGCGCCTCTTGATTTAGAGAAAAAGCAGTGGGAAGTGTCTTGTCCTCAGCGCTGCCGCCGCGTCCGGTGCATTAGTGACTCAGAGAATGAGATGAAAGGGCGAGAGGCTGCAGTATTATAGAGACAGACGGTGTGCTGCACATCATTGGAAGTGGCGCTGGGACGGGCCCGTGTGGGGATGACAGAGAGGAGAGGGCACCGAAGCAAAAGGTCAGAGAATAAAGTATAGCTCTCAGTCTTACAGTGTAGCACCAATCAGCTTAGCTCGGCTGCCCTTTCCTGCCTGTCAGCGGAGGACGCCTGTCTGAAATGAAACCATTCAGCACATCTATATACTTTAGCCTGATGCCAGTAATTAGCATCATCACTGACAAAAACTTGGGAGCAGAAATCTGACCAAAAACTTTGAGTAATATGGTAAATTAAGATATATCTGCTGGAGCAACCTATCAGGAGCAATAGGGGACTGCAGCATATTCCTTCAGTACAGAAAGTCCTATACCATCCAGTGAGACATTCCTTAAGCCAAATTGTTCCAATCAGCCTTCCTTCTAACCCAGTGTGTCACTATGATTTTATACCGTACAGTGCGGCTACATTTTAAGTGATATTTCGATACAAACCACACACTCGGATGGATTACATCAGTAGAAATGACAATTACAGTGCGGCGCGGATGACATTCAGCGAGATGTTGTGAGCCAGTTCTCCAGCGGTATTATCCCTGAATTGAATTTACATGCAGGGTTTCCAGTAATTACCTCGCCGAACGAGCGAGCTAGGCAGAGACAGTGCAGCAGAGAGAGAGGGAGCGTTTTAATTGGATATTTGGCCCCTCTGGATGTGGACTGAACCATGGCGCAGCATCATTAGAATCTCTTATTGAGCGCTAATTTGAACCCTGAATGCCCACTCCCCACTGCGCAGCATACACTTAAAAGCCGTCGCTGTCTGCTTAAATCTTTTTCAAATTTATTTCTAAAGATAACACTACATGCATGGTTTGCGAAGAATATTTAAACAGTTTTGTGACGACTTTGTTCTTCAAAGCTAAAATGGCTTACCTAATGTAACCCCGTCATTTAAAATCATCTGTTCTAACCTGATGCAAATTCTCCACCTTGCCGGGAACAAAAACAGGCTCACACACCCACATTTACTTTCTTGGCTCGTGTGCATGAAACAATTGAATTTTGCCTAGCAGTCATTCTACTTATCACTGAAGCGGCGAGCGGTAAGAATGTTTTTCCTTTTTATTTTTGGTATTATTTCAGTTGGAGATGATGCCTGGTCGCTCCGGAGCCCTGAGGCTGTAAGCACATAACTCAGATGAACCCTGTCAAATCCATTACCTGCCGATGTGAAACCACCCCTGACCTTTGAAGGAGCAGACAGGTTTAAATCCAACCAATCACATTAAGGCCTGTCAGGAATGGCACGACTTCATCGAGACTTCAACAAAGGCAGTCAAATATAGGAAAGGCTTTGACTATGTGTGAACTGTGTCATTTTACTCGTTATAGCAGAAGAAGGGGGCAATGCCTTTACAGGAGAACCTCGACAATGATTACAAACTAGCTGTCGTCACTATACAGCATTTTCACTTGAATTGAATAAAGACAAAGTTAAAGGGGCTAGATGCAAGTTCGTCATTTTATACTCACTACTGCCACCTCAGGTCATACGTGTAACTGCACCTTCTATATTAAAGGAATAGGCCACCGTTTTTACATACCGAGATATGTTCTTACCTCACTTTAGCCGAGTTAATATATCCCCGTCTGGTCTTTGTCCGTGCGCTCTGTCACGCAAACGGAGCACATACGCAGCCTCTCCCACATGTCATATAGCTGCAAAAAAGCTCACAATAGAAGCTACCAAGCTCTTCCACGTGTTCCCTATTTAAATAAAGTTACGTGAAGTGTTTTCATGCGAAGTATATTTACACAGAAATGTAGCATGTCGATTTTATAAGCAGATAAAAAGGGGTACTATATTGTGAGGCGTAATGATACGAGGAGCAAAACGTCCGCGCAGTAACTACTAAAGGTTATTGACGGAAGTGAGCGGGGGAAGTCTTTAGGAGTTACTGCGCAGACGTTTTTGAGTGACAGTGCAGGACTTTAGAGGCAGTTGTGGTGAACAGATCTGAGCTCATTCTACACATTAGGACATTGTTGGAACACGTAGGGGGAGGAAAATACATAGCATTTAACATTTTTAAACTCTGTATAGTCCCTTTAACCCCCGCCTTAACCATTTTCTCCAGTTCAGCACAAATTTAACAGCTTCTTGACTGGAGCTGACACCCTCATAGACCTACAAAACTGATCTAAACTTTTTTTGTTGCACTGTTGCCGCATTTTTGTCACATTTTTGTCCTGTTTTCGCTTTTTTTTTGCCACGTTTTCTTGTTGCTTTTTCACTGCTTTTCTTTGTTGCTTTTTTGTTGTTTGTGTCACTTTTTGTCCAAATTTTTTTTTCTTCATTGCTTTTTCATCAGTTAGTTAGTTGTAGTTAGTTGTGTTTTTGCCGCCTCTTTTTCCCTTGTGCTTAAGAATTTCACTAAAAAGGCGCATATTGTCTATATTCTCCTGTTTGGTCGAGCGCACTTTGAGTCCCCGCCTTTCATTGAATCATGCCTTTCATGATGAATAGACAATTAACATCATTTCTTTCTTTCAGCTTGCAGCGAAATAAGTTTTATCAAGTCGGATGCAGCCTATTGAAACAGCCTTCTCTGAATCGATATGCTATAAGTCAGCTTAGACTCTTGTATCAGCCCAATCAATAGCTGCACATCAAAGGAGTATGCCAATGTACACACTTAACAAGTTCAGAAAGGCCAAACCCTGGAGGATCAACCCTATAAGTAGGTCAGAAAAACACACAAATTAGGTCAAATGATAGATGTGCTTGGCCCGTCTGTGATCCAAGGCTTGTGGCCCTCAATTTGAATATCCATTTGCGTTATTTAAAGTACTTTGTTTGTTTTAACCAAATGTTTTAATAGCTCTTTTATGTTGCTATTGATTGAATGAGAGTAGCAGCTTTACTCCTGTGAATACTGAGCGCTTACAACCCCATGCTGGAATAGAAAAAACTCCACATATTTTCACCATTCAGCATTTCTTAGCAGGGATCTGTGTGTAAATTAATCTATACACTGCTGAATAAGAGAAGAATTAAAGCGCTGAGATCTGAGCCAACCAGGCACCATAAACGATGCTGCAGCATTAATGTCACAGCACAAAACAGTTTGGAGTTGTTTGGTTATGACTGCTATTATACAGGGACTAGAGGTGTGAAAGATCATATAGCTTGTATTAACAAAATAAAAGGACAACATTTAAAAGTAGCCTCGCACAGTAGGCTAATACTTCCCACAAGGTATTCAAGATTCTGTGTTCTTGGAGGTTTTGGATCAATTGATTGAGCCATTTAGGTCGTGATAAAAGTAGCAGGATTAGACCAAACTTAGTAACTTGAGTAAGCAAATAAATATTGTTTTTATTGTATATTCATATTGCCCAAGAAGAGGAGCAATGGCTCAGCGGAGGTCTCCCAGTGCTTCTTGTTAATGTGTGTGTTCTTGCTGCTTGGAGGGCGGAAACAGCTGATGGTCAGTGACTGATAGAAAACAATCTCAGCCAAATCTTATCAAAGCGATGTGGACAAAAGGCACTCGGGGCTTTTCTGCTATCTGCTCAGCATTGGAGCACGAACAGCGTGAACCCCCCAGTGCCTGCACCAGTGGATCGAGATAATTTCACATACAGTATCCCGGTACATGTGCTAACAGAGGGGACGCGGACTTGGGCTGAGGGCTCGGAGCCTCGGAGGCACAGTAAAAAAGATAAGGGTGCACTCGAACCCACTCAGATATCTGTGAGAGAGGAAGGCTCAATTGATCTGCTCATTTCTGAAAGGAAAAAGGGAGAAGTCAAGAGATTAAGACAAGCGCGCTGCGGCCACTGCTTCAAAGCCTGAGATGAGGTGCTCCAATTCGTCAATGGCAAAAAGCACTTCAGGACAATTGTTTTTTTTTTTTTACCCCTTGTGGCAGGATATTTTATTATTGTCTTAAATTATGCTTTACTTAGCGCTAAAATGTTAGGCATTGCATGTGCATGATCAGATATCTCTCGACTAGTAGTGACCGCAGAACTTTACAGATAGTTACTGAGAGTCTGTGTAAAACCATCCGCCCATACAATAAACTTAAGCGACTCTCACTCTTTTGGTCTAAGAAACAACACTCCACACTGACCAAGAACATCCCCTGCACCTAATGCTTTAATTCAGGGGTATTTTCCAGACTATAAGTCACACTATTTTTCCTAATTTGGCTGTGGGTGCGACTTAAACTCAGGTGCGACTCATACATCAAAATATGTTATTTTCACAGGCTCTAGAGGGCGCTCTAGGCTTATGCACCAGTCTCTGCTACTACTGTACAACTGAATATTAAAAAAACGCTAATCGAGCAGCAGAGGAAGTTTGGAGTGAGTGAGAAACTTTCTTTCTTCTTGTAAAGGACTGGAGAAAAGCGGAGGTTAGGAAAGAAACACACAAAAAAAGCCAATTGCGGGCATAAAGCTAGATAACCACAGCTAGATGAACGAGTTTGCAAATGAGAGCTTGAACAACGGGATGCCGGGAGAGGCTTGTCAACGGTGCAGTTACGCCTCCAGGCCCAGGTAGTTGCTAATGATGGTGCGACTTATACTCCAGAGAGACTTATGGTCCGAAAAATACCATATATGCTCAGTGAGGAAATAGTAAAGAGAGATAAATAATGCAAGACGAATCAAAATAGTGCATTCACTACCACAATTACAGTGGAATAAATGTACTGAATTTGAACCTCATCCTCAGCCAAATGTAAATTTTCGTATACTGCATTTAATTATGAACAGTGATACATTTGCTCCTTTTATTTATTTGGGAATGTGTTAGTTTATCTGCAATATAATTAAATAAAGAATAGAAAAGCATTTTAATTTTCACTGCCTTTGAATCTCTGAACTTACACATCAACGCAAGCATGCGGTAAAGAACATTTCAATGCGAATCGAGGCCACTGACGTTAATTTTTTGTTATTTTCGGTGGAAGACAGAAATCTATAGAACAATACCACGGTGACTCATCGTTCGGATTTCTTCCCCTGCGCTTCTTGGCGATTGTGAAGTCCACCGTCCTTGGATCGTTCCTTCTCACAAGTATCCTTGTGGCCATGCCCGCAACAAGGCTGCTTTTAGCACACACTCCATCAAGCCCGATCAATCACACTTCTCAAGCATACATAGCAAACGGGGCGGGGGGGAGGAAGGAGTTTCAAAAAAATCACAGAGTATAGTGTCTGATCCACGGGCTGATATGAAATTCAACAGGCTGGGATTCGGGGATTTCAGTGGCTCTGTGTCCAAGGGTATTCTCTTTATTAGACCATAGTACCCATTGTGACTTTACTATATGGCTTTGGCACACCACAGAGAAATGTCAATTATATATAGGGGCTAAGCATTACATTGAGGGTATGTTCCTACAGAGGCCTCGCACTGGCAAAGGAAAGCGAGTCTTGAATCAGAACAGGGACCAAACCAAGTATAAGTAATAAATGAAGCCTCAATAACAAGACTAAGCCATTTCTAGACCAGGAATAAACCGCAGAGCAGAAACTATCCAGGACTGAGTGTTTGAACCAGGTTAATATGGTTCAGCCAGGACTAAATACAAACCAGAACTAAATGAGGAATAAGACAGTGAATAGTGTAGATTAGGTTTGAATAGAGTTCGGGATTGTGCCGTCAAAAGCACGTGCAGTAGATCTCTGGGATTCTTGATGCATGGAATATATGAATTTTTGGTGCCATAAAAGCATTTGGACACAGCAGTGTGTTCGATGCATTGACCAGACAGCTAACGAAGTTGTTCCACAACTCTTTTCTGTAGTTGGTTAATAGGTTAACATGGGTTTTCCATACAAACAGTTAAAGAAACAGGCCACTGTTTTTCCATATGTTCTTACCTGAGCTTAGCCGAGTTGAGAGTGTGGTAGCTTCCAATTTCACCCCAGTTTGAGCTATAGGAATACATTGGGAGAGGCCAAACGCTAACAACATCTTTAGTCATTTTGCGTGACTGAGGGCACACACAAAGACCAGACAGGTACGTATCAACTTGTCTAAGCTCAGGTAAGATGATTATGGATTATGGGCAAATATCGCATGCTTGCTGATAACAGGGAGCAATGTCTGTGGATTTTCATTCGTAAGAAATGGTAAGAAAGTAAACAAAAGTAAATTTTAAACCTTGTGCAACAACATCTGTTGTGTCATCGGCCAATAAGTCTAAAACGTGAACAAGCTTCTTTTTTCAAATCATTCTCCATTCGTTTATTATATGGAACGTACTGAAACCAAAAAATCTAGGAGTCTCGGAAATCTTGGAGTAATCATGGACTCAGACCTGAACTTAAACAGCCACATCAAAGCACTAACATCAGCAGCTTTTTACCATCTGAAAAACATTGCTAAGATCAGAAGAATAGTGTCAAAACCAGACTTAGAGAGACTTATCCATGCATTTGTCTCCAGCAGGTTAGACTACTGTAACGGCCTGCTCACTGGCCTCTCTAAACGAGCTATCAGAGCTACAGTACATCCAGAACGCTGCTGCTCGAGTCCTGACAAGAACCAGGAAATACGACCATATTAGTCCAGTGCTCCGGTCTCTGCACTGGCTTCCCGTCACTCAGAGAATAGAATTTAAAACAGCTCTGCTTGTCTACAAGTCTTCATGGTTTAGCACCAAAGTACATCTCTGATATGTTGCAGCCGTATGAACCAGCTCAGGCCCTGAGAACTTCAGGGAGGGGCCTCCTGGTGGTTCCCAGAGTCGGTAATAAACACAGTGAGGCTGCGTTTCAGTTTCATGGAGCTAAAATCTGGAACAGTCTTCACGAGGATGTGAGACAGGCCTCAACTCTGACAATGTTCAAATCCAGGCTGAAAACAGTTCTTTTTGCCGATGCATATGACTGAAAGTATTTTGTCTGCAGTCTTGCCTTTTACTGTAATTGATTAATTTTATGTTGATGTTTTTATTGATTCTATTTGCTTTCTTGTATTTATGCAACTGTGAAGCACTTTGAATTGCCTTGTGTATGAATTGTGCTCTACAAATAAACTTGCCTTGCCTTAGAAATAATCCCAGAATGCACAGTGGTTTTGACAACTCAATCTCGAGTCCAATAGACCAAGTCCAATCACACAAATTAAAATATGAAAAGCCTAACGACGTCAGCATACCACAGTGTGAAAACCCCAGTATCCCATTACCTACAGTAAAATGTCACGTGCTGGGGAGGATTGGTACTGCGTTGCTATAGTTGCAGCTCTATGGTGATAGAGTACAGGCCTTACGCCAAAAGAAATTTCATAATTAGACCAGTAGGACAAAAACGTGGCTTCGGCAGTGCCTGACATATGGCTGGCAGTGTTACCTGTTAGCGCTGTGCTGAGGCTCTATAATGGACTCCCATTGCTCCTAAAGTTGCCCTGCAGGCTGTCTCCGAGTTTTATTAACCTTTCCAACGCATTCAACAGCTTCATTCTTCAGCCTGAGAAAAATACTAAAAAAATCACATCTCGACAAAGCACCCACTTGATTGCACTCATTTGCAATCAGGAATATTTGTGGATATTACGTGGCCTTAATGTTGCAAGTTTTAGTACAGGACTAGAATGATGTATGTGAAATGCTGCTTGTCAACCTTAGCATATCATTATCCCATGTTGTTTGATTAGTTCCTTAAAATGTTATAGCAGAAGGAAAAATATGGGTACAGCCCAGTTTTAGAAGCACCTTAATAATCTAGCCTACGAGCCCCTAAGGATAGCCCTTCCTCCATAATGGTGTTGTTAGCACTAGCTTGAAATCTCCCAGCCTATACCAGCCATAAACATACGTCTCTCTGTGCCTCTGCGTAAATCGTGTAATTTCATGTGCTACAGTGTGTGCCTGTGTTGTGTGGGATTGGCCTCGCTCTCAGGACGGGAGATTGGCAGTCGCTCATAGCCCTGCGGTGCTGCTTAGGAAATCATTGATTTCTTTAAACCAACGCATAGATAAGTCCGAATTAACATATCGACTTAATTGCCGTAATGACTCGCAACTCATTTATCAAGCTAATGTCTAAATTACTTTTTGTGGAGGTAAATTAATTTCAGTTGCACTTTGACCTTTAATGGCGATGTCTATGCCTTAATCTCAACTTGATCGTGTGTGTGTGTGTGTGTGTGTGTGTTTTTTTGCTTTATTTGCCCTATAACATTTTAGCTGTGGTTTATATTCGAGGATAATTACATTCTAGCTGTGCCTGCATTCCCACATGCCCAGCAGCGGCTTTGCCTGCAGATTCTGGCAGACTTTTTGCATTGCTCCAATGCGGCAAAACCACCAAAGATGTCTTGGAAGGAAACTAATTAGTCTTTTACTCGTACTCCATAAGAAATTATGTATTTCAGGAAAAATCCTATTCACGCTGGGTCTACGGACGTGTGAGAGTAATAACCAAAGAGGCAGCAGTCCTGTACGGCACTCATGATAGGAGAAGGAAGAGCACAGGGTATTAGGGTAACTCATGGTTCGATAACTATACTGCAATAATCAATATACTGGATTAGATCAATAATGCTATTTTCAATAAAATCATATTAAATGTGTCTGTGTAAACAAACTTACATTATATGAAGATTTTATAAGAAACGCACAGTTTTTAGTCTCATTAAACTACAAATGATTAATCACACTGATACTGATGTGAGGTTTAGGGTGAGACATGTTCTTCTCCATAATGTCCGTTATCCATTCAACTCATTCATTCCACTTTGAAACTTCCCAAGTCGCCCTGCGCAAATTGATAGAGACCATGGGTTAAATGTTTTTCAGGACTGGCTTTTTCTATAAGCTGGTATAATTAACAGAACATTTCGTGAACAACCTATGCAGAGCGGAATTTGTAATGCAGCACATGAGAGCACAAGCCAGATATTCAAATACTTATCTGAATATTTCTTTGTAAAACAAAGCCATCTGACAGAGTATATCATTTGAATCCCCTTTTCCGGATCAATAGTTTTTATCACTGAGTTGTTTGCAACAAAGAAATGACTGAAGATCAATGTTACATGAAATACTCGGTTATTCCGGGTTAGATTTTTATAATGAAGAGATACACGTCAGCTCTGAAATGCATATAGCGTGACCTGGGGTACATCTAATCACGAGCTGTTCCAGACCAGCCATGAAATAAATGCCTTATCTCACAATGAGGAGTGGTTTCACACGCATTAGCACTCGTGGCACTTTGCTTTCTACATTATGCACATTCAAATGAATATCAGCGAAGATAGAGCACAAGAAGGTTCTATTTACTTTTCATGTGAGGATATGTGGGTTCGTCTGAAGAAGAAATCTTTGCTTTGAGCCCAGAGCCATATCTAATTCAACCACTCCATTGCTCGCAAATGCTCCTTTAGCAAAAACTTGAAATCGCCCAAGTGTAAAAATGTCTTATTGTAGATGTGTTCTGCTGATTCTAAATGGAAAATGTCTAATGGAAAAAGATCTAGTTAAGGATATTTTTGTCCAAAATAGTTTGACCTTAAATAACACAAGGCTGCATAGGGATTATTAGCATTATATTTACATAAAAAAGAATCTTAAATAACAATAGTATGAAAATTGGTATGAACACATATCTAATTATCAACCGCACACAACGCTACGGCCCCTCACAACCCACAGACAAAATAATGAAGGATATTCACATTTTGTTGTTAACAAAGAGGTCTGGTGTGGGCTAAGAATCCTTAAAAGCGACATAGAGTATTCAGTAAAAGGCTGTTGTAACAATTTAAACTGATGAGGTGACAAACATCATCCTATATCTATCCTATAATCTATCCTATTAACTGTATGTTAAAGATGGAGAAACCACAGCAATTACCATAAATGTATAGCCTGGCTAACGCCAGACTAAAATCACAAGTGATATTTAGTCTGGGGACCAGCAATTCATTTCTCGTAGGAGAGGTGTGGTTTACGATCGTCCATAGCCGTTTATTGGGCACTACGAATGTCTATCATGCGTCTGCACGTAGCCACAGCCAATTGTATCATCGTATCCAATGACGTATGACGTACCCACTGTAAACTTTCAAGCTAAACTATTTAGAACATGGCCTAAAGCTTGATCAAAAAATAGCGTTGTGTCTGCTGCTGTCATGTTTGATCCGTAAATAACCTTTTTTTTTCATCCGTAAATAAACTACAAGCTTACGTATATCGAATAGCGCGTTATCGTCTTGCCGTCCCTCCTCGTTCTGTGATTGGTTCCTAAATCCATGCGAAAATTTCGGCCATGGTCCCCAGGCTGTTGTGCAGTTCGAAATTATTCGAGCGCACACAGCAGTCTGGCGTAGCCAGGTTAATAAATGTAATGAAAATCACAAAATGTACCTCGCCATCTTTCAGTATTGCACCTGGCTTCCTTATTCATTTGTATTGATCAAACATTTAATGTAAAACGGGTCCGGGATTCGACATTTGTAGGAAGAGGCTCAGATTAAAGGCATTTCTGTGATTAATGGTCCTCATGCTGAAAACATGACTTGTTGCATACGTTACGTCACTCCTTGTGACGCAAGAAGAAAGCATATCTTTATACTAATGAAAATGACAAAATAGTTATGCACAGTGACTTGGATAAGTAGTCATGTAAGTGTAACGTGCTACTAAGTAGCGCATTACCGGCATCACTGACTACGATGTATGAGTGAAGCAACAAGCGATAGACAGCACAGTGCAGCAGACACTGACCGTCACTTACTGGAAGCTAATGCAGAAAAATGTTTCTCTGAAGTAACTTAACTAATGGACACCAAGTGCAGCAGTATGAGCTGCCAAACAGAGTCATGTTAGATTAGTTATGTCATTAAACTTTATAAATAATTCAGTGAGTCTATACAATGATTTAATTGTGAAGTGCCAAAACACAACAACAGATTTTAAGAGGCTATTTGTCTGTAAACAATATTTGTTTTTGTTCACATTAAGTTTGCCTCTCAGCCCACGCCTGCTTTAAATAATAGATGTGCTTCACTTAGATGATGACAGCCTCATCAATGAAATGATAAAATCTAATTTTATGTTTGCCCTTGACAGATCAGCCACGCCGCACTGTCACTGTTAGCGTACAGTTTTAAGGTCGGGGAGAGCGGCATCGGCGCCGGGACAGAATAGAGCAGCAGCTCAGCTATTGACAAGGATTATTTCTGTCAAGAGCAGCACTTACGAGCCTATCTGAGAGCTGGCTAATACAAGTCCGTCAGCGCAGCGATCCATCATCAGTCACAGTAACAAAGTGCTTACTGCAACGTTGTCGAATTAAAAAACAAGCTCTTCTGGATGCATGCTGCATGGCAATGAGAGCTATACATAATGTGTGCATGGAATAATCAGAAAAAGTGATTGGGAACTTTGAGAGTTTCACTTATGTTGAAATGCAGGCACACAACTGTTAGCTTGCACGTGCACAATCATGTAAAACTGCCGAACTCACACAGTTATCATTAAAGCCATTTTCTGTGAGCACTTTGATTGCGTTAATTACAGTTAATTGGCTGCCTCACTCAGTCAATCCATCATTACCAGTTATTTGTTTGTAACTGGATTTAAAGAGCTCTCAGAAGCTTGTGCTCTCTCAGCGGGTTGCCTCCAAAGGCTTTCGCTCCCTCACAAACTTGGGGCATTGTTCAGACTGAACAGTGGCTCCATGTAATCACAAACGGCTGGGTTATTGTTTTACTGACAGAAATACTCAGATTTCCAGATTTGTGCATTAAACATGCAGCCTAATAAAATATTAAGGTGCGCTGCAGATGGCATATCGTCTGAACCTACAAAAACAAATACACACTTTTATTTCTCAGACCTCAAATCCTACAGGAGCTGTAGAAGGACTCTACTTTACATCTGCATTTATGTGGCTCTTTGACCCAAATGGCGTAACAGTTCATTGCTGTGAGCATGTGGCTGGGAGTGTGAACCCTCTAAGTCTGTCCCATCTCTTTCAGGGATACACTGGAGATAGACAGCTGGGTACATTAGCACAGTGTTCCCTCAAGTGGCTTGTGAGACGGAGTACCTTGGCCTATTTCACTCAATCAGCAGCATGTATGTTCTCTTGGCAGATCAACATCCCCTATTAATCTTGCATGCGACACATCCACACCTTTGAAAATTGTGTGAGTAATCCACTGAATTGTGCTCCATTATCGCACAGGGCATGGGTCACCTCAGTGAAGCTTCAGTCTCACTGTCTTCACACTTCATACTGTACCACATCCACCACAATATCCAGAATGTTTTCTCCAGCTCGGCTTTACCCAAATCTGAAATGTCTTCCTGGACAATAAGCCACACTTCCTGTCGCTGATTGTTTACATTCACAATTAGCAGGGTCCCACACAAAGAAAGAGATAACTCAGGATTGAGAAAAGGATGGACAGTCACTGCAACGTGTTACAAACGTCATGTTTGCTGTGAATCCTGCCCCGAAAGGAAATGCCAGCCGTCATAAGTCAGGAGCTTTCATCTTGCGGCCTAAAGGCTAGTGTTAAAAAATCCTAATAAAATATGTTAACAGCTAAACATAATCTAAACTAATATCAGGTCGATTTGTTATGCACAGGCTCGTTCAAAACTTTAGTTCTAATTTTGTTAGCTCTGCTAGCCTCAGGACAAAAACATCCACCGTTATGAACACAGAGGTTTCCTATTTCTTAACCTGCTCCACATCTGAACTTTTACTCGTTGTCCTTTACCAAATCTTGAGCTATCGCTTCAATTGTGTGGGACCCTGCTAATTTTTGACGGGAAGAGACAGCAGACAGGAAGGACAGTGCAGGGTTTGCTGTCCAGGCGGAAATCACGTGGGGTTACTGTGCATATAGCCCATATGCCAGTGTAAGACCTACATAACTGATCTAGATCTTTCTGCGTTTTTGTCACATTTTTATCACATTTTCAGCACTTTTTTGTGACTTTTTGTCAGAATTTCGTCACTTTCTAGTTGGGTTTTTATGGCTTTTTCATCCACATTTTTGTCTCCTTTTTGTCGCTATTTTGATGCATTTTTTTGCTTTTAGATTTGGTAAAGCCCAACTAGAGAAAATGTGCTCTATTCAGGCGGGGTTTAAGAGGTTAACTTGATTATGAACTCATGGACTATCCTCTACAATCTTCTTTATCCAGAGCTCTAACATACACATATCCCATGTAGATCATACCACAAATGTAACCTACACAACGTGGAACATATTACTTTTGTTCTGCTTTTGAAAGTCCTTTGGCGTAAAAGAGGCAGTCGTCACCGAGTGCCGCCGAAGCCTCTCATTCTGGATGAATGATCTACGCTCCCAAATGCCTGGCTCCCTCCATCAAACCTGGCCAGCGCTCATAATAAATGATAGCGGGGGACAATGCCCTATTTTCACCGCACAGTCATCCGTCATGCCAGGCCAGACAAAGCCCCTGGAGTTTCATCATTTTCAACGATTGCTCAAAACCAACGGAACACAAAAGAAAGCTTCATCTGCTCCACTAAAGGCCGTGGGAAGACCTCGCAAACGGGAAATTATTTAGTAAGCGTTTAAGTGTCTCACCTGGAGATGTATGACCTTGCCTGTCGTAACCCAGCGGTGTTTCCAGTCAGCATACTTTTACACAAGGTCGAATTTGTGTTTTATGTGTTAAGTGGTTAATTAATCCCTGCCTCGTACTCGCTGGCACAGCCTCTTGATGCTTGATGTGAGTTTCCAGGTTAATCAGGGCACCTTCTATCATCTGCCAAAGCTGCAGAAGCCCGACGGTCTTGACGTAATTGTACATCAGAGACTTGGACAGACTGCCGCTGCACCCCTCATGTTTTACATACAGATTCAAATGTAACCCATGTACAGATATAAAGGCCCTGGTCTTCTTGGGATAGCAGATGTATATCTCTGTGAGTAGTATGAGCAAATCCAGCAGAACCTACAGTATCTGACTGAATGCAAGTTTATAGCACTGTCTGAAAAGAAGAGTTACTGCAGATGCTTTGCCTCCAGCCCCACAGTACTCTGGAGTTTGAATAAGTGGAAAACAACTGTTCTTCAAGTTAATGTAAATAGTATCACAATTAGTGACAGCCAAAAAGCGTTTTTTTGTCATTGCCAGGGGTCATAAGTAGCTGGAGGACATACAGTATGGGCCGATTGTTGCAGGGTAAAAAAAAATAGTATACTTTTGTGAGCCTTGAAGTCTTCTGTATTCTGTATCATGCATGCCACAGCTGAAAATGCTGTGAGTTGCCATGCCTGCCACTGCATGCATTAGTAACCTCAGATCAGATCAGAGGTGCGAAAATGCAAAGAAGCCGCCTTATAGCCACATGAACATGAAAGTGGTGAGAAGATCACAAGAAATAACAGGACAAAATGAGTGTCTCAGACATTCTGTACTTGGTGAACCATGTGCAAGTGTTCAGATGTCATGCTGAAGCACTCTCCATTTTTCTTTTAGTTTAAAATCCATTTTTGATTAGGGGCCGATATAATTGCATAATAGCAACACGTATTAAAAGCGTCCCACGGCAGAAAAAAATGAACCAGTGTTCTGATAGAACACAGTAGTTGTGGGCTATTCTTTCTTTAATCCTTTAATCTTTTAAAAAGCATGCTGTTTAGATATCATTTGCAAAACCAAAGCACACGATGGTAATTGTTGTGAACAGATGTTTTGTCTTGACAATGTTTTGCTTGCTTACTTTGCTTCACTTTGTCACTGCAACAATATTTTTGTTATATACATATTTTAATATTTTCTTTGTTGTTGATTTCTAATTTACAATGGAAATAACCTAGATTATAATTGGTCCATATGCAAAAAACAAAACAAAAACAAAAAACACCTGAATGAGAAAGTCACACTTGAGAAGGAAATGTGAACACATTAACACACTCTGCAGCGGAGCCTCCCTGCATTATGCAAGTGACATTTAATAAAACATGTCTGAATCCAAATCTGTGCCATCTGACAAAAAGTCTGGTGCTCGCCCTGCTCCAGGTGAGGGAGAGACACTATTTACATGCCAGAGGAGAGGGGGGCCCCGTGAAAGCTATGAGTAGGTACCTGGCAGGCAAAGACAGAGTGTCGCCAGATAGAAATGTAGCAGCACTATCTATCTGGGTTATTAGAGTCCCCCCTCAGGATCCGTTTCAACAGAGCACTGGCCATTATGTAGGCCACAGCGAAACAATGCGTGAAAAAAAGCTGTCGAGGAATTAACTGCCCAACCCTCCCTCACAAGTCGCCTTGGTTAGATAGGATAATGAGAAAACGTGCAAAGAGTCATAGCCACTGTTAAAGCCCAAAGTGGGAAGTGACAAATCAATAAAATATATGTGCCGACAAACATTATTCACAGCGAAAGTGAAGCGTAAATGATTTATTTTAAGAGAAGGTACATCTGTAACAACTTGTTTTTCTTTCTGACATAATGCAAGCTAAACAAGTGAAAGTTATCATCCAAAGCTCTGCACCGCCACCGAATTTCAAAAAAGGGTTGTGGCAAATTGAATAAAGATATGTGGAAAAATGAGCAAAAAGGTGTCAACAAAACGAATGTGTGGTTGTGGTGCTGTTTGCATGATGTCGGAGAGTGAGGCAGGAGCCCAAAGTCTGTAATTGATCACGGTGCGGACGACTCGCAGACTCTAGCTTTGAATGTTCAAACGGATTAGGCTTCAGTTGATGGATTAAAGCGAGGTGGGAGGCAGAGGAGGGGCTGGAGAAGAAACAGTGTCTTTCCCAGTGTGTTTTCCTTTTCATTAGCATGTTGAGTCATACGCAACTGTGAGGCTTTCACTAAACTCAAATGTAAAATACTGATCGTTTGTTTGATTTATTCTAATGATTGAGAAGAAATTACACAATGCTTGTAATATTCATGAATCAATAATTGTAAATTGAGCCGAAATGCGTGAAAAGTGTTGAGCAATTCTGGTGAGTGGCCAGATTCTTCAATAGTGTATAATCGGGGTGTAGCAGGTCAGCAGTGGTCAGCATCCATTCAAGGAAGGTTCGTCTTTGAGGAGTAAAGCCATTTGGTTTGATAACTCGTTCTAGCGCAAATAACTTCATTTAGCTTCGACACATGTGCCTGTAGTTGTGCTCATGTCCCCGTGTCAGTCACTCTCCAAGGATGGGCCCTGCCTAGACCTTTACTTAGCTAACCTCTTAACCCCCGCCTTAACCAAGCACATTTTCTCCAGTTTGACTTGACCCAAATCTAAAAGCTTAAAGGGGGGGTATTGTATGCAAAATCGACTTTTTCAAGCTTTATATCATGTTTTTATGTCATTCCATCATTAAAAACATGCCTGAAGTGTTGTCTTGGCACATTCACGTATTTTTGAGTAATCTGTAAATACTCTGATGGCAGCCATTTTAGGGATAGCTTTGCCCGAGTCCTCCTCGGAATGCCTCCACCTCCTGGAAACGCCTCCGAGCTTTCATCACAGCCGGGTAACCAACCACTGCTCCTCAGCAGAACCCCCTCCCCACTGATGCCACAGACAGCATGTGGAGGGGGCGTGTTGGAAAGGGTCAGAGGTTCTTAAAGAGACAGAGGCCTATTTCAAGACATTCACTACAGCCATTTTGAGAGAGCAATTTTATACAAGGCAGTTATTCTAATTTACTGCATTTACAGACCAACAGAAGGTTTCGTCATCATTGTAGTGTGCTATAGACTGGTGCTATGTGATTGAAAAAAGCATAATACCCCCTCTTTAAAAAAATTGCACCAAAAGAGCACTAAAATGAAAACATGACAAAAATGCGATAAAAATGTGATGAAAAAGTGACAAAAATGTGACAAAAAAGTGACCAAAATGAGACCAAAACGTGATCAAAACGTGACAAAAAAAGTGACAAAAACACAACAAAAAAGTGACAAAAAAGTGACAAAAACACAACAAAAAATTGACTAAAACGTGACAAAAACGTGACCAAAGCACACAAAAAAGTGACAAACTGGCAAAAAGTAATGGAAAAGCAACCAAAAACGGCACAAACACAACGAAAATGTGGCAAAAAGGCAGCTACAACTGGACAAAAAAGTTTTAAGGTCTTTCAAATGAGGTGTTACACTTTACCTATACGTAAAGCTAGAAGAAGCTTTCAAATTTGGGTAAAACCAAACCGGAGAAAATGCGTTCAGTTTAGACGGGTGGTAAGAGGTTAAGAAGTCATACCATGATTTAGTACAAGCTTAAACTACGGAAACACCACTGCATGCCCCACTACTGTGATGATTTACGAACAGCTTTTTCTAACTGTACAACTGACGTTTTGATGATTAAACAATCTGTGTGCAGCAGCTATAAATAGACAAGATACTGATGAATCAACATGCTTGTCAACTCATTTTTTAAAATATGTTTTTGCATGAAGAGTGTGCTGGCGCTGTAATCTGTAGCTCCACTTTAAACAGGAGAAGATTAACAGCGCAGAGCAATGTAAAAGTGATTGTTTGCATGTTCTTTCTGTTTTGCCGAGCCCCTGGCGTTCTCCGTTCTCCGCTCTCCCCAGCCCCTTATTGTTTACTTTTGACTATTGAATTAGCGCGCTAAAATCCCATTAAGTCTCCTCCTCGTACCCCCACACCGCTCGCTCTGCACACCTGCTTTTAATCACATGTGTTTTCGATGTTCATAAAAAGAGGAGTCTCCACTGTGACTTTAGCCAACTTAACTCGTCTAAAACGCAATTACAGGCGCGCAGGCTAATGAAATAAGGGCCCAGAACAAGCTCTCGCGGTGGGCTAACACACACCACGAGCCAGGAAAGACTCTGAGGGCGAGCAAAGACCAAAATACCACCGCGATGTCAGTTCACATGGGGCATTACCTTCAAACGCCTCCCACAAGTATACTCCCGATATAGGGTCTAGTAGGTCCAAACTTAGATCCGGGGCGATAAAGCTTGATGCGTGCGTGCAGCCTGTCACTAAAGCTAAAGACAGAAGAGCCATTAGAGGAGCATTTAATTAAGGCCGGGAATAAGGTCAGCGTTGGAAGGACAAACATATTCTAATAAAGTGATGCGAGAGTGAGATCCCAGCGCTCCCTCATACATTAAACTGGGCAGAGAAGACCGCAGCTCAATTTTGTAACCTGGCTATTTCTATGCAGATTAAAAGCTCATTCATCAATTCCCATGCAGCGCTCCAGTTTTGATTACAAGTGTGCATGTGTGTGTGCGCGCGCGTGTGTGTCTTCATCTGTTCCCTTTGAGTTTCTTTGTGAACAAATCTCTGAGCATTTGCTTAATTAAATCGATGCACGGGCGGCGGGCAGGTGTGTCCACTCACCTTTGCAGTCGGGAGATCGGGTCAGCGGGCCAGCGGCGACCTTCATCGCGCTTTTGTGTCCGACTGCACATGGATGGGTAAAGCAGTGTCAGGTGGCGACGCGCGTGACCCTCTCCACCTTGAGTGAGAAGTGCTGACACAATGACAAAATAGATACATTCTATCAGACCGGATTTACGGAATGATGTAGAATTCAAACGAGCCCAGAGTTTTTTAATGTTGAGGTGGAGGAGTACTACAGTATGGTAGAAATGTGAGTGTCAGAGTGCAAATGTTTTGACCGGTTTGTGGTTATTACTTCACAAACATTGCCCAAAGACTAACATTAGCTGAAAACAAAACATACAGTAACGCGCTGGAAGGTCACTACTGGTAAATACAATACATTTATCACTCATTTAATCATCATTCAACACATAAAACAAATATTCTATACTATTTTACATTTCCAATTATACATTAGTTTAATAATGTGGAAGTTTTGACAACACAAGAGCTCGACTGGACCTTTCAACAAGAAAAATGTACATGAAGTTAAACTTCTTCATGAGCTAAGCAGAAATATAGACCTCTGCAAGATTATTGTCATTTGAGTGGACTTTTAAAAGGACTATACAGAGTTTAAAAATGTTAAAACTAAGTATTTTCATACCCCTACATGTCCCAGCAATGTCCAATCCAGCACTGTCACTCAACAAGGTGTCACTTCAGGTTCGAAGTGGCGTCATACACAGCTAAATATAGCACCTGTAGTTATGCATAAAACCTGAGGTGGCAGCAGTGAGCAGAAAATTACTAACTTGCATCTAGCCCCTTTAAAAAAAGATAATTATGACAAAAATCAAATCCAGCAGACACAAAAAAAATACTACTTAGAAGCTATTAAGTAAGACTGGCCTATACTTAAGAGCATGCTACAGTGCAAGACAGAATACATATATTTTTTAATTCAATTATTTAATTAATTAATTAAATTAAATAAGGGCTCTTAAAGGAACAGGCCACTGTGTTTCCATATTGTGACATGTTCTTACCTAAGCTTAGCCGAGTTGATACGTACTTGTCTGGTCTTTGTGCGTGCCCGTGGAAGAGCGTGGTAGCATCCAACTTCACCCCCATTTGGAGCTATAGGAATACATTGGGAGAGGCCAAATGCTAACAACATCTTTGGTCGTTTTGCGTGACTGAGGGCATGCACAAAGACCAGACAGGTGTGTATCAACTCGGCTAAGCTCAGGTAAGAACATAAATTATATATGGAAAAAGAGTGGCCTGTTCCTTTAATAAAGAAGTGAATTAAGTGCTAAATAACACTTAAAGAAAAGGTGTATTTTAGCTCTAAAAGTAAAAAAATGAGACAAAAGCAAGTGCGACAGAAAATTGCGGAAAAAGTGACCAAAATGTGACAAAAAAGTTATGAAAAAAGTGATCAACCGTAGGGCTTTTAGATTTGGGTAAAGCTGAACTGGAGAAAATGCCCTCCGTTATGGTGGGCCGGAGTTAAGAGGTTGATAACTGAAAATACTTTACTGGCAGCGTTATCTAAATCCATATATGAACATTCTAATTTAATGTAATAATTCTGGATATTGAATATTTGCGTTGCCTTAACACAATAAAAGACAACATTTTACAGACGTCTCAGGCCAGATGACGTTGATTTATTCCAATAACATCTAGTCATGGCCTTGAGTGTTCTTCCGAGTTTTTATGAGCTCTGTTTCTAATCAAAATGCAGGACAAACTTAATTTTAGAGCCAACTTTTTCATTTTATTCCCTTCTTGTTCCACCCTAATGTAACGTTTAACATTGCTTGTGTCCTGATAAGACCTTTTGTATCTTCGTGAGGTCGGACACTTCTCATTGGATAAAAAGTTGCCATAATTTGGGAAATCATAGATACAGACATAATTAGATAATCGATCAATAATAATTTATCGTGGAGAAAAAAATATCGGTAGGTCAATAATAGTCAATAAAACCTGATGTTGACTCAGCATTAATATTTTACATGTTAAAATGAAAAAAAGAATGTCAATGTATGGAGCAGACTATGAGTGAGGAACACAGTCCTCCCTCATAAATTGTCAGGATTTGAAATTGGCCTGGAGCGCCCTCTGCAGGCAGCAGTGGGAATGAAAAGGTTTCATTTTAGCTAACGCTATGCTGGCAAATCAATTGCATGTAACAAACTTGAGCGCAGAACAGCTTAGAGTGAGTTCAGTGATGATTTATAGACTTTGAAAACATGAAGGGAGGTTCTGGGTTCTGCCTGTCATACAATAAAATGCAGGAAATCCAAAACAGAATACGTTATGCTGCAAATAGAAGTAAAAACCTCTGTGAACAGGATTATTTAAACTGATGTGAATGAGGGGAAATGCTACTCCAGGCAGAGACGTCTGAAGAAGTGATTGCAGTTCAAAGCACATTTTCAGGAGTTATAAAGACGTATAAGGATGTAGTACAGTACATTATAGACTTTATGTGATTTCCAAATGTGATTCTGTTTGTCAACGCACAGTCAGAAGAAGCTGACGTTTAGCCCTGCTACAATTTCACATCAAAGCAAAGAGGAGGCCTTAAGTATGTCTAAGCCAGTGTTAACATCACAAAAGCACAGTTTCGGATGCTCTA
Source organism: Gobius niger (assembly GCF_951799975.1). Classification (NCBI taxonomy): domain Eukaryota; kingdom Metazoa; phylum Chordata; class Actinopteri; order Gobiiformes; family Gobiidae; genus Gobius; species Gobius niger. Next base: position 17,938,480 of record NC_136856.1, on the reverse strand, counting down.
TCTCTGAAATGGCTTGACATACATCGCATTTGTTTAGCAGTGACACAGGGTTGTAGTGCGGGCTGCCAGAGGGGAGCAGCATGAGCACACACTAATGAGGATCTTGACACCTCAAAACCTTGTGCAAAACATTTCTCCGACAATCGAAAAGAAAACCAAAAAAACAGCCTATTTATGTCTCAGGCGTCAGACTTTGACTTCTCAAATTGAATAAAGAACCTTTCACGTTTAACAAGCTAAAGAAGGAAAAGCCCTGTCAAATCATGATAAATGCATCTTTGCAAGTGGGGAGCTTTTATTTGATCAGACTGCAGTAATGTGTTATGGAGAAGAGCTGTTGTGATGAAGTTGATACACAAGATGGAGCAGTGAGCCATCAGACCCAAAATAAGAGGCAGGCCCAGCAGGACAAGGAATAATTACAGATTTTCTCAGACACTGTCAATAACTGATTGAACTGTAATGAACTCATTCATCAAAACCTTGAACATAAGGTGTACAGTTTGCACACATTTCTTTGTAAAGCACAAGGTATGTGTTTTTTTTTCTTTTGAACATAAATGCCCTTCATAGTACACGTAAATGCACTGTAACACATCTTTCTTTGCAGTTGGTATTTCATGAGAAAACACTCATGTGCAGCCAAAGCATGCACAGGACCTGAGGGCAGGCTTTGACAAAACAGTTCAAATTCTTTTAGCAAAGTGCGCTTTAGACTCAATGATTTGTGAATTTGATGAGTGCTAAGGCATTATTCTTGCAGTGGTAAAGATATAGCTTTCGCAATGTAGCATGAAGCTGGATCTTCAAACAAATGCTGTGGATATTTCAGGATTTTTGACATAGGGCCTCATTTCCTAGTTATCCAGAGTGTTGCTGATTTCTGGAGATAATTTCTTTGTAATTCATGCTGTTCTTATATTTGAAGAGTTACGTGGCGCTAGGCTAGTGCAAGGCTAGCGCATTTCTTCGGTAACAGCTAGCCTGCATTAAAAACAGTCTGACACACTCTATTTATCTGTGTCAATCGAATAATTTTAACCATTTTGCATTTAAAATACCTTATATTTGAGCAGCATCAGCTTCATGGTTGTATAAGCTACACAGCGGCGGCGTGATCTGCTAGAAAATAGTCCCTCAAAATGCGATCATTCATGTGATGCAAGGTCAGTAATATTCCAAAAATGATTCTGTCGTCACAGACATTTATATGGTTAGTCTGGCGTTTTAAGTGATTTGCCTCAGGTGCACTGTGGAGCGGGTCAGACTGTTTTTAATGCAGGCTAGCTGATACCATAGAAATGCGCTAGCCTTGCATTAGCCTAGCGCCACGTAACTCTTCAAATATAAGAACTGCATGAATTACAAAAAAAATATCTCCAGAAATCAGCAACACTCTGGATAACTAGGAAATAAGGCTATGTCAAAAATCTTGAAATATCCCTTTAATGTCCTCTGTAACATTAAAATTTCAACAATTCCAATTTAGCTCGGCCTCCTCTACAAGTTTCTGGTGATAAAGCAGAAGGAGTGTAGGTGGATATTTAAGGGAACTGTCGAGTGCTTTATGAATGCATATCTCCTGGTAACAAATGGTTTCCCATCCAACCCTCGGACTCGTAAGGGACACGATACCTTTTGTTTTGACCAAATGAATCACAGCGGCGCATGATGGACAGATCTGAAACGTTCAAAGACAACATGTTTAATTAGCGGAAGGAATAATAAATCACTCCTTATTGTGCGTGCGCCAAACTCCACACAATAGAAACAACAGCGTTTTTTTTTCTTCTTTTTTACATCTGAGAGGTCCTAATAATACAACTCATTATCCCAAATTTTGACGAGGACAATGTTAATTTTATTTCAGGAACAAGGTATCTGCACCTAAATGAAAACTGCCTATTGTTTTGGAGCACAAAGAAAGACAGTTTATGTAGAACATTCACTGTGTCTAAAAAAAAAACAAAAAACATTTCATCATGCATAAATCATCATTTTTGACTAAACTCAATTTCTAGGGCAATTGCGGGCAAACAGGAAGTAAATCAATCAGTGAAGGGCAGACGTGTGTTTCTGCCGTGTTATCAGTGGTTCTGCATTGATATTCGAACAGTGTTGTAAATCACGAAACAAGGGCGTGGGGACCAGACTGATATCCATATGTAAAAGAAATACAGAGGGGTGTCATTCTAATGCAAAGGTACAAGGTATTTTATTACTTTTTACATGATTGCTCATTCATTGCAAGGAAGTAGTTATTTGACCATTGATTTTAATTTTGATTCCAATTTTGATTCTGTAATTTTTTTAAACTCCCATCTAGATTGGTATATGTTCATTTTTATTGATTGATTGTATGAATTATGCTCTTCAAACAAACTTGCCTTGCCTAGTTGCTGACAAAGGCAGTACACATGACAGCATAAGAACTATGTATGACTAACAGCTAACGCACTTAACGCATCATCCAAAACATGGACCAGAAATACTACTTGATAACGAAAGGGGCAGATTTAATAGAGTTTTTTGTTTTTTTGTCTTATGTACAGACAGAGGCTTCGGAAAGCCTGTATGAGAAAGCGCTGTACAGCATATCTTTGAACACTTCCCCTTGAGCATACATTAGGCCAACAGTCAGTTTGTCTCGTGGCACGTTATAGAATCACTTATATCTTATTTCGATGGAATTTCACCTTCTGTATCTGGCACTGCTTATCAGATGCAGAGTCTTTTTTTTTTTTTTTTTCTTATGTGCTGCACATTTCTACACTGCTGCGCAGTGAGATTAAGCTCTCAGCAAGTTGAATTTCAAGGTTATCATTGCATAAGAAGCTGCAGACGAGCCACTTAATGTAGACCAGGGACGCTCCATCATGGACGTTTTTATCCAGACTGTTTGCACAGATCATAAGATGAGATGGAGCCTGCACCCGCTCTTGTGAATTAATAAATCATTCCAGAGCAATGTGTGATGAAGTATTAAAATCAACTTTGCTTTTAGTCTTACAAAAACAACTCACACAACACAACACTCTGCTATTGTCCATAAAGTCTGGCTATGTGGCATTTTGCTAGAGCAAGTTTAAGTGTTTTTACTAAATAATTATCAAGAAGTGCATAAATGTAAGAAAGGTGTTTACTACTTCAATCCTTAGTTTGCTAGCTATTCATCTTCTTTTAATAGTTAAAATACATTTTCTTACATGTCATTTGAATTTAGAGAGAATTACTCTTAGCTTTGGTCACTATTGCATTGCTTTATATATCATATCATAGCACTGTTTTCAGAGCTCATATTTGCTGCAATATTCGATCATGCAAAGTCAAACGCTGTAGTGACAAGATACCTTTGTGGTGGATGCTGTTCTCTGACCACAATCAATCAAGCAAATCAATCCATAGTTTGATGAGGAGTATTCACCAAGCACAAAAGAGTTCGACCTGGCCTGGACGACTTGAACTCAGTCATGAGATGACTGCTTTGAGAAATAAGTACTCCATCACTACGACTAATAATACAACCACTCAACCACCGGTGCATGCTGCTCTGATGTAATTGTAAATACTGAGATTAATATTCTCACTCCAGCTTCTACAAGCAAAAAATGTAACCCCACCCCCCAAAAACTATAGGTCTTGGTTGGCTGGACACAGGAGAGCAAGCTGTGAGTGGCCCAGCAAGAGCCTGGACAAAGACACACCATTATATCTAATATGCACCTTCGCCTGCCGTTTGAAAAGACATTTGGGAAACTGTAGCCTGCTGTGATAAGGCTTGATATTCTATTTTTTTCTTTCCACTGTCTGCTCCTTCGGCCCCGCCCACCCTGTTGTCCTTCTATCTATGCCTTTCTCCGCCACTGCCTTCCTCCCTGCTCTCTAGGTGATAGCTGTCCGCGACACCTCTGTTCAGTCAGCCAAATGTCACATAACACAAACTGAAATATCAAGTTGGCAGTCGATATGGCCCAGAAATGATGGGGTTGTGGGCTGCTGGTGCATGCTCCCCTCAAGGTAACTGTGAGTGTTACCCAGTGCACTCCCAGTGACGAGTGAAAAGGCCACGAGCTCTTCTGTCATCTCTAAAAGCCTTCACTGTGTGGACTGTAAAAAAAAACACCTAAATAGACATGTTTACCACAACCTAAATGATGAACTGCATGTACTGTATTGAAACATCTGTATTAATCCATCATTTATACAATATTCACAAAGCTTTCCTAGTAATAATGTATAAGCTCCTAAATAGATGTCTTATGTGTTTCCATAGTAACATGTCTGTTGGGCACATGTCAGGAATGGTTTAGGTCGAAAAACTTGACAATGCTTTACAAACGCTTAACAGTGTGTAGCTATTTTACCAAAATGAATAGGCAACACCAATATAAAAATATCTTATACACTTAACTAGAATGAATTTACTTTAATAAGACTCCCATCCCAAAGAAGAGAGATGAGGGGGGGTCTCTTTTCATTACATACATCAGTATGTGTGGATTCTATGGCTAATAATGCACTTTCCTTTCATTGAAGAAGAGCCGCATTCATAATTCACACCATTAATATTAATTGGAAAGTGCATCACATCAGATCTACTGCATATTAAGGAGTCGACCAGCACTGACTGTCCACAAGGAAGTGAGAGGCGTACTACTGTCATGCAAAAATGTCTCACAGACAAGGTGAGTATACAGGACTTTCTGAATACGACACATTCATATTTTTTAAGGTAGATTTCATTGTCCTCAAGAGGAAATTACTGTCAGTGTCTCATTAGCGGCCATACAAAGAAACACACACTCCAATCGGTCATCCATTCATAAGGCATAAATGCTGCATTCAGTTTGTCTGCTTCTGGTAATAGCTTGCACCATCGATGGTGGATCGGTGGAGAGTCCTTGCCTCATGTGGCGGTAGTATCTTGGGGTCTCTCTCATGAGTGAGGGACGGATGGTGCATGAGATCGACAGACGGATTGGTACAACGTCTGCAGTGATGCGGTCGCTGTATCGCACTGTTGTGGTGAAGAAGGAGCGGAGTCGAAAGGCAAAGCTTTTGATTTACCGGTTGATCTACGTTCCTACCCTCACCTATGGTCATGAGATAGGGGTCATCACCAAAAAGACAAGAGCGTGGACACATGTGGTTGAATTTTGTTTCCATTGCAGGGTGGCTGGGCGCAGCCTTCGAGATAGGATGAGGAGCACCGTCACCCATGAGGAGCTTGTAGTAGAGCCGATGCTCCGTCATGTTGAGAGGAGCCGGCGGAGGTGGCTCAAGCATCTGTTCTGGATGCCTTCTGTCGCCTCCCTGGGGAAGTGTTCTGGGTACGTCACACTGGGAGGAGGCCCCGGGGAAGATCTAGGACACGCTGGAGGGACTAAGGACCCAATCTTGTGTTTCTAAACGCATGCTGTAAACTTTGCTACGAAGGATGTTCTGTAAAATCTTCAGACTTGACGCTGTAGATGGACTGGACAGAGGCCGAACAAACACCCATGGCGAATGGCGATGTTATGTACAACAGTGGGTACTCTCCAAGGTTTTCCCTCCTGCAGGCCATACAGACTTGGATACAATATGGCGGGGTGGGGGACCAGCGGCACTTGACATGCACAACCCTCTACTCTACCAGCACCAGAGCGGGAAGACAGTGTTTAACTCACAGTGGAATCAATAAAATTTGTAGGTTGCCCTAAGAAAGAATTTTAAAGCCTAAATGCAGAATGCAGGTAGAAAGTAGGAGACATGAGATGAGAAGACGCAGCAAATGAGAAGCAGCAGATTTTGCTCTTGCCGCACACCAGTCGGCCTCTTTTTTTCTAGTGGCCACTGGCCGCAAGCGCCTTGCGTCTCAAAGCCTTGGGATCACCACAGAAGAGCTGGAGGAAGTGTGAGGGAGTGGAAGTCAGGGCATCCCTGCTAAGATGGCTGCCTCTGCGAATCAACTGTAGATTATATAGGGGAAATCCTTTGAGTTAAAATGAAAACAAAGATATACTAAAATAGCCTCGCCTTAGCCATCCGTAAACTTCGGTCAATTATCATTTCCCTACATGTACGTCTGGGTTTGATCTCAGTGGCTGCGTTACATCGGTTGAATTTCAACCTGCCATTCAGCTAGCGGGGGAGGCGGGTGTTGTCGGTGACGTCAAGCATTTGCTGGTTGTATTCTGGCAATGGCGGCGGATACGAAACTAAAGGAAGCTCTTCAATCCGTTCTGGCTCGGCTCCCAAATATCCAGATATTGAAATTGAAGCCTTGGAATGTGCAAGGAAAGGCCCCAAGAGTTATGATAGAGTTATGATAGCTGCTTCACTCACTTGGGCGCATTACATACGTCACATCACGAAACACTAGCGAAAATCAGATCCGATCGTTTCAAAGGAGTTCACCCCTCTCACCCGATAACGGAGCTCAATCGCGAAGTTCCAGACCCTTGTACAAAATGAGTATAAGGGTATGGTAAAACCAGGCTAATACTAAAATGTTAACCCAGGATTAAACTATACTAGACCCCAGAGGAACCAAATAGCCTAATTTATATATAAAATATTAATGACTACACATGCATTAAAATCTTGGATGAACAAATTACAGCAAAAAAAAATATCACTCTCATAAATACTAGATCTGTACAGTACTTACAGTGAGGGAGGATGTGCCAAGAGCAGGTACATCAAAGCAGAGAGTTCAGAGATTTGATGGTTGGAATGATTTCCTGTGCATCTCAGTGGAGCACAGTGGCAATAACAGTCTGATGCTGAACAAGATTTTGCAAGTGCAAGTAGAAATGTATGTAACAATTTATCAATTAGATTAAGTTAACGAAAACATACACATACAAAAGTCCACCTACACAATTACAGCAATACCAAATCATTATTCATTATCTACACATAAACTACAAATCATTGTTATTCAATATTAATCAAAAGGATCCAAGGCCATACATGAAATTGCAGCAAAAGAGGGACATACTTGCTTGCCAACTTTAGATGAAATAGATGAAAATACACGGTCACGCAAACCGATAAATGTTCTTTTGCTTTCAATTAAAAGAACAGGAAGAAAAATGTGGAATAATCCATTTGAGGAAATGGACCATCATAATGATAATTGTCTATTGACATATAATCACCTGGAAATTAAAATCATATCTTTTATTATTACTTAATAAATGGAGCACATTAGTCAGGAATGCCCCGCTACATTATTCAGCTGTTAAACCTGTAAGAAGAAAGGGCCTTGATGTATCTCATATTTACATCTGTCTGTACGTATTTCATTGAGAAAAAGATGCATTCCACATAATAACTAGAGTTCAAGATTGAATGTTATAAATTGAATGTTAAATATTTCATGCCCAGGCAACAATGTCCCTAAACTCACATTAGCCCAAGCAACAAAGAAATAAGTCTAAAAATAAATAATAAGCAGTATTACCTCAAACCCTTTTTTGGACACTCAAAGACTAACACAAATAAAGGCAACACAATTAAGGAAAAGCCGATGTTTACTGCTGGATCACTACAGATAACGCAGCATCTCTTCCCTTTATTCATATACACGACTGTTGTTAGTGTGAAGCGGCTTTTGAGCTGTTCTCTGTGAAAGCTTCTCAACAAATAAACTAATTACTTACTATTGTGTCCAAATACTTTAGCCAACTTGAGCACTAAGACTCTCATTGGTTTACTATCAGACCATCTGAGAGTTTAGCAGCGGCAATACAATTTCTGATTTCTACGCCACAATTTTTCCTCGGGTTTCCTAGGTAACCAGCTCATTGACATGATACAGGCTTTTATCATTTCTCAGCACATGTACATGAATAACGTTCATATGAGCATCCCCGTAATAATACATGGCCATGAGAACATACAGTAATTGAATCAGATTGTACCCAAAACAAGCCATTTGGCATTGTAGCGGTTGAATGTGTCTTTAGAAAAAGGAAAGCTTGTTTCCAACTATTTTTCAAAACAATCTAATTCCTATCCATGCTTTTCAGCCTTATCGCCATATAATTTCCAAAGTGCAGGCGTGTCATTGTGGCAGTTTATTTCCTGCTCGACTTTTAAATGAAAACCAATCACAACGGACATCTTCAAACAAGCACATTCACTTTTGCATTTTTAATTTCCCTATCAGCCATTACTTCTGGGAGAGGAATGATAAGCAATTCAGCTGTTTACAACCTGCAATCAAGCAGCACACCTTTTAAATAGTTTGGCTGTTAGAGTTCACCCGAGACTTTGAAAAGACTGGTCCAGATCAATAGCAAGAAAAATCATTAATAATAATCAGAGCATTTATTGGCGTCCTATTAAGGAGCCTGGACTTCTTCTTTTTTTTCCACACCGTCTTCATTTAAGGATCCAATTTGCAGTGACCTTTAATGACACAGCATGTAACTGGCTAGTTCTGGCCAGAGACATTAATAGACATGAAAAAAAAAAAAAAAAAGAGATTGCCGAGCAGCTCCAGCTAACTCTTCGTGGCACAGAATGGGAGCCCTCGCTGGCACCATGTCAGACGGCCCCACTGCGGCGCCTGCTACCAGCCCCACTGCTCATTATCTCCACATTTGAGCTTTCTTTATCTAAATTGCTTTTAGTGTTATTTCATGAAGCTTTATGAAGAAGAGTGTGGCCATCTAAGATCTTCCAGTGCCGGAAATTAGAGCCAGTTTAGTCATAGAGATATTAGAGAATGAATGATTATTGCGACCATTGCTTTAATGGGTGACTTTGAATATCATCATAAACATCAAACATGCAAGTATTGTAGGCCTCTTTTTATGTTCCTCTTTTTTCTTGTAAATGTACAGTCTGTAAAATTGTACATAGATTTCTTTATATGGTGAGATGGTGAGTGGATTAAGTATACTCTCGCCTCACAGCAAGGTCCCGGGTTTGATTGCAGGGCTTCGGTGCGGAGTTTCCATGTTGCACCTCCTCCATCAACACATGCAACGTAGGCTAAAACGCACCAACTAGGTATACTTGTGTTCAACTGCTCCTGAGAGGTCACCTTGAGGCACTGATAGAGTTAAGTATGGGTCAAATTACCCTATACATTAAAGGAACAGGCCACCGTTTTTC